>NC_086454.1:182031265-182631265 GCF_028390025.1 Pseudophryne corroboree | reverse complement strand
CGTAATGTGAGCAGGAGCCGACCGACCAGCCCTCACATAAACATGTGCAATCACCATTCTAATCCATCTGGCCAAAGTCTGCTTGTGAAATCCAAACAGTACAAAGAGAGAATCAGATTTCCTAATGGATGCAGTTCTCTAAACATAGATACGGAGAGCCCGTACCACATCCAAAGACCGCTCTTTGGGAGTCAGATCAGGAGAAACAAGTGCCGGAACTACAATCTCCTGGTTAAGGTGGAACGAGGAGACCACCTTCGGTAAATATCCGGGACGATTCCTCAGAACCGCCTGGTCACGGTGAAATATCAGATATGGGGAACTACAGGACAAGGCTCCCAAATCAGACAGTCTTATAGCTGAAGCAATAGCCAGCAGAAACACCACCTTAAAGGAAAGCCACTTAAGATCAGCTGAACCAAGAGGTTCAAACAGACTCTTGTAACGCCTCCAAAACCACCGACAAGTCCCAAGGAGCCACAGGCGGGACATACGGAGGTTGGATACGCAACACACCCTGAGTAAAGGTATGCACATCAGGCAAGGTCGCAATTTTTCTCTGAAACCACACCAACAAGGCAGAAATATGAACCTTGAAGGAGGCCAGACGCAGGCCTAAGTCCAAAACTTGGAAGCGTCATAATCGTTAGATGCGCACCAAACAAAGTAAGAATGCCAGACCCTATAGTAAATCTGAGCAGAAGCCGGTTTCCGGGCCCGCAACATTGTTTGAATGACCGCCTCTGAAAACCCTTTAGCCCTTAAGACGGAAGCTTCAAGAGCCACGCCGTCAAAGACAGCCGGGCTAGGTCCTGGTAGACACAGGGGCCCTGAACGAGGAGGTCTAGGCGTTGTGGAAGTAGAATTGGACGCTCTGACGATAGGCCTTGCAGGTCTGAGAACCAGTGCCGTCTGGGCCACGCTGGAGCTATGAGAAGCAGAATTCCTTTTTCTTGCTTGAACTTCCGAATTACCCTGGGCAGGAGTGACACCGGAGGGAACACGTACGGCAGCCGAAACCTCCACGGCACCGCCAGCGCATCCACGAATGCTGCTTGAGGATCCCTTGCCCTTGCTCTGAAGACCGGAACCTTGTGATTGTGTCGAGACGCCATCAGATCTACGTCTGGAGACCCCACTTTTCCACTAGGAGTTGAAACACTTCTGGATGGAGGCCCCACTCGCAGGCATGTACGTCCTGACTGAGAAAGTCCGCTTCCCAATTCAGGACTCCCGGAAAGAAGATTGCCGATATGGCCGGTAAATGTAGAATCCGTGAGACTTCCTTCATTGCCAGACGGCTTCGAGTGCCGCCTTGATGATTTATGTAAGCCACTATGGTGGCGTTGTCCGACTGGACTTGAACAGGACGGTTCTGAATTAAATGCTGGGCTAGGTTCAATGCATTGAAGACCGCCCGCAATTCCAGAATGTTGATTAAGAGGAGGGACTCCTCCTTGGTCCACCGACCCTGAAGGGAGTGTTGCTCCAGCACCGCGCACCAACCTCTTAGACTGGCATCTGTCGTCAACAGGACTTAGTTGGATATCCAGAAGGGACGGCCCCTGCACAAATGTTAATACTGGAGCCACCAGAGCAGCGACAAAGGGATCTGCGGAGTCAATGTGATCATCTGAGACCTGATCCGGTGAGGCAGGCCGTCCACTTGGCTAGAATCAGCCTCTGGAGGGGGCGAGAATGGAATTGAGCATACTCCAACATGTCGAATGATGATACCATGAGGCCCAGCAACGAATCCTGTCCTGAAGCTTCAGGACTTTCTCCTGACACAAGAACAACTTCTGGTTGTGAGTGTCCAATAGCGCTCCCAGGGATCAGGGAGGATTTCTTCCAGTTGATGAGCCACCCGTTGGCTTGCAGAAACCAGACCGTCATATCTAGTTGACGTAGGAGAAGTTCTGGGGAATTTGCCAGGATTAACAAGTTGTCCAGATACGGCAGTATCCTGACCCCTTGACGGCGGAGTACTATCGTCATCACCGCCATGACTTAGGTGAAGACTCGCGGAGCCGTTGTTAAACCAAAAGGTAACGCCCGAAACTGGTAATGGAGGTTGCCAATAGCAAACCTCAGATATTGCTGATGTGACGCTGCTATAGGAATATGCAGGTAAGCATCCTGTATGTCCAGGGAGACCATGTAGTCCTCAGGTTCCAAGGCCAGAATTAGGGAGCGAAGGGTTTCCCTACGGAACTTGGAAATCTTCACAAACCTGTTCAATGCCTTGAGGTTGAGAATGGGCCGGGAGGACCCATTCGGTTTCGGGACTAGAAACAGCGGAGAATAGTACCCAGGGCCCCTCTGCGCAAGAGGCACCTGTACTACGACTTCTGTATCCAGGAGGGCTTGTACCACCGAATGCAGTGTGTTTGCCTTTGTCTGGTCCAATGGGATGTCTGTCTGGCAAAATTGATGAGGGGGTCGGTTTTTGAAGGTTATGGGGTAACCTCGAGTGACGACTTCCTGTACCCAGGCATCTGAAGTGGTCTTCAACCATTCCTGGGTATACCCTAGAAGCCGGCCCTCCACCCTGGGATCCCCCAGGGGGAGGCCCACCCCGTCATGCGGCAGGCTTATCGCCTTGGAAGCTGGCTGACGGGCCGCCCAGGCTCTTTTGGGCTTTGGCTTACCAGGTTTGGAAATGTGGTCCTGCTTGTTGTACGCCTGACCTTTTGCTTTACCTGAAGGACGAAAGGAAGTACCTTTAGCCTTCGACACAGAAGGAGTGGTACTTGGCAGACAGGCAGTTTTGTCAGTAGCCAAGTCAGCCACTATCTTATTTAAGTCCTCCCCAAACAGAATATCTCCCTTGAAAGGGAGTACCTCCAGGGTTTTTCTAGAGTCCAGATCCACAGACCAGGATCTCAGCCACAATATCCGGCGAGCCAGGACTGACATAGTAGAGGCCTTGGCTGCTAGAATACCGGCATCGGAAGCCGCCTCTTTAATATAGCGAGAAGCTGTGACAATATATGACAAGCATTGTCTAGCATGGTCAGAAGAGATTTCAGCTTCTAACTCCAAGGCCCATGCTTCAATAGCCTCTGCAGCCCATGTTGCTGCAATAGTGGGCCTTTGTGCAGCACCCGTAAGGGTGTAAATCGCTTTCAGACAACCCTCCACACGTTTATCCGTAGGCTCCTTTAGAGACGTGACGGTAGTGACAGGTAGAGCTGAGGAAACCACCATCCTAGCCACATGTGAGTCTATTGGAGGAGGTGTTGCCCAATTCTTAGACAGCTCTGGTGCGAGGGGATAGCGAGCTAGCAACTTCTTTTGAGGCACAAACTTCGTACCCGGGTTTTCCCAGGGTTCCTGACGTATATCTACTAGGTGGTCAGAGTGAGGTAAAACTTGTTTAACCACCTTCTGACGCTTGAACCTATCTGGTTTCTTAGGAGCGACGGATGGCTCGGGATCATCCGTAATCTATAGAATTAACTTAATAGCCTCCAAAAGATCAGGAACATCCACATGTGAACCACCCTCCCCATCAGCCGTATCCGAGTCAGAACCTGTGGGGTCAGTGTAAGTGCCGTCTTCATCAGACGAAGTGTCAGTGACAGCAGTGGATTGTGAGGAGACAAGCGCTCGCTTAGAGGACCTCTTGGACTTAGGCGAGCGATGGTCAGACTTTTTAGTAGTCAGGGACTGCTTCAACTGGGCAGATAAATTGTCCGCCCACGGCGGGTTAACTGCAGGGACCACATACGGTTGTACCGGCATAGGAGGTCCTTTAGGGGGTGTTAGTTTATTAACTAGCGTATGTAGAAGCGTGTAAAAAGCGGCCCACGGTGGGTCATTATGTACCCCTGTTGCCACAGTCCCACTGGGGGGCAAGGAGCCCCCAGAACCAGAGCCCACAGCTGCTATATTCTCCTCATAGGGATCTGTGGCTTCAGCAACACCGGCAGTGTGTTCAGCCCCAGAACCGTTACCCTCAGAAGCAGACATGATATAACTTGCAGTATCAGGTAACACAGTACAATTGGCAGCAGCACAATACCTCTTACCCAAACCCCTGCGCAGTGTAGTCAGCACAAGCAGAGATAAAGGAGAGATATGGTGACTAAAATCACAGAGAAAAAATAAGATTTTACTAACCGGTAAATCTATTTCTCGTAGTCCGTAGTGGATGCTGGGGACTCCGTAAGGACCATGGGGAATAGACGGGCTCCGCAGGAGACATGGGCACTTTAAGAAAGAATTTAGATTCTGGTGTGCTCTGGCTCCTACCTCTATGTCCCTCCTCCAGACCTCAGTTAGAGAAACTGTGCCCGGAAGAGCTGACAGTACAAGGAAAGGATTTTGGTAATCCAGGGCAAGATACATACCAGCCACACCAATCACACCGTATAACTTGTGATAACCTTACCCAGTTAACAGTATGAACAACAACAGAGCATCAGATCAACCCTGATGCAACTATAATATAACCCTTATTGAAGCAATAACTATTTACAAGCATTGCAGAAGAAGTCCGCACTTGGGACGGGCGCCCAGCATCCACTACGGACTACGAGAAATAGATTTACCGGTAAGTAAAATCTTATTTTCTCTAACGTCCTAGTGGATGCTGGGGACTCCGTAAGGACCATGGGGATTATACCAAAGCTCCCAAACGGGCGGGAGAGTGCGGATGACTCTGCAGCACCGAATGAGCCAATACAAGGTCCTCCTCAGCCAGGGTATCAAACTTGTAGAACCTTGCAAAGGTGTTTGAACCTGACCAAGTAGCCGCTCGGCAAAGCTGTAATGCCGAGACCCCTCGGGCAGCCGCCCAAGAAGAGCCCGCTTTCCTTGTGGAATGGGCCTTAACTGATTTAGGCAGCGGCAATCCAGCCGCAGAATGAGCCTGCTGAATCGTGTTACAGATCCAGCGAGCAATAGTTTGCTTTGAAGCAGGCGCCCCAAGCTTGTTGGAAGCATACAGGATAAACAAAGATTCTGTTTTCCTGACCCTAGCCATTCTGGCTACATAACCCTTCAAAGCCCTGACCACATCCAGTAACTCGGAATCCTCAAAGTCATTAGTAGCCACAGGCACCACAATAGGTTGATTTATATGAAAGGATGAAACCACTTTTGGCAGAAATTGTGGGCGGGTCCGCAATTCTGCTCTATCCGCATGGAAAACCAGATAAGGGCTTTGATGTGACAAAGCCGCCAATTCTGACACATGCCTAGCCGAAGCCAAGGTTATTAGCATGACCACCTTCCAGGTGAGATATTTCAATTCCACCGTCTTGAGTGGTTCAAACCAGTGTGATTTCAGGAAACTCAACACCACGTTAAGATCCCAAGGTGCCACTGGAGGCACAAAAGGGGGCTGAATATGCAGCACTCCCTTTACAAACGTCTGAACTTCAGGCAGAGAAGCCAATTTTTTTTTTTTGAAAGAAAATGGATAGGGCCGAAATCTGGACCTTAATGGAACCCAATTTTAGGCCCAAAGTCACTTCCGACTGTAGGAAGTGAAGGAAACGGCCCAGCTGGAATTCCTCCGTAGGGGCATTCCTGGTTTCACACCAAGCAACATATTTTCGCCATATACGGTGATAATGTTGAGCCGTCACGTCCTTCCTTTATCAGCGTAGGAATGACCTCATCCGGAATGCCTTTTTCTGCTAGGATCCGGCGTTCAACCGCCATGCCGTCAAACGCAGCCGCGGTAAGTCTTGGAACAGACAGGGCCATTGTTGCAACAAGTCCTGTCTTAGAGGCAGAGGCCACGGGTCCTCTGTGAGCATTTCTTGCAGATCTGGATACCAAGTGCTTCTTGGCCAATCCGGAAAAATTTGTATTGTTCTCACTCCTCTTTTTCTTATGATTCTCAGCACCTTGGGTATGAGAGGAAGAGGAGGAAATACATAGACCGACTGGAACACACACGGCGTCACCAGTGCGTCCACAGTTATCGCCTGAGGGTCTCTCGACCTGGCGCAATACTTCTGTAGCTTTTTGTTGAGGCGGGATGCCATCATGTCCACCTGTGGCAGCTCCCACCGACTTGCAACCTGCGCGAAGACTTCTTGATGAAGTCCCCATTCTTCCTGGTGGAGGTTGTGCCTGCTGAGGAAGTCTGCTTCCCAGTTGTCCACTCCCGGAATGAACACTGCTGACAGTGCGCTTACGTGATTCTCCGCCCAGCGAAGAATTCTGGTAGCTTCTACCATCGCCACCCTGCTCCTTGTGCCGCCTTGGCGGTTTACATGAGCCACTGCGGTGATGTTGTCTGACTGAATCAGAACTGGGTGGTCGCGAAGTAGGGACTCCGCATGGCGTAGGGCGTTGTATATGGCCCTTAGTTCCAGGATGTTGATGTGGAGGCAAGTCTCCTGACTTGACCATAGACCTTGGAAATTTCTTCCCTGTGTGACTGCCCCCCACCCTCGGAGGCTTGCATCCGTGGTCACCAGGACCCAGTCCTGAATGCCGAATCTGCGGCCCTCGAGGAGGTGAGCACTCTGCAGCCACCACAGGAAGAGACACCCTGGCCCTGGGGGATAGGGTGATTAACCGATGCATCTGAAGATGTGATCCGGACCATTTGTCCAGTAGATCCCATTGAAACGTCCTTGCATGGAACCTGCCGAAAGGAATGGCCTCGTATGATGCCACCATCTTTCCCAGGACTCGCGTGCAGTGATGCACCGACACCTGTTTTGGTTTCAATAGGTTTCTGACCAGTGTCATGAGCTCTTGAGCCTTCTCCATCGGGAGATAAACCCTCTTCTGGTCTGTGTCCAGAATCATGCCCAGGAAGGGCAGACGAGTCGTAGGAATCAACTGCGACTTTGGAATATTTAGAATCCAGCCGTGTTGTCATAACACTTCCAGAAAGCGTGCTACGCTGATCAGCAACTGCTCTCTGGACCTCGCCTTTATGAGGAGATCGTCCAAGTATGGGATAATTGTGACCCCTTGCTTCCACAGGAGTACCATCATTTCTGCCATTACCTTGGTAAATATTCTCGGTGCCGTGGAGAGACCAAACGGCAACATCTGAAGTTGGTAATGACAATCCTGTACCACAAATCTGAGGTACGCCTGATGAGGTGGATAAATGGGGACATGAAGGTATGCATCCTTTATGTCCAGAGACACCATAAAATCCCCCCCTTCCAGGCTTGCGATGACCGCTCTGAGCGATTCCATCTTGAACTTGAACCTTTTCAGGTATATGTTCAGGGATTTTAAATTCAATATGGGTCTGACCAAACCGTCCGGTTTCGGTACCACAAACATGGTCGAATAATAACCCTTTCCTCGTTGAAGGAGGGGAACCTTGACCACCACCTGTTGAAGATACAATTTGTGAATTGCAGCTAACACTATTTCCCTCTCTAAGGGGGAAGCTGGCAGGGCCGATTTGAGGTATCGGTGAGGGGGCATCTCTTCGAACTCCAGCTTGTATCCCTGAGACACAATATCTATTGCCCAGGGATCCACCTGTGAGTGAACCCACTTGTGGCTGAAATTTCGGAGACGCGCCCCCACCGGGCCTGGCTCCGCCTGTGGAGCCCCAGCGTCATGCGGTGGATTTAGTGGAAGCCGGGAAGGACTTCTGTTCCTGGGAACTAGCTGTGTGGTGCAGCTTCCTTCCTCTGCCCCTGCCAAGAAAGGACGCACCTCGGACTTTCTTGCCTTTTTGTGATCGAAAGGACTGCATTAGGCTGTGAGGAAACATATGGCAAAAATTTTACTTTCCAGCAGTAGCTGTGGAGACCAGGTCCGAGAGACCCTCCCCAAACAATTCCTCACCCTTGTAAGGTAAAACCTCCATGTGCCTTTTTGGGTCGGCATCACCTGTCCATTGCCGAGTCCACAGGACCCTTCTGGCAGAAATCGACATTGCATTTATTCTAGAGCCCAGTAGGCTAATGTCTCTTTGAGCATCTCTCATATATAGGACAGCGTCTTTTATATGCCCCAGGGTCATTAATATAGTATCCTTGTCTAGGGTATCAAGTTCCTCAGATAAGGTATTCGTCCATGCTGCTACAGCACTACACACCCAGGCCGACGCAATTGCCGGCCTCAGTAAGGTACCTGAATGTGTATAAATGGACTTCAGGATGCTTTCTATCCGCAGCATCTTTTAGGGTGGCCGTATCCTGTGACGGCAGGGCTACCCTCTTGGATAAGCGTGTTAAAGCTTTGTCCACCCTAGGGGAGGATTCCCAGCGTAACCTGTCCGTTGGCGGGAAGGGATACGCCATCAGCATCCGTTTGGAAATCTGCAGTTTTTTTATCTGGAGATTCCCAAGCCTTTTCACATAACTCATTTAGCTCGTGTGAAGGGGGGGGGGGGGGGAGGTCACCACCTGCCTTTTTTTCCCATACATATGAACCCTCTTGTCAGGGACTGGGGTTTCCTCTGTGATGTGCAACACATCATTAATTGCTATAATCATATAACGGATGGATTTAGCCAATTTAGGCTGTAACTTTGCATCATCTTAATCGACACTGGAGTCAGAATCCATGTCGGTATCTGTGTCAACAATTTGGGATAGTGGGCGCTTCTGAGACCCTGACGGCCTCTGCGACATAGGATCAGGCACGGGCTGAGACCCTGACTGTCCTAAGGTTTCAGCTTTATCCAACCTTTTATGCAAGGAATTAACATTATCATTTAAAACCTTCCACATATCCATCCAATCAGGTGTCGGCGGAGACACCACATTCATTTGCTCCCGCTCTGTTTCCACATAGCCTTCCTCGTCAAACATGTCGACACAAGCGTACCGTCACACCACACACACAGGGAATGCTCTTTTTGAAGACAGTTCCCCCACAAGGCCCTTTGGAGAGACAGAGAGAGAGTATGCCAGCACACACCCCAGCGCTATATAACCCAGGAATAACACAGTAACTTAATGTTATCCCAGTAGCCGCTGTTATATTGCTTTTTGCGCCAAATTATGTGCCCCCCCTCTTTTTTTACCCTCTTCTACCGTGTATCTGCAGGGGAGAGCCTGGGGAGCTTCCTCTCAGCGGAGCTGTGGAGAAAAAATGGCGCTGGTGAGTGCTGAGGAAGAAGCCCCGCCCCCTCGACGGCGGGCTTCTGTCCCGCTATAATATACAATTTTTGGCGGGGGCTCATACATATATACAGTGCCCAACTGTATATATGCCAACTTTTGCCAAAGAGGTTCTAATTTGCTGCCCAGGGCGCGACGCCCCCCCCCCCCCCCCCCCCCTGCACCCTTACAGTGACCAGAGTATGTGGGAGCAATGGCGCACAGCTGCAGTGATGTGCGCTACCTCAGTGAAGACTGGAGTCTTCTGCCGCCGATTTCGAAGTCTTCTTGCTTCTGTCACCCGGCTTCTGTCTTCCGGCTCTGCGAGAGGGACGGCGGCGCGGCTCCGGGATCGGACGACGAGGATGAGATCCTGTGTACGATCCCTCTGGAGCTAATGGTGTCCAGTAGCCTAAGAAGCAGGACCTACCTGCAGAGAGTAGGTCTGCTTCTCTCCCCTCAGTCCCACGATGCAGGGAGTCTGTTGCCAGCAGAGCTCCCTGAAAATAAAAAAAACCTAACAAAATACTTTCTTACAGCAAGCTCAGGAAAGCTCACTGAACAGCACCCAGCTTGTCCGGGCACAGATTCAAACTGAGGTCTGGAGGAGGGTCATAGAGGGAGGAGCCAGAGCACACCAGAATCGAAATTCTTTCTTAAAGTGCCCATGTCTCCTGCGGAGCCAGTCTATTCCCCATGGTCCTTACGGAGTCCCCAGCATCCACTAGGACGTTAGAGAAATACGTATTAAAGTATATCTGACGCACCAAGCCCCCTCAGGTTATAGAATATAGGGATAGCAAGTGGAGTGAAAGACACGAAATGGACACCACTCAGCTATCTAATGCACACACAGATAGTCAGTTTGTACAATGCAGAGGTTATTACTAACAATAATACTGGACTAGCTTAATATATATTGTCAAAGTCAGAAAAATATCACGCTGCACATTGCCATATATGCACCTCATGCGTGTGCCCGCTGCACGAGCATGAGCTCTCCCGTGCGTGCGTATACTCGCAGTCGCGTGCACCCGCAGGCGCACGGTATGCGCATTTACGGTAGTTTGTGTGCGTCTAGCGGGCGACTCAATCGTTACATATTTTAGTCATATAATGTATTTTGTAGATTATGGTCCCTTTGATAGAATCTGAAAGTTTAGTTAATATAGCATGTTTGGGGACAAAGAGATTCCTCTTTGTTTGATACGAAGGATCAGACAGGGGTTACACAGTGGTGTTTAGTATCCATCGGAAGAGAATATAATTAGCAATATTCCGGTGTTGGTTTGAAGCGGATTAATCGCTCGTGCGTATAGTTATGGACATAAGAAGTTTATGGACATTTACTATATTTGCACTTTATTACCCATGCGGCGGAAAACCCAGTTTCCCACCCACCTGAGCAGTTAGGAATAGTCACAGCCCACCTGTATGAACCAACCTATGACCCTTTTGTTATAATGCGAAGACGAATTCCTGTGTCCAATGAACAATAAGAATATAGGGACCATTGTACTGTATTGTGTGTAGTGTATAAAAGGACAAGCCGATCTGGGCCAGCTCTCTACTCTTCTCAACGGTTCTCATCACTGATAATCGGGAGCTGGATATCCAGAAAGGCGCTTGCGATTGTTCCCCTTGTGCGTAAGTTCTCTGCAACCATATTTATCTCCTATTTTGTTGTAAGCCATTCTCTCTCCTTCCCCCCTTAAATGTAATTGTGTCTTTGTTGTATTTTAACGTGTAGTAACTCGGTTAGGTATTTTATGTTAGTTTGGTAGTGTATAACTTGTATTGTGTATACTTTTGCGATTGAACGTTAATTCTCTCCCTTAAAAGGTGTTAGACCCTTAGACCGGTATTTGAGTGTTTATAATATTGCTAAAGGGCTCTCAGAGCGTAAGAGTTGCTCATACAGCTTTGAAACTAACTGAGTTACATTGTGTTGCATTTACACCTTATCACTGCACAAGGGTTTACAGTATAAGTACATTGTTTATGGTATAGTTACAAAGGTTTAACTCTGTGAGCGTCAGCGCCGCTTGTGATCTCCTCGTGGTCTCAAGCGTCCGCTACGCTGATAGCGTATCATTACGTTAGTCGGCAGCCTGTAGCGTGCTTGCCTTTACGCTCTAAGCCGTGAGCGAACGTGCCGCTCGTGCGTCTCGTCCACGGCTAAGCGTTCGTTATGCTACGTGCGTACTCTTGCGGTATTCCATACGCCAATTGCGTACTGTGTTCTTTAACCTTTTAGAGTGTTTAATATAGGATATAGATTAGGCTTTATCAATTGGGGACTCGCCCGCTCTTCACATATCTGCACTAGGTAATTTCAGCAGACATTATCGGTCAGCAAAAGGCGGGAGGTAATATTCTTCGTAGTGCTGACCAGATAAGCGTCTGCTTCGCTTAGTAAGGAGTGCTGAAGGAATCCAGAACCGGAAGGTAGGAACAGTACGTTATTGTCTTTTAAAACCTGTTTAGTTTCTGTTTTGCGAACGTACGCATAAGCAATAAGCATACACATTTGTATTTCTTTTTTAGTATTGTTTTCGTGCCTCATTCTCCTGATTGCCACATACTAGTGATAAACGTGCTGAGACATCTGTTGTTATTAATAGTTAAAAGATAAAAAAGTAATATTTAAGGGAATAATTGTAAAAGGCACGCACACAATCTCGCCTAGAATACAAGGGAGATTTGAGTGGTGGTCAGTGAAGGATTACTGTTAAAGATCATTCACATTGATAAACGTGTAGTGTGTTACTGTGGACGTACTTGGTCTGCGTACACGTGTCCTTACAAGGGCAGGGCGTACGCAAAGCAAGGGTTGACGTACGGAGCGTATATTACGCAACGGAGCGTACGGATACACCCACATAATACAAACCGCACGATAGTATTGTTTTAATAGGCGATAAGGAAGTAACGCGAAAATAACACAAATCTATCTCAAATCCAAAAGTTTAAAGTTAAAAGAAAAAGACTTTCTCTGTTGCAATTCTTCTGGGTTAGACTATTACTGAATGAAAGGAATTCTGTACAGAAATAAGAGTGTTCGAATGTAAGAGTGTGTATATATAAGATTTCTCTTTTATTACGGAAGTGGGAACCATAGGCCAGTAGAAAGAGGTACACCAGCGAGAGTGATATCGTGTGGTGGCTTGGGAGGCGTCCCTTGTTAGTCTCGACATATTAATGAGCAGTAGAGTCTGCTGTACATAACAGACCAGGAGGTCAAGGACCAGGAGGTTCAGGTACAGCAGACTAGAAGTAGAGAGCACAACCGAAGAGGGTTGGGGCGAGACCCATATAGGCCAACAAAGCTCAGGGCTGAAGGAATTCGCAGCAGAAATTTTCGATTCCACTGATCGTTCCGCACATAAGATTAGTTGCTTGTGTGCAGATACGATTGTACCGCATGTGATTGTGTGCATTAGCGTGTCTTGAATTCAGAAGAACGCTACTTGCACATTGTTAACGTGATTTGTGTAACTTTTTTATTTTAAGGGAAGTAGCCTGATCACTCAGGGACATTCCAGCGACTGATACTTGCTGGGGAGGGTAAGACACTCCCACACGCCCGAGCAAGTAGACGTACTTAGGTGCCCTAGGTTGGGTACGGAACCTCTGGGAACTTTGGTCGCCGTATTGGCCAGCGTGGACGGGAGTTAAGTGGGCGGACTTCGGAGCAAAACCCCCACCGCAGCCTTACCCCGAGCATCTTGGTTTTTGTAAGGGTTGCCGAAGACCCTTATTTGAAGTCAGAGGTAGTAAAAGCAGCACCTGCAGAGATGGGGGCCAGTTGTTCAGGTAAGGGGCGATCAACCCAGGTTCAGGTTGATTTAGTAAACCGACCAATCGGGTCGGCAAGGTATATCATGTGTGAGAAATATGGTCATCACACAGAAATGTTGTGCAATGAATGGGAAAGGATGACTGTGCATGACGGGGAAAAGTTTCCCCGGGTAGGTAGTTTTAACCCAGAAGTATTACAGAATTTAAGGAGAAGAGTGTGCCTGATTAAATCTTCAAAAAGGCGTATTAGACATTATGATTATTTAACATTGTGGCAACAGGAAGGTGAAATACAAAGGGGGTTGGCGCAAGCCACTGGATCTAACCCTATCAGGAAACTGATAGCCACTGCACCCCCACCACGGTACATACCTGGAGAGAAATTGGTTGCAGAGAATGGCACTCAGGGTTATGTTAAATGTGTAGAAGTTAAGGATAATGTAACCAAAGTAATTAATGCTAACACTAATCCGTGCAAGTTGTACCCTGTTTTGAACTTTCCCCAGGATTGTGACCAAGAGGATGAGCCCACAACAATATCAGCACTCTCCCTAGCAGCCACCATATCAGAAACAGCAGTAGGCACGACTCAACCCGTAAGATTAGTATCAAAGGCCCCTAGCGGAGGGACAGGTGAGGTCGTATCGACTGGTAAGTACGGCACCATACACTATGCTGAAACCATTTCACCACATGTTGTAGAATCTACTCAGAATGATGTTGTTGGGCTTAATCATGTTAGGGTAATAGCAGTGCCAAATGGGAAAACTGACACTTCAGGAGCAACTCCTGTCAGGAACATCGCCATGCACTGTCCTTTTTCTCGAACGGAATTAAGGTCAATGATGTCTGAATTCCCTGATCCTAGAAAAGACTTAGCTGCATGTCAAAAGTATATTAGAGAGCTAGGAAATTCTGCAGAGCCAAATAATAAAGATTGGAGGACAGTTTTGAGGGCATGTTTACCCCCCAGTGTTGATCCGTTAAAGTTTATCGCTGATTGCAAGTTAGATGAGGAAGTACCACTAACCGACGAGTATAATCAGGATAATGTAAAGAGAATCAACTTACAGTTAGGGGTATATTTTCCTGCAGTAGTAAAGTGGAATAAAATCTTTACAATAAAACAAAAAGAAGGTGAATCCACACCAGAGTATTTTCACCGGGCTCTGCAGGATATGGCTAGGTACACTGGTATAGATGACATTAAAACTAATGTACACCACAGGGAAGTAGCTGTTTCAGTATTAATGGACGGTCTAAAAGAGGTTTTAAGGAATAGAATACAAACCACTAGGCCTGATTGGAGAGGTATGTCGGTGGATGCATTGGGAGAGGCTGCTGCTGGGCATGATCGGAATATCATCAGACACAGGGAGTCACAGAGTGATAAGTTAATGGCTGTGAGCATATAGGCCCTCACTACCCGGCCACCTCAGCCCAGAACTGTGACCCCTGTGGGTAAGTCAACAGGTATAAAATGTTATTGTTGCCACAGAGAGGGACACATAGCACGTGATTGTAAAGTAAGACCAATACAAAATTCATATCAACCCTATAGACAACGACCTGATACGAGACATTGGGATCAAGGACCGAAAGCTATGAGCCACATGCAGGGGAAACCAAAAGGTATCCCCCAAGAAGAGACTGGCAAATCCCTGATAGTTCCCATCTACCCCCACCACAAGTAATTGCTGCCAGCGCGATTCAGGGAGGTCACCATACCCAATAGGGGTGTGGCCACACCTGTAATCTGCAACCAGTGAAATTGATTGCAAGTCTTGGAAGTGAACCCGAGATCACAATTGATGTAGCTGGTAAATCATTAAATTTCCTTGTAGATACGGGGGCGGCCAAATCAGTGATAAATTCGACAGTGGGCATGAGAACCACTGGTAAGACAATTCCAGCCATGGGAGTAACGGGAGTAGTACAGCACTACCCTGTTAGCAAACCAGCAGAGATTACAATAGGGCCTTTGCATACCAAGCATTCCTTTTTGCTGGCTGCATCGGCACCGACTAATCTCCTGGGAAGAGATTTATTGTGTAAAATGGGGTGCGTCATTTATTGTACTCCTGAAGGTGTATTCTTAGACATACCTGAGAATCACGCTCAGGAAGTACGAGACATGCTAGACTCCCCATCAAAATTAATGTCACATACCGTTATGATAAATAGGAGTTCATCCCAGGTAGAAGAAATGACATCCCAAATACCAGAGTCACTTTGGACTAAAGATGGACAAGACACTGGATTAATGGCAAACGTAGCTCCAGTAGTTGTGCAAGTAAAAGATGGTAGGATAGCTCCAAAAATCCCACAATACCCTCTGAAGCCAGAGGTGGAGTTAGGAGTATACCCCGTAATAGAGCGCTTGCTACAACAGGGCATTCTGGTAAGAACATCCAGCACTGCCAATAGTCCCATCTTCCCTGTGAAAAAGAGTGGGGGGAGGGGTTACAGGCTAGTGCAGGATCTAAGGGGGATTAACAAAATAGTTGAGAGTCAGTTCCCCGTAGTGCCAAATCCAGCTGTCATCCTTATGCAGATCCCTCCCACTGCGAAATTTTTCACTGTTATTGACCTTTGCTCCGCCTTCTTCTCTGTACCTCTACACCCTGACAGCCAATATTTGTTTGCATTCACATATAGAGGAGTCCAATACACATGGACTCGATTACCACAAGGTTTCATAGACAGTCCAAGTATATTTTCACAGGCTTTGCATGATTGTTTACAGTCTTTTCAACCAGAGAGTGGATCAATATTGATACAGTATGTGGATGATCTACTACTGTGTTCAGATTCACTGGAAGCATCCCTGAAAGATACGAAACAGCTCCTGTTTCATCTTTCAGACACAGGACACAAGGTTTCCAAAGACAAGTTGCAATTATGCCAGACTAAAGTGAAATATTTGGGACACTGTCTGACACAAGGACTGAGACACCTGACCGCTGATAGAATTCAAGCAATTCGAGACATGACTCTGCCACAAACCCAGCAACAGATCAGAACGTTTCTAGGAATGTGTGGGTATTGCCGTAACTGGATCCCAGGTTTTTCCATTCTAGCATTACCTTTGCAGGAGATGGTCTCATCAAACAAACCTGATCGGATTTCGCATACAGACGAATCCGAGATGGCATTTGAGAGACTTAAACAGTGCCTAACACAGGCACCAGCATTAGGTATGCCAGACTATGGGAAACCCTTTGAGCTGTACGGAACAGAAAGTGCTGGTTGCGCGGCAGGCGTCCTAACCCAAAAGCATGGTGATGCCAGCAGGCCGGTAGCATACTACAGCGCTCAGCTAGATACGGTAGCGCGATCCCTCCCCACATGCTTGCGAAGTGTCGCTGCGATAGCATTGCTAGTAACGAAAAGCGAAGATGTAGTGCTAGGACACAACCTCACAATCCATACACCACATGCAGTGTCAGCCTTGTTAAATTCGGCTCAAACTAGACACGTCTCATCAGCGCGGTTTACAAGATGGGAATTGGCATTAATGGCCCCCGTAAACATCACCATAAAGAGATGCAGTGCATTAAATCCGGCAACGTATCTCCCAGGTGTGCCTGGACAGGCACAAAGGGTGGAGGATGAGAGTAATAGTGAAGGAGGATTTAAGACAGGGGATGACACGCATGATTGTATGGAATATTTGACCCAAAATTTCACGGCAATGCCTGACATCAGTGACAACCCACTGGAAGATGTAGATCTTACTTTCTACACTGACGGTAGTTGTCACAGACAGACGGACTCGGGAGACTTGTGTACTGGATACGCAGTCGTAGATGACCAAGGCACCATAGAAGCAGAACCGCTAGGCCCACCTCACTCAGCCCAGGTTGCTGAACTGGTTGCCCTAACCAGAGCATGTGAATTGGCTAAGGGCAAGTCAGCTAATATCTATACCGATTCTAGATACGCATTCGGAGTAGTCCATGATTTCGGAGCCCTATGGCGCCTCAGAAATTTCATGACGGCAGCTGGTACACCAGTAGCGCATGCAGCTCACATCAAAAGGCTGCTAACAGCGATACAGGAACCCGACAGAGTGGCTGTTATCAAGTGTAAAGCACATACATATAGCCAAGACCCGGTATCACTTGGTAACAGCAGAGCAGACGAAGCTGCTAAGTTAGCAGCTGGTACCCCCAGACAGACAGACACCACACAACTGATGGTATTTAATACCGTCAACACAGAGAAATTGTGTGAAATGCAAAATTTGTGTTCCACACAGGAAAAGGCAGTTTGGAGGGCAAAAGGACATGGCCAGGAGTCCTCAGGACTCTGGACAGATGGGCAGGGTAAACCAGTGGCACCCAGAGCATACCTTCCAAGCTTAGCGGAAGCAGCACATGGGCTGACTCATCTAGGCAAGGAAGGGATGTGCAAGTTGGTAAGAGCATATTGGTGCGCCCCAGGATTTTCTTCCCATGCGGGAAAAAGGGCAATGACATGCCTCACCTGCTTGAGGAAGAATATCGGAAAGGCAATACCAACAGAACCATCTCATATGCCACCTACAGGCGGCCCTTTTCAGGTAATACAAATTGATTTCATACAATTACCCCCTTGTCGAAATTTGAAGTATGTACTAGTTTGTATAGATGTGTTTTCAAATTGGGTCGAAGCATTTCCTGCGGCCACAAACACCGCTATGTTTACTGCTAAGAAAATTGTGCAGGAATTTGTGTGTAGATACGGTATCCCTAGAATAATTGAAAGTGATAGGGGTACCCATTTTACAGGTGATGTCTTTCAAGGAATGTGTAAGTTGATGGGAATTGATAGTAAGCTGCACACTCCGTACCGCCCCCAGGCGAGTGCGAAAGTAGAAAGAGTGAACAGCACTATTAAAAATAAATTGAGCAAAGTTATGGCAGAAACAGGATTGACATGGCCAGAAGCTTTGCCCATTGTATTATACAGCATCAGAACCACTCCCAGGTCCCCTCTTAATCTGTCCCCTTTTGAAATTCTGTTCGGTCGACAACCGCATGTTATGATTAACCCTCAGGATGATTTGAAGTGTAACAATGAAGTGACTGTAAAGTATTTGGTTAAGATGAGTAAACAGCTAAGGAATCAGAATGATAATTTGAAGTTGGTGACTCCTGATCTGCCAGATAGTAATTGTCATGACATCGAACCTGGGGATTATGTAATGATACGGAATTTTCTACGCTCAGGTTGCCTTATTGACAGATGGGAAGGACCATACCAAGTCTTATTGATTAGCACGACAGCATTGAAGGTTGCCGAGAGAGAGAGACTTGGGTTCATTCGTCCCATTGTAAGAAGGTTGCTGATCCAGAGAGGTCCCGTGATAAAGAACAGACGGTAGAGGAAGTTGTATCACTGGAGTGTCTGTTTCAGTAGGACTGAGACGGCACCTGAGCATTGAGAATAATAAGATCGGAGGCAGTTGTCGATTCCCTGTCCCCTTTTATTGTTTTTCTCCACTTCCCATCCCATCTCCCTCAATTATTTCTTTCCCCCTTCTCATTCTTCTCCATTTCCTCCTATAAGATGGACTTGCCCCAAGAGACTGTGATCCGGATTTTCCTGTTGACCATGATGTTGACCAGAGCAGTCTGTTCCGGCGAGAGTACCATGGAGGTCGAGAGAGGTTCTGGAATGGGTTCTGATGACAAAGTTGGAGGCGTAGACTTCCAAGAACAACATAATCATCAAGCAAAGGCGAGTATCAGAAAACGATCCGATAGCATTGACAATAGGAGAAATTGTGAAGGATTGTTAGCTGAAGAGAACTGTATCTGTAGACTCTGTGACAGTGTAGTTGAGGATGGGTGCATCAAGAAATGTCAGTCCAGTTTTAATATCCACATGGACCGGCATCCATTGAGTGACTATCACTCCTTAGTGGGTAAAGTGTTAAATCAGACAGATTGTTGGGTATGCTCTCAAGTACCTCAAGGCCATAGCAAATCAGAATTAGTGCCATTCCCTTTAACTATAGGGGAGGTACTTGAGCTAAGTGGTGGGAGGCCGGTGGACAGGAGGTTTAATATCTCCAGTCCTCCTAGTTTGAAGCTCCACCAATATCATGTGGATAGATCCCTAGTATGTTTTAACATTTCCAATCCCCGAAAGCCGGGAAATTGGGAAGTGTCATGGAATAACAAAACCATGACCTTTTCATATAGAGCCGATAGAATGCCTACAGATACAGAACTTATACGCCACATAACCGGTAGTGGAAAATATTTCCGATATAGGTATACCCTAGGAAGTAGGATCATGAGAGTTGGAGAAGTATCACCAGGATACTGTGCACATATCGTACAAACTGATACGTGTACTAAACAGATGGGAGAATTAGGGTTAGGAAATTTCATATGGAAAATGTGTAATATGGTTATGTCCTACTCCGTCCCATATGTTCTCCCCGATGATGCATATTTCATATGCGGGAGGAAGGCGTATAAGTGGCTTGCCCCAAACTCAGAAGGGTTATGTTATATTGGAAAAGTACTGCCTGAGGTAATGACCGTATCCCACACTAAAATGAAGGATATTCACCGCAGTGCCCAAGCTCCTTATACTCACACTCATAACGAGCACCTCGTTAAACGGCACCTGATAGAAAGAACAGAGCATCCGGCCTCTGACCTGATCCATGAATACACCGGGATTCAATTCCTAATCACGTTAGATATCACTCGTACCGCCAGAGGAGTGATAAATTATAAATATATATCCGCGCTTGCAAATTTATTAGACAATATCACGGAAATGTATGATGACACATTCAGGTATACCGGAAGGGAGCTCCAAGCTTATAAAACAGAACTGGTTCAGCATAGGATGGTTCTTAATTATCTCACAGCAGTGACAGGCGGATATTGTGTCACACTGGCAACGCAGTACGGCGTAAAATGCTGCACTTCTATTACGAATAGCACCGAGGACCCGGTCGAGGTCATAGACAAAAAGATGGACGACATTCTCCAATTAAAGTGGGAGTTCGCAGGAGACACAATCTCACCCTCGCTGCTGTGGGTAATGAGCTGACTGGTTGGGTGTCATGGTTGAACCCGCGAAATTGGTTCTCGGTTAAGGAGAATGGGCTCAAGGAATTATCATGGATGTAGGGAAATTTCTTTTGTGTATTCTGGGTGTCATCATATTGGTCGGTCTGATATTTAGATGCGTTCGGGTTTTAACAAAGTGTAAACGTAGCGCCCGAGTGATGAGTTTAAGAAGTGAAGATACTGTAATAACGACTGATTTGATTTATGACCCAACGATAGAGACAATGTTGTGATGAAAATGTGATTCCACGGTCCGTTTCTTTCACCCGTTTCTCCTTTGTTTTCCTCCAAGGTAAAAAGACATCCGCTTGGAAGAAGAATTTGACAAACTTTTATACAGACAACTGATGGACTATGCCATAGACCCCCATATCCCTAGTAACTTTAATTTTACGCTAGCCCAACACTTTTTGTAAGTCTATGGACATTGAGAAAGCTTTTGCTCGCATTTTTGGCAAAAGCCCAAAGAGACTACAGTCAACATGTACATCAAGACAAGACACCAGACAAGACTTCAATCAACAAATGTATATTAAACTCACATAGTTTATGACTGCATTTACCATAATTGCCCCTTATCTTCATCTCTACAACCTCCAGGTAAAAACACACATAGTCGATAAGGAATATAGGCACAGATATCAGCACTCACATACCCCCCCATTCATGTATCATCAACTAAAATGTGCTTCCCCATTTTGTTGCAACCAAAAGCCGAAAAGAGCTCGGTAAAGTTTGACAGCCCATCCACAGACCCGTACCACGGGATAAGAAGGAATTCAAATGTATACTTCGCAATACCTCGAAGCTTCATTTAAAACACGTACGGCACGATGATACATGACCCCTCAAACATGGACTCATACATACATGCTTCTACTATCTCATTAGATCATACCTTTTTCCCACCTTCTTCTCTTCTCCCCTACCCAATCATAGAAATGTATTATACATGACATATATTTTTCTCTTTTTGAACTGTTTTAGGAAGTGGCAGTTATTGGTGACTGCCAAAGGATGGACTGTCAAAGTCAGAAAAATATCACGCTGCACATTGCCATATATGCACCTCATGCGTGTGCCCGCTGCACGAGCATGAGCTCTCCCGTGCGTGCGTATACTCGCAGGCGCACGGTATGCGCATTTACGGTAGTTTGTGTGCGTCTAGCGGGCGACTCAATCGTTACATATTTTAGTCATATAATGTATTTTGTAGATTATGGTCCCTTTGATAGAATCTGAAAGTTTAGTTAATATAGCATGTTTGGGGACAAAGATTCCTCTTTGTTTGATACGAAGGGTCAGACAGGGGTTGCACAGTGGTGTTTAGTATCCATCGGAAGAGAATATAATTAGCAATATTCCGGTGTTGGTTTGAAGCGGATTAATCGCTCGTGCGTATAGTTATGGACATAAGAAGTTTATGGACATTTACTATATTTGCACTTTATTACCCATGCGGCGGGAAACCCAGTTTCCCACCCACCTGAGCAGTTAGGAATAGTCACAGCCCACCTGTATGAACCAACCTATGACCTTTTGTTATAATGCGAAGACGAATTCCTGTGTCCAATGAACAATAAGAATATAGGGACCATTGTACTGTATTGTGTGTAGTGTATAAAAGGACAAGCCGATCTGGGCCAGCTCTCTACTCTTCTCAACGGTTCTCATCACTGATAATCGGGAGCTGGATATCCAGAAAGGCGCTTGCGATTGTTCCCCTTGTGCGTAAGTTCTCTGCAACCATATTTATCTCCTATTTTGTTGTAAGCCATTCTCTCTCTCCTTCCCCCCTTAAATGTAATTGTGTCTTTGTTGTATTTTAACGTGTAGTAACTCGGTTAGGTATTTTATGTTAGTTTGGTAGTGTATAACTTGTATTGTGTATACTTTTGCGATTGAACGTTCATTCTCTCCCTTAAAAGGTGTTAGACCCTTAGACCGGTATTTGAGTGTTTATTATATTGCTAAAGGGCTCTCAGAGCGTAAGAGTTGCTCATACAGCTTTGAAACTAACTGAGTTACATTGTGTTGCATTTACACCTTATTACTGCACAAGGGTTTACAGTATAAGTACATTGTTTATGGTATAGTTACAAAGGTTTAACTCTGTGAGCGTCAGCGCCGCTTGTGATCTCCTCGTGGTCTCAAGCGTCCGCTACGCTGATAGCGTATCATTACGTTAGTCGGCAGCCTGTAGCGTGCTTGCCTTTACGCTCTAAGCCGTGAGCGAACGTGCCGCTCGTGCGTCTCGTCCACGGCAAAGCGTTCGTTACGCTACGTGCGTACTCTTACGGTATTCCATACGCCAATTGCGTACTGTGTTCTTTAACCTTTTAGAGTGTTTAATATAGGATATAGATTAGGCTTTATCAATATATATATATATATATATATATATATATATCTATAAAGTCAATAGATATTACACTACACAGTAAGAACTGGATGTATATCACAGGGCAATTGTACTAGAAAACCCTGACTAAGGGGGTCATTCCGAGTTGTTCGCTCGCTAGCAGATTTTAGCAGCATTGCACACGCTAGGCCGCCGCCCTCTGGGAGTGTATCTTAGCTTAGCAGAATTGCGAACGAAAGATTAGCAGAATTGCGAATAGAAAATTCTTAGCAGTTTGAGTAGCTCGAGACTTACTCCTACACTGCGATCAGCTCAGCCCGTTTCGTTCCTGGTTTGACGTCACAAACACGCCCTGCGTTCGGCCAGCCACTCCCCAGTTTCTCCAGACACTCCCGCGTTTTATCCTGGTACACCTGCGTTTTTCCGCACACTCCCAGAAAACAGCCAGATTCCGCCCAGAAACACCCACTTCCTGTCAATCACACTCCGATCACTTCAACGATGGAAATTCTTCGTTTGGACGTGAGTAAATCTACTAAGTTTTGTGCTAAAATACTTAGCGCATGCGCACTGCGTACCACGTGCATGCGCATTTTCGCCTTAATCGCTCCGCTGCGAAAATCGGCAACGAGCGAACAACTCGGAATGACCCCCTAAATGCACTCTTTCTTAACTAGCACTGTCTAAAAAGGCAGGTAGAATACTTAAGTGTCATGTAAAGTCACAGCACTGACAACCAGGCGGCTTTACACAGGAGTATTTTCCCAAGCAGTCCCAGGAACAGTGAAGCTGAGAGATAATGGCGCCCAGACACTGACAGGGAGTGAGGGAGAGACAGATATGCAGCTCCAGGGCGGGAACATTTGCGGGAAATGGCGCCCTGGGGCTGGGGGAGGGGCTTCAGATCTAAGCCTTATCCCCCTGCTGGCAAAACCACCGGGTACTGTGGGCTACTGAAAAAAATGGTTTAGAGAGAAAACCTGACCTGCACCCATGCCCTGGTGATCTAGTGGGATCGCCTGTACTGCCACAGTGTCAACCGCCAGCGCACGCGGCCCGCCTCCCACTGACCGCGCCAGATCGCGATAAAGACCGGGTCCCTCAAGCGGGACCCACTTACCACCTCCCGAACCGTGGCCACGCGATCCCGGAGAGCCACCGTCATGTGTGCCTGACGTGAAGAAAACCGAAGCCTCCTGCTGTAGTTACCCGGCAACCAGGGCTCGGGAGTGTACAGCGCCGCTGGGGAGAGCTGGAGCTGCAGCAGTGAATGTCTTCTGACATTTACCACCACTGCTGCCCTTGCCTGGAGCAGCCCCCCTGTTATGTGCCTGCTTACTGCAGCACCAACTACAAAACCGAGCTCCTGTGCAGGGAGGCGGGGTTAGAGAGGAGGTGGCGCTGTGCATTCTGGGAACAGTCAAAGCTTTGAGCCTGTTGGTGCCTCGGATCAAGATCCTACTCTACACCACAATGTCTATCATTGTGGAGCCCAGTGTACCCCGCGGCAGAAATGGTAGTACTTCCAGCTCCTGGCTCCTTTACATGAAAGGATCCCAGGGATAGGAAGATAGAGACTACACTAAAGTCTATTTACACAGCGGCTGGCGTATAACAAAGACCTGTGCTAGCGGGATGTTGGATGACACATGCCATCCATACATGGGCGACTCAAATTCATGAGGGCCTTGCGGGGGATATGCCCCTGGTCACTAGTGTGACCCTCTTAAAAACACATTCAAGACACTGCACGCATCCTGTGTGATTCTCTCAAGGAAATTGGCACCATTAATGCTAGGACTACTGCCATGGCAGTGTCAGCGCGCAGAGCTTTCAGGATTTCGCCCTCAAGCACACCTTTGGTTCAGGTATCTGCACCAGTAGCCATCCGCATTGATCCAGTGTGATTCTACCTGATCTACTCACTGCTGCAGGCTATTGCCGCTCATCACGCCGCTCCGGCCAGACACGCCAGCCCGGCGGCTCTTTCATCTCTCCTCCGCTGCTTAAGCGTTTGTGGCCACTGCAGGACACTTGACCGAGGATGCTCGGTTTATAACCAGCCCACCAAGAGAGGTAAATACTATTGCATCCACCGAGCTTAGAGTTGCCAAGCACCTGATATTCCGGGACTGCAAATACTGCTTTTTGATCATCAGCTGCTGCTCCAGATATCACTGGTATTCTGTGATTGCGGACACTTGTCTAGAGAACTGACACCAGCTACTGTCAGCATATGCTGAATGAGATACCTAGCTATATGAGATAACTAAGGTGTGCTTATTAATATCATCGCCGACATTTCTTTTTAATTCCCTATGTACTGTTAAATAAATAAAAAAATAAGAATTTACTTACCGATAATTCTATTTCTCGTAGTCCGTAGTGGATGCTGGGAACTCCGTAAGGACCATGGGGAATAGCGGCTCCGCAGGAGACTGGGCACAAAAGAAAAGCTTTAGGACTACCTGGTGTGCACTGGCTCCTCCCCCTATGACCCTCCTCCAAGCCTCAGTTAGGATACTGTGCCCGGACGAGCGTACACAATAAGGAAGGATTTATGAATCCCGGGTAAGACTCATACCAGCCACACCAATCACACCGTACAACTTGTGATCTGAACCCAGTTAACAGCATGATAACAGAGGAGCCTCTGGATAGATGGCTCACAACAACAATAACCCGATTAGTTAACAATAACTATGTACAAGTATTGCAGATAATCCGCACTTGGGATGGGCGCCCAGCATCCACTACGGGCTACGAGAAATAGAATTATCGGTAAGTAAATTCTTATTTTCTCTGACGTCCTAGTGGATGCTGGGAACTCCGTAAGGACCATGGGGATTATACCAAAGCTCCCAAACGGGCGGGAGAGTGCGGATGACTCTGCAGCACCGAGTGAGAAAACTCCAGGTCCTCCTCAGCCAGAGTGTCAAATTTGTAAAATTTTACAAAAGTATTTGACCCTGACCAAGTAGCAGCTCGGCAAAGTTGTAAAGCCGAGACCCCTCGGGCAGCCGCCCAAGATGAGCCCACCTTCCTTGTGGAATGGGCTTTTACAGATTTTGGCTGTGGCAGGCCTGCCACAGAATGTGCAAGCTGAATTGTACTACAAATCCAGCGAGCAATAGTCTGCTTAGAAGCAGGAGCACCCAGCTTGTTGGGTGCGTACAGGATAAATAGCGAGTCAGATTTTCTGACTCCAGCCGTCCTGGAAACATATATTTTCAGGGCCCTGACAACGTCCAGCAACTTCGGAGTCCTCCAAGTCCCTAGTAGCCGCAGGTACCACAATAGGCTGGTTCAGGTGAAACGCTGAAACCACCTTAGGTAGAAATTGAGGACGAGTCCTCAATTCTACCCTGTCCGAATGAAAAATCAGGTAAGGGCTTTTACAGGATAAAGCCGCCAATTCTGACACACGCCTGGCCGAAGCCAGGGCCAACAGCATGACCACTTTCCATGTGAGATATTTTAAATCCACCGATTTAAGTGGTTCAAACCAATGTGATTTTAGGAATCCCAAAACTACATTGAGATCCCAAGGTGCCACTGGAGGCACAAAAGGAGGCTGTATATGCAGCACTCCCTTGACAAACGTCTGAACTTCAGGCACTGAAGCCAGTTCTTTTTGAAAGAAAATCGACAGGGCCGAAATCTGGACCTTAATGGATCCCAATTTTAGGCCCATCGACACTCCTGCTTGCAGGAAATGCAGGAATCGACCCAGTTGAAATTCCTCCGTTGGGGCCTTCCTGGCCTCACACCACGCAACATATTTCCGCCAGATGCGGTGATAATGCTTTGCGGTTACATCCTTTCTGGCTTTTATCAAAGTAGGGATGACTTCGTCTGGAATGCCTTTTTTCTTTTAGGATCCGGCGTTCAACCGCCATGCCGTCAAACGCAGCCGCGGTAAGTCTTGGAACAGACAGGGTCCCTGCTGGAGCAGGTCCCTTCTCAGAGGTAGAGGCCACGGATCCTCTGTGAGCATTTCTTGAAGTTCCGGGTACCAAGTTCTTCTTGGCCAATCCGGAGCCACGAAAATAGTTCTTACTCCTCTCCGTCGTATAATTCTCAGCACCTTGGGTATGAGAGGCAGAGGAGGGAACACATACACTGACTGGTCCACCCAAGGTGTTACCAGAGCGTCCACAGCTATTGCTTGAGGGTCCCTTGACCTGGCGCAATATCTGTCCAGTTTTTTGTTGAGGCGGGACGCCATCATGTCCACCCTTGGTTTTTCCCAACGGTCTACAATCATGTGGAAGACTTCTGGGTGAAGTCCCCACTCTCCCGGGTGAAGGTCGTGCCTGCTGAGGAAGTCTGCTTCCCAGTTGTCCACTCCCGGAATGAACACTGCTGACAGTGCTATCACATGATTTTCCGCCCAGCGGAGAATCCTTGCAGCTTCCGCCATTGCCCTCCTGCTTCTTGTGCTGCCCTGTCTGTTTATGTGGGCGACCGCCGTGATGTTGTCCGACTGGATCAGCACCGGCTGACCTTGAAGCAGAGGTCTTGCTAGGCTTAGGGCATTGTAAATGGCCCTTAGCTCCAGGATATTTATGTGAAGTGATGTCTCCAGGCTTGACCACAAGCCCTGGAAATTCCTTCCCTGTGTGACTGCTCCCCAGCCTCGCAGGCTGGCATCCGTGGTCACCAGGACCCAGTCCTGAATGCCGAATCTGCGGCCCTCTAGAAGATGAGCACTCTGCAACCACCACAGGAGAGACACCCTTGTCCATGGTGACAGGGTTATCCGCCGATGCATCTGAAGATGCGATCCGGACCATTTGTCCAGCAGGTCCCACTGGAAAGTTCTTGCGTGGAATCTGCCGAATGGAATTGCTTCGTAGGAAGCCACCATTTTTCCCAGGACCCTTGTGCATTGATGCACTGACACTTGGCCTGGTTTTAGGAGGTTTCTGACTAGCTCGGATAACTCCCTGGCTTTCTCCTCCGGGAGAAACACCTTTTTCTGGACTGTGTCCAGAATCATCCCTAGGAATAGAAGGCGTGTCGTCGGGATCAGCTGCGATTTTGGAATATTGAGAATCCAACCGTGCAGCCGCAACACTACTTGAGATAGTGCTACCCCGACTACCAACTGTTCCCTGGATCTTGCCCTTATCAGGAGATCGTCCAAGTAAGGGATAATTAAAACTCCCTTCTTTCGAAGGAGTATCATCATTTCGGCCATTACTTTGGTAAAGACCCGGGGTGCCGTGGACAATCCAAACGGCAGCGTTTGAAACGGATAGTGGCAGTTTTGTACCACAAACCTGAGGTACCCTTGGTGAGAAGGGTAAATTGGGACATGGAGATAAGCATCCTTGATGTCCAGAGACACCATATAATCCCCCTCTTCCAGGTTCGCGATCACCGCTCTGAGTGACTCCATCTTGAATTTGAACTTCTGTATGTAAGTGTTCAATGACTTTAGATTTAAAATGGGTCTCACCGAGCCGTCCGGCTTCGGTACCACAAACAGCGTGGAATAATACCCCTTTCCCTGTTGCAGGAGGGGTACCTTGATTATCACCTGCTGAGAGTACAGCTTGTGAATGGCTTCTAATACCGCCTCCCTGTCGGAAGGAGTCGCCGGTAAGGCAGACTTTAGGAAACGGCGAGGGGGAGACGTCTCGAATTCCAATTTGTACCCCTGAGATACCACCTGGAGGATCCAGGGATCCACCTGTGAGCGAGCCCACTGTGCGCTGAAATTCTTGAGACGGGCCCCCACCGTCCCTGAGTCCGCCTGAAGAGCCCCAGCGTCATGCTGAGGACTTGGCAGAAGCGGGGGAGGACTTCTGTTCCTGGGAACTGGCTGTTTGCTGCAGCCTTTTTCCTCTCCCTCTGCCACGGGGCAGAAATGAGGAGCCTTTTGCCCGCTTGCCCTTATGGGGTCGAAAGGACTGCGCCTTATAATACGGCGTTTTCTTATGCTGAGAGGCTACCTGGGGTAAAAATGTGGATTTCCCGGCAGTTGCCGTGGACACTAGGTCTGATAGACCTACCCCAAATAATTCCTCCCCTTTATAAGGCAATACTTCCATATGCCTTTTAGAATCGGCATCACCTGACCACTGCCGCGTCCATAACCCTCTTCTGGCGGATATGGACAGCGCACTTACTCTTGATGCCAGACGGCAAATATCCCTCTGTGCATCTCGCATGTATAAAAATGCATCTTTTAAATGCTCTATAGTCAGTAATATATTGTCCCTATCCAGGGTATCAATATTTTCAGTCAGGGACTCAGACCAAGCCACCCCAGCACTGCACATCCAGGCTGAGGCGATTGCTGGTCGCAGTATAACACCAGTGTGAGTGTATATACATTTTAGGATAGTCTCCTGCTTTCTGTCAGCAGGATCCTTAAGGGCGGCCGTATCCGGGGACGGTAGCGCCACCTGTTTTGACAAGCGTGTGAGTGCTTTATCCACCCTAGGGGGTGTTTCCCAACGTGCCCTATCCTCTGGCGGGAAAGGGTACGTTGCCAATAACCTTTTAGGAATTATCAGTTTTTTTATCGGGAGAAACCCACGCTTCATCACATACTTCATTTAATTCCTCAGATGCAGGAAAAACTACAGGTAGTTTTTTCTCACCAAACATAATACCCTTTTTAACTGTACCTGTTGTACTATCAGAAATGTGTAAAACATTTTTCATTGCCTCAATCATGTAACGTGTGGCCCTACTGGAAGTCACATTTGTCTCCTCGTCGTCGACACTGGAGTCAGTATCCGTGTCGGCGTCTGTATCTGCCATCTGTGATAGCGGGCGTTTTAGAGCCCCTGATGGCCTTTGAGACGCCTGGACAGGCACAAGCTGATTTGCCGGCTGTCCCATGTCATCAAACTTCTTATGTAAAGAGCTGACACTTTCACGTAATTCCTTCCATAAGCCCATCCACTCAGGTGTCGACCCCCTAGGGGGTGACATCTCCACTACAGGCAATTGCTCCGCCTCCACATCATTTTCCTCTTCATACATGTCGACACAGCCGTACCGACACACAGCACACACACAAGGAATGCTCTGATAGAGGACAGGACCCCACTAGCCCTTTGGGGAGACAGAGGGAGAGTATGCCAGCACACACCAGAGCGCTATATATATATATATATATATACACAGGGATAACACTATATAGAGTGTTTTTCCCCTTATAGCTGCTGTTTATATTTATACTGCGCCAAATTAGTGCCCCCCCTCTCTTTTTTACCCTTTTCTGTAGTGCAGGACTGAAGGGGAGAGTCAGGGAGACGTCCTTCCAGCGGAGCTGTGAGGGAAAATGGCGCCCGTGTGCTGAAGGAGATAGCTCCGCCCCCTTTTCGGCTGACTTTTCTCCCGCTTTTTTCTGTAATCTGGCAGGGGTTAATATACATCCATATAGCCCTGGGGGCTATATGTGATGTATTTTTGCCAGCCAAGGTGTTTATATTGCTGCTCAGGGCGCCCCCCCCCCCAGCGCCCTGCACCCATCAGTGACCGGAGTGTGTGGTGTGCATGAGGAGCAATGGCGCACAGCTGCAGTGCTGTGCGCTACCTTTGTGAAGACTGATGTCTTCTGCCGCTGATTTTCCGGACCTCTTCTTGCTTCTGGCTCTGTAAGGGGGCCGGCGGCGCGGCTCTGGGACCGGACTCCGAGGCTGGGCCTGTGTTCGGTCCCTCTGGAGCTAATGGTGTCCAGTAGCCTAAGAAGCCCAAGCTGGCTGCAAGCAGGCAGGTTCGCTTCTTCTCCCCTTAGTCCCTCGATGCAGTGAGCCTGTTGCCAGCAGGTCTCACTGAAAATAAAAAACCTAAAACTAACTTTTCCTAAGAAGCTCAGGAGAGCCCCCTAGATTGCACCCAGCTCGGTCGGGCACAAAAATCTAACTGAGGCTTGGAGGAGGGTCATAGGGGGAGGAGCCAGTGCACACCAGGTAGTCCTAAAGCTTTTCTTTTGTGCCCAGTCTCCTGCGGAGCCGCTATTCCCCATGGTCCTTACGGAGTTCCCAGCATCCACTAGGACGTCAGAGAAATTATATTTATTTTACACGTCGGCTCTCATCTCTCATTTGTCTCCTGGTATACAGCGCAGCAGCTTTTTGTTTGAATTGTTCCTTATACACCCCTCACATAGTGTGTTACGGCTGCGCAGCATCTCAGGAGAATCTTTTATCTATATATTTCTTATATACAATTTTATTATTTTATGTTATATTTGAGGCGCTTATAGCAGTCAACTGTCTCTTCTTGCGCAGAGCTTTGTGGCTGCGTCAGTGGATAGCGGATGCAGATTCCAAGCGCAGTGCGGAGTCTCTTCCTTTCTCAGGGGAGTGGCTATTCGGGGTTGAGTAGGATAGGTGGTTTCTAAGGTTACTGCAGGAAAAGCCACGTTTCTCCTCTCTGGGGCCCCGCCGGCTAGGCGTTTCTACCCGGGGCCGTCTACCAAGTCCTTTCGGACTAAGAGGTTTAGATCAAGAGCCAGAGGTGCTTCCAATGCAGCGAGAGGCACCAGAGGTAAGAAAAGAAAACCAGCCACCGCAAATTCTCAGGAACAGAGCACCAGTTCAGCTTCCACTAAGGCCTCAGCATGACAGTGCCTCCCCACCCGAGGGGATCTCAAGGTGGGAGCTCGACTGCGTCACTTCAGCCGCATCTGGGAAGGCTCCTGCCAGGATACCTGGGTAAGGAACCTCATTTCTCAGAGCTACAAGCTGGAGTTTGACAGCACTCCTCCCCAACGATTTTTCACATCAAACTTACCAGTTTTGGAGGATACACGAGTTACGCTACAACAGGCCATCCTACAGTTGGTCCAGTCTCAAGTCATTGTTCCAGTACCACTATAACAAGGAAAGGGTTACTACTCTAACCTGTTTGTGGTACCAAAACTGGACGGTTCGGTAAGGACCATTTTGAATGTAAAATCCTTGAACCCTTACCTAAAAGGTTTTCAAGTTCAAGATGGAATCCTTGCAAGCAGTGATTACGGGTCTGGAAAAACGGGAGTTCATGGTCTCGCTGGATATAAAGGACACTTATCTCCATATCCCAATTTGGCCGCGTCATCAGGCTTACCTGCGGTTTGGCCTACTGAACAATCACTACCAGTTCCAGGCGCTACCCTTCGGCCTGTCCATGGCTCCGAGGGTCTTCACATAGGTAATGGCGGAAATTATGTTCCGGCTCCGAGGGTCTTCACAAAGGTAATGGCGGAAATGATGTTCCGGCTCCGAGGGTCTTCACAAAGGTAATGGCGGAAATGATGTTCCAGCTCCGAGTCCAGGGGGTCAATATTGTCCCTTACCTGGACGATCTCTTGATAAAGCAGAGATCCAGGGAGCTTCTATTGCTCAATATAGACCGCACTATTCAGCTTCTGTCACAACATGGGTGGATTCTCAATCTATACAAGTCCCACCAGGAGCCTACTCAGTGGCTCCTGTTCCTGGGAATGTTTCTGGATACTGTAGCTCAGAAAGTGTTCCTCCCAGAGGAAAAAGCAAGGACACTCCAGGAGATGGTCCGACTGGTGCTATGGCCTACTCTGATATCCATCCATCTTTGCATAAAATTATTGGGAAAGATGGTAGCCTCATACGAGGCCATCCCATACGGAAGGTTCCATGCCAGGACATTTCAATTGGCTCTCCTGAACAAGTGGTCCGGATCACATCTTCAGATGCACCGAGTAAGTAGTCCGTCACCTCAGGCCAGGATCTCCCTCCTGTGGTGGCTAGTCTTCAAACCTACTGGAAAGTCGCAGTTTTGTGATTCAGGATTGGATCATCCTCACGACAGATGAAAGTCTGAAAGGATGGGGAGCTGTCACCAAAGGGGCTCAGTTCCAGGGACGATGGTTAGCCCACGGAGCCCTTCTTCCAATCAACATTCTGAAACTTTGGGTGATTTACAATGCTCTGCTTCAGGCCTCTCCTCTGCTCAGGCGATCCAAGTGCAGTCGGACAACGAAATGGCGGTGGTTTACATAAATCGACAAGGAGGGACAAAAAGCAGAGCCTGCATGCGAGAGGCGTCAGAGATACTCCTCTGGGAAGAAATAAATGCAAGAGCAATGTCCGCCATCTTCATTCCGGGGGTGGACAACTGGAAAGTGGACTTCCTGAGTCGTCCTCACGATCTCCACCCGGGAGAGTGGGGTCTCCACCAACAGGTGTTTCAACAGATAATCGACCTGTGGGGCTGTCCACAGATAGACATGATGGCGTCTCGACTAACCAAGAAACTTTGCTGGCATTGCTAAAGAACCAGGGACCCTCAGGCGAGGGCAATAGATGCGCTGACGTCTCCTTGGCCTTACCGGCTGGTCTACCTGTTTCCTCCGATTCTATTGCTCCTGAGGGTGCTCAAGCGAATCAGGGAGTCCAGGCAATTCAGATTGCCCTGGACTGGCCTTGGGGGGCGTGGTACGCGGATCTTCTGGTCATGTCCATCGAAGACCCTTGGCCTCTGCCAATGAGAAAGATCTTCTGCAACAAGGACCGTTCGTCTACCAGGACTTACGGCGACTTTGTTTGACGGCTTGGAAGTTGAGCGGAAAATCCTAGCTCACAAGGGCCTTTCCAAGAAGGTTATTGCAACCATGGTTCAGGCCAGAAAACCTGTGACGTCAAAACACTATCATCATATCTGGAAAAGATATGTTTCTTGGTGCGAGGAATGCACGTACCCACCTGCTGAATTCCACTTGGGACGTTTCTTACGTTTCCTGCAGGTGGGTGTGGATAAGGGCTTATCTCTGGGTTCCATTAAGGTCCAGATCTCAGCTCTCTCAATCTTCTTTCAAAAGAAGTTGGCAATGTTGCCAGAAGTTCAGACCTTTTTACAAGGGGTAATCACATACAACCTCCGTTTGTGCCGCCCATGGCACCTTGGGATTTGAATGTGGTGTTGGAATTTCTACAGTCCTCCTGTTTTGAACCTCTGATGATGGTAGCAGAAAAGTAGCTCACGTGGAAGACGTGATGTTACTGGCCCTGGCTTCTGATAGGCGTGTCTCAGAATTGGGGGCCCTCTCGTGTAAAAGTCCATACTTAATCTTTTACGAGGACAGAGCGGAGCTCAGGACTAGGCAGCAGTTCCTGCTGAAGGTGGTCTCTGCGTTCCACCTGAACCAACCAATTGTTGTCCCGTCTAGTGCTGGCTTTTCTGCTCCTTTGGAGTCATTGGATGCTGTGCGAGCCTTGAAGATTTAGGTCAAAAGGACGGCTCGGATACGAAAGACTGATTCCTTATTCGTGCTCTATGATGCGCAGAAAAAGGGTTGTCCTGCTTACAAGCAGTCCATTGCTCGTTGGCTGAAGTTGACTATCCAACAGGCCTATGTGTCGGCAGCCTTAACTGTTCCGCAGTCTCTGAAGGCCCACTCTACCAGATCAGTGGGGTCTTCCTGGGCGGCTGCCTGTGGAGTCTCGGCCTTGCAACTATGCAGAGCTGCTACCTGGTCGGGCAAGAACACCTTTGTGAAGTTCTACAAATTTGATACCCTGACCAAAGAGAATACCCAGTTTGGGCAAGCGGTACTGCAGCAGTCTCCACACATTCCCTCCCATTCTGGAAGCTTTGGGACATCCCCATCGTTCTAAGTGAACCCCAGTATCCCTTATGGATGCTAGAGAAAACAGGATTTTAATGCCTACCGGTAAATCCCTTTCTCGTAGCCCATAAGGTGACCTGGTCGCCCGCCTCAGTGCGTTGACTTGTCTGAAGGTTTTGTTTTTTTTGTAAAAAAGTTTACATGTTCAGCTGTTTGTTACCAGCCGTTGCTGGTCGTTTTATGTTATTGGTGTGCTGGTGTATGAATCTCACCACTCATTGTTGTTATGGTCCTTCTCTCAAGTATGTCCATTCTCCTTCGGGCACAGTTTTATCTATACTGGCTGTAGGAGGGGGCATAGAGGGGAGGAGCCAGCACACCCAGTTGAAGAAAATAAGAATTTACTCACCGGTAATTCTATTTCTCGTAGTCCGTAGTGGATGCTGGGGACTCCGTAAGGACCATGGGGATAGACGGCTCCGCAGGAGACTGGGCACATCTAAGAAAGATTTAGGACTATCTGGTGTGCACTGGCTCCTCCCCCTATGACCCTCCTCCAAGCCTCAGTTAGGAACTGTGCCCGGAAGAGCTGACACAATAAGGAAGGATTTTTGAATCCCGGGTAAGACTCATACCAGCCACACCAATCACACCATATAACACGTGATAGGAACCCCGGTTAACAGTATGATAACAAATGGGGCCTCTGAAGAGATGGCTCACAACAAAACCCGATTTTTGTAACAATAACTATGTACAGGTATTGCAGACAATCCGCACTTGGGATGGGCGCCCAGCATCCACTACGGACTACGAGAAATAGAATTACCGGTGAGTAAATTCTTATTTTCTCTGACGTCCTAGTGGATGCTGGGGACTCCGTAAGGACCATGGGGATTATGCCAAAGCTCCCAAACGGGCGGGAGTGTGCGGATGACTCGGCAGCACCGAATGAGAGAATTCCAGGTCCTCCTCAGCCAGGGTATCAAATTTGTCGAATTTTGCAAACGTGTTTGCCCCCGACCAAGTAGCTGCTCGGCAAAGTTGTAAAGCCGAGACCCCTCGGGCAGCCGCCCAAGATGAGCCCACCTTCCGTGTGGAATGGGCTTTTACAGATTTAGGCTGCGGTAAGCCTACCGCAGAATGCGCCAGCTGAATAGTGCTACAAATCCAGCGCGCAATAGACTGCTTAGAAGCAGGAGCACCCAGCTTGGTGGGTGCATACAGGATAAACAGCGAGTCAGTCTTTCTGACTCCAGCCGTCCAGGAAATATAAATTTTTAGGGCCCTGACTACGTCCAGCAACTTGGAATCCTCCAAGTCCCTAGTAGCCGCAGGCACCACAATAGGTTGGTTCAAGTGAAAAGCTGAGACCACCTTTGGGAGAAACTGAGGACGAGTCCTCAATTCTGCCCTATCCATATGGAAAATCAGATAAGGGCTTTTACAAGACAAAGCCGCCAATTCTGAAACCCGCCTGGCCGACGCCAAGGCCAACAGCATGACCACTTTCCACGTGAGATATTTTAAATCCACAGTCTTAAGTGGTTCGAACCAATGTGATTTCAGGAATGCCAAAACCACATTGAAATCCCAAGGTGCCACTGGGGGCACAAAAGGAGGCTGAATATGCAGTACTCCTTTGACAAAAGTCTGAACTTCGGGCAGTGAAGCCAGTTCTTTTTGGAAGAAAATCGACAGAGCCGAAATCTGGACCTTTATGGACCCCAATTTGAGGCCCAACGTCACCCCTGCTTGCAGGAAGTGCAGGAATCGACCCAGTTGAAATTCCTCCGTCGGGGCCTTCATGGCCTCACACCAAGCAACATATTTTCGCCAAATGCGGTGATAATGTCTTGCGGTGACATCCTTCCTGGCTTTGATCAGGGTAGGGATGACTTCCTCCGGAATACCCTTTTCCTTCAGGATCCGGTGTTCAACCGCCATACCGTCAAACGCAGCCGCGGTAAGTCTTGGAACAGACAGGGTCCCTGCTGCAGCAGGTCTTGTCTGAGCGGCAGAGGCCAAGGGTCCTCTGTAAGCATCTCTGGAAGTTCCGGGTACCAAGCTCTTCTTGGCCAATCCGGAACCACGAGTATGGTTTTCACTCCTCGCCTTCTTATTATTCTCAGTACCTTGGGTATGAGAGGTAGAGGAGGAAACACATAAACCGACTGGTACATCCATGGAGTCACTAGAGCGTCCACCGCTATCGCCTGAGGGTCTCTTGACCGGGCGCAATATCTTTTCAACTTCTTGTTGAGGCGGGACGCCATCATGTCTACCTGTGGTTTTTCCCACCGGTTGACCAGCATTTGGAAGACTTCTGGATGAAGTCCCCATTCTCCCGGGTGGAGGTCGTGCCTGCTGAGGAAGTCTGCTTCCCAGTTGTCCACTCCCGGAATGAACACTGCCGTCAGTGCTAACACATGATTCTCTGCCCATCTGAGAATCCTTGTGGCTTCTGACATCGCCATCCTGCTTCTCGTGCCGCCCTGTCTGTTTACATGGGCGACCGCCGTGATGTTGTCTGACTGGATCAGTACCGGCTGGTTTTGAAGCAAGGGTCTTGCCTGGCTTAGGGCATTGTAAATGGCCCTTAGCTCCAGGATATTTATGTGAAGAGAAATCTCCTGATTTGACCACAGTCCTTGGAAATTTCTTCCCTTTGTGACTGCCCCCCAGCCCCGAAGGCTGGCATCCGTGGTCACCAGGACCCAGTCCTGTATTCCGAATCTGCGGCCCTCTAGTAGATGAGCCCTCTGCAGCCACCACAGCAGCGACACCCTGGTTCTGTCCGATAGGGTTATCCGCTGTTGCATCTGGAGATGGGACCCGGACCATTTGTCCAACAGGTCCCACTGGAACGTCCTTGCGTGGAACCTTCCGAATGGAATTGCTTCGTACGAAGCTACCATTTTTCCCAGGACTCGTGTGCATTGATGTACCGACACTTTTCCAGGTTTTAGGATGTCTCTGACCAGAGATGACAATTCCTCGGCTTTTTCCAGTGGAAGAAACACTCTTTTCTGGTCTGTGTCCAGAATCATTCCCAGGAACAGAAGACGTGTCGTCGGGACCAGCTGTGACTTTGGAATGTTTAGAATCCAGCCGTGCTGTTGTAGCACTTCCTGAGAAAGTGCCACCCCCACTATCAACTGTTCTTTGGACCTCGCCTTTATCAGGAGATCGTCCAAGTACGGGATAATTAAAACTCCCTTCTTGCGAAGGAGTATCATCATTTCGGCCATTACCTTGGTAAAGACCCTCAGTGCCGTGGATAACCCGAACGGCAGCGTCTGGAACTGATAGTGACAGTCCTGTACCACAAATCTGAGGTACTCCTGGTGCGGAGGGTAAATGGGGACATGCAGGTACGCATCCTTGATGTCCAGGGATACCATGTAATCCCCCTCCTCCAGGCTCGCAATAACCGCCCTGAGCGATTCCATCTTGAACTTGAACCTTTTGATATAAGTGTTCAAGGTTTTTAAATTTAAGATGGGTCTCACCGAACCGTCCGGTTTCGGTACCACAAACATTGTGGAGTAGTAACCCTTTCCTTGCTGAAGGAGGGGTACCTTGACGATCACTTTCTGTGAATACAGTTTTTGAATAGCCACCAACACTGCCTCCCTGGCAGAGGGAGTTGCCGGCAAGGCAGATTTTAGGAAACGGCGGGGGGGGGGGGAAGACGTCTCGAATTCCAGCCTGTACCCCTGAGATACTACTTGAAGGACCCAGGGATCCACTTGTGAGAGAGCCCACTGTGTGCTGAAAAACCTGAGACGTGCCCCCACCGTTCCCGATTCCGCCTGAGCAGCCCCAGCGTCATGCTGTGGACTTACCGGACGCAGGGGAGGACTTCTGCTCCTGGGAACTAGCTGTGTGCTGCAGCTTTTTCCCCCTTCCTCTGCCCCTCGGCAGAAAGGATGAGCCTCTAGCCCGCTTATTTTTCTGGGGCCGAAAGGACTGTACCTGATAATACGGTGCTTTCTTTTGCTGTGGGGTAGCCTGTGGCAAAAAAGTCGATTTCCCAGCAGTAGCTGTGGAAACGAGGTCTGAAAGACCTTCCCCAAAAAGTTTCACCCCTTTATAGGGTAAAACTTCCATGTGCCGCTTGGAGTCGGCATCACCTGACCATTGCCTAGTCCATAACCCCCGTCTGGCGGCAATGGACATAGCGCTCATTTTTGATGCCAGCCGGCAAATATCCCTCTGTGCATCACGCATGTATAAGACCGCGTCTTTTATATGGTCAATCGTTAGCAAAATATTGTCCCTATCCATGGTATCAATGTTTTCCGACAGGGAGTCTGATCACGCAGCAGCAGCACTGCACATCCAAGCTGATGCAATAGCGGGTCTCAATATAATGCCAGTGTGTGTGTATATAGCTTTTAGGGTACTTTCCAGCTTTCTATCAGCAGGTTCTTTTAAGGCGGCCGTATCCGGAGACGGTAGTGCCACCTTCTTTGATAAGCGTGTCAATGCTTTATCTACCCTAGGGGGTGTTTCCCAGCGTGACCTATCCTCTGGCGGGAAAGGGTACGCAGCCATTAACCGTTTAGAAATGATCAATTTCTTATCTGGGGAAGTCCACGCTTCCTCACACACCTCATTTAATTCGTCAGATGCAGGAAAAACTACTGGTAGTTTTTTCTCACCAAACATAATACCCTTTTTTGTGGTACCTGGGGTATAAACAGAAATGTGTAAAACATTTTTCATAGCCTCAATCATATAACGGGTGGATCTATTGGAGGGTACACTCGTCTCATCATCGCCGACACTGGAGTCGGTATCCGTGTCGACATCTGTATCTGTCATCTGAGGTAGCGGGCGTTTTATAGCCCCTGATGACATTTGAGACGCTTGGACAGGCACAAGCTGAGTAGCTGGCTGTCCTATGTCGTCAAACCTTTTATGTAAGGAGCTGACGCTGTCACGTAATTCCTTCCATAAGTCCATCCACACTGGTGTCGACCCCGCAGGGGGTGACATCACATTCACAGGCATTTGCTCCGCCTCCACATCATTATCCTCATCATACATGTCGACACAGCAGTACCGACACACAGCAGACACACAGGGAATGCTCTTACAGAGGACAGGACCCCACAAAGCCCTTTGGGGAGACAGAGGGAGAGTATGCCAGCACACACCAGGGCGCTATATAACACAGGGATATCACTATACAGAGTGTTTTCCCCTATAGCTGCCTATAATATATATATACTGCGCCTAAATTGTGCCCCCCCTCTCTTATTTACCCTTTCTGTAGTGCAGGACTGCAGGGGAGAGCCAGGGAGCTTCCTTCCAGCGAAGCTGTGAGGGAATAATGGTGCCAGTGTGCTGAGGGAGTTGGCTCCGCCCCTTTTTCGGCGGGCTTTCTCCCGCTATTTTATCGTTTCTGGCAGGGGTTAATATACACCTATATAGCCTCTGGGGCTATATATGGTGTTAGTTTTGCCAGCCAAGGTGTTATTATTGCTGCTCAGGGCGCCCCCCCCCCCAGCGCCCTGCACCCATCAGTGACCGCAGTGTGTGGTGTGCATGAGGAGCAATGCGCTACCTTGGAGAAGACAGAAGTCTTCAGCCGCCGATTTTCCGGACCACCTTCTTGTTTCTGGCTCTGTAAGGGGGACGGCGGCGCGGCTCCGGGAACGGACGACGAGGTCGGGTCCTGTGTTCGATCCCTCTGGAGCTAATGGTGTCCAGTAGCCTAAGAAGCCCAAGCTACCACCACTTAGGTAGGTTCGCTTCTTCTCCCCTTAGTCCCTCGTTGCAGTGAGCCTGTTGCCAGCAGGTCTCACTGAAAATAAAAAACCTAAACTATAATTTCTTCTAGGAGCTCAGGAGAGCCCCTAGTGTGCATCCAGCTCAGCCGGGCACAGAAATCTAACTGAGGCTTGGAGGAGGGTCATAGGGGGAGGAGCCAGTGCACACCAGATAGTCCTAAATCTTTCTTAGATGTGCCCAGTCTCCTGCGGAGCAGTCTATCCCCATGGTCCTTACGGAGTCCCCAGCATCCACTAGGACGCCAGAGAAATTTAAAGTGCACCGGCTCCTTTGGACCCCATCTATACCCATTGTACTAAGTGAACCCCAGTGTCCCTTATGGACTACGAGAAAGGGATTACCGGTAGGTATTAAAATCCCGTTATCTGCTGCTCAAGACTACAGTGGAAAAGATATTTAAACCCCTATAGACAAGAAGTGCACGGATTCCACTAGCGAGATCTATGGCAGAGAGGTTACTGAAGAATAGTGGCTGCATCTACAGTAAGTAATTAACAGAGGTGCAAACAACATTTACGATGAAACACAGATTCAAACATTAGGCTGTAGCATGACAATACGCACACTAGAACCTTCATGACAAATTATACTTAGTATGTCCAAGACATGTATAACAGGTACTTACATTTTGTCTTCTATGCAGTATACAGCTGAAGGAAGGGACCTATTGGTAGCTTTAACACGTGCTATCTTTTGTAAAGTTGTCTCTAATAAGCCTGTGAGAAAATTACAATGATGAAAGTCACAAAATGTATCAGAGTTTATCAATAACCTCCAATAATAAAACTGCAACCATTATATTGTAACTGGAAAGGGAAGGGGGGGGGGGGGGGGGGGGGGGTGAGGTATCAAAGGTTGAGGATATCCTATTTTTAGATGATCTGCATTTAATTCACAAGAGAGAATCTACATGCATCTCAGTCACAGAAATAATAGATTGCAGCATTGTAAAGTTTTGCAAAGAATGAATCTAGCAAAGGGCAACTGCCTGAATCCCATGCAAGATTTTGATGTAGAGAGGTCGACAGGTACAAAAATATAAACACGTTTGGGGTTTATTAGACCAAATCTAGTCTACTTAAGGTTATGTTACCAGTATCAGTACAAACATCTACTCTGGCCATGCTTCGGCCATGGTGGCTAGCTCAGCTTCGCTCGCCATAGGTTACTATTCCCAATAGACTTCCACATTGATAGTAAATTAAACAAATGTTGAGAAAACGTGGATAACCCAAAAAAACAAGTTTTGGCCATGTGTGTGTCATCTAGTCATGTTGACCTTTTGAACCTGTTGACCAATACATTGCCAATCTATCATCCGGGTACCGCTTTAGTAACAAAGCTGAATAAGTGAAACACAATGATAGAAAAATCCATCAATAAACAGTGCGGCTACCTGTATGTACAGCCAACAATAAATGACAAGAAAAAGGCAGCACCTAAACAGTGTAATAACCAATAAGATTGAAATAAGTTAATGTAACAAGGTAACATTTCAGAAGAAAAACGTGCTGACATTAGTGTTCCCCCTAGGAATTTTTGAGGGCAGACCTGGGGGCGTGGGCGGCTGGCGGCGTCACTAAAGGGGGCGTGGGCAGCGTCACTAAAGGGGACATGCCTAGCACCTGCGGAGGTGCTGGGCTTCCCCCAAGCGCTCTCCCGTAGCGTGAATGGATGCTGTGCACATGGCATCTATACACGCTGGGAGAGCAGGAAGCGGGCAGGCCGTTTAGCAGGGCGCCGCGCACTGCTAAAACAGCCTAGAGTGAACACTAGACATGAACCACAAGACATTATTCAGGATGTGAAAATATTGGAAAGTCCGGCCTTCGTTTTCCTTTCTTCAACCTCTATTAACTTTGTTAATATTTATTAAATAACATATGGCATTAAGGTGGGCATTACGTATAAAACTAACGGGTACCACACAAGGTGCTATTTGTGCTAGGTGCAATTTGAGCCTATACAATATTTGCTACGCGATTTGGACTAAGTGGAGTATGTTATCTGAATAACATCCAATTTTGAATACACTACAATGTGTGATGTGATGTACAAAAATACCAGTCTGCACATAAATATTTTGCCTTGAGATATGGACGAGACGGGAGCACGCATCGCATCACAAGGGACAGTAGACATGGTGCGTTCTGAACTAGACGTGATGCAATTTGAACTAAAAAATAAGATTTTACTCACCGGTAAATCTATTTCTCGTAGTCCGTAGTGGATGCTGGGAACTCCGTAAGGACCATGGGGAATAGCGGGCTCCGAAGGAGGCTGGGCACTCTAGAAAGATTTATGACTACCTGGTGTGCACTGGCTCCTCCCACTATGACCCTCCTCCAAGCCTCAGTTAGGACACCGTGCCCGGACGAGCAGACATAATAAGGAAGGATTTAGAATCCCGGGTAAGACTCTTACCAGCCACACCAATCACACCGTACAACTCGTGATACTATATCCAGTTTGACAGTATGAAAACAACTGAGCCTCTCAACAGATGGCTCAACAATAACCCTTTAGTTAGGCAATAACTATATACAAGTATTGCAGACAATCCGCACTTGGGATGGGCGCCCAGCATCCACTACGGACTACGAGAAATAGATTTACCGGTGAGTAAAATCTTATTTTCTCTGACGTCCTAGTGGATGCTGGGAACTCCGTAAGGACCATGGGGATTATACCAAAGCTCCCAAACGGGCGGGAGAGTGCGGGTGACTCTGCAGCACCGAATGAGAGAACTCCAGGTCCTCCTCAGCCAGGGTATCAATTTTGTAGAATTTTGCAAACGTGTTTGCCCCTGACCAAGTAACAGCTCGGCAAAGTTGTAAAGCCGAGACCCCTCGGGCAGCCGCCCAAGATGAGCCCACCTTCCCTGTGGAATGGGCTTTCACTGATTTAAGATGCGGCAGTCCAGCCGCAGAATGCGCCTGCTGAATCGTGTCACAGATCCAGCGAGCGATAGGCTGCTTAGAAGCAGGAGCACCCAGCCTGTTGGGTGCATACAGGATAAATAACGAGTCAATTTTCCTGACTCTAGCATTCCTGGAAACATAATTTTTCAAGGCCCTGACTACGTCCAGTAACTTGGAATCCTCCAAGTCTCTAGTAGCCGCAGGCACCACAATAGGTTGTTTCAAGTGAAAACCTGATACCACCTTAGGGAGAAACTGGGGACGAGTCCTCAATTCTGCCCTATCCATATGGAAAATCAGATAAGGACTTTTATATAACAAAGCCGCCAATTCTGATACACGCCTGGCCGAAGCCAAGGCCAATAACATGACCACTTTCCGCGTGAGATATTTTAGATCCACGGTTTTTAGTGGTTCAAACCAATGTGATTTTAAGAAACTCAACACCACGTTGAGATCCCAAGGTGCCACTGGAGGCACAACCGGGGGCTGAATATGCAGCACTCCTTTCACAATGTCTGAACTTCAGGTACTGAAGCTAATTCTTTCTGGAAGAAAATCGACAGAGCCGAGATCTGTATCTTAATGGAGCCTAATTTTAGGCCCATAGACACTCCTGCTTGTAGGAAATGCAGAAATCGACCTAGTTGAAATTCCTCTGTTGGGGCCTTTTGTGGCCTCACACCAAGCAACATATTTCCGCCATATGCGGTGATAATGTTTTGCAGTTACATCTTTCCTGGCTTGAATCAGCGTAGGAATGACTTCCTCCGGAATGCCCTTTTCCTTTAGGATCCGGCGTTCAACCGCCATGCCATCAAAACGTAGCCGCGGTAAGTCTTGGAACAGACAGGGCCCCTGCTGCAGCAGGTCCTGTCTGAGCGGCAGAGGCCATGGGTCCTCTGATATAATTTCTTGAAGTTCTGGGTACCAGGCTCTTCTTGGCCAATCCTGAACCACGAGTATCGTTCTTACTCCTCGCCTTCTTATTATTCTCAGTACCTTTGGTATGAGAGGCAGAGGGGGGAACACATAAACCGACTGGTACACCCACGGTGTTACCAGAGTGTCCACAGCTATCGCCTGAAGGTCCCTTGACCTGGCGCAATATCTTTTATAGCTTTTTGTGTCTGCTGAGAAGATCTGCTTCCCAGTTGTCCACTCCGGGAATGAACACTGCTGACAGTGCTAACACATGATTTTCCGCCCATCGGAGAATCCTTGTGGCTTCTGCCATCGCCATCCTGCTTCTTGTGCCGCCCTGTTGGTTTACATGGGCGACTGCCGTGATATTGTCCGATTGGATCAGGACCGGCCGATTTTGAAGCAGAGGCCTTGCCTGACTCAGGGCATTGTAAATGGCCCTCAGTTCCAGAATATTTATGTAGGGAAGTCACCTGACTTGACCAAAGTCCCTGGAAGCTTCTTCCCTGTGTGACTGCCCCCCAGCCTCAAAGGCTGGCATCCATGGTCACTAGGACCTAGTCCTGTATGTCGAACCTGCGGCCCTCTTGAAGATGGGCACTCTGCAGCCACTACAGTAGAGATACCCTGGTCCTTGGAGACAGGGTTATCAGCCTAATGCATCTGAAGATGCGACCCGGACCACTTGTCTAACAGGTCCCCCTGAAAAGTTCTTGTATGGAACCTGCCGAATGGGATTGCTTCGTAGGAAGCTAACATTTTCCCCAAGACTCGCGTGCAATGATGCACCGATAGCTGTTTTGGCTTCAGGAGGTCTCTGACTAGAGATGACAGCTCCTTGGCTTTCTCCACCGGGAGAAACACTTATTTCTGGTCTGTGTCCAGAACCATCCCCAGGAACAGTAGACGTGTCGTAGGAACCAGCTGTGACTCTGGACTGTTTAGAATCCAACCGTGCTGTTGTAGCACTTTCCAAAATAGTGCTACCCCGACTAGCAACTGCTCCTTGGACCTCGCCCTTATAAGGAGATTGTCCAAGTACGGGATAATTAAAACTCCCCTTTTTTGAAGGAGTATCATCATTCCGGCCATTACCTTGGTAACACCCTCGGTGCCATGTACAGTCCAACCGGCAGAGTCTGGACTTGGTAATGGTAATCCTGTACCACAAATCTGAGGTACTCCTGACGAGGATAGTAAATAGGGACATGCAGGTAAGCATCCTTGATATCCCGGGATACCATGTAATCCCCCTCGTCCAGGCTTGCAATAACCGCCCTGAGCGATTCCATCTTGAACTTGAATTTTTTATGCATGTGTTCAAGGATTTTAAATATAAAGAAGGGTCACACCGAACCATGCGGTTTCGGTACCCCAACCCGTGTGGAATAGTAACCCCGTCCTTGTTGAAGTAGGGGCACCTTAAGTATTACCTGCTGGGAATACAGCTTATTAATTGCCTCTAGCACAGCCTCCCTGCCTGAGGGAGTTGTCGGCAAGGCATATTTGAGGAAACGGCAGGGGGAAGACATCTCGAATTCCAGCTTGTACCCCTGAACTAGTACTTGAATGAAACAGGGATCCACCTGTGAGCGAGCCCACTGATCGCTGAAATTTTTGAGACGGCCCCCCACCGTACCTGGCTACACCTGTGGAGCCCCCACGTCATGCTGTGGACTCAGAGGAGGCGAGAGAAGAATTATGATTCTGGGAACAGGCTGACTGGTGCAGCTTTTTCCCTCTTCCCTTGTCTTTGTACAGAAAGGAAGCGCCTTTGACCCGCTTGCTTTTCTGAAGCCGAAAGGACTGTACCTGATAATACAGTGCTTTCTTAGTCTGTGAGGAAAACGGAGGTAAAAATATTTCTTCCCAGCTGTTGCTGCGGATACGAGGTCCCAGAGACCATCCCCAAATAATTCCTCACCCTTATAAGGCAGAATCTCTATGCGCCTTTTAAGGTCAGCATCACCTGTCCAGTGACAGGTCTCTAATACCCTCCTGACAGAATGGACATTACATTCATTTTGGATGCCAGCCGGCAAAATATCCCTCTGTGCATCCCTCATATATAAGACGACGTCTTTAATATGTTCTCATGTTAGCAAACTAGTATGTTTGACAGGGTCACCGACCACGCTGCAGCAGCACGCTCTGCAGGTTTCAGTCTAGTACCTGAGTGTGTAAATACAGACTTCAGGATAGCCTCCTGCTTTTTATCAACAGGTACCTTCAAAGTGGCCGTTCCTAAAACGGCAGTGCCACCTATTTTGACAACAGTGTGAGCGCCTTATCCACCCTAGGGGATATCTCCCAGCGTAACTTATCCTCTGGCGGGAAAAGGTACGCCATCAGTAACTTTTTAGAAATTACCAGTTTCTTATCAGGGGGAACCCACGCTTTTCACACACTTCATTCATTCATCTGATGGGGGAACAAAACACTGCCTGCTTTTTCTCCCCAAACATAAAAACCCCATTTTTAGAGGTTAATGTCAGAAATGTGTAACACATTCTTTTTATTGCCGGGATCAAGTCACGGATGTTCCTAGTGGATTGCGTATATGTCTCAACCTTGTCGACACTGGAGTCAGACTCCGTGTCGACATCTGTGTCTGCCATCTGAATGAGCGGGCGTTTTTGAGCCCCTGATGGCATTTGAGACGCCTGGGCAGTCCCGGGCTGAGAAGCCGGCTGTCCCACAGCTGTTACGTCATCCACCCTTTTATGTAAGGAGTTGACACTGTCGGTTAATACCTTTTACCTAACCATCCACTCTGGTGTCGGCCCCACAGGGGGCGACATCACATTTATCGGCATCTGCTCCGTCACTATATAAGCCTCCTCCTCAAACATGTCGACACAGCTGTACCGACACACCGCACACACACAGGGAATGCTCTGACTGAGGACAGGACCCACAAAGCCCTTTGGGGAGACAGAGAGAGAGTATGCCAGCACACACCAGAGCGCTATATAATGTGGGGATTAACACTATAACTGAGTGAATTTTCCCCCATAGCTGCTTGTATATACAATATTGCGCCTAAATTTAGTGCCCCCCCTCTCTTTTTAACCCTTTGAGCCTGAAAACTACAGGGGAGAGCCTGGGGAGCTTTCTTCCAGCTGCACTGTGAAGAGAAAATGGCGCCAGTGTGTCTGAGGGAGATAGCTCCGCCCCTTTTCCGCGGCCTATTCTCCCGCTTTTTTCTGGATTCTGGCAGGGGTATTTTCCACATATATAGCCTCTGGGACTATATATTGTGGAGTTTTTGCCAGCCAAGGTGTTTTTATTGCTTCTCAGGGCGCCCCCCCCCAGCGCCCTGCACCCTCAGTGACCGGAGCATGAAGTGTGTATGAGGAGCAATGGCGCACAGCTGCAGTGCTGTGCGCTACCTTGGTGAAGACTGATGTCTTCTGCCGCCGTTTTTCCGGACCTCTTCTTGCTTCTGGCTCTGTAAGGGGGGCGGCGGCGCGGCTCCGGGACCGAACACCAAGGACTGGGCCTGCGGTCGATCCCTCTGGAGCTAATGGTGTCCAGTAGCCTAAGAAGCCCAATCCAGCTGCAAGCAGGCGAGTTCGCTTCTTCTCCCCTTAGTCCCTCGCTGCAGTGAGCCTGTTGCCAGCAGGTCTCACTGAAAATAAAAAACCTAAATCTATACTTTCTTTCTAAGGGCTCAGGAGAGCCCCTAGTGTGCATCCAACCTCGGCCAGGCACGAAATCTGAGGCTTGAAGGAGGGTCATAGTGGGAGGAGCCAGTGCACACCAGGTAGTCAAATCTTTCTAGAGTGCCCAGCCTCCTTCGGAGCCCGCTATTCCCCATGGTCCTTACGGAGTTCCCAGCATCCACTAGGACGTCAGAGAAAGATCAAATAGCATGCGAGAATCGCACCGTGTGTGGGCACCATAACCCCAACACCCAAGTAAACAGGACAAGCTGGCAAAGAAACCAACAAAACTTTATTTTATTTGGAAATGTCTTGGTATCAAGACTTGCTGTTTACACAGTGTATCTCCCTCCTTAGGAACAATGGGCTAGAGTGTTATTCTCCGGATGACTAAATAAGGCCCATATATTGATACTTTGCATTGTGAAGTTTATTTTGGATTTTATATTTTCAATAACGTGTTATTTAATAAATATAGAGGTAAGAGGTAGCTGAAATGAAAGCAGATTGCTTTTCTATAATTGTACAGTAAATAAAATGGTAAGGAGCTATTCTCAATAATGGAAATTATGATCCTTTTTACTGCATTATGAAAATTGTAATTTAAGATAAAGGTGGCTAAAATAGCACCTGCTACAGACAGTCATGCTCATGTCCTTGCCACATATTTTATCACTGTGTGGATAGCATAAAGAGGGTACACACGTAGCGATGTGTGCTTAAATTGTAAGAAAAGAAGCACACATCGCTCCATGTGTATGCCCCATAGTGATAGTGATGCGCGTCGCTATCGCTGACTGTAGATTACCCTGCATGCAGTGGAGAAGTGAGGGCCCCCCTCCCTCGCTCAGCACACATCGCTCCGTGTGTATGCCCCATAGTGATAGTGATGCGCGTCGCTATCGCTGACTGTAGATTACCCTGCATGCAGCAGAGAAGTGAGGCCCCCCCTCCCTCACCACACATCGCTCATTGTGTATGCCCCATAGTGATAGTGATACGCGTCGCTATCGCTGACTGTAGATTACCCTGCATGCAGTGGAGAAGTGAGGGCCCCCTCCCCCGCTCAGCACACATCGCCCCGTGTGTATGCCCCATAGTGATAGTGATACGCGTCGCTATCGCTGACTGTAGATTACCCTGCATGCAGTGGAGAAGTGAGGCCCCCCTCCCTCGCTCAGCACACATCGCTCCATGTGTATGCCCCATAGTGATAGTGATGCGCGTCGCTATCGCTGACTGTAGATTACCCTGCATGCAGCAGAGAAGTGAGGGCCCCCCTCCCTCCCTCACCACACATCGCTCCATGTGTATGCCCCATAGTGATAGCAATGCGCGTTGCTATCGCTGACTGTAGATTACCCTGCATGCAGCAGAGAAGTGAGGGCCCCTCTCCCTCGCTCAGCACACATCGCTCATTGTGTATGCCCCATAGTGATAGCAATGCGTGTCGCTATCGCTGACTGTAGATTACCCTGCATGCAGCAGAGAAGTGAGGCTCCCCTCCCTCGCTCAGCACACATCGCTCATTGTGTATGCCCCATAGTGATAGTGATGCGTGTCGCTATCGCTGACTGTAGATTACCCTGCATGCAGCAGAGAAGTGAGGGCCCCCCTCCCCCGCTCAGCACACATCGCTCATTGTGTATGCCCCATAGTGATAGTGATGCGCGTCGCTATCGCTGACTGTAGATTACCCTGCATGCAGCAGAGAAGTGAGGGCCCCCCTCCCTCGCTCAGCACACATCGCTCCGTGTGTATGCCCCATAGTGATAGTGATGCGCGTCGCTATCGCTGACTGTAGATTACCCTGCATGCAGCGGAGAAGTGAGGCCCCCCTCCCTCCCTCACCACACATCGCTCCATGTGTATGCCCCATAGTGATAGTGATACGCGTCGCTATCGCTGACTGTAGATTACCCTGCATGCAGCAGAGAAGTGAGGCCCCCCTCCCTCCCTCACCACACATCGCTCATTGTGTATGCCCCATAGTGATGCGCGTCGCTATCGCTGACTGTAGATTACCCTGCATGCAGTGGAGAAGTGAGGGCCCCCCTCCCTCTCTCAGCACACATCGCTCCATGTGTATGCCCCATAGTGATAGCAATGCGCGTCGCTATCGCTGACTGTAGATTACCCTGCATGCAGTGAAGAAGTGAGGGCCCCCCTCCCTCGCTCAGCACACATCGCCCCATGTGTATGCCCCATAGTGATGCGCGTCGCTATCGCTGACTGTAGATTACCCTGCATGCAGTGGAGAAGTGAGGCCCCCCCTCCCTCGCTCAGCACACATTACGCTGTGCTGAGCGAGGGGAGAGATGTGTGCTGAGCGTTCTGTGCTAGATCGCTCAGCACACATCTCCCTGTGTGTACCCCCCTTAAGTGACATGAAATACAATCTAGTCCACACTTTTTCTTACGCTGCATTCCACATGGTACATGATGCAAGCAACTATAGAAATCCCAGGTTTTACTAAAAGCAACTACTTCTATACAAGCTACATCCTCGGAGCAGGAAAACCTACATCTGCTCACACGACAGCTGAAAAGAGCTCCTACCTAAAAGCACTGTGCACTACTGACAGAACCAATGTCTGTCCTGTTCCCGAGTAATCTACCACAAAGACATCCAAGCTTGCGATGATAAATACACTATACTCATAAATGCAGGCCAGAAGGAAGAAAACACAGAAGAGATGACAGGAACAATCCTCTCTGCATGCTGTAGTTTTCAAACCAAATGCTTTCAATTGCATTGTTACACCCCATTTTCTAGTAGGAAGTGGGTGGTGTGCAGTTCCACACCGATCCAATATAGCACACGATGGTATGAGAAATTTGTCTCGAGTCACTGGGGCATACACTCAAAAGGTGTGATTAGTACTATTTAAACCATTCTGGACAATTTTCTATACAGTATATATAGTACAAACAAACACTGTGGAACTCTCATTTGAAGGTATCGATGCAAACTACACTAACGGAGTGCTACAATTTAACTGTGCAACATTCTAGCACTTATAGCTACAATACAATCTTTACTCAAAAAGGTTTGTGGTTTTTCTGCATGATCTATAATCTATGTAATAAATGTATGGTTTTATATTACACTCGGAGACCATCAGTAATTGTAATTCTTAGCGCTGTTAGTAAAATTTCTAGTTTTTCCATGTATTTTAAACCCTGCAGAGGTTTAGTCCAATAGCCTGTGAGGTTTCTTTTCAGTGGTATCAATCCACATGGGACTAAAGCTGATAATCAACGCTCCAGTATTTTTCTTTACCCATTGGGTGTGCAGGAGGGTGAGCTGCTCTCCCGTGAGTCTGGGGTACTCCAACAACTGATGTTTCAGGAGTGTAGGCAAGTTTCATTTAGTCAGACAGAGATGACCGAAAGAAAACATTTAATCTATGAACCATGCTTGGCTTTTTTTTCCCTTTAGCATCGCAAGAGGAATAGAAAGTAGTGCTATTGTTAATACATAACGTCAGTTTTGTTCTCACATTCTCTTCTCTACATTTTTAGCAAAATGCAGAAACATTTAATTTTGTTTTGATAAAATTATATATATGTTGTGTAGAATCAAAATTAGTCCAAAACACCGCTAGATCTAATAGTATGGCAAATCAAAACTTTTCTGAGACAAAGTAGCGGTCAGATATGGGAATACCATTATATATCTGTTTCATACGAAGCACGTTACCAAAGCACATCACCATGTGTGATAGATGCACAGTATTAGTTCTATTATAGATTACACAATATATATTGTAGTAGTAATTACCTTTGTTCTGGCACAGCTGTAATGCAGCAGCCAGGCCTCTGTTCACAATTGGCTCTTCATCCAAAATGGTTGTTGAAGAGGCAGAATACTGACAATGGGGAAGAGAGGAGTCTTATGAAAACAACAGTACATACAGATAATAGGATTTTGGTACTTACCAGGTAAATCCTTTTCTTTGTATCCATAGGGGGCACTGGAGTACTCTTGGGATATGGACGGGCTTCCGTAGGAACAGCACTGAATATTTAAATTTAGAACACTCCACCCCTCCATATCCCCGAGTACCTCAGTGTTTTTTACTGAGCCGAACAGGAACTATAGAGAGGTTGACAATGGAGTATTACATATAACATAACGGACAATAACGAAGTTGACACATAACGTTACTGACAACTAAACAGTCGACACCCTAACCAGCACTTGTAATTTGAACCAGTCGGTGAAAGTGTGTTACCATAAGATCCTCAGAACTCACCACAACTAGGTAAAACTGCTCTGGGTGGGCGTCCAGTGCCCCCTATGGATTCAAAGAAAAGGATTTACCTGGTAAGTACCAAAATCCTATTTTCTTTATCATCCACTAGGGGTCACTGGAGTACTCTTGGGACGTACCAAAGCTTCCCCCGTGGGCGGGAGAGCTGTTTGGCACTTGTAACACTAGGCGGCCAAAGCTAGATGCTGATGCCGCAAACGTATCAAACTTGTAAAAGCGCACAAACGTGTGCACTGAAGACCATGTAGCCGCACGGCAAAGCTGCGTCGTAGAAGCTCCCCGACCAGCTGCCCATGAAGTTCCCACAGAACGTGTGGAATGAGCGGTTACTGACGTAGGCGGTTGTAACCTAGCATAAAGGTAAGCCTGACGTATGGTCAGTTTTATCCATCTGGATAAAGTTTGTTTAGACGCTGGCCAACCCATCTTGGCAGCATCATAGAGAACAAACAACGTATCCGTCTTACGAACTGAAGACGTTCGGGATACATAAACGCGTAATGCGCGTACCACATCCAGAGTTCCAGAATGTGCCGTCAACACAGGAACTACTATTGGTTGATTGATGTGAAAAGATGACACTACCTTTGGTAAGAAAGCAGGATTCGTCCGAAGTTCTGCTCTGTCATCATGAAACACCAAATACGGTGACTTGCATGACAAGGCACCCAAATCCGAAACACGCCTTGCCGAAGCTAAGGCTAGAAGAAAAATTGTTTTTCAAGTGAGAAACTTTATATCCACTTGCTGTAAGGGTTCAAAATATGAAGACTGTAAGAACTCTAAAACCAGATTCAAGTCCCATGGCGCTGTAGGTGGAATGAATGGAGGCTGTACTCTGAGGACACCTTGGAGAAAAGTGCGTATAGACGGCAATAGAGCCAATCGTCTTTGAAAGTAAATTGACTAAGCAGATACCTGCACCTTTAGTGTAGATAAACGCAGTCCTCCATCTAACCCTGTTTGTAGAAACAACAAAAGGCGGGATAACTTGAAAGATGATGTCGGAAACTTCCGCGCCTCACACCAACCTATATAGGCACGCCATATTCTGTAATAATGAGCTGCCATAACCGGCTTCCTAGCTCGTAACATGGTTGGTATAACCGAATCTGGAATGCCCTCTCTTCTTAAGAGGGCGGTCTCAACAGCCACCCCGTCAAACGCAGCCGCGCTAAATCGGGGTAAAGGAACGGACCCTGTTGTAACAGGTCTGGACGTAGTGGGAGCGGCCAAGGATCGTCTGCGAGTAGTCCTCGGAGATCCGAGAACCAAGCTCTCCGAGGCCAATGAGGCGCCACTAGTATGACTGTGACAGACTCTCTTTTGATCCGTTTTAGCACCAGAGGGAGCAACGGAAACGGTGGAAACAGATACACAAGACTGTACGGCCACGCGACAGTGAGAGCGTCCACCGCCACTGCCTTTGGATCTCTTGTTCTGGACACATACTGGAACGTTTGGTGATTGTGTCGAGACGCCATCAGGTCCACCTGAGGATAACCCCATCGCTGAACCAACATGTGAAACACTTCTGGATTTAATGCCCATTCGCCTGGATGAAAATCCCGACGACTGAGATAATCCGCTTCCCAGTTGTCCACTCCCGGAATGAACACGGCCGACAATATCACCTGGTGGCATTCCGCCCAATTGAGGATTCGAGCTACTTCCCGCATTGCCATGCGGCTTCTCGTTCCTCCTTGTTTGTTGATGTATGCGACCGCCGTTGCATTGTCTGACTGCACTTGGACAGGCTGAGAGCGAAGCATGTGCACTGCTTGTCGTAGCACATTGTAAATTGCGCGGAGTTCCAGGACATTTATAGACAGCAATTTTTCGTGATCCGCCCAGAGACCCTGGAGCTGACAATTTTGAATTACCGCTCCCCAACCTCCGAGACTGGCGTCCGTAGTTAGAATGATCCAATTCCAGCCTCCGAACCGTCTTCCTGCGGTTAAATTGTGTTCCTTGAGCCACCAGAGCAGAGATACTCTTGCCCTTGGCGACAACCTCACTCTGTGGTGAATCTGCAGATGCGAGCCTGACCACTGGGCGAGCACATTCAGTTGAAAAGGACGCGAGTGAAATCTTCCGAACTGAAGCGCTTCGAAAGCTGCCACCATTGTGCCTAAGAGGCGAATGCACAAGTGTACCGACACTGTGCGTGGCTTGAGCACTAATTGTACTAGATGGCGTAGAATTTGTACTTTCTGCTGTGGTAGGTAAATTCTTTGATTGACCGTATCGAGAATCATACCTAGGAATTGAAGGCGTTGAGACGGAATTAGATGTGATTTCTTGAAGTTGACAATCCAACCGTGGTGAACCAGTACATCGTATGTTAGCAGCGCATGTTGGAGAAGTATCTGTTGAGACGGAGCTTTGATGAGCAGAACGTCTAAATACGGAACTATTGTCACTCCCAGGGATCTGAGATGAGCCATCATCACAGACATCACTTTGGTGAATACCCGAGGCGCTGATGACAGGCCAAACGGTAGAGCCTGAAACTGGTAATGGTTCTGGCGTATTGCAAACCGTAAGAATTTCTGATGAGGCTGCCAAATTGGAATGTGTAAGTACGCATCCTTGAGATCTAGCGCAATCATAAATTCCTTTGGCTCTAAACCCGCAATCACCGAGCGCAGAGACTCCATTTTGAATCTGTAGTAAGTTACGTACTGATTGAGACCCTTTAAGTTCAATATTGGTCTGACTGAGCCATCCGGCTTTGGTACCACAAACAGACTTGAATAATAACCCTGACCCTGTTGGTGTACAGGGACCGGAATCAAAACTGCCGAATCCAGTAGGGACTGAATGGCAATTTGCAGAACCGTCCTCTTGTCGTCCGACAGAGGCAATCCTGTCTTGAAAAACCGCAGAGGCGGAAGACAGTCGAACTCTATTTTGTAGCCTTTTAACACTAAATTGCGGATCCACCCATCCGCGGATGTGTGGAACCACGCCAAATGGAACGTCTGAAGGCGTGCTCCCACAATCGGAGAACCGAGATGGGCTGGTAGCCCGTCATGCCACTGGCTTGTCGGTAACCTTAGCGTCCTGGCGAGATGTGTTGGTTTGTTGGAAACCACGTCCGCGACCACGTCTAGCAGGCGTGGCTGTTCCTCTGCCACGTCCCCGAAAGGGCTGAGGTCTAAAGGATTTGAACGAAGGACCAGCGTACCTCCTTCTTGATACCGGTGGAGGCAATGGTAAGAAAACAGACTTGCCTCCCGTAGCCTCAGCAATCCATGCGTCCAATTCAGGACCAAACAACTTCTTGCCATCGTAAGGCAACGCCTCTATACCTCGTTTGACCTCTGCCTCCGCATGATAAGCACGCAGCCAGAGTGCTCTTCGTGCCGTAACTAGCGACGATGAAATACGAGAAGTGAGCTGACAGACGTCAGTAGACGCTGTACAGAGATACTCTACAGCCTCAATCATTTGATTTACAAGAAGTATCAGGTTTTCGTCATGTAAAGCAGATTTGAGTTCTGTAAGCCATATTATGAGCGCCTTAGTGACCCAAATGCCAACCAATCCAGGTCTCAGCATCACACCTGCTGCTACATACATGGATTTTAGCATAGTTTCTATCTTGCGATCTGAAGGATCTTTAAGCGTAGTAGCTGCTGGCACTGGTATGGTTAATTTCTTGGTAAGCTTTGACACTGAAGAATCAACTATTGGTGGATTCTCCCATGTACATGTTACAGAGTCTGGAAACGGGTAACTAGACTTAAATCTGCGAGGTATAGAAAACCGTTTATCTGGAGTCTTTCGTGTTTCTACTAACATCTGATTAAGGGATTCCGACACAGGAAAACTTATTGGAATTTTTTTTTTCGTTTAGTAAATACGACCTGATCATTTGTGAGAGGCTCCTCAGTTTCAGTAAACTTCAGAGACTGACGTACCGCTCTGATGAGATCAATGCCGGAACTGTTAAAATCCTCGCCATCTGACTCCACTTCGCCCTCCTCACCCTCATCTTGTTCCGTGAGGTCTGGCATGGAATCGTCAGAATGCAACATAGCCGAAACAGGTAAATCATAAGACATATGAAATTTATCCCGTTTACCCAAAATGGATTTGGACCTTACGCAAGGCTGAGACGCCTCCGGTAGTTCTGGCGGTCTCACCCTAGACTCAGATCTTGCCGTTTCCCGCTCCTGACGAGCGGCGGTCAATTCTGATTGTAACCTATCTAGTACATTTACTAACATACCCCACGGAGGGTCCGGTGAGGACATTGGTTGTAAAACTGGAGCAGAAATGGTATTCTGAACCGAATCCACAAAACATACTGTACATGTGGTAGATCCATCCGGTAACACACTGCTACAGACTTTGCAATTATGCTTTTTAGTTTTTGCTGGTGCCTTACTCATTATGGCGACAGACAATACAATACACAAAAAACAGACACTTGCACGACTCAGGAAAATAGTAGTAAGGTGTCTCTGTATGTATGTATGTATGTGTATATATGTATATGTATATATATATATATATATATATATATATATATATATATATATATATATATATATATATATATATATATATATATATAATAAGAATTTACTTACCGATAATTCTATTTCTCATAGTCCGTAGTGGATGCTGGGGACTCCGTAAGGACCATGGGGAATAGCGGCTCCGCAGGAGACTGGGCACATCTAAAGAAAGCTTTAGGACTATCTGGTGTGCACTGGCTCCTCCCCCTATGACCCTCCTCCAAGCCTCAGTTAGGATACTGTGCCCGGACGAGCGTACACAATAAGGAAGGATTTTGAATCCCGGGTAAGACTCATACCAGCCACACCAATCACACCGTATAACCTGTGATCTGAACCCAGTTAACAGCATGATAACAGAGGAGCCTCTGAAAGATGGCTCACAACAATAATAACCCGATTTTTGTAACAATAACTATGTACAAGTATTGCAGACAATCCGCACTTGGGATGGGCGCCCAGCATCCACTACGGACTATGAGAAATAGAATTATCGGTAAGTAAATTCTTATTTTCTCTAACGTCCTAAGTGGATGCTGGGGACTCCGTAAGGACCATGGGGATTATACCAAAGCTCCCAAACGGGCGGGAGAGTGCGGATGACTCTGCAGCACCAAATGAGAGAACTACAGGTCCTCCTCAGCCAGGATATCAATTTTGTAGAATTTTACAAACGTATTTGCTCCTGACCAAGTAGCTGCTCGGCAAAGTTGTAAAGCCGAGACCCCTCGGGCAGCCGCCCAAGATGAGCCCACCTTCCTTGTGGAGTGGGCATTTACAGATTTTTGGCTGTGGCAGGCCTGCCACAGAATGTGCAAGCTGAATTGTACTACAAATCCAACGAGCAATAGTCTGCTTAGAAGCAGGAGCACCCAGCTTGTTGGGTGCATACAGGATAAACAGCGAGGCAGATTTCCTGACTCCAGCCGTCCTGGAAACATATTTTCAGGGTACTGACAACGTCTAGCAACTTGGAGGCCTCCAAGTCCCTAGTAGCCGCAGGCACCACAAATAGGTTGGTTCAGGTGAAACGCTGAAACCACCTTGGGGAGAAACTGAGGACGAGTCCTCAATTCCGCCCTGTCCGAATGGAAAATCAGATAATGGCTTTTTCAGGATAAAGCCGCCAATTCTGACACGCGCCTGGCCCAGGCCAGGGCCAACAGCATGACCACTTCTCATGTGAGATATTTTAACTCCACAGATTTAAGTGGTTCAAACCAATGTGACTTTTGGAACCCAAAACTACATTGAGATCCCAAAGTGCCACTGGAGGCACAAAAGGAGGCTGTATATGCAGTACCCCTTTTACAAACGTCTGAACTTCAGGGACTGAAGCTAGTTCTTTTTTGGAAGAAAATTGACAGGGCCGAAATTTGAACCTTAATGGACCCCAATTTCAGGCCCATAGACACTCCTGTTTGCAGGAAATGTAGGAATCGACCCAGTTGAATTTCCTCCGTCGGGCCTTACTGGCCTCGCACCACGCAACATATTTTCGCCAATTGCGGTGATAATGTTTTTGCGGTTACATCCTTCCTGGATTTGATCAGGATAGGGATGACTTCATCCGGAATGCCTTTTTTCCTTCAGGATCCGGCGTTCAACCGCCATGCCGTCAAACGCAGCCGTGGTAAGTCTTGGAACAGACAGGGTCCTTGCTGGAGCAGGTCCCTTCTTAGAGGTAGAGGCCACGGATCCTCCGTGAGCATCTCTTGAAGTTCCGGTTACCAAGTCCTTCTTGGCCAATCCGGAACCACGAATATAGTGTTCACTCCTCTCCATCTTATCAATCTCAGTACCTTGGGTATGAGAGGCAGAGGAGGGAACACATACCCTGACTGGTACACCCACGGTGTTACCAGAGCATCTACAGCTTATTGCCTGAGGGTCCCTGGACCTGGCGCAATACCTGTCGAGTTTTTAATCATGTGGAAGACTTCTGGGTGAAGTCCCCACTCTCCCGGGTGGAGGTCGTGCTGAGGAAGTCTGCTTCCCAGTTGTCCACTCCCGGAATGAATACTGCTGACAGTGCTATCACATGATTTTCCGCCCAGCGAAGAATCCTTGCAGCTTCTGCCATTGCCCTCCTGCTTCTTGTGCCACCCTGTCTGTTTACGTGGGTGACTGCCGTGATGTTGTCCGACTGGATCAACACCGGCTGACCTTGAAGCAGAGGTCTTGCTAAGCTTAGAGCATTGTAAATGTCCCTTAGCTTCAGGATATTTATGTGAAGTGATGTCTCCAGGCTTGACCATAAGCCCTGGATATTCCTTCCCTGTGTGACTGCTCCCCAGCCTTGCAGGCTGTCATCCGTGGTCACCAGGACCCAGTCCTGAATGCCTAATCTGCGGCCCTCTAGAAGATGAGCACTCTGCAACCACCACAGGAGGGACACCCTTGTCCTTGGTGACAGGGTTATCCGCTGATGCATCTGAAGATGCGACCCGGACCAATTGTCCAGCAGGTTCCACTGGAAAGTTCTTGCGTGGAATCTGCCGAATGGGATTGCTTCGTAGGAAGCCACCATTTTACTCAGAACCCTTGTGCATTGATGCACTGAGACTTGGCTCGGTTTTAGGAGGTTCCTGACTAGCTCGGATAACTCCCTGGCTTTCTCCTCCGGGAGAAACACCTTTTTCTGGACTGTGTCCAGGATCATCCCTAGGAACAGAAGACACGTCGTCGGAACCAGGTGCGATTTTGGAATATTGAGAATCCAATCGTGCTGCCGCAACACTACCTGAGATAGTGCTACACCGACCTCCAACTGTTCCCTGGATCTTACCCTTATCAGGGAATTGTCCAAGTAAGGGATAACTAAAATTCACTTCCTTCGAAGGAATATCATTATTTCGGCCATTACCTTGGTAAAGACCCGGGGTGCCGTGGACCATCCATACGGCAGCGTCTGAACTGATAGTGACAGTTCTGTACCATAAACCTGAGGTACCCTTGGTGAGAAGGGTAAATTATTGACATGAAGGTAAGCATCCTTGATGTCCCGAGACATCATGTAGTCCCCTTCTTCCAGGTTCGCAATCACTGCTCTGAGTGACTCAATCTTGAATTTAAACCTCTGTATGTAAGTGTTCAAAGATTTTAGATTTAGAATCGGTCTCACCGAGCCGTCTGGCTTCGGTACCACAACAGTGTGGAATAATACCCCGTTCCCTGTTGCAGGAGGGGTATCTTGATTATCACCTGCTGGGAATACAGCTTGTGAATGGCTTCCAAAACTGTCTCCCTGTCAGAAGGAGACATCGGTAAAGCCGACTTTAGGAAACGGCGAGGGGGAGACGTCTCGAATTCTAATTTGTACCCCTGAGATATCACCTGAAGGATCCAGGGGTCTACTTGCGAGTGAGCCCACTGCGCGCTGAAATTCATTGAGACGGGCCCCCCACCGTGCCTGATTCTGCTTGTAAAGCCCCAGCGTATACTGAGGGCTTGGCAGAGGCGGGAGAGGGTTTCTGTTCCTGGGAACTGGCTGATTTCTGCAGCCTTTTTCCTCTCCCTCTGTCACGGGGCAGAAATGAGGAACCTTTTGCCCGCTTGTCCACGAAAAGACTGCGCCTGATAATACGGCGTCTTCTCATGTTGAGAGGCGACCTGGGGTACAAACGTGGATTTCCCAGCTGTTGCCGTGGCCACCAGGTCTGAAAGACCGACCCCAAATAACTCCTCTTAATAAAGCAATACTTCCAAATGCCGTTTGGAATACGCATCACCTGACCACTGACGTGTCCATAACCCTCTACTGGTAGAAATGGACAACGCGTTTAAACTTGATGCCAGTCGGCAATTATTCCGCTGTGCATCACGCATATATAGAAATGCATCTTTTAAATGCTCTATAGGCAAAAATATACTGTCCCTATCTAGGGTATCAATATTTTCAGTCAAGGAATCCGACCACGCCAACCCAGCACTGCACATCCAGGCTGAGGCGATTGCTGGTCGCAGTATAACACCAGTATGTGTGTAAATACCTTTTAGGATACCCTCCTGCTTTCTATCAGCAGGATCCTTAAGGGCGGCCATCTCAGGCGAAGGTAGAGCCCTTACAAGCGTGTGAGCGCTTTTTCCACCCTAGGGGGTGTTTCCCAACGCACCCTAACCTCTGGCGGGAAAGGATATAATGCCAATAACATTTAGAAATTATCAGTTGTTATCGGGGGAAACCCACGCATCATCACACACCTCATTTAATTTCTCAGATTCAGGAAAACTACAGGTAGTTTTTCCTCACCGAACATAATACCCCTTTTTTGGTGGTACTCGTATTATCAGAAATGTGTAAAACATTTTTCATTGCCTCAATCATGTAACGTGTGGCCCTACTGGAAGTCACATTCGTCTCTTCACCGTCGACACTGGAGTCAGTATCCGTGTCGGCATCTGTATCTGCCATCTGAGGTAACGGGCGCTTTAGAGCCCCTGACGGCCTATGAGACGTCTGGACAGGCACAAGCTGAGTAGCCGGCTGTCTCATGTCAACCACTGTCTTTTATACAGAGCTGACACTGTCACGTAATTCCTTCCAACAGTTCATCCACACAGGTATCGACCCCCTAGGGGGTGACATCACTATTACAGGCAATCTGCTCCGTCTCCACATCATTTTTCTCCTCATACATGTCGACACAAAAGTACAGACATACAGCACACACACAGGGAATGCTCTGATAGAGGACAGGACCCCACTAGCCCTTTGGGGAGACAGAGGGAGAGTTTGCCAGCACACACCAGAGCGCTATATATATACAGGGATAACCTTATATAAGTGTTTTTCCCCTTATAGCTGCTGTATAGTTAATACTGCGCCTAATTAGTGCCCCCCTCTCTTTTATAACCCTTTCTGTAGTGTAGTGACTGCAGGGGAGAGACAGGGAGCTTCCCTCCAACGGAGCTGTGAGGGAAAATGGCGCCAGTGTGCTGAGGAGATAGGCTCCGCCCCCTTATCGGCGGCCTTATCCCCCGTTTTTCTATGTATTTTGGCAGGGGTTAAATGCATCCATATAGCCCAGGAGCTATATGTGATGCATTTTTTTGCCATCCAAGGTGTTTTTATTGCGTCTCAGGGCGCCCCCACCCAGCGCCCTGCACCCTCAGTGACCGAAGTGTGCTGAGAGCAATGGCGCACAGCTGCAGTGCTGTGCGCTACCTTGTTGAAGACAGGACGTCTTCTGACGCCGATTTTCCGGACCTCTTCTGCCTTCTGGCTCTGTAAGGGGGCCGGCGGCGCGGCTCTGGGACCCATCCAAGCTGGGCCTGTGATCGTCCCTCTGGAGCTAATGTCCAGTAGCCTAAGAAGCCCAATCCACTCTGCACGCAGGTGAGTTCGCTTCTTCTCCCCTTAGTCCCTCGATGCAGTGAGCCTGTTGCCAGCAGGTCTCACTGAAAATAAAAAACCTAAACTAAAACTTTCACTAAGAAGCTCAGGAGAGCCCCTAGTGTGCACCCTTCTCGTTCGGGCACAGAGATCTAACTGAGGCTTGGAGGAGGGTCATAGGGGGAGGAGCCAGTGCACACCAGATAGTCCTAAAGCTTTCTTTAGATGTGCCCAGTCTCCTGCGGAGCCGCTATTCCCCATGGTCCTTACGGAGTCCCCAGCATCCACTTAGGACGTTAGAGAAATATATATATATATCTGGCCAAGTGCAGTACACGTGGCCAGTACTATGAAAAGTGATCCCAAATTCCCACTAACACCCCTGCGCCTCCGGTGGAATAGAGATGTAGTACTGGAACTTTCTGGAATCACAGCAGGAAGACACAGGAAGCATGGTTAAAATGGCCCCCATGCTTATACATATAATCACAGTGTAGTTTCATACTGATATTATTAACAGCCTCCCTGCCAGTATAAACCTCATTATATAGCTATATAAATGTGTGCTATACTACCAACAGCCTGTTGCTGCTGTCCTTTCTCCCCCCCCCTCGCATCTGCTCCATAGCGTGCAGTGCGGGCCGGCGGGCACCCCGGGACCTGGAAGACTGGGAGCGCGTGTCAGCGCTATGAGACACGGGCAGCAGCGGACCAAGCGGCGGCTGGAGCAGCGGGAGAAGCGGCGGGCGGACCCGTTCAGAGACGCGGGTATTGTAAGAAGCGCCGGAGCAGCGTTATGAGACCCGGCGGCCGGAGAAGCGGCGGGCGGACCCGACTTCAGAGACGCGGGAGCAGTGTAAGACAGCGGGCGGCTATGTTACCCGGCGGCCGGAGCAGCTGCGGCGGGCGGCAGTCAGCCGAAAGACACCAGCGCCTTCCCCACACCTCGGGGCGGCAGCGGAAGCTGACCGCCCCGTTCTCCCCCCTCACATACCTGCAATTGTTGCTTCTGTGATGAGGCTCCGACGGGGCTTCTTAGTAAGCGCCGGCCAGCCTGCAGGAAGTGTGTGTGTGTGGCTGTGAGGGAGCTCTTTCAGAGAGGCCCGACACGCTCCTGCTGCTATCAGCAGCTGCACTATCCCTGACCCTGCCTTTTGGAAGGGGGAAAGGGATGTGTAAAATAGAAAAATATAAAATAAAAATAAAAATAATTCAAAGTAATTGTGGACTCAGCCACAGAGCTGTTACTACTTCGAGCACAGAAAAAACACTGAGGTACTCGGGGATATGGAGGGGTGGAGTGTTCTAAATTTAAATATTCAGTGCTGTTCCTACGGAAGCCCGTCCATATCCCAAGAGTACTCCAGTGACCCCTAGTGGATGATAAAGAAATATCCACATATATTCAGCCTCCCTGCATGGTAAACAGCCCTTCTAATCATGCCATGCCGTGGTGTGACTTGGTAGCACCGAACCTCTTTTTTCGTGTAATTTTTTCCTTCAACGGGCGTTTTATTTTACCAGACGCTAATGGTGTTGTGCGGGTCCTGACGGCTCCGCCACACCAAGCATCTCACGATGCATTGAGTATTGAGACTAGATGTCTGAGGACACATCTGTATATGATCTACACATTATCCATTCAAATCAAAATCGATCCAATACAAAAATAAACTAATTCACATTCAAAAACATTGTAAAGTATTCACACATCAATTCTTAACGTTCATCAATACTAGAGAATAAATCGTACTGCTAAAATACAAACTATTTAAATGGGATTAAATCATCTCGGTAAACACATTAATTATGTTGTTTACCAGTAATGAAATATGTCGGGAAGTCAAATATATTATTTTTTGTATCTACTTTATTTTTGTATACATAAAATAAATCTGAAGGGGAGCAACTGAAACCACCACAGCCAGATATATGCAGGAGGGCTCCAGCTATGTATCATGAAGGAATGGACCCATTATCTGCAAATGCACCAGTGTTTTTTTCTTTCATTCTTTTAACATGTTTTGTGCAGGTAGTAGCCATTCCAGTGTTCTGCCATGGGAAGAGTGAATGTCTGTCCCTCGTATAGTTACTGCAGAGCTGTGGAGCCAGACAGCAGTCAGGGTTGTATCTCATTGTGTTATGAATCTCTTTGTGTGGCAGTGGCTCTCATAGTGCTTCCACTGTGCTGTAAACAGTTACGCAAGGTGTGTTTAAGTAAACGGGACTTATGCGTCAGTCGCAGTCAATAAAAAGCATGGAAGGAATTTTGGTTATTTAGGGGTAGATTTACTAAAGCTTCTAAAAGGACGCTAGAACCAATCAGATTCTGTCTATCATTTACCTATCGTTTTTCTATTGCATTCTTGAAAAAGATAGATCGAATCTGATTGGTTGCTATGGGCAAAAGCACCACTTGTCTGTTTTAGAGCTTTAGTAAATCTACCCCTTAGAGCAGGCATTCCCAACCACGGTCCTCAAGGCACACTAACAGTGCAGGTTTTAGGGATATCCAGGCCGCAGCACAGATGGTTAAATCAAAATAACTGAGGTGCTAATTAAGTCCCCTGTGCTCAAACTTGGATAGCACTAAAACCTGCACTGTTCGTGTGCCTTGAGGACCGTGGTTGGCAATGCCTGCCTTAGCGCTTTTGGAAACTATGGTCTGCTCTCTAGTAATGTTCTGAGGAGATAAAACATGTGCATGGCATTAAGCAGCTTTATTGCAGTTAGCATGATATCAGCTTAGGATGACATCTCTCAGGCTATAACATAAAAGTGACCAAAAAATACAAAATTATAGATTAGTTATGCACCCTGCACATACTCAACGAAACTGCACATCTAACTACAATCATTGGTGCAGGTTCCCCCTATAGGGTCAATTCAGTTGATGACGGATCCTTTCTGCTGGAAAGGATCTGACAGTTCAGTGTTCAATTTGAGCCCAAATCCGGCAGGTTTTGGCTTCTCTTAACAATGTCAATCCGATTATTTTTAAAATCGGATTGACATTGTCGAAAACAGACCAAAAACCTGTTGGATTTGTCCACAAATACAATAAAAGACCTGGATCTGCGGCTAATCCGCCGATCCACGTGTTTTCCGACAAGTCGGAATTGCCGACAAGTTGGAAAAACGGCAGCCCCATCTACGGGGAAGGTGAAACAAAATCCCAGATAGTGTCGGCTATCTGGTATAACTAAATTACCACCCAGGGATCATTTTGCCAACTGAATTCTCCCCTATAGACTATCTATTTGCTAATTGAAATGCTGGTCTCATTCTGGATAGACATATATAGAGGTCCAATTCAAAAATTAAATTATTTGCAATTGGTTTATAATCACCTGTCAGTACATTGTACCTTACAATGGAAAATGTATTATTTAAAAAACAAACAAAAAAAAAACAACAACACATAAATAAATGAACACACATTGGTAAAAAGGAAAACTGAAAATAATTATTGCTTCCTAACTTACATCCTGATGTGTCTTCTCTTCATCCAGGTTCACCATACTCCAGCCAAGGTTTTCATCTCCGTCAGAGTCTCTATCTTCATTCTCAGACTCCTCCTCCTCTTTTTCAAAGTCCTGAGTGGGAAGACAAGATGGCAGTGAATGAAGCACTAGTACTCATAGTGACACATTAGGATCAGCCATTATAAACCAGCCCTTACAGCCACACAGCCCCATACCATTAAATCCTCTTGATCTTCCCTGTTCCCTGCTAGCCCATATGTTGGTATCTCCCCAAGTGTCCTGCAGAATTCAGAAGTTGCATTGAACACAATGGACCCTTTCTTATCGTCATCTTCATCTTCATCTTGACTCTTCTGAGTGTTTAGCTTTTTTACCATTGTAACAATCTAGAGAGAAAAACAGGAATAAAGAAAAGGAAAGCCACAATGAAGTATAACAGGTGACTTAATAAAATAAACATCAGACATCTTTTGTATTCTGAAAAAACAGCATAGATTTTTTTAGTTTGTTATTTCCAAAATACAATATGCAAAACATAAGAAAACATAATAATAGGATTTTACTTACCGGTAAATCTATTTCTCGTAGTCCGTAGAGGATGCTGGGGACTCCGTAAGGACCATGGGGATTAGACGGGCTCCGCAGGAGATAGGGCACTTTAAGAAAGCTTTGGATTCTGGGTGTGCACTGGCTCCTCCCTCTATGTCCCTCCTCCAGACCTCAGTTAGAGAAACTGTGTCCAGAGGTACGAGGAAAGGATTTATGTAACCTAAGGGCGAGATTCATACCAGCCACACCAATCACAACGTATAACTTGTGATAAACTACCCAGTTAACAGTATGAACAAGTAACATAGCCTCGGTTCAAGACCAACCAACTATAACACTAGCCTTATGTAAGCAATAACTATATACAAGTCTTGCAGAAGAAGTCCGCACTTGGGACGGGCGCCCAGCATCCACTACGGACTACGAGAAATAGATTTACCGGTAAGTAAAATCCTATTTTCTCTAACGTCCTAGAGGATGCTGGGGACTCCGTAAGGACCATGGGGATTATACCAAAGCTCCCAAACGGGCGGGAGAGTGCGGATGACTCTGCAGCACCGATTGAGCAAACAGGAGGTCCTCCTCAGCCAGGGTATCAAACTTATAGAACTTTGCAAAGGTGTTTGACCCCGACCAAGTAGCAGCTCGGCACAGTTGTAGTGCCGAGACCCCTCGGGCAGCCGCCCAAGAAGAGCCCACCTTCCTAGTGGAATGGGCCTTAACCGATTTAGGCAATGGCAATCCTGCCGTAGAATGCACCTGCTGAATCGTGTTACAGATCCAGCGAGCAATTGTCTGTTTTGAAGCAGGAGCGCCAACCTTGTTGGCCGCATACAGAACAAAAAGAGCTTCAATCTTCCTGATCCTAGCTCTTCTGGTCACCACATCCAGGGACTTGGAGTCCTCCAAGTCCCGTGTAGCCACAGGCATGACAATAGGTTGGTTCATATGAAAAGATGAGACCACCTTGGGCAGAAATTGAGGACGAGTCCTCAACTCTGCCCTATCCACGTGAAAAATCAGGTATGGGCTTTTATATGATAAAGCCGCTAATTCCGAAACACGCCTTGCAGAAGCTAAGGCCAACAACATGACCACTTTCCAAGTGAGGTATTTCAACTCCACTGTTTTGAGTGGTTCAAACCAAGGTGACTTGAGGAAACTTAATACCACGTTAAGATCCCAAGGCGCCACCGGAGGTACAAAGGGAGGCTGAATATGCAGCACTCCCTTCACAAAAGTCTGTACTTCAGGAAGAGAAGCCAATTCTCTTTGAAAGAAAATGGATAAGGCCGAAATTTGGACCTTTATGGACCCTAATTTTAGGCCCAAATTCACTCCCGTTTGAAGGAAGTGAAGCAGACGGTCCAAATGGAACTCCTCCGTAAACATATTTCCGCCATATACGGTGATAATGTTTCGATGTCCCATTCCTTCCTAGCCTTGATCAGGGTAGGAATGACCTCCTCCGGAATCCCTTTTTCAGCTAGGATCCGGCGTTCAACCGCAATGCCGTCAAACGCAGCCGCGGTAAGTCTTGGAACAGACAGGGCCCCTGCTGCAGCAAGTCCTGCCTTAGAGGAAGAGGCCACGGATCTTCTGTGAGCAACTCTTGCAGATCCGGATACCAAGTCCTCCTTGGCCAATCTGAATTTTTCTGACCCTTCTTAGTCTTATTAATCTCAACACCTTGGGTATGAGAGGCAGAGGAGGAAACACATAGACCGATCTGAACACCCATGGTGTCACCAGAGCGTCTACCGCTATCGCCTGAGGGTCTCTTGACCTGGCGCAATACCTCTTTAGCTTTTTGTTGAGACGGGACGCCATCATGTCTATTTGAGGCAGTCCCCACCGATCCACGATCTGTGTGAAGACTTCTTGATGAAGTCCCCACTCTCCCGGATGCAGGTCGTGCCTGCTGAGGAAGTCCGCCTCCCAGTTGTCCACCCCCGGGATGAACACTGCTGATAGTGCGCTTACATGGCCTTCCGCCCAGCGCAGAATCCTGGTCGCCTCTGCGATGGCCACTCTGCTCCTTGTGCCGCCTTGGCGGTTTACATGAGCCACTGCCGGGATATTGTCCGACTGAATCAGAACCGGTTTGTTCTGAAGCCATTTCTCCGCCTGGCGTAGGGCGTTGTAAATGGCCCTTAACTCCAGGACATTGATGTGGAGACAAGTCTCTAGGCTTGACCAGAGACCTTGGAAATTTCTTTCCAGTGCGACAGCCCCCCAACCTCGGAGGCTCGCGTCCGTGGTCACCAGGATCCAGTCCTGAATGCCGAAACTGCGACCCTCTAGGAGGTGAGCACTGTGCAGCCACCACAGGAGAGATACCGTGGCCCTGGGAGACAGGGTGATCCGTTTCTGCATATGTAGATGGGACCCGGACCATTTGTCCAATAGGTCCCATTGGAAAGTCCTCGCATGGAACCTGCCGAAGGGGATGGCCTCTTATGAAGCCACCATCTTCCCCAGAACCTTTGTGCAATGATGCACCAAAACCTTTTTTGGCTTTAAAAGGTTCCTGACCAGGGCTATGAGCTCCTGAGCCTTCTCCACCGGAAGAAAAACTCTTTTTTGGTCTGGGTCTAGAATCAGGCCCAAAAAGGTCAGACGCGTTGCAGGTACTAGCTGGGATTTCGGTAAATTGAGAATCCAGCCGTGCATCTGCAACGTCTTCACGGACAGAGACACGCTGTCCAGCAACTTCTCCAGAGATCTCGCCTTTATAAGGAGATCGTCCAAGTACAGGATAATAGTAATCATTTCCGCCATTACCTTGGTGAAAATTCTCGGGGGCGGGGAAAGACCAAACGGCAACGTCTGAAATTGGTAGTGACAATCCTGTACTGCAAATCTCAGAAACGCCTGGTGAGGGGGGAAAATCGGAACATGAAGGTACTCATCCTTTATGTCCAGGGATACCATCCAATCCCCTCCCTCCAGGCTGGCGATGACCATTCTGAGCGATTCCATTTTGAACTTGAACCTCTTCAAGTACAGGTTCAGGGATTTTAGATTTAGAATGGGTCTGACCGAACAGTCCGGTTTCGGTACCACAAACAGGGATGAATAATAACCCTCTCCTTGCTGGAGATGAGGAACCTTGATTATCACCTGTTGAATGTACAATTTGTGAATTGCCGCTAACACTATCTGACGGGGAAGCCGGCAGAGCCGATTTGAAAAACCAGCGAGGGGGCATGTCTTCGAATTCCAGTCTGTATCCCCGGGAAACAATCTCTATTGCCCAGGGATCCACCTGTGATTGAACCCAGACGTGGCTGAAAAGACGAAGACGTGCCCCCACTTGATCTGACCCCCCCCCCCCCCCCCGGAAAGCCCCAGCGTCATGCTGTGGACTTTGCGTTAGTAGGGGAGGACTTCTGCTCCTGGGAACTAGCTGAGTGCAGCTTTTTTCCCTTGCCTTTACCTCTGGCAACGAAGGACGATCCTCGTACCTTCTTGTTTTTATTGGAACAAAAGGACTGCATTTGATAATGTGGTACCTTCTTAGAATGCTGCGGGGGTACATAAGGTAAAAAATTCGATTTACCGGCCGTAGAAGTAGAGACTAGGTCCGAGAGGCCTTCTCCAAACAACTCCTCCCCCTTGTAAGGCAATGACTCCATATGCCGCTTTGAGTCGGCGTCTCCCGTCCACTGTCGGGTCCACAAGAGCCGCCAAGCAGAAATAGACATAGCGTTTATTCTAGAGCTTAGTAAACAAATGTCTCTCTGAGTATCCCTCATATACAAGGCAGCATCTCTGATATGCTCCATGGTCATTAGAATGGTATCCCTATCTAAGGAGTCCATCTCCGTAGATAAGGAGTCTGCCCATGCCACGACAGCACTACAAACCCAGGCCGACGCCATGGCCGGCCTAACTATAGTTCCTGAATGTGTGGTAATGTGCTTCATGGTAATTTCCTGCTTGCGATCAGCAGGATCCTTGAGGGAAGCAGTATCCGGAGAAGGCAGTGCCACCTTCTTGGATAAGCGTGTCAGCACCTTGTCTACTTTAGGCGCAGATTCCCATCGTATCCGATCCTTATGTGGAAAAGGATACGCCATGAGAATCCTTTTGGGAACATGGAGTCTCCTATCCGGAGATTCCCAAGCCTTTTCGCATAATTCGCTTAGCTCAAATGAGGACGGAAACGTGACCTCAGGCTTTTTCCCTTTTTACATGTGAACCCTCGTGTCAGGGACAGGGGGTTCCTCCGTGATATGCAAAACCTCTTTTATGGCAATAATCATGTACCTAATACCTTTTGCCACCTTCGGCTGCAATTTTGCATCCTCATAGTCGACACTAGAGTCAGTATCTGTGTCGGTATCTGTCAGCGACCTGGGATATGGGGCGCTTTTGAGACCCTGAAGGTCCTGGCACGACAGGGACAGGCACGGACTGGCTATCTGACTGATCTCTAGCTTCAGCCTTGTCTAATCTTTTATGCAGGAGATTTACATTTGCATTCAAGACATTCAGCATATCCACCCAGTCCGGTGTCGGCGTTGCAGACAGCGACCTGACATTCAAGCACTCCCCCTCCACATTAAGCGAGCCTGCCTCATCAAACATGTCGACACACACGTACCGAGACACTGCACACACCCAGGGAAACTTTTTCTGAAGACAGTATCCCTGAAAGGCCCTTTGGAGAGACAGAGAGAGAGAGTATGCCAGCACACACCCCAGCGCAACAACCTGGAGACCAACACAGAATGCTTTTCCCCAGCAGCGCTGTATTATACTTTATCCACCAATTATGTGCCTCCACCCCTCTCTTTTTAAACTCCCTTCGCCGTGTGTAAGCAGGGGAGAGTCCGGGGAGCTTCCTCTCAGCGTTCCGTGGAGAGAGAAATGGCGCTGGTGAGTGCTGAGGGAGAAGCCCCGCCCCCTCGGCGGCGGGCTTCTGTCCCGCTCAAAATCGTGTAAAATCGCGGGGGCTCAATTATATACATGTACAGTGCCCAGCTGTACATGTATATACCTATTTGCCATCTAAGAGGTGTTATTATTGCTGCCCAGGGCGCCCCCCCCCCCCTGCGCCCTGCACCCATACAGTGACTGGAGTGTGTGAGGTGATGTGGAGCAATGACGCACAGCTGCAGTGCTGTGCATTACCTCTGTGAAGCTGAAGGCTTCTGCCGCCTGAGACGTCTTCTTGCTTCTGTTCTTCTGGGTCTGTGAGGAGAACGGCGGCGTGGCTCCGGGGGTGGACGCCCAGGACGAACCTGTGTTCACCCCCTCTGAAGCTAATGGTGTCCAGTAGCCGAGAAAGCAGATCCTATCAGTTAAGTAGGTCTACCCCTCTCTCCTCAGTCCCTCGATGCAGGGAGCCTGTTGCCAGCAGTGCTCCCTGTGAAAAAGTAAAAATCCAAACAAAAATGCTTTCTGTAGCAAAGAACTCAAGAGCGCTCCCTGCAGTGCGCCCTTCATCCTCTGGGCACAGTGTAAAACGGAGGTCTGGAGGAGGGACATAGAGGGAGGAGCCAGTGCACACCCAGAATCCAAAGCTTTCTTAAAGTGCCCTATCTCATCCCCATGGTCCTTACGGAGTCCCCAGCATCCTCTAGGACGTTAGAGAAATATTAGTTATCACATTAAGCAAATACAAGCTACATGAAAGATGCATATACATCATGGAGGACATATTACGCAGTGTTGGAGAACAGCTAGTGCAGCTGCAAAGAACACAGCGCATACAACAATCAGGGTACTAAGAGCATAAAAGGGCACTCGTGGCTCACTGCAAAGGGCCTAATAAGGGACCCCAAACCCATTTTATGATGAGAATCACGAACACCAAAAACATTCCAAAATTAGCAGAGTTTAGCCCAGTTTCTACCAGTGTATACAAAGATAATCTAATCCCTTATACCTGGTAGTTATATAGCTACTCATCTAGATATGCATATGCTCCTCAGTAGGAGTAAATCAGTGACTTACGGCTGCATTGACTTACCCAACCATACTGTCAAGATGTAGTCCGAATAAACATACAGTCAAAAGCAACAGTGGTGATAGAACACCAGCCAAGAACCCCATCACAAAATATCTGTACCCGCATACTAGAAAAAGTCCAGCCAGTGTCAGGGGTGGTCTTCAGGTTGCCGACTATCGGGATCCCGGCGCACAGTATATCGGCGCCGGAATCCCGACAGCGGGCATACCGACAGATATTCTCCCTCGTGGGGGTCCACGACCCCCCTGGAGGGAGAATAAATAGCGTAGCGCGCCACTGTGCCCGCAGGGTGGCAAGCGCAGCGAGCCCGTAAGGTGCTTATTTGCGCTCACCACGCTGTCGGTATGCCGGCGGTCGGGCTCCCGGCGCCGGTATGCTGGTCGCCGGGAGCCCGGCCACAGTCATACCATACTACACCCAGTGTCAGATGTATGGGACGGACCTCCATTTCTCCTAGTGAAGGCGATTTCATCACCATTTAGATTATCCGGAGAGATTCCTGCTACCAGCAAAGATCAACAAATTGAATTATTGCATATGTACAAGCCATGTAACATGGGAGTGAATTAAAATGTATATTTGCTACATCAATTGCTGAGAGGAAAGTGTTACACTACATCCATGCGGACAGCATAAACTATACCAGGGGTATGCAACATGCAGCACTTCAGCTGCTGTGGGACCAGGGCCGGATTAAGCTAGTTGGGACCCCGGGCAACAAAAGGTGTGGGGGTCCCCACCAATATAATCTTTGCACCCTGCCGCTGTCTCTACTATGCCCCAGAGAGTAGGAGAGTGAGGGGAGTGAGACAAAGAGGGTGTCAGGGAGGCGTCCGGTGGGGGGAGGGTGGGGGGGGGGGGGTGTATGAGAGGGTAGAAAGGGAGAGAGGGTGTCAGGTTGGGTATGCGGCTTTTAGGTCAACCATGCTTTCGACCCAATGATCCAAACCCATCAGGAAGGGAAAGAGACAGAGCGAGAGGTGGAAAGAAAGTGTCAAAGAGAGAGAGAGCGAGAGGTGGAAAGAAAGTGTGTGTGAGAGAGAGAGAGAGAGAGAGAGAGAGAGAGAGAGAGAGAGAGAGAGAGAGAGAGAGAGAGAGAGAGAGAGAGAGAGAGAGAGAGAGTGTGTGTGTGTGTGTGTGTGTGAATGTGTACAGCAGGAGAAATGCTACCTGTAGGGCTGCAGTAGAATCGGGTCACTGAGGGGGACGGGCACTTCAGGTTATACCCACGAATCATGGCATTATGTCCGCGAGGGGGCAGGGTTCACTGTAGTGATGGAGACAAAGCTGTCTCAGTCTCACAGATAAAAACAAAACTGTGCTGGCGGGACTCGGACAGGAAAGGCGCGCAGGGGTGGGGCGATTGGGGTGGTCAGATCGGGGCAGTGTGGCACTGGATGACTTGCCATCGGCCTATAATCCGGGTCTGTGTAGGACCACATACACCAGCATTCCCTGCTATGCTATCTGCCTAGGGAGCCTTGGTTCCAGGGACTGTACATTGTGATGTGTGTGTTTTAATTTTAGGTTAAAGATTTCTTGCGTTTATTGTATGCAAGTTCCATAAATTTTAATATTCTTATATTATTCTTTGAGTTGGGTCAGTGCTGCTGTTCAACCACTATACAGGACAAGCACTCCTTGCACACATTGGCTATCCTTCTTGATGAGCAATTACCCTTGCAGTTTACCGGTGTTTGGGAGTTTTCTTGAACAATCGTTTTTGACCCAACCATTTTATTTTAGAAATCTTCCCATTTTGCACTTGAATTTTGTTTATGAATGTCCTTCATAGGAGAAACAAAATCTTCCAAGGTGGGTATGGTTATTCTTCGCCGCACTCACATGCTCCATAACAACAAGACACTGGAGGAATTGGTCAACCTGCATTTTGTTAATTTTATCCATAACACATTTTTTGTAAGTAGCGATGGCTTGTAAAAATAAGAATTTACTTACCGATAATTCTATTTCTCGTAGTCCGTAGTGGATGCTGGGGACTCCGTAAGGACCATGGGGAATAGCGGCTCCGCAGGAGACTGGGCACATCTAAAGAAAGCTTTAGGACTATCTGGTGTGCACTGGCTCCTCCCCCTATGACCCTCCTCCAAGCCCCAGTTAGGATACTGTGCCCGGACGAGCGTACACATTAAGGAAGGATCTTGAATCCCGGGTAAGACTCATACCAGCCACACCAATCACACCGTATAACTTGTGATCTGAACCCAGTTAACAGCATGATAACAGAGGAGCCTCTAGAAAAGATGGCTCACTACAGCAATAACCCGATTTTTTTGGTAACAATAACTATGTACCAGTATTGCAGACAATCCGCACTTGGGATGGGCGCCCAGCATCCACTACGGACTACGAGAAATAGAATTATCGGTAAGTAAATTCTTATTTTCTCTAACGTCCTAAGTGGATGCTGGGGACTCCGTAAGGACCATGGGGATTATACCAAAGCTCCCAAACGGGCGGGAGAGTGCGGATGACTCTGCAGCACCAAATGAGAGAACTCCAGGTCCTCCTCAGCCAGGGTATCCATTTTGTAGAATTTTACAAACGTATTTGCTCCTGACCAAGTAGCTGCTCGGCAAAGTTGTAAAGCCGAGACCCCTCGGGCAGCCGCCCAAGATGAGCCCACCTTCCTTGTGGAGTGGGCATTTACAGATTTTTGGCTGTGGCAGGCCTGCCACAGAATGTGCAAGCTGAATTGTACTACAAATCCAACGAGCAATAGTCTGCTTAGAAGCAGGAGCACCCAGCTTGTTGGGTGCATACAGGATAAACAGCGAGTCAGTTTTCCTGACTCCAGCCGTCCTGGAAACATATATTTTCAGGGCCCTGACAACGTCTAGCAACTTGGAGTCCTCCAAGTCCCTAGTAGCCGCAGGCACCACAATAGGTTGGTTCAGGTGAAACGCTGAAACCACCTTAGGGAGAAACGGAGGACGAGTCCTCAATTCCGCCCTGTCCGAATGGAAAATCAGATAAGGGCTTTTACAGGATAAAGCCGCCAATTCTGACACGCGCCTGGCCCAGGCCAGGGCCAACAGCATGACCACTTTCCATGTGAGATATTTTAACTCCACAGATTTAAGTGGTTCAAACCAATGTGACTTTTGGAACCCAAAAAACTACATTGAGATCCCAAAATGCCACTGGAGGCACAAAAGGAGGCTGTATATGCAGTACCCCTTTTACAAACGTCTGAACTTCAGGGACTGAAGCTAGTTCTTTTTGGAAGAAAATTGACAGGGCCGAAATTTGAACCTTAATGGACCCCAATTTCAGGCCCATAGACACTCCTGTTTGCAGGAAATGTAGGAATCGACCCAGTTGAATTTCCTCCGTCGGGCCTTACTGGCCTCGCACCACGCAACATATTTTTGCCAAATGCGGTGATAATGTTTTGCGGTTACATCCTTCCTGGCTTTGATCAGGATAGGGATGACTTCATCCGGAATGCCTTTTTTCCTTCAGGATCCGGCGTTCAACCGCCATGCCGTCAAACGCAGCCGCGGTAAGTCTTGGAACAGACAGGGTCCTTGCTGGAGCAGGTCCCTTCTTAGAGGTAGAGGCCACGGATCCTCCGTGAGCATCTCTTGAAGTTCCGGTTACCAAGTCCTTCTTGGCCAATCCGGAGCCACGAATATAGTGCTTACTCCTCTCCATCTTATCAATCTCAGTACCTTGGGTATGAGGCAGAGGAGGGAACACATACACTGACTGGTACACCCACGGTGTTACCAGAGCGTCTACAGCTATTGCCTGAGGGTCCCTTGACCTGGCGCAATACCGGTCGAGTTTTTCCCAACGGTTTATAATCATGTGGAAGACTTCTGGGTGAAGTCCCCACTCTCCCGGGTGGAGGTCGTGCTGAGGAAGTCTGCTTCCCAGTTGTCCACTCCAGGAATGAATACTGCTGACAGTGCTATCACATGATTTTCCGCCCAGCGAAGAATCCTTGCAGCTTCTGCCATTGCCCTCCTGCTTCTTGTGCCACCCTGTCTGTTTACGTGGGTGACTGCCGTGATGTTGTCCGACTGGATCAACACCGGCTGACCTTGAAGCAGAGGTCTTGCTAAGCTTAGAGCATTGTAAATGGCCCTTAGCTTCAGGATATTTATGTGAAGTGATGTCTCCAGGCTTGACCATAAGCCCTGGATATTCCTTCCCTGTGTGACTGCTCCCCAGCCTCGCAGGCTGGCATCCGTGGTCACCAGGACCCAGTCCTGAATGCCGAATCTGCGGCCCTCTAGAAGATGAGCACTCTGCAACCACCACAGGAGGGACACCCTTGTCCTTGGTGACAGGGTTATCCGCTGATGCATCTGAAGATGCGACCCGGACCATTTGTCCAGCAGGTCCCACTGGAAAGTTCTTGCGTGGAATCTGCCGAATGGGATTGCTTCGTAGGAAGCCACCATTTTACCCAGAACCCTTGTGCATTGATGCACTGAGACTTGGCTCGGTTTTAGGAGGTTCCTGACTAGCTCGGATAACTCCCTGGCTTTCTCCTCCGGGAGAAACACCTTTTTCTGGACTGTGTCCAGGATCATCCCTAGGAACAGAAGACAAGTCGTCGGAACCAGCTGCGATTTTGGAATATTGAGAATCCAATCGTGCTACCGCAACACTACCTGAGATAGTGCTACACCGACCTCCAACTGTTCCCTGGATCTTACCCTTATCAGGAGATCGTCCAAGTAAGGGATAATTAAGACGCCTTTTCTTTGAAGAAGAATCATCATTTCGGCCATTACCTTGGTAAAGACCCGGGGTGCCGTGGACCATCCATACGGCAGCGTCTGAACTGATAGTGACAGTTCTGTACCATAAACCTGAGGTACCCTTGGTGAGAAGGGTAAATTTTGACATGAAGGTAAGCATCCTTGATGTCCCGAGACATCATGTAGTCCCCTTCTTCCAGGTTCGCAATCACTGCTCTGAGTGACTCAATCTTGAATTTGAACCTCTGTATGTAAGTGTTCAAAGATTTTAGATTTAGAATCGGTCTCACCGAGCCGTCCGGCTTCGGTACCACAACAGTGTGGAATAATACCCCGTTCCCTGTTACAGGAGGGGTACCTTGATTATCACCTGCTGGGAATACAGCTTGTGAATGGCTTCCAAAACTGTCTCCCTGTCAGAAGGAGACATCGGTAAAGCCGACTTTAGGAAACGGCGAGGGGGAGACGTCTCGAATTCTAATTTGTACCCCTGAGATATCACCTGAAGGATCCAGGGGTCTACTTGCGAGTGTGCGCGCTGAAATTCATTGAGACGGGCCCCCCACCGTGCCTGATTCTGCTTGTAAAGCCCCAGCGTCATACTGAGGGCTTGGCAGAGGCGGGAGAGGGTTTCTGTTCCTGGGAACTGGCTGATTTCTGCAGCCTTTTTCCTCTCCCTCTGTCACGGGGCAGAAATGAGGAACCTTTTGCCCGCTTGTCCACGAAAAGACTGCGCCTGATAATACGGCGTCTTCTCATGTTGAGAGGCGACCTGGGGTACAAACGTGGATTTCCCAGCTGTTGCCGTGGCCACCAGGTCTGAAAGACCGACCCCAAATAACTCCTCCCTTTAATAAGGCAATACTTCCAAATGCCGTTTGGAATACGCATCACCTGACCACTGACGTGTCCATAACCTTCTACTGGTAGAAATGGACAACGCATTTAGACTTGATGCCAGTCGGCAAATATTCCGCTGTGCATCACGCATATATAGAAATGCATCTTTTAAATGCTCTATAGGCAAAAATATACTGTCCCTATCTAGGGTATCAATATTTTTAGTCAGGGAATCCGACCACCCCAACCCAGCACTGCACATCCAGGCTGAGGCGATTGCTGGTCGCAGTATAACACCAGTATGTGTGTAAATACATTTTAGGATACCCTCCTGCTTTCTATCAGCAGGATCCTTAAGGGCGGCCATCTCAGGAGAGGGTAGAGCCCTTACAAGCGTGTGAGCGCTTTATCCACCCTAGGGGGTGTTTCCCAACGCACCCTAACCTCTGGCGGGAAAGGATATAATGCCAATAACATTTTAGAAATTATCAGTTGTTATCGGGGGAAAACCACGCATCATCACACACCTCATTTAATTTCTCAGATTCAGGAAAACTACAGGTAGTTTTTCCTCACCGAACATAATACCCCTTTTTGGTGGTACTCGTATTATCAGAAATGTGTAAAACATTTTTTCATTGCCTCAATCATGTAACGTGTGGCCCTACTGGAAGTCACATTTGTCTCTTCACCGTCGACACTGGAGTCAGTATCCGTGTTGGCGACTATATCTGCCATCTGAGGTAACGGGCGCTTTATAGCCCCTGACGGCCTATGAGACGTCTGGACAGGCACAAGCTGAGTAGCCGGCTGTCTCATGTCAACCACTGTCTTTTATACAGAGCTGACACTGTCACGTAATTCCTTCCAACAGTTCATCCACTCAGGTGTCGACCCCCTAGGGGGTGACATCACTATTACAGGCAATCTGCTCCGTCTCCACATCATTTTTCTCCTCATACATGTCGACACAAACGTACCGACATACAGCACACACACAGGGAATGCTCTGATAGAGGACAGGACCCCACTAGCCCTTTGGGGAGACAGAGGGAGAGTTTGCCAGCACACACCAGAGCGCTATATATATACAGGGATAACCTTATATAAGTGTTTTTCCCCTTATAGCTGCTGTATCTTTAATACTGCGCATAATTAGTGCCCCCCCTCTCTTTTTTTAACCCTTTCTGTAGTGTAGTGACTGCAGGGGAGAGACAGGGAGCTTCCCTCCAACGGAGCTGTGAGGGAAAATGGCGCCAGTGTGCTGAGGAGATAGGCTCCGCCCCCTTATCGGCGGCCTTATCTCCCGTTTTTCTATGTATTCTGGCAGGGGTTAAATGCATCCATATAGCCCAGGAGCTATATGTGAAGCATTTTTTGCCATCCAAGGTGTTTTTTATTGCGTCTCAGGGCGCCCCCCCCCCCAGCGCCCTGCACCCTCAGTGACCGGAGTGTGAAGTGTGCTGAGAGCAATGGCGCACAGCTGCAGTGCTGTGCGCTACCTTGTTGAAGACAGGACGTCTTCTGCCGCCGATTTTCCGGACCTCTTCTGCCTTCTGGCTCTGTAAGGGGGCCGGCGGCGCGGCTCTGGGACCCATCCAGGCTGGGCCTGTGATCGTCCCTCTGGAGCTAATGTCCAGTAGCCTAAGAAGCCCAATCCACTCTGCACGCAGGTGAATTCGCTTCTTCTCCCCTTAGTCCCTCGATGCAGTGAGCCTGTTGCCAGCAGGTCTCACTGAAAATAAAAAAAACCTAAACTAAAACTTTCACTAAGAAGCTCAGGAGAGCCCCTAGTGTGCACCCTTCTCGTTCGGGCACAAAGATCTAACTGAGGCTTGGAGGAGGGTCATAGGGGGAGGAGCCAGTGCACACCAGATAGTCCTAAAGCTTTCTTTAGATGTGCCCAGTCTCCTGCGGAGCCGCTATTCCCCATGGTCCTTACGGAGTCCCCAGCATCCACTTAGGACGTTAGAGAAACTTCTCGTACAGTACAATTATAAATACATAGCGCCTCTGTCGCTGGGCTATCTGTGCCCCCACTGGGCTGGGTCACTTCTTGAAGCTGCCAGGCAGCCTCTAAGAAATAGTAACTGCAGGTGATACAGTACTTCAGGGATGCTCAGACACCCCAGAAAATATGGAGATATTGGATTAAACATGCTGTACAGAGACACACTGTGCCTAATATCTCAAGGCAGGTTGACTGTGCAGTAACAGGTATGGCACATAGCCCAGTACACAGACTAAGAAACACAGTAAGCAAGCTGCAGCAATAAAAAAAAAAGCGTGATATCTGCGCAACAGCGTGCTCAATGTCCCCATGATATGGGAAGTGGGGGGATCCCAGGTTGCAGATATCAATTGAGCATCTAACGCTTCTGCACACACTCCAGCGCTGGTCCCAATCCCCAAGATGCTGAGTGCTTGATCACCATTTTCTACCATCAGTAGGGGAGTCGTCAGGAAGTCCAGGCAGGGATCACCTATAAGCAAAGACACTGGCAGGAAAGGGGACAACATCAGAGAGTCTAACAGTGAAGTCTTCTCAGCTGATTCACAGTGGTGCCCAAAGAGCAGAGTACAAGGATGGGTTAGTTTGTTCAGCATGGAGAGCAAAGAGAACTTGCCGATCCATGCTAGGTTCTCGTTTTTTTTTATCATCATCAATCCGCACATAAACTACAGCATAAAAAGTCACTTTTTGCTCATCTGCAAATCAATCTCAATCAATGATGTGACCACCACAGTGATCAAAATGGGTAACAGGGTTGGGAGGTTATTCTGCCCCATGATGAACACTCCTGAAAAGACCAACCTTCCCCTAGTAAGTGTGCAGTGAGCACAGGGGAAAGACTGTTTTGTTACTAACCTGATAGACAGATAACGCATTGCATGCCTTCCTATTGGCTTTAAAAAGCAGGTGGTCCGAGTGTTGGAACCCTAAAGTTCTGCAAATATATATTCACTGATAATGCACATCCATGGAATAAAGCTCTGCATCATCGCTGTGTGAGGACAGGGACAAAAGAATGCCACCACCAGCTCCTGATTAATATTTAAAAAAAAAAGAACAATCCTAGGTTGAAACTAAGCAGAATACTAAAACAACTGCATTATTTTAATGGTAAAGAGCTTCTCAGAAATCCTGCCTATCCGAAACAATAGCTAATATAACAATAACCTTCCATCTGTGAAAACACAAGGAAACAGAATGAAGGCACTTAAAAGGAGGCCTTCTAGAGGACCTTTATATATAGGATTAGATCAGAAAGCCTGGATAGATTATTCAAATAAGAAACAGAACCATTTCAATAATCTGCAGTACGTAATAGTCTGGTAAGGTCTGTCCCATCCTTTACACGCATGCACCGCCCCCTCTTTTGGCTCCCATTGCAGTGCAATGGAACAGACCTTAGCCGGAGGACCGCTCTGCACAAGGAAGGGTAAGTACACACAGTGGGAAGGGGGCGGGACAGAATGGGAGCTGGGTAGGACACCAGTGGGCAGACTGAGGTGACCTGAAATAGGCTATGTCCCTTTATTAGTAAGAAATAACTACAGTGGAAAAATCTCTACTCACACAAGCTGAGGCAGGATTCTAAATTCTTTGAAAGACATGGAAAGAACAAGAGTTATTGTGGACTTACCATGGTTAAGACTGTCTTTGCGGTCCACAGGATTTACATGGGGTGTAGGTGGTTGGATAAGGATCGGGCACCAAACGGTTTGAGCCCCTAGAATGCTCCCGTCCAACCTCCCCTATAACTCCGCATCCTAGCAAAGGGAAGTCAGTTTTGTCAGCAAGCCCAAGGCAGTAGCAGAATTAAGCGAGAAGGAAGACCTGTATATACGAGAAAAACAACACACTCTTCCATACCAGAAGGAGTTCGTGAAAGATTCACAAATTAGGTGCGTCAGGGTGGGTGCCCTGTGGACCTCAAAGAAACAGGGTTAACCATGGTAAGTCTACCATAACTCTGGTTTGTCTTCTTCAGGGTCCACACTATTGACATGGGGATGTCCCAAACCAGAATTTAAGGGAGGGGACACTCCTGATTTGACAGGAGAATCCGATGCCCAAACGCAGCATCCTAAATGGATAAAGTACCAAAGGCATAATGTCTCAGACACGTATTGATAGATGACAATATGGTTGCCTTACAGAGTTGTTCAGCTGAGGCACCATGGCGGGCTGCCAGTGAGGGACCGACTGACAGGGCCAGAAACAGAAATCTTGGGCCCCACTCAGTTATATATATTGGCATTGTCCGACTAGATCTGAATTGGTCTGCCGTGAAGTATTTCCCTTGCCCGAGTGAGTGCCATGTAGATTGCCCGAAGCTCCAGGACATTGATTGACATAACACTCTCTTCCATGGTCCAACGGCCCTGTAGAGAGTGTTGACCTGTTAAGGCTACCCAGCCTCGGAGACTGGCGTCTGTTGTTAGGAGAACCCAGATCTAGAAGGGTCGACCCTTGTCCAGGTGGGAGGCTTGTAGCCACCAGGTCAGTGACAGACATACTTTCTGAGGAAGAATCGTCTCGGTTTTTATCGTCCGATGTTGTCCATTCCATATGGAGAGAATCAGATGTTGAAGGGGCCTTGAATGGAATTGGGCATATTCTACCATGTTCAACGCCGAAACCCTAGTATCCGCATCGCTACATGAATGGATACTCTCCGACTGTGCAGCAAGCTGCGGATTCTCACCTATATTGTGGACATTTTATCCAGTGGCAGAAAGATTTTCTGTAAACTGGAATCCAGTATCGCTCCTAAGTGCATCATCCGTTGAAATGGGACGAAGGAGGATTTCACCCAATTTATCAGCCATCCGTGAGCCTGTAGGAAGGCTATAGTCACTTGTAGATTGCAGAGGAGGGTTTCCTAGGAATGTGCCAGGATGATCAGGTCGTCCAGATATAGAAATATCCTTATCCCCTGGCGATAAAGCTGAGCTGCCATCACCACCATGATTTTGGTGAATACCCGAGGAGCTGTAGCAACTCCAAAGGGTAGTGCTTGAAATTGGAAATGTTGCTGGAGGATCGCAAACCTGAGGTAGCGCTGATGGGAGAGTGCTATCGGTACACGAAGGTAGGCATCTTGAATGTCCAGAGACACCATGAAATGCCCCAGCTCCATTGCCAGGGTAATAGCCTGTAAAGTTTCCATACGAAACCGGTGTACCCATATATATTTGTTCAGAGCTTTGAGATTGAGAATGGGCCGATGGAACCCATTTGGCTTCTGAACCAGGAAAAGGGTAGGAGTAGAAACCAAGTCCTCGTTGTACTAAGTAAACCGGTATTATCATTCCCAATTACAGTAAGGTCTGAATTGCTTTTTGTAGAGCCTTGGCCTTGATTGAATCTAAAGGCGGGTTGCAAAGAAGGTTGCTTCACGAAGGTGAAGGCGTAACCGTGAGAAACCACTTCTTGCAACCAGGTATCTGTGGTGGACCATACCTGTGCAAACTGCAAGGCGGAGGCCCGCGCCTCAGGAAGAGGGTTTGTCTTCTGATTTGGAAATCAGACGTCGGGCTGCCCAAGCCTGTCTGGCTTTAGGCTTAACGATTTTAGTTGATTGAAACTGTCTGGAATAAGTCTGTGCTTTTGCTTTGCCCTGGATCCGAAAGGACAGGATTTCAGTTCCGAAGTGGATGTCAAGGGCCACTATTTTGTATAATTCTGTTCCGAACAGAATATCTCCAGCAAAGGGTAGGGATTCCAATGCCTTCTTGGATTCCGAATCCGCATTCCAGGGTCATAGCCACACTGCTCGGCAGGCTACTACTGAGGTAGTCGAAGCCTGGGAAGCTAGTAGGCCTGTGTCTAAGGCCACTTCTTCCAAATAAGCAGCTGCTTGCCTTATATTTGTTATATGGGATAGCTGTTCTCTCGCATTAGAGACTATCCTCCAATGCGTCCACCCAGCCTACAACAGCCTTGGCCACCCAAGCTGAGGCCATAGCCGGTCTTGTAATTGCCACACGAGCATCAACTGTTAGAGGTACTTACCATTTGGCACATTCTACAAGTGGAAAAGTAAAAAGAATCCATTATTTTCGGAAATTTAAACCTCTTATTTGGAGTACCCCATGCTCCCTGCATCATTTCAGTAAGCTGATCAGATTGTGGGAATTTAGCTGGACTAATTTTTGTTAAAGATTGGATCCTTACACTATGGCGGTGGCTCCTGTTCTTCTATTGTCAATTACGAACTTTACCACATGAATCAATGCGGGTACTTACACCGAGATGTGACAATCTTCTTCACCTAAGGGAGACTCGGAGATGATAACATCTCAGATTCTGAAAGCTGTGTATATTGTGAGGACGGTGCCGCATGTCTACGTGCTTTCCCTTCCACATATTTGTCTGCCTCTAACATGCTAAAAGGCCGCAAAGGTCTGATCCAAATCCTGGACTGAATGTGAGAACACATCTAACCATGGAGGCTGTGGAGGAAACCCCATAGCTGGAGGTATAGTAGGTGCAGCCAAGCGATCCGCTATATATGTCAAAACCTGCGCAAAAGAATCCCCCTAAGGTGGTTCTTGTACTTGTGCTGGTTCTAGGCTAGAAGCAAGTTGGTCAGCTTGATTTAGTTTAGGAACATAAAAATTTGAACACAACTCGTTCTGCACCAGGTCCTGAGAGGTTAATTCTGCAGCACAGGATTTGCATGAAACTAACACAGGTGCAGAAGCTGTATTGTTACCCTTGCCTTTCATGGACATTGTAACATTATAAATCACACAGTGTTATACCCCTTTCGCACCGCACAAATAACCCGGTATCGACCCGGCATATTGCTGGGTCGATACGGGTCGGCGTGCGGTGTGAAAGGGGCATAGCCGAAATCCCAGGTCGCCTGACCCGGCAATTCAACCTAGGAATAAAGCAGTGTTATACCCGGCCTGAATACCGGGTCAGTGGCTGCGTAAACGGACTCCCGGGTCGTTGCGACCCGGTACCCGTTTACTAGATAGGGAGAGGCGGCACAGAGATGAACTCATCTCCCAGTGCCGCCTCCACCTCCGCTGCTATGGCAACCCGCCTGGTATATTGCCGGGTCGGGAAAGCCTGCAGCAGCTGCCAATGCCGGATCCCACCCAGGAAGGACCCGTTTCCAATTCCTGGGTGGGATCCGGCATTGGCAGTGTGAAAGGGGTATAAATTAAGCAGCAATGTGACAGCCTTCACTTAAAACAAATAATAATGAAGTACATTGGAAAAAAATCTTTTTCGCACCAGCCTTTAAGGTTTGAAAAGTGAAAAAGGACAGAAGAGCTGACAGAAACAGTATTAAAGTCAGACAGCAAAACTAGCATAAGTCACAAACAATGCAATATATTATACAATTGCAATGGGCACTTAATCAGCTACTCAGCACCACAGGGGGGTGTAGTATGGTATGCCGGCGGCCGGGATCCCGACAGCTGTGCGAGCGCAAATGAGCCCCTTGCGGGCTCGCTGCGCTCGCCATGCTGCGGGCACGGTGATGCGTATTCTCCCTCCAGGGGGGTCGTGGACCCACAAGAGGGAGAATAGTTGTAGGTATGCCGGGTGTCGGAATTCCAGCGCCAGTATACTGAGCACCAGGATCCCAACAGCTGGCACACTGAATACCACCGACACCGGGGTAGGTAGGAGTCAGTGCTGTATAACCTGGCCCTTGGGAGAGGTATACAGGGAGGTTACACCCAGCGTTCCTGAAGACATGCTGTAACAAATTTCTCCCAGAGTATATTGTCGCCCAGCGACTATGTGCAACAGACGCGTCCAGCATATATTGCTTCAGCACATATATTGCCAGACAGTGATTACTGCAGCAGGCACATGTATAATGTCCCTCAGAGTCCTTTACACGGAAGTGTGCCAATGAGTTCAAGGCGGGAAAACTGTAGTTGATTTGCCACCTGAGCCAGGGGGACGGGCGATCGGAGGAGGGCCTTACTCCCCACTGCAGACGTTCCCCCCCTAGTTCTGTGGCCTCCAAATTTATCCCCAGAGCCTGTGATGCCTGGTGGTCTGGCGGAGGAACACCAGAGACAAAAGCCCCACGTCAGCGCTGTCCGGTAGCCTCCAACCCGAGACAGCCAGGCTGCGTAAAAATAAAAAGCTGCCTTACTTTTCTTCCCGTGCTCCGGCCGCAGCCTAGGAGAGTCAGCGTGGGTGGGCATGCTAGCTAATCCTAGTTGTTGGAGTGCTTACGACTAAGACGCATTGCGCAGCACGCTCTAAAAAAAAAAAAAAAAAAAAAAAAGCGATATAATTAAAAGTTAAAAAATGCTTGGGACTGTGAAACAATCACACCGTTTTACATGTGGTCCGGCTCCTGCCACACAAAACAAAGAACAGAGTTCCCTTAGCCAGGTGGTGAGGCTATAGGGAAAGTTGGACATGAGCATTCTAGGAGCTCAAAAGCGTAACCGTTTGGTGCCCGATCCTTATCCAACCACCTACACCCCCATGTCTATCCTGTGGATCTACGGTGGAACCTGAAGAAAAAGGGGCTTAATGGCTACAGCAGCCTTGACAACTGCCTGTACACTTAAGAATCATACCACTAAATTAAGTTCTATTGGCCTCTTTCAAAAGAAGTTGTTCTGAGATAGATATTCCGAATAAAGAGATGACGTTAGTAAGAGATGGAATAGATAAGTGTAACAGTACCACACATCCATTCAGAGGTGATCAACAACGCCTACAGCCAAGGATCAGATTACCCCCCAAAGAGCCAGACGTCTTATTTTGTTTCTTCGAAACGGAGTAAAGAAATACCATTGTTCCCAGGATAGTGTGCCTGATTTACCATGTAAATGGAGGCTGCTACCAACAAAGTAGATCCCTATGGTATGATATCTAGTCACCAGTGTTTGCACATGCAAAACCTTGTGAAAGACAGCAGAACACAGACGGAGCTGCTATGTAGTTTCAGCCGCGACCATCGCAATTTCTGCAGAGGGCCCGGCCAGCAGAAAGTACCTGGATGTGATCCGGACAACAAAAAAAATCCTGTGCCTGGGATCTCCGCACACTGTCAGGCAAGAAACAGCGGGAGCAGACGTGCCAGACCAGTCACTAGAAGCGCGACTTGCTCCTTTTAGGGAAGTTTGTTGAACATCTACAATAAAAAATGATATTCTGTTAGACTACACAGCACCCCCCTGAATACAAAAGTTAAACTGTGCCATCTTGTTCCTCCTATGCTGGAGGGATTTAGGAGGGAGACAGCACCACAAACAATTTGCATTGGAAGATGTATGCCTACTCCTGTAAGCCTCACTCTACACAAAAAAAGTGTAGCAGTGTTATCCAGGATGGATGATCGAAAAATGCCAGGTTTTGCCAGAAGGTGCTGTACACCTCAGCAATGAGGTAGGGCAGCTTTAGACATTTCCCAAAGAAACAGAATCTAAAGTTCTCAGGACCTCCCCTGCCATAGTAAGTGGTGTAAGACGAAGTTCACAGAATGTGTAAGGGTCCATGGTTCAGGCAATGTCTGGGGGTGTCCTGGAAAGGCTGGATTTATGAGTGGTAGATGAACGATATATTGTGTAAGGTCAAACCATGCCTGGAGGCCCTGTGGCGTAAGACTGCAGCACTGAAGACAATCTGACGGCACAAAAGTTGATGCTAGGACAGCGCTACTGCTACTGGCAGTCCGTATCGTCAATCAGTTCCTGAACTCTCCAATCAGGATACCCCAGGAAAGGGATCAAGCTGCCACTTGCTCTTCCTTCTGCATTGGGGTTGCATGGAACAGAAGATTTGGCTGTTGAAATACACACCCCTGACATGCCTCAAAGAATACTGTCCATCAATAAAGTAAACAGATTTTTAAAAAAATACAATATTTAATAAAATAACCCACCTTTTGTTTCTCTAATGTTGAAGGATAAAGAAACCGTGCAACCACCAAATGTTTTTAGTTCACAAATATTTACAGAGCAATGGAAAAAAATAACGCATGTCAAGGTCAGTGATCTTTTACAAGAGACAATGAATGGTACAACCTATACACACTCCCACCTTCTCACTGCTGTCTTTCTGTTGCTGGATCTGCTTGAGACGTCTACTTTTTTCAAGCTGTTTTTGTAACTCAATTTCCAATTCATCTTCGTCCACAACAACTGAAGAGTCTGGCATATCCTCTGTTGAAAGGGACCAGAAGAGAGTTTAACAAGAAAAGTCAGAATTAAGTTCAAGAAAATGACAAGGACAAGTATATTGTAGATTATATAGATACACACACACACTATAAAAACTGTATATACACACACAAACGTGTATTAAAGTCAAAATAGATCAGTACTTTTGCACTATTCTCACCTTGGTCACTAATCTCCATGTTCTCCCAACGAAGGTCATCAGATTGCGGCATGACATTATTGAGCGCCACACTTTGCTCCTCGTCTTCAGAATCAACAATATATCTACGTCCACGCCCCCGAGATCTAAAAAAAAAAATAAAAAAAAAATAAACAATGCAGGATAATAAGCAAAAGTGATAACAGGGAATAATAAGAATTTACTCACCGGTAATTCTATTTCTCGTAGTCCGTAGTGGATGCTGGGAACTCCGTAAGGACCATGGGGAATAGCGGGCTCCGAAGGAGGCTGGGCACTCTAGAAAGATTTAGGACTACCTGGTGTGCACTGGCTCCTCCCACTATGACCCTCCTCCAAGCCTCAGTTAGGACACCGTGCCCGGACGAGCAGACATAATAAGGAAGGATTTAGAATCCCGGGTAAGACTCTTACCAGCCACACCAATCACACCGTACAACTCGTGATACTATATCCAGTTTGACAGTATGAAAACAACTGAGCCTCTCAACAGATGGCTCAACAATAACCCTTTAGTTAACAATAACTATTTACAAGCATTGCAGACAATCCGCACTTGGGATGGGCGCCCAGCATCCACTACGGACTACGAGAAATAGAATTACCGGTGAGTAAATTCTTATTTTCTCTGACGTCCTAGTGGATGCTGGGAACTCCGTAAGGACCATGGGGATTATACCAAAGCTCCCAAACGGGCGGGAGAGTGCGGATGACTCTGCAGCACCGAATGAGAGAACTCCAGGTCCTCCTCAGCCAGGGTATCAAATTTGTAGAATTTTGCAAACGTGTTTGCCCCTGACCAAGTAGCTGCTCGGCAAAGTTGTAAAGCCGAGACCCCTCGGGCAGCCGCCCAAGATGAGCCCACCTTCCTTGTGGAATGGGCATTCACAGATTTTGGCTGTGGCAGGCCTGCCACAGAATGTGCAAGCTGAATTGTACTACAAATCCAGCGAGCAATAGACTGCTTAGAAGCAGGAGCACCCAGCTTGTTGGGTGCATACAGGATAAACAGCGAGTCGGATTTTCTGACTCCAGCCGTCCTGGAAACATATATTTTCAGGGCCCTGACAACGTCTAGCAACTTGGAGTCCTCCAAATCCTTAGTAGCCGCAGGTACCACAATAGGCTGGTTCAGGTGAAACGCTGACACCACCTTAGGGAGAAATTGGGGACGAGTCCTCAATTCCGCCCTATCCATATGGAAAATCAGATAAGGGCTTTTACATGACAAAGCCGCCAATTCTGACACTCGCCTGGCTGAAGCCAAGGCCAATAACATGACCACTTTCCACGTGAGATATTTCAGATCCACGGTTTTTAGTGGCTCAAACCAATGTGATTTTAAGAAACTCAACATCACGTTGAGATCCCAAGGTGCCACAGGAGGCACAAATGGGGGCTGAATATGCAGCACTCCTTTCACAAAGGTCTGAACTTCAGGTACTGAAGCTAGTTCTTTTTGAAAGAAGATCGACAGAGCCGAGATCTGTACTTTAATGGAGCCTAGTTTTAGGCCCATATTCACTCCTGCTTGCAGGAAATGCAGAAATCGACCTAGTTGAAATTCCTCTGTTGGGGCCTTTTTGGCCTCGTACCATGCAACATATTTCCGCCATATGCGGTGATAATGCTTTGCCGTAACATCTTTCCTGGCCTTAATAAGCGTAGGAATGACTTCCTCCGGAATACCCTTTTCTTTTAGGATCCGGTGTTCAACCGCCATGCCGTCAAACGCAGCCGCGGTAAGTCTTGGAACAGACAGGGCCCCTGCTGTAGCAGGTCCTGTCTGAGCGGTAGAGGCCACGGGTCCTCTGAGAGCATCTCTTGAAGTTCCGGGTACCACGCTCGTCTTGGCCAATCCGGAACCACGAGAATGGTGTTTACTCCTCTCTTTCTTATTATTCTCAATACCTTTGGTATGAGAGGCAGAGGAGGGAACACATAAACCGACTGGTACACCCACGGTGTCACTAGAGCGTCCACAGCTACAGCCTGAGGGTCCCTTGACCTGGCGCAATATCTTTTTAACTTTTTGTTGAGGCGGGACGCCATCATGTCCACCTGTGGTTTTTCCCAACGGTTTACCAGCATCTGGAAGACTTCTGGATGAAGTCCCCACTCTCCCGGGTGGAGGTCGAGTCTGCTGAGGAAGTCTGCTTCCCAGTTGTCCACTCCCGGAATGAACACTGCTGACAGTGCTAGTACATGATTCTCCGCCCATCGGAGAATTCTTGTGGCTTCCGCCATCCTGCTTCTTGTGCCGCCCTGTCGATTTACATGGGCGACTGCCGTGATGTTGTCTGACTGGATCAGCACCGGCTGGTGTAGGAGCAGGGATTTTGCTTGACTTAGGGCATTGTAGATGGCCCTTAGTTCCAGAATATTTATGTGAAGGGAAGTCTCCTGACTCGACCATAGTCCTTGGAAGTTTCTTCCCTGTGTGACTGCCCCCCAGCCTCGAAGGCTGGCATCCGTGGTCACCAGGACCCAGTCCTATATGCCGAACCTGCGGCCCTCTAGAAGATGGGCACTCTGCAGCCACCACAGTAGCGACACCCTGGTTCTTGGAGACAGGGTTATCAAGCGATGCATCTGAAGATGCGATCCGGACCACTGGTCCAACAGGTCCCACTGAAAGATTCTGGCATGGAACCTGCCGAAGGGAATTGCTTCGTAAGAAGCCGCCATCTTTCCCAGGACCCGCGTGCAGCGATGCACTGATACCTGTTTTGGTTTCAGAAGGTCTCTGACTAGAGATGACAACTCCGTGGCTTTTTCCTCCGGGAGAAACACTTTTTTCTGGACTGTATCCAGAATCATACCCAGGAACAGTAGTCGTGTCGTCGGAACCAGATGTGACTTTGGGATATTCAGAATCCAGCCGTGCTGGTGCAGCACCTCCTGAGATAGTGCTACTCCCACCAACAACTGTTCCTTGGACCTCGCTTTTATTAGGAGATCGTCCAAGTACGGGATAATTAAAACTCCCTTTTTTCGAAGGAGTATCATCATTTCCGCCATCACCTTGGTAAATACCCTCGGTGCCGTGGACAGTCCAAACGGCAGCGTCTGGAATTGGTAATGGCAATCCTGTACCACAAATCTGAGGTACTCCTGGTGAGGATGGTAAATGGGGACATGCAAGTAAGCATCCTTGATGTCCAGGGATACCATGTAATCCCCCTCGTCCAGGCTCGCAATAACCGCCCTGAGCGATTCCATCTTGAACTTGAATTTTTTTATGTATGTGTTCAAGGATTTCAAATTTAAAATGGGTCTCACCGAACCGTCCGGTTTCGGTACCACAAATAGTGTGGAATAGTAACCCCGGCCTTGTTGAAGTAGGGGTACCTTGATTATCACCTGCTGGGAATACAGCTTGTGAATTGCCGCTAGCACTGCCTCCCTGTCTGAAGGAGCAATCGGCAAGGCAGATTTTAGGAACCGGTGGGGTGGAGACGCCTCGAATTCCAGTTTGTACCCCTGAGATACTATTTGAAGGATCCAGGGATCCACCTGTGAGCGAGCCCACTGATCGCTGAAATTCTTGAGGCGGCCCCCCACCGTACCTGGCTCCGCCTGTGGAGCCCCACCGTCATGCGGCGGACTTGGAAGAAGAAGCGGGGGAGGACTTTTGCTCCTGGGAACCTGCTGTTTGTTGCAGTCTTTTTCCCCTACCTCTGCCTCTGGACAGAAAGGACCCGCCTTTTCCACGCCTGTTTTTCTGGGTCCGAAAGGACTGAACCTGATAAAACGGCGCCTTCTTAGGCTGTGAGGGGACATGGGGTAAAAATGCTGACTTCCCAGACGTTGCTGTGGAAACTAGGTCCGATAGACCATCCCCAAATAATTCCTCACCCTTATATGGTAACACTTCCATGTGCTTTTTTGAATCTGCATCTCCTGTCCACTGGCGAGTCCATAAGCCTCTCCTAGCAGAAATGGACAATGCACTAACTTTAGATGCCAATCGGCAGATTTCCCTTTGTGCATCTCTCATATATAAGACTGAGTCTTTTATATGGTCTATGGTTAACAGGATCATGTCTCTGTCTAATGTGTCAATATTTTCTGACAGTTTATCTGACCACGCAGCGGCAGCACTGCACATCCAAGCTGACGCAATAGCTGGCCTAAGTATAATGCCTGTGTGTGTATATACAGACTTCAGGATCGCCTCCTGCTTTCTATCAGCAGGTTCCTTGAGGGCGGCCGTATCCGGAGACGGTAGTGCCACTTTTTTAGACAAACGTGTGAGCGCTTTATCCACTCTAGGGGGTGTTTCCCAACGTGACCTATCCTCTGGCGGGAAAGGGAACGCCATTAGTACCTTCTTAGGAATTACCAATTTTTTATCAGGGAAAGCCCACGCTTCTTCACACACTTCATTTAATTCATCTGATGGGGGAAAAAATAAGAATTTACTTACCGATAATTCTATTTCTCGTAGTCCGTAGTGGATGCTGGGGACTCCGTCAGGACCATGGGGAATAGCGGCTCCGCAGGAGACAGGGCACAAAAGTAAAAGCTTTAGGATCAGGTGGTGTGCACTGGCTCCTCCCCCTATGGCCCTCCTCCAAGCCTCAGGTAGGATACTGTGCCCGGACGAGCGTACACAATAAGGAAGGATTTTGAATCCCGGGTAAGACTCATACCAGCCACACCAATCACACTGTACAACCTGTGATCTGAACCCAGTTAACAGCATGATAACAGCGGAGCCTCTGAAAAGATGGCTCACAACAATAATAACCCGATTTTTGTAACAATAACTATGTACAAGTATTGCAGACAATCCGCACTTGGGATGGGCGCCCAGCATCCACTACGGACTACGAGAAATAGAATTATCGGTAAGTAAATTCTTATTTTCTCTGACGTCCTAAGTGGATGCTGGGGACTCCGTCAGGACCATGGGGATTATACCAAAGCTCCCAAACGGGCGGGAGAGTGCGGATGACTCTGCAGCACCGAGTGAGAGAACTCCAGGTCCTCCTCCGCCAGGGTGTGCCCCTGACCAAGTAGCAGCTCGGCAAAGTTGTAAAGCCGAGACCCCTCGGGCAGCCGCCCAAGATGAGCCCACCTTCCTTGTGGAATGGGCATTTACATATTTTGGCTGTGGCAGGCCTGCCACAGAATGTGCAAGCTGAATTGTACTACACATCCAACTAGCAATCGTCTGCTTAGAAGCAAGAGCACCCAGTTTTTTGGGTGCATACAGGATAACAGCAAGTCAGTTTTCCTGACTCCAGCCGTCCTGGAAACCTATATTTTCAGGGCCCTGACAACCTCTAGCAACTTGGAGTCCTCCAAGTCCCTAGTAGCCGCAGGTACCACAATAAGCTGGTTCAGGTGAAACGCTGACACCACCTTAGGGAGAAACTGGGGACGAGTCCGCAGCTCTGCCCTGTCCGAATGGACAATCAGATATGGGCTTTTGTGAGACAAAGCCGCCAATTCTGACACTCGCCTGGCCGAGGCCAGGGCCAACATCATGGTCACTTTCCATGTGAGATATTTCAAATCCACAGATTTGAGCGGTTTAAACCAATGTGATTTGAGGAATCCCAGAACTACGTTGAGATCCCACAGTGCCACTGGAGGCACAAAAGGGGGTTGTATATGCAGTACTCCCTTGACAAACTTCTGGACTTCAGGAACTGAAGCCAATTCTTTCTGGAAGAAAATCGACAGGGCCGAAATTTGAACCTTAATGGATCCCAATTTGAGGCCCATAGACACTCCTGTTTGCAGGAAATGCAGGAATCGACCGAGTTGAAATTTCTTCGTGGGGCCTTCCTGGCCTCACACCACGCAACATATTTTCGCCACATGTGGTGATAATGTTGTGCGGTCACCTCCTTCCTGGCTTTGACCAGGGTAGGAGTGACCTCTTCCGGAATGCCTTTTTCCCTTAGGATCCGGCGTTCAACCGCCATGCCGTCAAACGCAGCCGCGGTAAGTCTTGGAACAGACATGGTACTTGCTGAAGCAAGTCCCTTCTTAGCGGCAGAGGCCCTGAGTCCTCTGTGAGCATCTCTTGAAGTTCCGGGCACCAAGTCCTTCTTGGCCAATCCGGAGCCACGAGTATAGTTCTTACTCCTCTACGTCTTATAATTCTCAGTACCTTAGGTATGAGAAGCAGAGGAGGGAACACATACACCGACTGGTACACCCACGGTGTTACCAGAACGTCCACAGCTATTGCCTGAGGGTCTCTTGACCTGGCGCAATACCTGTCCAGTTTTTTGTTCAGGCGGGACGCCATCATGTCCACCTTTGGTTTTTCCCAATGGTTCACAATCATGTGGAAGACTTCCGTGTGAAGTCCCCACTCTCCCGGGTGGAGGTCGTGCCTGCTGCGGAAGTCTGCTTCCCAGTTGTCCACTCCCGGAATGAACACTGCTGACAGTGCTATCACATGATTTTCCGCCCAGCGAAGAATCCTTGCAGATTCTGCCATTGCCCTCCTGCTTCTTGTGTCGCCCTGTCTGTTTTCGTGGGCGACTGCCGTGATGTTGTCCGACTGGATCAGCACCGGTTGACTTTGAAGCAGAGGTCTTCCTAGGCTCAGAGCATTGTAAATTGCCCTTAGCTCCAGTATATTTATGTGGAGAGAAGTCTCCAGACTTGACCACACTCCTTGGAAATTTCTTCCCTGTGTGACTGCTCCCCAGCCTCTCAGGCTGGCATCCGTGGTCACCAGGACCCAGTCCTGAATGCCGAATCTGCTGCCCTCTAGTAGATGAGCACTCTGCAGCCACCACAGAAGAGACACCCTTGTCCTTGGAGACAGGATTATCCGCTGATGCATCTGAAGATGCGATCCGGACCATTCGTCCAGCAGATCCCACTGAAAAATTCTTTCGTGAAATCTGCCGAATGGAATCGCTTCGTAAGAAGCCACCATTTTTCCCAGGACTCTTGTGCATTGATGCACTGACACTTGGCCTGGTTCTAGGAGGTTCCTAACTAGCTCGGATAACTCCCAGGCTCTCCCCTCCGGGAGAAACACCTTTTTCTGGACTGTGTCCAGAATCATCCCTAGTAACAGCAGACGTGTCGTCGGAATCAGATGCGATTTTGGAATATTTAGAATCCACCCGTGCTGTCGTAGAACTACTTGAGATAGTGCTACTCCGACCTCCAACTGTTCTCTGGACCTTGCCCTTATCAGGAGATCGTCCAAGTAAGGGATAATTAAGACGCCTTTTCTTTGAAGAAGAATCATCATTTCGGCCATTACCTTGGTAAAGACCCGGGGTGCCGTGGACAATCCAAACGGCAGCGTCTGAAACTGATAGTGACAGTTCTGTACCACGAACCTGAGGTACCCTTGGTGAGAAGGGCAATTTGGGACATGGAGGTAAGCATCCTTGATGTCCAGGGCCATATAGTCCCCTTCTTCCTGGTTCGCTATCACTGCTCTGAGTGACTCCATCTTGATTTGAACCTTTGTATGTAAGTGTTCAAAGATATCAGATTTAGAATAGGTCTCACCGAGCCGTCTGGCTTCAGTACCACAAATAGTGTGGAATAATACCCCTTTCCTTGTTGTAGGAGGGGTACTTTGATTATCACCTGCTGGGAATACAGCTTGTGAATTGTTTCCAATACTGCCTCCCTGTCGGAGGGAGACGTTGGTAAAGCAGATTTCAGGAACCTGCGAGGGGGAGACGTCTCGAATTTCCAATCTGTACCCCTGGGATACTACTTGTAGGATCCAGGGGTCCACTTGCGAGTGAGCCCACTGCGTGCTGAAACTCGAGACGACCCCCCCCACCGCACCTGAGTCCGTGGAGGGCTTCTGTTCCTGGGAAGGGGCTGCCTGCTGCAGTCTTCTTCCGTTCCTCTACCCCTGGGCAGATATGACTGGCCTTTTGCCCGCTTGCCCTTATGGGGACGAAAGGACTGAGGCTGAAAAGACGGTGTCTTTTTCTCCTTTATACGGCAATACTTCCATGTGCCGTTTGGAATCTGCATCACCTGACCACTGTCGTGTCCATAAACAACTTCTGGCAGATATGGACATCGCACTTACTCTTGATGCCAGAGTGCAAATATCCCTCTGTGCATCTCGCATATATAGAAATGCATCCTTTAAATGCTCTATAGTCAATAAAATACTGTCCCTGTCAAGGGTATCAATATTTTCAGTCAGGGAATCCGACCAAGCCACCCCAGCGCTGCACATCCAGGCTGAGGCGATCGCTGGTCGCAGTATAACACCAGTATGTGTGTATATACTTTTTAGGATATTTTCCAGCCTCCTATCAGCTGGCTCCTTGAGGGCGGCCCTATCTGGAGACGGTCCCGCCACTTGTTTTGATAAGCGTGTGAGCGCCTTATCCACCCTAAGGGGTGTTTCCCAACGCGCCCTAACTTCTGGCGGGAAAGGGTATACCGCCAATAATTTTCTATCGGGGGAAACCCACGCATCATCACACACTTCATTTAATTTATCTGATTCAGGAAAAACTACAGGTAGTTTTTTCACACTCCACATAATACCCTTTTTTGTGGTACTTGTAGTATCAGAAATATGTAACACCTCCTTCATTGCCCTTAACAAGTAACGTGTGGCCCTAAAGGAAAATACGTTTGTTTCTTCACCGTCGACACTGGAGTCAGTGTCCGTGTCTGTGTCGACCGACTGAGGTAAAAGGACGTTTTAACGCCCCTGACGGTGTTTGAGACGCCTGGACAGGTACTAATTGGTTTGCCGGCCGTCTCATGTCGTCAACCGACCTTGCAGCGTGTTGACATTATCACGTAATTCCTTAAATAAGCCATCCATTCCGGTGTCGACTCCCTAGAGAGTGACATCACCATTACAGGCAATTGCTCCGCCTCCTCACCAACATCGTCCTCATACATGTCGACACACACGTACCGACACACAGCACACACACAGGGAATGCTCTGATAGAGGACAGGACCCCACTAGCCCTTTGGGGAGACAGAGGGAGAGTTTGCCAGCACACACCAAAAACGCTATAATTATACAGGGACAACCTTTATATAAGTGTTTTTCCCTTATAGCATTTTAATATATATAGTCATATCGCCAAATAAGTGCCCCCCCTCTCTGTTTTAACCCTGTTTCTGTAGTGCAGTGCCTGGGAGCCTTCCCACCAGCATTTCTGTGAGGGAAAATGGCGCTGTGTGCTGAGGAGAATAGGCCCCGCCCCCTTTTCGGCGGGCTTCTTCTCCCGTTTTTCTGAGACCTGGCAGGGGTTAAATACATCCATATAGCCCCCAGGGGCTATATGTGATGTATTTTTAGCCAGAATAAGGTACTATCATTGCTGCCCAGGCGCCCCCCCCCAGCGCCCTGCACCCTCAGTGACCGCTGCTATGAAGTGTGCTGACAACAATGGCGCACAGCTGCAGTGCTGTGCGCTACCTTATGAAGACTGAAAAGTCTTCTGCCGCCGGTTTCTGGAGCTCTTCACTTTTCGGCATCTGCAAGGGGGTCGGCGGCGCGGCTCCGGGACGAACCCCAGGGTGAGACCTGTGTTCCGACTCCCTCTGGAGCTAATGGTGTCCAGTAGCCTAAGAAGCCAATCCATCCTGCATGCAGGTGAGTTCACTTCTCTCCCCTAAGTCCCTCGATGCAGTGAGCCTGTTGCCAGCAGGACTCACTGAAAATAAAAAACCTAACAAAACTTTTACTCTAAGCAGCTCTTTAGGAGAGCCACCTAGATTGCACCCTTCTCGGCCGGGCACAAAAATCTAACTGAGGCTTGGAGGAGGGTCATAGGGGGAGGAGCCAGTGCACACCACCTGATCCTAAAGCTTTTACTTTTGTGCCCTGTCTCCTGCGGAGCCGCTATTCCCCATGGTCCTGACGGAGTCCCCAGCATCCACTTAGGACGTCAGAGAAACTACGGGTAGTTTTTTCTCTCCAAACATAATACCCTTTTTAGTGGTACCAGTAGTTATATCAGAAATGTTTAACACCTCTTTCATTGCCTCAATCATACAGTGAATGGCCTTAGTGGGTATCAGGTTTGACTCATCGTCGTCGACACTGGTGTCAGTATCCGTGTCGACATCTGGGTCTGCTTGAGGTAGCGGGCGTTTTAGAGCCCCTGACGACCCATGCGATGCCTGGGCAGGCACGAGCTGAGAAGTCGGCTGTCCCACATTTGGCATGTCGTCGATTTTCTTATATAAGGAGTCTATACGTGCACTCATTACTTTCCATAAGCCCATCCACTCAGGTGTCTGCCCCGCAGGGGGTGACATCCCTTCTAAAGGCATCTGCTCCGCCTCCACATCATTATCCTCATCAAACATGTCGACACAGCCGTACCGACACACCGCACACACACAAGGAATGCTCCAAATGAGGACAGGACCCACAAAAGCCCTTTGGGGGGACAGAGTGAGAGTATGCCAGCACACACCAGAGCGCTATATAATGCAGGGACTAACTAAGTTATGTCCCCTATAGCTGCTTTTTATATTATATATGTATTGCGCCCAAATTTAGTGCCCCCCCTCTCTATTTTTACCCTGTTCTGAAGTGTAGACTGCAGGGGAGAGCCAGGGAGCTTCCTTCCAGCGGATCTGTGAAGGAGAAATGGCGCCAGTGTGTCTGAGGGAGATAGCTCCGCCCCTTTTCCGCGGCCTATTCTCCCGCTTTTTTCTGGATTCTAGCAGGGGAATTTACCACATATATAGCCTCTAGGGCTATATATTGTGGTATTTTTGCCAGCCAAGGTGTTTTTATTGCAGCTCAGGGCGCCCCCCCCCAAGCGCCCTGCACCCTCAGTGACCGGAGTGTGAAATGTGCATGAGGAGCAATGGCGCACAGCTGCAGTGCTGTGCGCTACCTTGGTGAAGACTGATGTCTTCTGCCGCCGATTTTCCGGACCTCTTCTTGCTTCTGGCTCTGTAAGGGGGACGGCGGCGCGGCTCCGGGACCGAACACCAAGGACTGGGCCTGCGGTCGATCCCTCTGGAGCTAATGGTGTCCAGTAGCCTAAGAAGCCCAATCCGGCTGCAAGCAGGCGAGTTCGCTTCTTCTCCCCTTAGTCCCTCGCTGCAGTGAGCCTGTTGCCAGCAGGTCTCACTGAAAATAAAAAAACTAAAATTATACTTTCTTTCTAAGGGCTCAGGAGAGCCCCTAGTGTGCATCCAACCTCGGCCGGGCACGAAATCTAACTGAGGCTTGGAGGAGGGTCATAGTGGGAGGAGCCAGTGCACACCAGGTAGTCCTAAATCTTTCTAGAGTGCCCAGCCTCCTTCGGAGCCCGCTATCCCCATGGTCCTTACGGAGTTCCCAGCATCCACTAGGACGTTAGAGAAATACCGTTATCAACGGTAAGTTCTTACCATAACATATATTTCTCCGTCAGGGTCCACAGGTTATCCACAGGATAACAATGGGACTTCCCAAAGCAATTTTTAGTGGTGGGGACGCTCCTGATTGGATAGGAAAACCTTACGCCCGAATTCAGCATCATAAGAGGTAAAGTTATCCCAGGCATAATGTCTGATGAATGTGTTTATTGGAAGCCATGTGGCTGCCTTACATATCTGTTCTGCTCAAGCACAATGTTGTGCTGCCCATGAAGGGCCTTCCTTACGTGTAAAGTGAGCAAAGACATAAGCCGGGACAGGGAGATCAGCTTGAGAATATACTTCTGAAATCGTCACTCAAAGCCATCTTGCTAGCGTCTGTTTAGTAGCAGGCCATCCCCTCTTGTGAAAACCGTAGACGATGGAGAGAGAATTTGTCTTTCTGATGGCACTGGTATGATCAATGTAGATCCTTAATGCCCGGACTATGTCCAGCGATGCATCTCCCGCAGAAAATCCTGATTGCTGATAAACCGGGACCACAATATCTTCATTAAGGTGGAATATAGATCACCCCTTAGGAAGATACCCAGACCTAGTTCTGAGAACTACTTTATCTAGATAAACATCAGAAAAGGAGATTAACATGACAGTGCTCCTAATCTGACACTCTTCTAGCCGATGCCATAGTCAGCAGAAAGAGAACTTTAGCTGTCAACCATTTAAAATCCACTTCAGTTAGAGGTTTAAACCGAGCAACTAGACAGGCTTTGAGGACTAGATTTAGGTCCCCAGACTCTGCAGTAGGAAAAAAATATATAAAATTTTAAACCTACCGGTAAATCTTTTTCTCCTAGTCCGTAGAGGATGCTGGGGACTCCGTAAGGACCATGGGATAGACGGGCTCCGCAGGAGACATGGGCACTAAAAAGAACTTTAGATATGGGTGTGCACTGGCTCCTCCCTCTATGCTCCTCCTCCAGACCTCAGTTAGAAAACTGTGCCCAGAGGAGACGGACAGTACGAGTAAAGGATTTTGTTAATCTAAGGGCAAGATTCATACCAGCCCACACCATCCACACCGTAATAACATGGAATATACGAACCAGTTAACAGTATGAAACAAAACAGCATCAGCCCGAGACTGATCAAAACCGTAACATAACCCTTATGTAAGCAATAACTATATACAAGTCTTGCAGAATTTTGTCCGCAGTGGGACGGGTGCCCAGCATCCTCTACGGCAGGCATTCCCAACCACGGTCCTCAAGGCACACCAACAGTGCAGGTTTTAGTGATATCCAGGCTGCAGCACAGATGGTTAAATCACAATAGCTCAGCTACTAATTAAGTCACCTGTGATGAAGGCTGGATATCACTAAAACCTGCACTGTTAGTGTGCCTTGAGGACCGTGGTTGGGAATGCCTGCTCTACGGACTAGGAGAAAAAGATTTACCGGTAGGGTTAAAATCTTATTTTCTCTTACGTCCTAGAGGATGCTGGGGACTCCGTAAAGGACCATGGGGATTATACCAAAGCTCCAGACCGGGCGGGAGAGTGCGGATGACTCTGCAGCACCGATTGAGCAAACATGAGGTCCTCATCAGCCAGGGTATCAAACTTGTAAAACTTTGCAAAGGTGTTTGAACCCGACCAAGTCGCCGCTCGGCAAAGCTGTAATGCCGAGACACCTCGGGCAGCCGCCCAAGAAGAGCCCACCTTCCTAGTGGAATGGGCCTTTACCGAATTTGGCAACGGCAATCCAGCCGTAGAATGAGCCTGCTGAATCGTGTTACAGATCCAGCGAGCAATAGTCTGCTTAGAAGCAGGAGCGCCAACCTTGTTGGCTGCATACAAGACAAACAGTGCCTCTGTTTTCCTAACCCGAGCCGTTCTGGCTACATAAATTTTCAATGCCCTGACCACATCAAGGGACTCAGAATCCTCCAAGTCCCGCGTAGCCACAGGCACCACAATAGGTTGGTTCATATGAAAAGAGGAAACCACCTTAGGCAAAAATTGAGGACGAGTCCTCAACTCAGCTCTGTCTACATGGAAGATCAGATAGTGGCTTTTGTGAGACAAAGCCGCTAACTCAGATACTCTCCTAGCAGATGCCAAGGCCAACAACATGACCACCTTCCAAGTGAGATACTTTAATTCCACCGTTTGAAGCGGCTCAAACCAGTGAGACTTAAGGAACCTTAACACCACGTTAAGGTCCCATGGTGCCACTGGAGGCACAAAAGGAGGCTGGATATGCAGCACTCCCTTCACAAAAGTCTGGACTTCTGGGAGAGAAGCCAATTCCTTCTGAAAGAAAATGGATAGGGCCGAAATCTGAACTTTAATGGAGCCTAACTTTAGGCCCAAATTCACTCCATTCTGGAGGAAGTGAAGAAAACGGCCCAGATGGAATTCTTCCGGAGGAGCATTCTTGGACTCACACCAAGACACATACTTCCTCCAAATACGGTGATAATGTTTCGCTGTCACCTCCTTCCTAGCCTTTATCAGAGTAGGAATGACCTCATCCAGAATGCCCTTTTCAGCTAGGATCCGGCGTTCAACCGCCAAGCCGTCAAACGCAGCCGCGGTAAGTCTTGGAATAGACAGGGCCCCTGTTGCAACAGGTCCTCTCAGAGAGGAAGAGGCCACGGATCTTCTGTGAGCATTTCCTGCAGATCCGGATACCAGGCCCTTCGAGGCCAATCTGGAACAATGAGAATTGTCTGTACTCCTCTTCGTCTTATGATTCTCAATATCTTTGAGATGAGAGGAAGAGGAGGGAACACATAGACCGACTGGAACACCCAAGGCGTCCACTGCTATCGCCTGAGGGTCCCTTGATCTGGCGCAATATCTCTGAAGCTTCTTGTTGAGGCGTGACGCCATCATGTCTATTTGAGGCAGCCCCCACTGACTTGTAATCTCTGCAAAGACTTCCAGATGAAGTCCCCACTCTCCGGGATGTAGATCGTGTCTGCTGAGGAAGTCCGTTTCCCAGTTGTCCACTCCCGGAATGAAGACTCCTGTCAGAGCGCTTACATGATTTTCTGCCCAGCGAAGAATCCTGGTGGCTTCTGTCATTGCCACTCCGCTCTTTGTTCTGCCTTGGCAGTTTACATGAGCCACTGCGGTGATGTTGTCTGACTGAATCAGAACCGGTAGGTCACGAAGCAAATTCTCCGCTTGACGAAGGCCGTTGTATATGGCCCTTAATTCCAGTATGTTGATGTGTAGACAAGCCTCCTGGCTTGACCACAGACCTTGGAAGTTTCTTCCCTGTGTGACTGCTCCCCATCCTTGGAGGCTCGCGTCCGTGGTTACCAGAACCCAGTCCTGAATGCCGAACCTGCGACCCTCTAGAAGGTGAGCACTCTGCAGCCACCACAGGAGAGATACCCTGGCCCTTGGGGACAGGCTGATCATCTGATGTATATGTAGATGTGACCCGGACCACTTGTCCAGAAGGTCCCACTGAAAGGTCCTCGCATGGAACCTGCCGAATGGAATGGCCTCATAAGACGCCACCATCTTTCCCAGAACTCGAGTGCATTGATGCACCGACACCCTTCTCGGCTTCAACAGGTCTCTGACCAAGTTCTGGAGTTCCTGGGCCTTTTCCATCGGGAGAAAAACCCTTTTCTGTTCTGTATCCAGAATCATGCCTAAGAAAGGCAATCGGTTCGTTGGAACCAACTGTGACTTTGGTAGATTGAGAATCCAGCCATGCTGCTGCAACACCCTCAGGGAGAGTGATATGCTGTTCAGCAACTGCTCTGTTGATCTCGCTTTTATTAGGAGATCGTCCAAGTACGGGATAATTGTGACTCCCTGCACCATCATTTTCGCCATTACCTTGGTGAAAACCCTTGGGGCCGTGGAAAGCCCAAACGGCAACGTCTGAAATTGGTAATGACAATCCTGTACAGCAAATCTCAGGAACGCCTGATGAGGATATATGGGGACATGAAGGTATGCATCCTTTATGTCCAGGGACACCATATAACCCCCCCCCCCCCTCCAGGCTGGCGATGACCGCTCTGAGCGATTCCATCTTGAACTTGAACCTCTTAAAGTATAGGTTTAAGGATTTTAAATTCAGAATGGGTCTGACCGAACCGTCCGGTTTCGGGAACACAAACAGGGTTGAGTAATATCCCATCCCCTGCTGAAGCAGGGGAACTTTGACCACCACTTGTTGAAGACACAATTTTTGAATCGCATTTAAAACTACCTCCCTCTCTGGGGAAGAGGCCGGTAGGGCCGATTTGAAAAACCGGCGAGGAGGCACCTCCTCGAATTCCAGCCTGTAACCCTGGGAAACAATGTCTATTGCCCAGGGATCCACCTGTGATTGAACCCAGACATGGATGAAAAGTCGAAGACGTGCCCCCACTGGGGCGGACTCCCTCAGCGGAGCCCCAGCGTCATGCGGTGGATTTTGTAGAAGCCGGGGAGGACTTCTGCTCCTGGGAACTAGCTGTAGTTGGCAGCTTTTTCCCCTTGCCCTTACCTCTGGCAAGAAAGGAAGATCCCCGTACTCTCTTGGATTTATGCGACCGAAAGGACTGCATCTGATAAAGTGGCGTTTTCTTAGGCTGTGAGGAAACATAAGGCAAAAAAGTTGATTTACCTGCAGTAGCTGTGGAAACCAGGTCCGTGAGACCTTCCCCAAACAATTCCTCACCCTTGAAAGGCAAAACCTCCATATGCCTCTTCGAGTCGGCATCACCCGTCCATTGTCGGGTCCATAGGGCTCGCCTAGCAGAAATCGCCATAGCGGTGGCTCTGGAACCCAGTAGGCCCACGTCTCTCATCCCTCATATATAGGACCGCATCCTTAATATGACCCAAGGTCAATAAAATGGTTTCCTTATCCAGTGTATCAATATCAGCAGATAAGGTATCTGTCCACGCTGCTACAGCGCTACAAACCCAAGCTGACGCTATCGCCGGTCTGAGTACTGTGCCAGTATGTGTGTAAATTGACTTCAAGGTAGTCTCCTGCCTGCGATCAGCAGGATCTTTGAGGGTTGCGGTATCTTGAGATGGCAGCGCTACCTTTTTGGATAAGCGTGTCAACGCTTTGTCCACCGTTGGGGAGGTGATAATGTCAAATATTACCTTAAAACATAAAGCTATACACTATTACCGTGGAGCCGCTATGTCCGCTAGACTTATTACACACACTACGGACTAAGTACGCTATTTGCGCACTGAGTAACGTATGGGTACGCACTTAGCATAGCAGACGCTGCGCCGTGAGAGTGAGACACGAGCGGCACGGACGCTCACAGAATTATATACAGTAAACCTTGTTAATCAATCGATGTAAGGATATGCTTATACTCTAAACCTTAGTAATCAAATACTAACGATGTAACACCTAAAAACCTTAACAATGCTTATGCTGTTAGAGCGATTAAGACGCTAAGAAAGCCCCTTTGCAGGAAAGTGAAAACACAACACCGGGTTTTGGTAAACCGCAGCGGCTCTAACACCGCAGTGGATTATTCAGAGAAAAAGGGGAAAACAGATACAAGTTATACACTACAAGCTAACAAGGAAATCTAACAGAATAACAGAGAATAATGATGAACAATGGCTACAGAGAATATACATACTTGGGGAATCTTTCGCAAGCGCGACCTGGATCCAGTCCTCAGCTATTCAGGTAGAAAGCCTTCAGAGTCATGAGGCTGGCCAGGCAACAGTGGTCTTTATATACACAACATACATTCACAATACAATGGTCCCTGTAATCTCATTGTTCATTGGACACAGGGATGTGTCTCTACGTTACAGGAAAGGTCATAGGTGGATTTGAACAGGTGGGCTGTGTCTTTCTCCAACTGCTCTGGTGGGAGGTATCCTCAGGATTCCCGCCGCATGTGTAATTTACAGCAAATACAGTTAATGTTCATAATCTACTTCTGTACATAACTATACGCAGGAGCGAGCGATCCTTTCCTAACTAACACCGGAATGTTACCCTTAAAATACCCTACAGCTGGATACTAGACACCACCTTTCATCCTTTATCTGACCCTTCCTATCATGCAAAGAGGAATCTCTCTGTCCAGGAACTGTTTAAACTAATCATACTCGCTGACATGGTCTAGGGGAATAATGTCTACAAAATGCACTATTTGGGTTAAAAAGAAGGTTGAATGTGCAGCATTCCATGGGAAAAAAGTGCGCACATCCTACAATTTGGCATTTTTCTTTTGGAACCATACAGTCAATGCCGACACTTGTATTTCCAAGGAAGCCACCACTAAACCTTTATCCATTCCTTTTCTGAAGGAATGCTAGAACCCTGGAAACTCTGCAAGATTTCAGGTCCATACTTCAATTGCACCAATGAATATAGGCTTGCCATATTTGGTGATAAATACGAGCCAAGGAAATTTTCCTTGCTCTGAGCATCTGTGAGAATCCTCTGGACTTCAGTATATAGATTTCAAGAGCCACGCCGTCAAGACAGTCGATCCAGATATCTGTGATAACAAGTACCCTGTCTTAGTAGATCTGGGCGTAGAGTAAACAGAAAAGGTTTTCAACATTTTCTGTGGATCCGTGTACCAACGCCTTCTAGGCCAAGAAGGGGCTTATTAGAATCCCGGCATCTTTGTTGTATTTTCTCACTATCCTGGGTAGCAGGATGATTTGAGAAAACACATCAGAGAAATGAATTCCTATTAAAAGACGTCCACAAAGATCACTTCCTTTGTTCCTGACCTGATTATGGCTCTTTGTTCAGATGGGACTCCATGAGAATTATCTCTGGCCAACCCCATTTGTCTACCAGAGTTTGAAACGACTTTAGGGTGCAAAGCCCATTCACTTACCTAAATGGCGTGTCGACTGAGAAATCTGGTCTTCAGTTTAGGATTCCCAGAACGAACCCTGCCGACAAGGCTGGAAGATGGAGTTCTGCACACTTTAGTATGTGATTTATCTCTTTTCTTGCTGTTTATCTGTGTGTTCCTCTCTGAAAGTTGAGGTACACTACTGCCATTTCCTTGTCCTTGCAGATCTGGACCGATCTTCCTTTAGGAGTGTCCTGTGCCTGAATCAGGACCCAGTATATGGCCCGAAGTGCTAACCGATTTATTAGCAGGCAAATTTCTTCTGTGGTCCATAGTACCCGGAATCATAATTTTCCGGACAATGGTCCCCACAGCCCTGAAGACTGGTATTTGTGGTCAGGATTTCCCAACCAGATATCTAAAAAAGGTATCCTCTGATCTAGATGGAATGTCTGTAGCCCCCAGCCTACTGGCTTTCTTACCTTTGTTCGCCAGTACCTCATACTTGTTTGTGTACTGTCCATCTGGCCCACCTACACCACCTGGTATTCACAGGTGGGTCTTGCTCTCAGCGAATTTAACCAGGCACAACACTGCTTAACTTCCAACACCAATTGAGATTGGGCATATCCAGTGTGATGCTGCTGTAGATAGAAGAGATGCTGGAGAGGTCTTGAGTGGAAATGTGCCCACTCCACCATGTGAATTGTTAACACCATCAAACCCATCATTCGCATTGCTGCGTGAATTGATATTGTTTGACTATGTAACAACTCCCCTAGCTTTACCTTGGATATCATGTTCCGAGGTAACTACTTTCTGCAGACTTGAATTCAGTATAGCCCCACCGTGAGTTGTTACAGAACCAGAGATGATTTTTTTTTTCAATTTACGAACCACCAGTGCCTCTGCAGACAAGTTATTTGTATGTTGTAGATGACACAGAAACCTTTCCTGTATTTGTGTCAGGATAAGAAGGTGGTCAAGGTATGGCAATTTTCTTATCCCCAGCTAGCGGAGATAAATTGCCGTAATCATTTTGGTAAATACTCTGGGGCTGTGGCTAAACCAAAGGGTAAGGCCTAAAACTGAAATTTTGCTGAAGGATGGTAAACCTTGAGGTAACACTGATGGACAGTGCTATAGGAGCCTGAAGGTAAGATTCCTGACTTATCCAGGAATACTATGTATTCCACTGGCTCCCCACCAAACTATGGAGTGCCATGTCTCCATGTGAACCGTGTTACCCAAATTTCTCTGTTTTTGAAATTGAGAACGGGGCGAGGGATCGTTTTTGACCCAGGTGGGAATAACCCCCCCCATTGTGCATGGGTTACTGGAATGACTATTCCTGACAAAACATTTTCTGAATTGCTTCATGCAAATCCCTCGCCTACACCTCTACCTGAGACGGGCTGAAACAAAAGAACCTTTGAGGAGAATGGTTCTAGAAGGGAAAGTATAACCTTAGAGATACCGCTTCTTGCACCCAGGCATCTATTTAACGAAACCAGACCCTTAGGTTTGAGGTTATATGTGGAAGGAAACGTGACCTTCTTGGAGTCTGTTTCTGACTCCAGAATAACTTAACTCCTTCCCCAACAGAAACTTCCAGCCAAGGCAAAGTTTCCAGAACCTTCTTAGATTCTGAATCAGCTTTCCATGTATGTGAGGCAAACTGCTCTGTGAACAGCTATTGTTATTGCTGATGCCCTAGAACATTAGTGTCCATATGAGCTATATGGGATTCTTGCTCCCTTGCAGGCGCTGAAAATCTGTCTCTCAGTACTTCAGCCCAATGTACCTACAGCACCTTGTATTTCAAGGTGGTCTCCCCTCCAAGAACTAACCAGGCCCAACACTGCTTAGCTTCCAAGATCTAGTGACATTGGGCCTGTTCAGTGTGGTGTAGCCGTAGATTGCAAAGTGAAGTCATGGCTGGCCTTATGGCTGCCCCAGACAAAGAGAATATGTTTTTAAAAAAATCCTTCTTCTTTTGACGGCAGAGGCCATATAGATTTTTGCACTATCAACGATATGCATTTCTATTTTGGGAGGCATATTCATATTTTAAACAGTCCCCAGTTGGAAAAAGATATTGGAAACCCACTTACCGGGCATTCTATTTCATTGGGTGTAACCCAAAACCTTTTTCCTGAATTCTGCCCTTGTGAAGAGGCCTTTTTGGGACGTTTAAACACAGTTATTTTTTTAACCCAGGCTCTGCTGCCTTTATTGACAGACTAGCCTTTTCTGCTCTCAGCTTTTTCATTTAGTCGATACCTTTTACCTGTTCTTCGTATGCTGAAGTAGAGTATATAGAGCTTTCATCGTCTGATGATTATCATGTGTAGCCTGTGAAGTCGAGGAGTTATTTAAATTCGGTTCATCAGCTTGTCTTATTGGAAAAGCTGTTGGGGATATACCACAAACAGTGAGCAGCATGGGTTAATAATGTAAGAATTAACATTTCAGCTAAACTGTACAAGGTAGATAGAATTTTAGTGCTGTATAACCCGTGCTCAGTAGAGTGGGATACAGGGAGACTTACCCCACTTCCAGGATCGATCAATACGTTAGTGAACGCTGAGTGGATCCAGACGCTACTAGTGTATACTGCCGCTCCGGGAATTATTAGTGAACACAGATGCTCAGTGAACACACTGTGCATGCAGACGCACTGGTCTGCGACCCGGTCTCCTAGCGGTAACCTTAGTGTATACAGATGCAGTGGCCTATGCTGTGACCGAGACCCCTCGTGGTAGCGTCTGAGACGAAAGTGAGGCAATCCGTTCATGGCGGGAGACGCGCAGAAACTGGTCATGAACTGTGGGGAGGGGCGACCAGGAGAGCGTCTGACTCTCCACCGCTGACATCAACCCTAGGGATCGCAGCCTCAAACTAATCCTGGTGCCTTATGATCCCTAAGGCCTAGCGCTGGAGCACCCGTGGTGGCGGCGCGCCAGCTACTGTTTGGTAGTCTCCTCCCAAAACAGTGCGGCTGTGTCCGTATTCCCTTTCTAAGCGTAACCGATGCCTTACCTTCTCCCCGTGCTCCGGCCACAGCCTGGTAACGTCTGCTGGACCGGCTAGTATATCGGACACAGACGCCCATCGAGACAGCACTTGTACCGTGGGTAAGCGTTGTTGCGACCCAGCGGAGAGTTGTTGAAGCGACTTTTTCCGATATGCGTGTAAGACGCTGTGAGGAAAGGTCACTCAAAAACAATGTGGTAAGACTATAAAAATAAAATAAGAAAGCTTATTTTACACAGCAGCCCTGTGACCATGGTCCGGCTCCTGCCGCACCAAAACAAAAAACTGATTTGCCTGAGCCAGTGGGCGGGGATATATGGACGAGCCCGTTGCATCCTGGGAGGACTGAAAGCTTGTGATCGTTTGGTGCCAATTCGCTGTCGCTCCATCATATCCCATTGTTATTCTGTAACCCTTTTTCTGCGCATCATAGGAGTACGAACAAAGAATTTGTCTTTCTGATCCGAGCCGTTCTCTTGACATAGATCCTCAAGGCTCGCACAGCATCCAATGCCTCCGGAGGAGCAGAAGTGTCAGAACTGGACGGAACCACAATAGGCTGATTCAAGTGAAACGCAGAGACAACCTTCGGCAGGAACTGCTGCCTAGTCCAGAGCTCCGCTCTGTCCTCGTAAAAGACCAAGTATGGACTCTTACACGATAAGGCCCCCAATCCTGAGACACGTCAAGCAGAAGCCAGGGACAGTAACATCACAGTCTTCCACGTGAGGTACTTGTCTACCGTCATCAGAGGTTCAAACCAGGAGGACTGTAGAAATTCCAACACTAAAAATTCCAGGGTGCCGTAGGCGGCACTTAAGGAGGTTGGATGTGGAGTACCCCTTGCAAGAAGGTCTGAACTTCTGGCAACACTGCCAATTTCTTCTGGAAGAAAATGGAAAGGGCTGAAATCTGGATTATTAATGGAACCCACACGTAAGCCCTTATCCACACCAGCCTGCAGGAAACGTAAGAAATGTCCCAAGTGAAACTCAGCAGGTGGATACGTGCAATCCTCGCACCGAGAGACATATTCCAGAAATGATAATAGTGTTTTGACGTCACAGGTTTCCTGGCCTGAACCATGGTAGCAATAACCTTTTTGGAAAGGACCTTGTGAGGATGTTCTGCTCAACCTCCATGCCGTCAAACAAAGTCGCCGTAAGTCCGGGTAGACGAACGGTCCTTGTTAAAGATCTCTTCTGAGAGGTAGAGACCAAGGGTCTTCGACGGACATACCCAGAAGATCCACCTACCACGCCCTCCGAGGCAAATCCGGGTGCAATTATAATTGCCTGGACTCCCAGATTTCTGATGCGCTTGAGCAGCGGAATCAGAGTAGAGAGTAGCGGAATCTGAGGAAACAGGTAGACCAGCCGGTAAGGCCAAGGCGACGTCAGTGCATCCACTGCCCTCGCCTGAGGGTCCCTGGTTCGTGAACAATACCAGGGAAGTTTCTTGTTGAGTCGAGAAGCCATCATGTCTATTTGTGGGCAGCCCCAACGGTTGATGATCTGCTGGAACACCTGCTGGTGGAGTCCCCAATCCCCCGGGTGGAGATCGTGACGACTTAGGAAGTCCGCTTCCCAGTTGCCCACACCCGGAATGAAGATTGCTGACATTGCTCTTGCATTTCTTTCTGCCCAAAGGAGTATCTAACACCTCTCGCATGCAGGCTCTGCTTTTTGTCCCTCCTTGTCGATTGATATAAGCCACTGCTGTGGCGTTGGCCGACTGTACCTGGATCGCGTGATCCTTGAGCAGAGGAGAGGCCTGAAGCAGAGCATTGTAGATCACCCGAAGTTCCAGAATGTTGATCGGAAGGAGGCTTTTGTGGGCTGACCACCTGCCCTGGAACTGCGCCCCTTGGGTGACAGCTCACCATCCTCGTAGACTCGCATCTGTCGTGAGGCTGGTCCAATCCTGAATTCCGAAACTCCGGCCCTCCAGTAGATTGGAGGACTGCAGCCACCACAGGAGGGAAATCCTGGCCTGAGGCGACCGCTGTATCATCTGGTGCATCTGAAGATGTGAACTGGACCATTTGCTCAGGAGATCCAGCTGAAAAGTTCTGGCATGGAACCTGCCATATTGGATCGCCTCGTAGGTGGCGACCATCTTTCCCAACAATCTTATGTAAAGATGGATGGACACTCGAGCAGGTCGGAGTACCATACAGACCATTTCCTGAAGTGTTCTTGCCGTATCCTCTGGTAGGAACACCTTCTGGGCCACAGTATCCGTCAGCATCCCCAGGAACAGAAGCCGCTGAAGTCGGCTCCAGTTGGATCCTCTGTAAGTTGAGGATCCACCCATGGCGTGACAGAAGGTGGATAGTGCGGTCGATATGGAGCAACGAAAGCACCCTGGATCTTGCTTTGATCAGAAGGGCGCCCAGGTAAGGAACAATGTTGACTCCCTGGACCCGGAGCTGGAACATCATCTCTGCCATCACCTTTGTGAACACCCTCGGAGCTATGGACAGGCCGAAGGGCAGTGTCTGGAATTGGAAGGTATTGTCCAGCAGGGCAAACCGCAGTTACACCTGATGAGGCAGCCAAATCGGAATATGGAAGTAGGCATCCTTGATACCCAAGGAGACCATAAATTCCTGTTCTTCAAGGTCCGCAATCATTGCTCACAGGAATCCCATTGTGAACTTGAACACCTTCAAGTAAGGATTCGAGGATTTTAGATTCAAAATGGGTCTTAGCGAACCATCCGGTTTCGGCACCAGAAACAGGTTGGAGTAAAACCCCTTGCCACGTTACGGTATTGGTACTGGAACAATGACGTGGGACTGGACCAACTTTAGGATGGCCTGTTGCAACATAACCTGCATATCCTCCAAAGCTGGTAAGCTTGATTTGAAAAATCGTTGTGGAGGAGTACTTTCGAACTTCAGCTTGTAGACCTGAAAAACGAGATCTCTAACCCAGGTATCCTGGCAGGAAGCCTCCCAGACGCGGCTGAAGTGACGCAGTCGAGCTCCCACATCAAGATCCCCTTGGGGTGGGTGGGCACCGTCATGCTGAGGCCTTAGCGGAAGCAGAATTGGTGGTCTGTTCCTGAGAGATGGTGCTTGCAGGCTTTCTGGACTTACCTCTGGTGCCTCTAGTCGCATTGGAGGCACCTCTGGCCTTAGATCGAAATCTGTGAGACCAAAAGGACTGGACAGATGGCCCCGGGTAGGAGCGTCTCGCCGGCAGGTACCCAGAGGGGAGAAACGTGGATTTCCCAGCCGTAACTTTAGAAATCCAGGTATCCAATTCAACCCCAAAGAGCCATTCCCTAAAAAAGGGGAGGGATTCTACACTACGTTTGGATTCTGTGTCCGAAATCCACTGACGCAACCACAAGGCCCTGCGCGCCGACACTGCCATGGCAGAAGTCGTAGCGCTAAATGTTCCCCAACTCCTTGAGCGAATCACAGAGGACACGTGTAGTGTCCTGAATGTGTTTTTGGAGGGTCACCATAGTGACCAAGAGAATATTCCCAGAGAGCCAGAATTAGGGTTTCAATACCCTGAGCAGAATCGGGATCCCCACTAACGGGGTCTAAGTCCTCCCCATCCTCATCTGTATCAGAGAGTAGTGCAGGTAAACGACGCTTTAGTGGTCCTGCATGAGAGGAGAGGGGCTGTGCCGCATCTGCCATAGCAGCTAAATCTGCAACAGCTTGTTGTAGTAGCTGAGTTTTCTGTACATTAGCAGTGAGCTGGGATGATATATCTGACAAAATAGTTTTAAGAGACCCTAGCCAGTGGGGCTCTGGACCCTCTCCCCCAGCCCCTTCACTGATTTGTGAAGACTGGCTGCATTGTTCACATGAAACAGAATCAGATGATAATGGAGAGAATCTGGTATGGCATACACTACAGTTTGTGTTTACCCATGTTTCACAGTAAGCACAAAACGTACACATACACCCAGACAGTTATATTGCAAGCCTGCCCTACTGTATGTGAGAGGAGACACACAGAAAGAAGGACACCAGCACACCCCTAGCTGTACAGCCCCAGTGACGCTGTCAGCTAACTATGGGGGTCATTCCGAGTTAATCACTCGCTAGCTAGTTTTAGCAGCCGTGCAAATGCTATGCCGCCGCCCACTGGGAGGGTATTTTAGCTTAGCAGAAGTGCGAACGGTTGTATCGCAGAGCGCCTGCAAAAAATGTGTGTGTAGTTTCAGAGTAGCTCAAAACGTACTCAGCGCTTGCGATCACTTCAGACTTTTCAGTTCCGGATTTGACGTCACAAACTCGCCCAGCCACTCCTGCGTTTTTCCTGGCACGCCTGCGTTTTTTAGCACACTCCCTGAAAACGGTCAGTTGCCACCCAGAAACGCCCACTTCATGTCAATCACTCTGCGGCAAGCAGTGCAACTGAAATGCATCGCTAGACCCTGTGCAAAACTACATCGTTCGTTGTGCCCGTACGATGCGCGTGCGCATTGCGCCGCATGTGCAGAACTGCCTTTTTTAGCCTGATCGCTGCGCTGCGAACAAATTCAGCTAGCGATCAACTCGTAATGACCCCCTATATCACAGTAAACACTAATAAATTCTGACCTGTAGAGGATCCAGATAGTGTACAACAGCGGCTCTCCCCTTTTGATACACCCTGTACCAAATATCCAGCGTAGCTGAGGAGTCAGGAAGTGCTGTGTGTGCTGTGTATGACTGCAGTAAGCAGAGGAAGGCGCCAAAATGCCTCTGGTCAGGCTCTGAGGTAGCTCCGCCCCCTCCAATGGCACCGGAGTTATAGTGATTTATTATACTGGCAAAGTCTCCTCTCAGCTTAAAAACATCACAAGTGCTAGTCTAAGCGGTTTTGTGCCAATCTACACGGGGGATCTTAGCGGGACACCCCCGGGAGGGTCCTGTACGCCACGCCCGCGTTCAGCCGCACATTGAACTGGAGAACCCCCCCCTAGTGGGGGGCCCCGATTTGTACTCACCACAGATGTCACCTTCAGGCAGTTTTCGGGGTGTGCAGCGGCTGTGACAGCCAAGGCGCAGTGCCCTGCTGAACAACCACCCCTGGGAAGCTGCTCTGCATCTCATAAGGCCGGTGACCGCCACCCCCGCCCCCTAACTCACACGGTGCAGGTATGCTGTTGCCCAAACAGCATACCAAAAATAACAAACATGAAAGGAAATTGAAGAAAACTCTCTGGAGCTCAGAGATGTGCATCCTCTCCTGAGGGAACTTTTTTCTAAACTGCCTGTGGGAGGGGGCATAGTGGGAAGGAGCCAGCACACCCAGTTGAAGAAACTTAAAATGCACTGGCTCCTTTGGACCCCGTCTATGGGGGTAATTCCAAGTTGATCGCAGCAGGATTGTTTTTAGCAGTTGGGCAAAACCATGTGCACTGCAGGGGGGGGGGGGGGGGGGGGGCAGATATAACATTTGCAGAGAGAGATAGATTTGGGTGTGGTGAGTTCAATCTGCAATCTAAATTGCAGTGTAAAAATAAAGCAGCCAGTATTTACCCAGCACAGAAACAAAATAACCCACCCAAATCTAACTCTCTCTGCAAATGTTATATCTCCCCCCCCCTGCAGTACACATGGTTTTGCCCAACTGCTAAAAAATTTCCTGCTGCGATCAACTTGGAATTACCCCCTATATCCATCGTTATAGATTCCCCAATATCCCTTATGGATGCTAGAGAAAAAGTGTTTGATATTTCAAACCTACCAAGCTAATGCAAAAAGCTATTTTACATTATCCCAGGATAATGTACAAATAAACAAAATGTACTAATGCCGATCAAGGATGAGACATAAATGGTGTTTGCAGCTTACATTTATTTAAAAACAGTTACATGGAACATATGTTAGACATGTTACATGTTAGGGACCCACCAGATGAGGTCACCTGGTCACAGTTGGTGGGCCCATATATTTCTGGACAAAAATTATGCTAAGAACCTCAGTTTTGCTCTATGTTAGAATGAAGGGTTTATTATAATTATTCTGATTAGCAGTGCTTAGTACTATAGAGTGTGCATCTGCATTTTTTTTTTCTGTGTGGAACTTACCTGGAACCAAAGTCATTCTCTCGGGTATCTGGTTTTACGAGTATGAGGTCATCATTTGTCTGCTTCTTGCGAATCTTTTTCACTCGCCGCTTTGTCTTCTTGAAGGACACCTTTTAACAAAAGCAAACTGTAATTTATTCCAGCAAAATACATATTAGGAAATCTACCACCTTCTAAAATCAGCTTTCAATTTGCAGACATGATATTGCTGCTTCATCAGTAAAAAGTGGAGCCTAGCGAATAGTCCTCAATGTCTAAAATGCTAGCTAACCCATTTACAAGGATCAGCTCTCAGTCCTACCATCTCATCAGGTGTATAGTACTCAGATGCAATTTTCAATCCTGGAAGTTCTAGGGTTTGTGCCTGGTTGTGTAAGGTTTGCCGTATACTCCGCAGCTCCTTTTCCCAAGACCCATCTGCAGTTCCACCACTCTCCAAGCGGAATGATTTCTTCTTCTCCCCGTCGATCTCCTCATCATATTTGGAAAGTACAGATTTGTGCCGGAACTATTAAAAAAAAAAAAAGAAAGAAAAAATAATTAGCTAGGTATCCTCAAGAAGTGTGATAGACGGAAAGCTGCAACTGTACTATATAAAAAAAAAAAAAAAAAAAAAAAAAAAGAGTGCACACTTACCATTACCATGTCATCTACATTCTCCACTTCCTCATATGGTTTGTAATCAGGTCGTTTCTTCTTAAGCTCTACATTTTTATCTGCTCTTTCTTTGTCTAGCATATTTACATTAACTAAGACATCAGCATCATCTTCATCAAGGACACCTAGATATAAAAATACCATGTCAACGCAAAAACTCAGTTTGGCTCAGTAAGATTGCCCATTTTTCCCTATACCCAGCTTTCTACTCAGATGTTTGACAGATTACCTTTGTCCTTGAGGGTTAGAATTACAGTCTTCCCTTCACCAAAAGACTCTGTATTGTGCTCTACGGTCAGTCCCTGCAAATCTTCCGAGGTGTAATGCTATAAGGAGAGATGGATCAACAATCATTGATTTCTATCTCTGGAATGAAGGGGAAAAAATGCATGATTTCACATATAATGTACAACCAACCTTCTTTTGTCCAAATTCCTCTTCCACAAGATTAGACACACCAAATTCTTCATCCATTTCTGCTAGCAGTTTTGCCTGTGTAAACAGATATAGTGTTAGATCTGAGGTCCTATTCTTTTAAAACCAAGAAATCATAAACATTTCAGGTATAACAGAATCATGCTGCTGCAGCCGATCTGCATTGCAGGAGCTGGTGGAAAAAACCTGCTCACGTCCATAGCAATAGTGATCAGTGGGGAAGAGACATTGAGGTCTCTCAGAGTTGAAAGGACTGCCCCACCCCAGCCATCATGTGCCAGGAGGTCACACTGTCACACAGCTTCTTAAAATTGGAAACTCAACCTTCAGCCACCCACTCCTACAAGAAAAATCATAACCACTAATACAGGGCACCGAAGACTGGCACTGTGAGGTAGAACCCAACCATGGGGGTAATTCAGAGTTGATCGCAGCAGCAAATTTGTTAGCAGTTGGGCAAAACCATGTGCACTACAGGGGGGGGCAGATATAACATGTGCAGAGTGTGTTAGATTTGGGTGGGGTGTGTTCAAACTTATGCTGCCCATACACTTGTTCGATGCCCCGCGACATCGCGGGGCATCGCACCGGCAGTTCAGGTGCGATGAAATCGCACCTGAACTGCCAAAGTGATTACCATGCGATAGATCGCATGGTAATCACGTGATGGGCACATCACCGCCGAGTGGGAGCGGCCTCTGGCCACTCCCGGCGCGTGCCCATCGCACTGCGATACGAGAGATATTAAGTGCAGCACATTAGATCTTGAGACGCGATAATCGAGCGGCGTGCCCGCGCATTGCGTCTTAAAGTACCTAAAATGTGCATACAATCCTTCGATTTCTCTCACAGATGTGGTCGAAATCGAAGGATAGCACAGAGTACCTCATAAGTGTATGGGCACCATTAAATCTAAATTGCAATGTAAAAATAAAGCAACCATTATTTACCCTGCACAGAAACAAAATCACCCACCCAAATCTAACTCTCTGCAAATGTTTAATCTCTCACACCTGCAGTGCACATGGTTTTTCCCAAATGCTAACAAATTTGCTGCTGCGATCAACTCTGAATTACCCCCCTAAACAAACAAGTGCTAGCCTGTATGCCAAGCAAAGAGTACCCATGGTGTGTAAAGGGCAATGGGTAGGACCGCTTCCATAAAACACTGATTGTAGTTAGGGTAAAGGAGTACTGACTGGCGAGCAAAAAGAGGATTTTAATTACCTACCGGTAAATCCTTATCTCGTAGTCCATAAGGGATACTGGGGACACTTAGTACGATGGGTAACAAAGGAGCCGGTGCACTTTAAATTTCTTCAACAGGGTGTGCTGGCTCCTCCTCTCTATGCCCTCCCTCACAGCTCAGTCTAGGAAAACCGTACCCGAAGAAGATGGACATACTTGAGAGGAGGAAACATGACAAGACAACTAGTGGTGAGATTAACGAACCAGCACACAGCAGAACACACACACTAGCAACCACTAGTGAAAACAGCAACAGCTGTGTAACCAACTTTAAACAAGAACAAGCAGCAGGAAGACTAAGCACAGGTGTGGGCACCCAGTATCCCTTATGTACTACGAGAAAAGGATTTACCGGTAGGTAATTAAAATACTCTTTTCTCTATCATCCATAAGGGATACTGGGGACACCAAGTACGATGGGGCCGTCCCAAAGCTCCCAGAACGGGTGGGAACATGCCGAGTCGCCGGCAGCACCGTATGTCCAAACTGGACATCCTCTGTAGCCAGGGTATCAAACCTCTAGAACTTGACAAACGTGTTTGTCCCCGACCATGTAGCGGCCCAACACAGTTGCAAGGCCGAGACACCATGGGCAGCCGCCCAGGAAGAACCCACAGACCAGGTAGAGTGGGCCTTGACAGACCGAGGAATAGGCAAGGCCGGCGAAGCATAGGCCTGTTGAATAGCAAGCCTAATCCAAGGGCAATAGACTGCTTTGAAGCACGACCACCCTTTTTGTGAGCATCATACAGCACAAAGAGGGAATCCGATTTACGGACAGCAGCAGTCCTCTTGACGTAAATCCTCAGAGCTCGCACCACATCCAAGGACTCAGGAATTGAGGAAGTGGCCGAAGCCGCCGGAACCACAATAGGCTGATTTCAGTGGAATGCAGAAACCACCTTAGGCAGGCACTGTTGTCGAGTCCCGAGTTCTGCTCTGTCCTCATGAAAGACCAGGTAGGGACTCCTACAGGATAAGGCGCCAAGTTCTGAAACGCGCCTGGCGGAAGCAAGGCCAAGAAGCATGACAGTCTTCCAAGTACTACGTAAGGTACCTGACCCCTACCGACATCAGAGGTTCAAACCAAGAGTACTGTAGAAAGGTCAGAACCACTTGTAGATCCCAAGGTGCCGTGGGTGACACAAAAGGAGGCTGGATGTGAAGGACACCCTGCAGGAACGTCTGTACCTCAGGCAAGGCAGCCAATTTCTTCTGAAAGAAAATGGACAAGGCCGAGATCGGAACTTTTATGGAGCCCAACCATAGGCCCATATCCACAACAGCCTGTAAGAAACGCAAAACGCGTCCCAGGTTGAAATCCGCAGGTGGATATTTTCGGCCCTCACACCAGGAGACGTATCGTTTCTAGATATGGTGGTAATGCTTCGACGTGACCGCTTTCCTGGCTCGAATCATGGTGGTAATAACCTTATCCGGAATTCCCTTCTCAGCTTGAAGGCTCCGTTCAACCTCCATGCTGTTAAACGAAGCCGACGTAAGTCCGGGTAGACGAACGGTCCTTGCAGAAGAAGACCCCCCCCCCCCCCCCCCCCCGAAGTGGCAGGGGCCAGGGGTCTTCTATTGCCATGGCCAGAAGATCTGCGTACTAAACCCTTCGAGGCCACTCGGGGGCAATGAAAATTGCCTGAACTCCCTCTCTTCGGATTCTTTTTAGTACTCTGGGGAGCAACGGAAACGGTGGAAACAGGTACACCAGCCGGTAAACCCACGGTGTTGTCAGCGTGTTCACTGCTGCCGCCAGAGGGTCCCTCGTCCTAGAACAATAGCACTAAAGCTTGTTGTTGAGCCGAGAGGCCATCAGATCGATCTGCGGACAGCCCCACCGATCTGTTATCAGTCGAAATACCTGCGGGTGGAGACCCCACTCTCCTGCGTGTACGTCGCGACAACTGAGTAAGTCTGCCTCCCAGTTGTCTACTCCTGGAATAAAAATGGCCGATACCGCCCTTGCATTCCTCTTGACCCAGAGGAGACTCTTGGGATACCTCCCGCATGCAGGCCCAGCTCTTCGTCCATCCTTGTCGATTGACGTAAGCCACTGACGTGGCATTGGCTGATTGAACGTGAATGGCTCGACCTTGGAGCAGATGAGAAGCCTGCAGCAGAGCATTGTATTTCGCTCTGAGTTCCAGTATGTTTATAGAAAGGCAGGCTTCGTGGCTTGACCACCTGCCCTGAAACTGTGCCCCTTGGGTGACAGCTCCCTAGCCCCGGAGGCTCGTGTCCGTGGTCAAGAGAATCCAATCCTGGATCTCGAAGCTCCACCCCTCCAAGAGGTTGGAGTGTTGCAACCACCACAGGAGAGAAATCCTGGCCTGCGGTGAGAGAAGTATGACCTGGTGCATCTGCAGATGTGAACCCGACCACTTCTTCAGGAGATCCAGTTGGAATGTCCTTGCATGGAATCTGCCAAATTGAATGGCCTCGAAGCAGACCACCAACTTTCACAACAGACGGGTGCAAAGATGTACCAAGACCCTGTTTGGCTGCAGAACTGCCTGAACCAACCCCTGAAGTGCCGTCGCCTTGTCTACAGGAAGGAAGACCTTCTGTGCCACCGTGTCCAGGATCGTTCCAAAGAACTGGAGATGCTGGGTTGGCTCCAGGTGGGATTTTTGAAAATTCAGAATCCAACAGTGGTGTGATTACAGGGATGTTGTGCGGCAGATGCTGTCCAGCAGTAGTTCCTTTGATCTTGCTTTGATCAGCAGATCGTCCTGGTAGGGGGACAATGTTCACTCCCTGAATCCCGAGTTGGAACATCATTTCCACCATCACTTTGAGGAAGACCCTTGGGGTCGTGGATAGGCCAAGGGGTAGCGCCTGGAACTGGCAGTGTTCATCCAATAGAGCAAACCTGGGGTAGGCCTGATGAGGTGGCCATATCAGAATATGGAGGTAAGCATCCTTTATGTCTAGAGAAACCAAGAACTCCCCCCTCCTTCAGACCAGAGATCACTGCTCTCAGAGTGCATTCCATTTTGAACCGGAAAACCCCGCAGATATGTGTTTAATTGAGGTTCAAAATGGGCCTCAAGAACCGTCCGGTTTTGGTACCACAAAAAAGATGTAATAGCATCCCTCGTATTGTTGCTGAAGCGGCAAAGGAACAATGACCTGGGGCTGAGTTAACTTTTGAATGGCCTCCCGTAGCGTGAGGCGCAGGGTTTCTGAAACCAGTAAACCCGACTTGAAAAACCTGTGAGGCGGAGAACGTTCGAACTCCAGTTTGTAGTCCTAGGAGATCAGGTCTTTTACCCAGGTATCCTGGCAGGAGCTGAAGAATCTCAGGCGAGCTCCCATCCTGAGATCTCCCTGGAGCGGAGGGACACAGTCATGTGGAGAGTTTTGAGGAGACAGAGCTGAAGCTCTGGTCTCGATACCTAGTGGTGGCAGGTTTACGTGACCTACCTCTGGATCCTCGTGCCGCATTTGAGGGACCTCTTGCCTTACCCTTAAAGCGCGCCGCCCGAAAGGACTGCAGTGAAGGCCCAGTGTCAGAACGTCTAGCCGGTGGAGCAGCAGAGGGGAGGTACGTGGACTTACCTGGATTTCGAATGCCACTGCTGGAATCTAATTCACCTCAAAAACAGCCAATCACCTGTGAAGGGCAAGGCTTCCACACTCCTTTTAGACTCTGCGTCTGCCACCCACTGACGTAACCACAACGCTCTGTGTGCAGAAACCGCCATGGTAGAGGTACCATTTATAACGCCTATTCCTTTGATGGTATCACAGAGGAAGCGGGCAGATTCTTGGATGTGCTGAATCCGCGTCACCATATCAGCCAGGGACTTATCCCCAGTGAGGCCCTCCTGAAGATTACCAGCCCAAGTATGTATGGCGTGAGTCATCCAACAACCTGCAACGACAGTTCTTTAGGAGGCCCCTGCTGCAACATAAAAAGATTTTAAGGTGGTCTCTATTTTCCTGTCAGCGGGTTCCATTAAGGCTGTAGCCCCTGGAACCGGCAGTACTGTCAATTCTGACAGACGTGATACTGACGCATCAAAAGCAGGGGGAGATTCCAAGACCTTTCGCCCCTCATGACCAAAAGGAAAGGCGGCCATCGATTTTTTTGATACTTGGAATTTCTTGTCAGGAGTAGCCCATGGCTCCCTGAAAAGATCATCAAGTTTCTTTGATAGATAGATAGATAGATAGATAGATAGATAGATAGATAGATAGATAGATAGATAGATAGTAAATTAAAGAAGGCTGCGGCACTCGAGGTCTTGTCAAAAAGTTAGTTATAATTGAAACATCAAAGCCATTTTTGACAAGACCTCGAATGCCGCAGCCTTCTTTAATTTACTATTGATTCCGTTACTGGAGGCACCGGGGCAGATCTTACATTACAAACAGAGTGCCGGGCTGTATTTCAATATATATATATATATATATATATATATATATATATATATATATATATACACACACACACACACACACACATACATATATATATATATATATATATATATATATATATATATATATATATATATAGAGAGAGAGAGAGAGAGAGAGAGAGATAGAGATATATATAGAGAGAGAGAGAGATATAGATATATATATAACAATGCAATGGTGTGTCCGGCACTCAAACCTTTAGAGTTGTGGTTATTAAAATGACTCTTGCTTAACCGCCTGCTTCAAGTCTGCTGAGTGCCGCCTGTAAAACCCTGTTGCTAGATATATATATATATATATATATATATATATATATATATATATATATATAGAGAGATATATATATATAGAGAGATATATATATATATATATATATATATATATATATATATATATATTTTAGAGATGTGCACCGGAAATTTTTCGGGTTTTGTGTTTTGGATTCGGTTCCACGGCCGTCTTTTGGATTCGGACGCGTTTTGCCAAAATCTCCCTGAAATTTTTTTGTCGGATTCGGGTGTGTTTTGGATTCGGGTGTTTTTTTACAAAAAAACCCCTCAAAAACAGCTTAAATCATAGAATTTGGGGGTCATTTTGATCCCATCGTATTATTAACCTCAATAACCATAATTTCCACTCATTTTCAGTCTATTCTGAACACCTCACAATATTTTTAGTCCTAAAATTTGCACGAGGTCGCTGGATGGCCAAGCTAAGCGACACAAGTGGCCGACACAAACACCTGGCCCATCTAGGAGTGGCACTGCAGTGTCAGGCAGGATGGCACTTAAAAAAATAGTCCCCAAACAGCACATGATGCAAAGAAAAAAAAAGAGGCGCACCAAGGTCGCTGTGTGACTAAGCTAAGCGACACAAGTGGCCGACACAAACACCTGGCACATCTAGGAGTGGCACTGCAGTGTCAGACAGGATGGCACTTAAAAAAATAGTCCCCAAACAGCACATGATGCAAAGAAAAATGAAAGAAAAAAAAGAGGTGCAAGATGGAATTGTCCTTGGGCTCTCCCACCCTCCCTTATGTTGTATAAACAGGACATGCACACTTTAACGAACCCATCATTTCAGCGACAGGGTCTGCCACACGACTGTGACTGAAATGACTGGTTGGTTTGGGCCCCCACCAAAAAAGAAACAATCAATCTCTCCTTGCACAAACTGGCTCTACAGAGGCAAGATGTCCACCTCATCATCATCCTCCTCCAATTCCTCACCCCTTTCACGGTGTACATCCCCCTCCTCACAGATGATTAATTCGTCCCCCACTGGAATCCACCATCTCAGATCCCTGTGTACTTTCTGGAGGCAATTGCTGCTGGTGAATGTCTCCACGGAGGAATTGATTATAATTCATTTTGATGAACATCATCTTCTCCACATTTTCTGGAAGTAACCTCGTACGCCGATTGCCGACAAGGTGAGCGGCTGCACTAAACACTCTTTCGGAGTACACACTGGAGGAAGGGCAACTTAGGTAGAATAAAGCCAGTTTGTGCAAGGGCCTCCAAATTGCCTCTTTTTCCTGCCAGTATACGTACGCACTGTCTGACGTGCCTACTTGGATGCGGTCACTCATATAATCCTCCACCATTCTTTCAATGGTGACAGAATCATATGCAGTGACAGTAGACGACATGTCAGTAATCGTTGGCAGGTCCTTCAGTCCGGACCAGATGTCAGCACTCGCTCCAGACTGCTCTGCATCACCGCCAGCGGGTGGGCTCGGAATTCTTAGCCTTTTCCTCGCACCCCCAGTTGCGGGAGAATGTGAAGGAGGAGCTATTGACGGGTCACGTTCCGCTTGACTTGACAATTTTCTCACCAGCAGGTCTTTGAACCTCTGCAGACTTGTGTCTGCCGGAAAGAGAGATACAACGTAGGTTTTAAATCTAGGATCGAGCACGGTGGCCAAAATTTAGTGCTCTGATTTCAACAGATTGACTACCCGTGAATCCTGGTTAAGCGAATTAAGGGCTCCATCCACAAGTCCCACATGCCTAGCGGAATCGCTCTGTTTTAGCTTCTCCTTCAATGTCTCCAGCTTCTTCTGCAAAAGCCTGATGAGGGGAATGACATGACTCAGGCTGGCAGTGTCTGAACTGACTTCACGTGTGGCAAGTTCAAAGGGATGCAGAACCTTGCACAACGTTGAAATCATTCTCCACTGCGCTTGAGTCAGGTGCATTCCCCCTCCTTTGCCTATATCGTGGGCCGATGTATAGGCTTGAATGGCCTTTTGCTGCTCCTCCATCCTCTGAAGCATATAGAGGGTTGAATTCCACCTCGTTACCACCTCTTGCTTCAGATGATGGCAGGGCAGGTTCAGGAGTGTTTGCTGGTGCTCCAGTTTTCGGCACGCGGTGGCTGAATGCCGAAAGTGGCCCGCAATTCTTCGGGCCACCGACAGCATCTCTTGCACGCCCCTGTCGTTTTTTAAATAATTCTGCACCACCAAATTCAATGTATGTGTAAAACATGGGACGTGCTGGAATTTGCCCAGAAGTAATGCACGCACAATATTGGTGGCGTTGTCCGATGTCACAAATCCCCAGGAGAGTCCAATTGGGGTAAGCCATTCTGCGATGATGTTCCTCAGTTTCCATAAGAGGTTGTCAGCTGTGTGCCTCTTATGGAAAGCGGTGATACAAAGCGTAGCCTGCCTAGGAACGAGTTGGCGTTTGCGAGATGCTGCTACTGGTGCCGCCGCTGCTGTTCTTGCTGCGGGAGTCAATACATCTACCCAGTGGGCTGTCACAGTCATATATTCCTGAGTCTGCCCTGCTCCACTTGTCCACATGTCCGTGGTTAAGTGGACATTGGGTACAACTGAATTTTTTAGGACACTGGTGACTCTTTTTCTGACGTCTGTGTACATTTTCGGTATCGCCTGCCTAGAGAAATGGAACCTAGATGGTATTTGGTACTGGGGACACAGTACCTCAATCAAGTCTCTAGTTGCCTGTGAATTAACGGTGGATACCGGACACACGTTTCTCACCACCCAGGCTGACAAGACCTGAGTTATCCGCTTTGCAGCAGAATGACTGCTGTGATATTTCATCTTCCTCGCAAAGGACTGTTGGACAGTCAATTGCTTACTGGAAGTAGTACAAGTGGTCTTCCGACTTCCCCTCTGGGATGACGATCGACTCTCAGCAGCGCCAGCAGCAGTAGGCGTTACACTCAAGGATGCATCGGAGGAATCCCAGGCAGGAGAGGACTCGTCATACTTGCCAGTGACATGGCCTGCAGGACTATTGGCTTTCCTGTGTAAGGTGGAAATTGACATTGAGGGAGTTGGTGGTGTGGTTTGCAGGAGCTTGGTTACAAGAGGAAGGGATTTAGTGGTCAGTGGACTGCTTCCGCTGTCATCCAAAGTTTTTGAACTTGTCACTGACTTCTGATGAATGCGGTCCAGGTGACGTATAAGGGAGGATGTTCCTAGGTGGTTAACGTCCTTACCCCTACTTATTACAGCTTGACAAAGGCAACACACGGCTTGACACCTGTTGTCCGCATTTGTGTTGAAATAATTCCACACCGAAGAGGTGATTTTTTTTGTATTTTGACCAGGCATGTCAATGGCCATATTCGTCCCACGGACAACAGGTGTCTCCCCGGGTGCCTGACTTAAACAAACCACCTCACCATCAGAATCCTCCTTGTCAATTTCCTCCCCAGCGCCAGCAACACCCATATCCTCATCCTGGTGTACTTCAACAGTGACATCTTCAATTTGACTATCAGGAACTGGACTGCGGGTGCTCCTTCCAGCACTTGCAGGGAGCGTGCAAATGGTGGAAGGCGCAAGCTCTTCCCGTCCAGTGTTGGGAAGGTCAGGCATCGCAACCGACACAATTGGACTCTCCTTGGTGATTTGTGATTTAGAAGAACACAGTTCTTTGCTGTGCTTTTGCCAGCTTAAGTCTTTTCATTTTTCTAGCGAGAGGATGAGTGCTTCCATCCTCATGTGAATCTGAACCACTAGCCATGAACATAGGCCAGGGCCTCAGCCGTTCCTTGCCACTCCGTGTCGTAAATGGCATATTGGCAAGTTTACGCTTCTCATCAGACGCTTTCAATTTTGATTTTTGGGTCATTTTACTGAACTTTTGTTTTTTTGATTTTACATGCTCTCTACTATTACATTGGGCATCAGCCTTGGCAGACGACGTTGATGGCATTTCATCGTCTTGGCCATGACTAGTGGCAGCAGCTTCAGCACGAGGTGGAAGTGGATCTTGATCTTTCCCTATTTTAACCTCTACATTTTTGTGCTCCATTTTTTAATGTGTGGAATTATATGTCAGTATCAATAGCAATGGCCTACTACTATATATACTGCGCACAACTGAAATGGACCACAGGTATGGATGGATAGTATACTTGGCGACACAGAGGTAGGTAGAGCAGTGGCCTTCCGTACCACGTACTGCTATATATACTGGTGGTCACTGTCAGCAAACTGCAAAACTAAAATGCACCACAGCTATAGAATCTAGATGGATAGTATACTTGACGACACAGAGGTAGGTAGAGCAGTGGCCTTCCGTACCGTACTGCTATATATATACTGGTGGTCACTGTCAGCAAAACTCTGCACTGTACTCCTCCCTATATAATACTGCTGGTCCCCAGTCCCCACAATAAAGCAGTGTGAGCACAGATATATGCAGCACACTGAGCACAGATATGGAGCGTTTTTCAGGCAGACAACGTATAATACTGGTGGTCACTGGTCAGCAAAACTCTGCACTGTACTCCTCCTATATAATACAGCTGCTCCCCAGTCCCCACAATTAAGCAATAAGCACAAATATTTGCAGCAACATTAATAAACGGAGAGGACGCCAGCCACGTCCTCTCCCTAACATTTCCAATGCACGAGTGAAAATGGCGGCGACGCGCGGCTCCTTATATAGAATCCGAATCTCGCGAGAATCCGACAGCGGGATGACGACGTTCGGGCGCGCTTGGGTTAACCGAGCCATACGGGAGAATCCGAGTATGCCTCGGACCCGTGTAAAATGGGTGAAGTTCGGGGGGGTTCGGTTTCCGAAGAACCGAACCCGCTCATCACATAGATAGATATATCTATCTATCTATCTATCTATCTATCTATCTCGACAGCACTCAAAGCCTATGTATGTAAAGCAAAAAATGGTGGTGCAAGGCAGCAATAAATATAAAACACTCACTTCTCCAGTGGTGCAGAAAAAGTAGACAAGCCAGCACTCGCGTGTAGATGAAAGAAAAGCAAGATTTATTCCTTAACCAAACGGCATGGTGAAGTACAGCAAACACAGCCTGACAGCTGTTTCAACTGACTGGTCTTCCTCAGGGGCTAGCCTTCCTCTAGCCCCTGAGGATGACCAGTCAGTTGAAACAGCTGTCGGGCTGTGTTTGCTGTACTTCACCATGCCGTTTGGTTAAGGAATAAATCTTGCTTTTCTTTCATCTACACGCGAGTGCTGGCTTGTCTACTTTTTCTGCATCACTGGAGAAGTGAGTCTTTATATATGTTTCCTGATATACTCTTGGAATCCAAGAAGGAAGAGGGGGAGGAGCTGGAATCTAATACTGAGTTAGATGATCCCTCTGCTGCACAGGGTGTAGACTCGCTTATTGCAATAAGTGATGTACTAAATAAATATATATATATATATTTTATTATTATTATTATTTTTTGGGGGGGGGGTAATGGAATTAGGGAGAGGAGAAACACGTCTGCTGTCTGCCCTCTCTTTTGTCAGAGCAGCCATAGTACCTGCTGCCTTCCCTGTCTGGCAGTAGTCCGTTCATTTGCATCTTTTCAAACTGTACAATTGTTCGTTTCAGGCTGTGTGCTGGTTCCTGCCTAGCCCAGTATGTGTGGAGAGACTCAGAGGAGGAACTAGCACACAGCCTGAAACGAACAATTGTACAGTTTGAAAAGATGCAATGTGGTGTACAGTGCATTAGGAGCCTAATACAAGAGTCCTACAGCGGGCTCTCCCCCTTAACCACACCCCTGTACCAGTGTTTGGCCGTGGAGAATCACTTGGAGGAGGAGCTGGCAGTCCTGCAGCAACGCTTAGAGTGCAGGAAATGGCGCCAGGAAGCTGCTGTTCGCGCTCTGAGGAAGCGCCGCCCCTTGCAATGGCGCTGTGTGTAAAATGACGTAAAATCGCCTATTTTCACAAGCGCTGGCCAGTTTACGCGGGGGGCTATTGGATCACCCCAAGGGGAGTCCATATGCCCGCTTCTACCAACCTTCAGGCTCTGTACTGGGGGTGTGCGGCGTGCTGCGGGTGTGTGCGCGAGAGCACAATGCCTGCGTTACACTGACCTTCAGGACAGGTGTCCTGTTAGCAGGATCCAACTCTGCACCTCCAGGAGGCCGGTGTGGGTCCCCACCCAGTGTCCCTCCGTGCAGGTAAGCTGTTGCCCAACAGCTTACCTGAAAACAACAACATTTAAAATAAACTGAAGATAAACTCTCTGGAGCGCCAGAGTGTGCATCCTCTCCTGAGGGCACATTTTTCTAAACTGAGCTGTGAGGGAGGGCATAGAGGGGAGGAGCCAGCACACCCTGTGGAACAAATTTAAAAGTGCACTGGATCCTTTGGACCCCATCTATACCCATCGTGTCCCCAGTATCCCTTATGATAGAGAAACAAACTCTGCATCATTGGTATTATATTTTAAATTACTGCCCAGAGGGAATGGGATAGACAGAAGACACCACAAAAGGAGTGAACAGTAGAGGGTCATTCCGCACTTCCTCTCCTGTTATTCTTTATGTGTCAGACTTAAATTTCAAGTAAACCAGTTTTCGAAGTAGAAGGGGGAAAAGTCTATTTTGTAACTAGTGCCATAACTCGCTGGAGCGAGACACAAACCCATCAGTAAGATTTCAACCAGCAAAAGGAATATTTTACAAGAGTAAGTTGGTCTTAAATCAAGTAATTTCACTATCATTTTTCCCTCTTTGAAAGGAATAAGCAAGTTTGCTATACTTGCCCTCTTCTCAGCTTTATCTTTTTCTGCTTGAAGCTTCCGACTTCGCTCAATCCAAGCGGCTGTATCATCTAACCACAGTTCATCTTCCCCCAGGGATTTTATTTTTCTGTAGGTGGAAAGAAGATAAGCAGGGAGGAGTGAGGGTAGAGTGGACAGTGTTCTTCAGATAACTGCACATTTCAGAACAAGGAACTTTGCTTTTTTTCAACATCAATGTCTCCTGTCTGGATGTAATTTAGTTGAACGAAAGTTTGAGAATAATTAAAAGAAGCCACGAAGACCTCAGCTTGCACTAAACAATACTCTTCACTTACCCTAATTTCTGGTTCAGCATCCTTTTCTCTTTTGCAGCTGCTAATTTCTCTCTTATCTCTTGTTGATGCCTCAGGACCATTGGGTTAATAATAGCGGCTGCAACGGGGTCTTCTTTAGTGCCACACTCTACAAAACAATTAAGCATCAGTTAAATATAACAACGTGCCTAGTTTAACAAATAGCTTATTGAGAATGATGGGAACAAAATAACATACCTGTTTTAACTGTATTCACTTCCAAGGGTTTCAAGCCAAGTTTAGCACGCAGTTTGCTAGAAAAAGGAAAAAGGTGTTGGCTTACCGAATTGGAACAAGTGCATTCTGTTAAGTGCTCTCAGGTGGGTCAATTACAAAAACAGAAGAAAAAAAAAATATATATATATAAGATTTTAAACCTACTGGTAAATCTTTTTCTCCTAGTCTGTAGAGGATGCTGGAGACTCCGTAAGGACCATGGGGTATAGACCGGCTCCGCAGGAGACATGGGCACTATAAAGAACTTTAGATGGGTGTGCACTGGCTCCTCCCTCTATGCCCCTCCTCCAGACCTCAGTTAGAGAACTGTGCCCAGAGGAAACGAACAGTACGAGGAAAGGATTTTTGTTAATCTAAGGGCAAGATTCATACCAGCCCACACCATCCACACCGTATAACCTGGAATATACGCAACCAGTCAACAGTATGAACAAAAAACAGCATCAGCCAAAGACTGATCTCAACTGTAACATAACCCTTATGTAAGCAATAACTATATACAAGCCTTGCAGAACTTCGTCCGCACTGGGACGGGCGCCCAGCATCCTCTACGGACTAGGAGAAAAAGATTTACCGGTAGGTTTAAAATCTTATTTTCTCTTACGTCCTAGAGGATGCTGGGGACTCCGTAAGGACCATGGGGATTATACCAAAGCTCCAGACCGGGCGGGAGAGTGCGGATGACTCTGCAGCACCGATTGTGCAAACATGAGGTCCTCATCAGCCAGGGTATCAAACTTGTAGAATTTTGCAAAAGTGTTTGAACCCGACCAAGTCGCCGCTCGGCAAAGCTGTAATGCAGAGACGCCTCGGGCAGCTGCCCAAGAAGAGCCCACCTTCCTAGTGGAATGGGCCTTTACCGAAATCAATAACGGCAATCCAGCCGTAGAATGAATCGTGTTACAGATCCAGCGAGCAATAGTCTGCTTAGAAGCAGGAGCGCAAACCTTGTTGGCTGCATACAGGATAAACAGTGCCTCTGTTTTCCTAACCCGAGCCGTCCTGGCTACATACATTTTTAAGGCCCTGACTACATCAAGGGACTTAGAATCCTCCAAGTCACCCGTAGCCACAGGTACCACAACAGCTTGGTTCATATGAAACGATGAAACCACTTTAGACAAAAATTGAGGACGAGTCCTTAATTCCGCTCTATCCACATGGAAAATTAGATAGGGGCTTTTGTGAGACAAAGCCGCCAATTCGGACACCCGCCTTGCAGATGCCAAGGCCCACAACATGACCACCTTCCAAGTGAGAAATTTTAATTCAACCGTTTGAAGAGGTTCAAACCAGTGAGATTTTAGGAACTGTAACACCACGTTAAGGTCCCATGGTGCCACTGGAGGCACAAAAGGAGGCTGTATGTGCAGCACTACCTTTACAAAAGTCTGGACTTCTGGGAGAGAAGCCAATTCCTTCTGAAAGAAAATTGATAAGGCCGAAATCTGTACCTTAATGGAGCCTAATTTTAGACCCATATCCACTCCTGTCTGTAGAAAGCTGAGAAAACGGCCCAGATGGAATTCCTCCGTAGGAGCATTCTTGGCTTCACACCAAGATACATACTTTCTCCAGATACGGTGATAATGTTTCGCCATTACCTCCTTCCTAGCCTTTATCAGAGTAGGGATGACTTCTTCCGGAATGCCTTTCCCAGCTAGGATTCGGTGTTCAACCGCAATGCCGTCAAATGTAACCGCTGTAAGTCCTGGAACACACAGGGCCCCTGTTGCAACAGGTCCTCTCTGAGAGGAAGAGGCCACGGATCTTCTGTGAGCATTTCCTGAAGCTCTGAATACCAGGCCCTTCGAGGCCAATCTGGAACAATGAGTATTGTCCGCACGCTTGTTCGTCTTATGATTCTCAATATCTTTGAGATGAGTGGAAGAGGAGGGAACACATAGACCGACTGAAACACCCACGGTGTCACCAGGGCGTCTACTGCTACTGCCTGAGGGTGCCTTGACCTGGCACAATACCTCCGAAGCTTCTTGTTGAGGCGTGACGCCATCATGTCTATTTGAGGAAGTCCCCAATGACTTATCTCTGCAAAAACTTCTTGATGAAGTCCCCACTCTCCTGGATGGAGATCGTGTCTGCTGAGGAAGTCTGCTTCCCAGTTGTCCACCCCCGGAATGAAGACTGCTGCCAACGCGCTTATGTGATTTTCCACCCAGCGAAGAATCCTGGTGGCTTCCGCCATTGCCGCTCTGCTCCTTGTCCCGCCTTGGCGGTTTACATGAGCCACGGCTGTGACGTTGTCCGATTGAATCAGAACCGGTCGGTCGCGAAGAAGATTATCCGCTTGACGTAGGCAGTTGTATATAGCCCTCAATTCCAGTACGGTGATGTGCAGACAAGCCTCCTGGCTTGACCAAGTTTTCTCCTTGTGTGACTGCTCCCCATCCTCAGAGGCTCGCGTCCGTGGTCACCAGAACCCAGTCCCGAATGCCGAATCCTGCGACCCTCTAGAAGGTGAGCACTCCGTAGTCACCACAGGAGAGACACCCTGGCCCTGGGGGACAGGCTTATTTTCTGATGAATTTGAAGATGGGACCCGGACCACTTGTCCAGAAGGTCCCACTGAAACGTCCTCGCATGAAACCTGCCGAAGGGGATGGCCTTGTAGGTCGCCACCATTTTCCCCAGTACTAGAGTGCATTGATGGACTGACACTCTTTTCGGTTTTAACAGGTCTCTGACCATGTTCTGGAGTTCGAGCTTTTCCCATTGGGAGAAAAACCCTCTTTTGTTCCGTGTCCAGAATCATGCCTAAGAAAGATAGCCGAGTTGTTGGAACCAACTGACTTTGGTAGATTCAGAATCCAGCCATGTTGCTGCAGCACTCTCAGGGAGAGCGCCACGCTTTTCAGCAACTGATCTCTCGATCTCGCTTTTATCAGGAGATCGTCCAAGTACGGGATAATTGTGACTCCCTGCCGGCGCAGGAGCACCATCATTTCCGCCATTACCTTGGTGAAAATCCTCGGGGCCGTGGAAAGCACAAACGGCAACGTCTGAAACTGGTAATGACAGTCCTGTACAGCGAATCTCAGGTACTCCTGATGAGGGGGATATATGGGGACATGAAGGTATGCGTTCTTTATGTCCAGTGACACCATAAAATCCCCCCCTTCCAGGCTGGAGATAACTGCCCGGAGCGATTCCATCTTGAATTTGAACTTTTTCAAGTACAGGTTTAGGGATCTTAAATTTAGAATGGGTCTGACCGAGCCATCCGGTTTCGGGACCACAAATAGGGTTGAATAGTACCCCTTCCCCTGTTGAACTAGGGGAACCTCGACAACCACTTGTTGTTGACACAGTTTTTGAATTGCAGCTAAAACTATCTCCCTTTCTGGGGAAGAAGCTGGTAAAGCCGATTTGAAAAACCGGCGAGGAGGCACGTCTTCGAATTCCAGCTTGTAACCCTGGGATACAATTTCCATTGCCCAAGGATCCACGTCTGACTGAACCCAGACGTGGCTGAAGAGTCGAAGATGTGCCCCCACCGGCGCAGACTCTCTCAGTGGAGCCCCAGCGTCATGCGGTGGATTTAGTAGAAGCCGGGGAGGACTTCTGCTCCTGGGAACTAGCCGTAGCAGGCAGTCTTTTCCCTCTACCCTTACCTCTGGTGAGGAAGGAAGAGCCCCGACCTCTTCTGGACTTATGCGACCGAAAGGACTGCATCTGATATTGCGGCGTTTTCTTTTGCTGTGGGGAAACATAAGGTAAAAAAATAAGATTTTACTCACCGGTAAATCTATTTCTCGTAGTCCGTAGTGGATGCTGGGACTCCGTAAGGACCATGGGGAATAGCGGCTCCGCAGGAGACTGGGCACAACTAAAGAAAGCTTTAGGACTACCTGGTGTGCACTGGCTTCTCCCACTATGACCCTCCCCCAGACCTCAGTTAGGATACTGTGCCCGGAAGAGCTGACACAATAAGGAAGGATTTTGAATCCCGGGTAAGACTCATACCAGCCACACCAATCACACCGTATAACTCGTGATACTATACCCAGTTAACAGTATGAACAATAACTGAGCTTCTCAACAGATGGCTCAACAATAACCCTTTAGTTAAACAATAACTATATACAAGTATTGCAGACAATCCGCACTTGGGATGGGCGCCCAGCATCCACTACGGACTACGAGAAATAGATTTACCGGTGAGTAAAATCTTATTTTCTCTGACGTCCTAAGTGGATGCTGGGACTCCGTAAGGACCATGGGGATTATAACAAAGCTCCCAAACAAGCGGGAGAGTGCGGATGACTCTGCAGCAACGAATGGGCAAACTCTAGGTTCTCCTCAGCCAGGGTGTCAAACTTGTAGAATTTAGCAAATGTGTTTGACCCCGACCAAGTAGCTGCTCGGCAAAGTTGTAGAGCCGAGACACCTCGGGCAGCCGCCCAAGAAGATCCCACCATCCTCGTGGAATGGGCTTTCACTGATTTAGGATGCAGCAATCCAGCCGCAGAATGTGCAAGCTGAATCGTATTACAGATCCAGCGAGCAATAGTGTGCTTTGAAGCAGGAGCACCCAGCTTGTTGGGTGCATACAGGATAAACAACGAGTCAGTTTTCCTGACACTAGCTGTCCTGGAAACATAAATTCTCAGGGCCCTGACTACGTCCAACAACTTGGAAGCCTCCAAGTCTTCAGTAGCCGCAGGCACCACGATAGGTTGGTTCAAATGAAAAACTGATACCACCTTAGGGAGAAACTGGGGACGAGTCCTCAATTCTGCCCTATCCATATGAAAAATCAGATAAGGGCTTTTACATGACAAAGCCGCCAATTCTGACACACGCCTGGCCGAAGCCAAGGCCAACAGCATGACCACTTTCCACGTGAGATATTTTAATTCCACAGTTTTAAGTGGCTCAAACCAATGTGACTTTAGGAAATCCAACACCACGTTGAGATCCCAAGGTGCCACTGGAGGCACAAAAGGGGGCTGAATATGCAGCAAAATGCAGAAATCGACCTAGTTGAAATTCCTCTGTTGGGGCCTTTTTTGGCCTCACACCAAGTAACATATTTCCGCCATATGCGGTGATAATGTTTTGCAGTTACATCTTTCCTGGCTTGAATCAGCGTAGGAATGACTTCCTCCGGAATGTTCTTTTCCTTTAGGATCCGGCGTTCAACCGCCATGCCATCAAAACGCAGCCGCGGTAAGTCTTGGAACAGACAGGGCCCCTGCTGCAGCAGGTCCTGTCTGAGCGGCAGAGGCCATGGGTCCTCTGATATATTTTCTTGAAGTTCTGGGTACCAGGCTCTTCTTGGCCAATCCGGAACCACGAGTATCGTTCTTACTCCTCGCCTTATTATTCTCAGTACCTTTGGTATGAGAGGCAGAGGGGGGAACACATAAAACGACTGGTACACCCACGGTGTTACCAGAGCGTCCACAGCTATCGCCTGAAGGTCCCTTGACCTGGCGCAATATCTTTTATAGCTTTTTGTTGAGGCGGGACGCCTTCATGTCCACCTGTGGCCTTTCCCAATGGTGTACAATCCTTTGGAAGACTTCTGGATGAAGTCCCCACACTCTCGGGTGGAAGTCGTGTCTGCTGAGAAGATCTGCTTCCCAGTTGTCCACTCCGGGAATGAACACTGCTGACAGTGCTAACACATGATTTTCCGCCCATCGGAGAATCCTTGTGGCTTCTGCCATCGCCATCCTGCTTCTTGTGCCGCCCTGTTGGTTTACATGGGCGACTGCCGTGATGTTGCCTGATTGGATCAGGACCGGCTGGTTTTGAAGCAGAGGCCTTGCCTGACTCAGGGCATTGTAAATGGCCCTCTGTTCCAGAATATTTATGTAGGGAAGTCACCTGACTTGACCAAAGTCCCTGGTAGTTTCTTCCCTGTGTGACTGCCCCCCAGCCTCAAAGGCTGGCATCCATGGTCACTAGGACCTAGTCCTGTATGTCGAACCTGCGGCCCTCTTGAAGATGGGCACTCTGCAGCCACTACAGTAGAGATACCCTGGTCCTTGGAGACAGGGTTATCAGCCTAATGCATCTGAAGATGCGACCCGGACCACTTGTCTAACAGGTCCCCCTGAAAAGTTCTTGCATGGAACCTGCCGAATGGGATTGCTTCGTAGGAAGCTATCATTTTTCCCAGGACTCGCGTGCAATGATGCACCGATAACTGTTTTGGCTTCAGGAGGTCTCTGACTAGAGATGACAGCTCCTTGGCTTTCTCCTCCGGGAGAAACACTTATTTCTGGTCTGTGTCCAGAACCATCCCCAGGAACAGTAGACGTGTCGTAGGAACCAGCTGTGACTCTGGACTGTTTAGAATCCAACCGTGCTGTTGTAGCACTTTCCAAAATAGTGCTACCCCGACTAGCAACTGCTCCTTGGACCTCGCCCTTATAAGGAGATTGTCCAAGTACGGGATAATTAAAACTCCCCTTTTTCGAAGGAGTATCATCATTCCGGCCATTACCTTGGTAACACCCTCGGTGCCATGTACAGTCCAAACGGCAGAGTCTGGACTTGGTAATGGTAATCATGTACCACAAATCTGAGGTACTCCTGGCGAGGATAGTAAATAGGGACATGCAGGTAAGCATCCTTCATGTCCCGGGATACCATGTAATCCCCCTCGTCCAGGCTTGCAATAACCGCCCTGAGCGATTCCATCTTGAACTTGAATTTTTTATGCATGTGTTCAAGGATTTTAAATATAAAGAAGGGTCACACCGAACCATGCGGTTTCGGTACCCCAAACCGTGTGGAATAGTAACCCCGTCCTTGTTGAAGTAGGGGCACCTTAAGTATTACCTGCTGGGAATACAGCTTATTAATTGCCTCTAGCACAGCCTCCCTGCCTGAGGGAGTTGTCGGCAAGGCATATTTGAGGAAACGGCGGGGGGGGAAGACATCTCGAATTCCAGCTTGTACCCCTGAAATACTACTTGAATGAAACAGGGATCCACCTGTGAGCGAGCCCACTGATCGCTGAAATTTTTGAGACGGCCCCCCACCGTACCTGGCTACACCTGTGGAGCCCCCGCGTCATGCTGTGGACTCAGAGGAAGCGAGAGAAGAATTATGATTCTGGGAACAGGCTGACTGGTGCAGCTTTTTCCCTCTTCCCTTGTCTCTGTACAGAAAGGAAGCGCCTTCGACCCGCTTGCTTTTCTGAAGCCGAAAGGACTGTACCTGATAATACAGTGCTTTCTTAGTCTGTGAGGAAAACTGAGGTAAAAATATTTCTTCCCAGCTGTTGCTGCGGATACGAGGTCCCAGAGACCATCCCCAAATAATTCCTCACCCTTATAAGGCAGAATCTCTATGCGCCTTTTAAGGTCAGCATCACCTGTCCAGTGACAGGTCTCTAATACCCTCCTGACAGAATGGACATTACATTCATTTTGGATGCCAGCCGGCAAAACATCCCTCTGTGCATCCCTCATATATAAGACGACGTCTTTAATATGTTCTCATGTTAGCAAACTAGTATGTTTGACAGGGTCACCGACCACGCTGCAGCAGCACGCTCTGCAGGTTTCAGTCTAGTACCTGAGTGTGTAAATACAGACTTCAGGATAGCCTCCTGCTTTTTATCAACAGGTACCTTCAAAGTGGCCGTTCCTAAAACGGCAGTGCCACCTATTTTGACAACCGTGTGAGCGCCTTATCCACCCTAGGGGATATCTCCCAGCGTAACTTATCCTCTGGCGGGAAAAGGTACGCCATCAGTAACTTTTTAGAAATTACCAGTTTCTTATCAGGGGGAACCCACGCTTTTCACACACTTCATTCATTCATCTGATGGGGGAACAAAACACTGCCTGCTTTTTCTCCCCAAACATAAAAACCCATTTTTAGAGGTTAATGTCAGAAATGTGTAACACATTTTTTATTGCCGGGATCAAGTCACGGATGTTCCTAGTGGATTGCGTATATGTCTCAACCTTGTCGACACTGGAGTCAGACTCCGTGTCGACATCTGTGTCTGCCATCTGAATGAGCGGGCGTTTTTGAGCCCCTGATGGCCTTTGAGACGCCTGGGCAGGCACGGGCTGAGAAGCCGGCTGTCCCACAGCTGTTACGTCATCCACCCTTTTATGTAAGGAGTTGACACTGTCGGTTAATACCTTTTACCTAACCATCCACTCTGGTGTCGGCCCCACAGGGGGCGACATCACATTTATCGGCATCTGCTCCGTCACTATATAAGCCTCCTCCTCAAACATGTCGACACAGCTGTACCGACACACCGCACACACACAGGGAATGCTCTGACTGAGGACAGGACCCACAAAGCCCTTTGGGGAGACAGAGAGAGAGTATGCCAGCACACACCAGAGCGCTATATAATGTGGGGATTAACACTATAACTGAGTGAATTTTCCCCCATAGCTGCTTGTATATACAATATTGCGCCTAAATTTAGTGCCCCCCCTCTCTTTTTAACCCTTTGAGCCTGAAAACTACAGGGGAGAGCCTGGGGAGCTTTCTTCCAGCTGCACTGTGAAGAGAAAATGGCGCCAGTGTGTCTGAGGGAGATAGCTCCGCCCCTTTTCCGCGGCCTATTCTCCCGCTTTTTTCTGGATTCTGGCATATATAGCCTCTGGGGCTATATATTGTGGTATTTTTGCCAGCCAAGGTGTTTTTATTGCTGCTCAGGGCGCCCCCCCCCAAGCGCCCTGCACCCTCAGTGACCGGAGTGTGAAGTGTGTATGAGGAGCAATGGCGCACAGCTGCAGTGCTGTGCGCTACCTTGGTGAAGACTGATGTCTTCTGCCGCCGTTTTTCCGGACCTCTTCTTGCTTCTGGCTCTGTAAGGGGGACGGCGGCGCGGCTCCGGGACCGAACACCAAGGACTGGGCCTGCGGTCGATCCCTCTGGAGCTAATGGTGTCCAGTAGCCTAAGAAGCCCAATCCGGCTGCAAGCAGGCGAGTTCGCTTCTTCTCCCCTTAGTCCCTCGCTGCAGTGAGCCTGTTGCCAGCAGGTCTCACTGAAAATAAAAAACCTAAATTTATACTTTCTTTCTAAGGGCTCAGGAGAGCCCCTAGTGTGCATCCAACCTCGGCCGGGCACAAGATCTAACTGAGGCTTGGAGGAGGGTCATAGTGGGAGGAGCCAGTGCACACCAGGTAGTCATAAATCTTTCTAGAGTGCCCAGCCTCCTTCGGAGCCCGCTATTCCCCATGGTCCTTTCGGAGTTCCCAGCATCCACTAGGACGTCAGAGAAACCACTGGTAGTTTTTTCTCCCCAAACATAATACCCTTTTTTGTGGTACCTGGGGTAACATCAGAAATGTGCAACACATTTTTCATTGCCTCAATCATGTAACGTGTGGCCCTATTGGAAGTTACATTAGTCTCATCGTCGTCGACACTGGATTCAGTATCCGTGTCGACATCTGTGTCTGCCATCTGAGGTAGTGGGCGTTTTAGAGCCCCTGATGGCTTCTGAGACAGCTGGGCAGGCACGAGCTGAGAAGCCGGCTGTCCCACATCTGCTATGTCGTCAAACCTTTTATGTAAGGAGTTGACACTTTCACGTAATTCCTTCCACAAGTCCATCCACTCAGGTGTCGGCCCCACAGGGGGCGACATCACATTTATCGGCATCTGCTCCGCCTCCACATTAGCCTCCTCATCAACCATGTCGACACAGCCGTACCGACACACCGCACACACACAGGGAATGCTCTGACTGAGGACAGGACCCCACAAAGTCCTTTGGGGAGACAGAGAGAGAGTATGCCAGCACACACCAGAGCGCTATATAATGCAGGGATTCACACTACCCACAGTGATTTTTCCCTTATAGCTGCTATAATACACAGATTTGCGCCTAAATTTAGTGCCCCCCCCCTCTCTTTTTAACCCTTTGAGCCTGAAAACTACAGGGGAGAGCCTGGGGAGCTGTCTTCCAGCTGCACTGTGAAGAGAAAATGGCGCCAGTGTGCTGAGGGAGATAGCCCCGCCCCTTTTTCGGCTGACTTTTCTCCCGCTTTTTTATGGATCCTGGCAGGGGTATTTATCACATATATAGCCTCTTGGACTATATATTGTGCTTATTTTGCCAGACAAGGTGTTAATATTGCTGCTCAGGGCGCCCCCCCCCCCCAGCGCCCTGCACCCATCAGTGACCGGAGTGTGAGGTGTGCATGAGGAGCAATGGCGCACAGCTGCAGTGCTGTGCGCTACCTTGTTGAAGACCGAAGTCTTCTGCCGCCGATTTTCAGGACCATCTTCATGCTTCTGGCTCTGTAAGGGGGACGGCGGCGCGGCTCCGGGACCGAACGATCGAGGTCGGGTCCTGTGTTCTATCCCTCTGGAGCTAATGGTGTCCAGTAGCCTAAGAAGCCCAAACTAGCTCCAATCAGGTAGGTTCGCTTCTTCTCCCCTTAGTCCCTCGTAGCAGTGAGTCTGTTGCCAGCAGATCTTGCTGAAAATAAAAAACCTAAAAATATACTTTCTTTTCTAGGAGCTCAGGAGAGCCCCTAGTGTGCATCCAGCTCAGCCGGGCACAAGATTCTAACTGAGGTCTGGAGGAGGGTCATAGTGGGAGGAGCCAGTGCACACCAGGTAGTCCTAAAGCTTTCTTTAGTTGTGCCCAGTCTCCTGCGGAGCCGCTATTCCCCATGGTCCTTACGGAGTTCCCAGCATCCACTAGGACGTCAGAGAAATATATACATACATACACACTCACTGCGCCATTTAAAAGTGCCCCCCCCCCCCTCTTTATTGCCCTCTGTCACCGTGTTCAGCAGGGGAGAGTCCGGGGAGCCAGCTTCTCTGCGGTGTGCTGTGGAGAAAATGGCGCTGGTTAGTGCTGGAGGATCAAGCTCCGCCCCCTCAGCGGCGGGCTTCGATCCCGCTCAAATTTCCAATACTGGCGGGGGATTATATAATATACTGCCTTCGCAGCCTATATATATATGTTAGTCAGTTCCTAGAGGTTTATTATTGCTGCCCAGGGCGCCTCCCCTGCGCCCTGCACCCTTCAGTGCCCACTGTGTGTGTTGCGTGTGGGAGTAATGGCACGCAGCGTTACCTCAGAGAAGATCTGAAGTCTTCTGCCGCCTTTGAAGTCTTCTTTCTTCTTATACTCACGCGGCTTCTATCTTCCGGCTCTGTGAGGAGGACGGCGGCGCGGCTCCGGGACGAACGGCGAGGGTGAGACCTGCGTTCTGATCCTCTGGAGCTAATGGTGTCCAGTAGCCTAAGAAGCAGAGCCTATCATTTAAGTAGGTCTGCTTCTCTCCCCTCAGTCCCACGATGCAGGGAGCCTGTTGCCAGCAGTGCTCCCTGAAAATAAAAAACCTAACGAAATTATTTTTCAGAGAAACTCGGGAGAGCTCCCCTGTAGTGCACCCAGCCTCCTCTGGGCACAGGATCTAACTGAGGTCTGGAGGAGGGGCATAGAGGGAGGAGCCAGTGCACACCCATCTAAAGTTCTTTATAGTGCCCATGTCTCCTGCGAAGCCCGTCTATACCCCATGGTCCTTACAGAGTTCTCAGCATCCTCTAGGACGTAAGAGAAAAAAAAGGGGGGGAAAGGGGGGGGGGGGGGCAAAAGCTACATTTTGCTTTGAAACGGGCACCTTAAAAAAAAAAATTAAAGCTTCTTAAAAAAGTAATTTAAGAGGATTATATTACAACTTACATAATGATCCCCAATTCACCAATTAGTAGAAAGAGGTACATGTTAAAGGAACATATTCAGGGTTGTACGCAAGCCCGATCAGTTCAGATGATGGGTGGACTGCGCATGTAGATCACTTGCAGTGCCTCCCAGACTGTAGCCATTGGGGGAACGAGGGCCTACAAAAACACAGCTGTGATGCAAACAGCAGCCACCTCCGACTCTCCCCCAAAATCCAGAAGCCATAAGATTCCTCCCCAACCCATGTCTACATATCCATTCACATTATTTATATATCACCCTGTGACAGAGGACAATCATCTCCAGACATCTTGTTTTCACTCCCTCTGATTCTCATTGTCAATGGAAATGTTCAGCCTTTCCATCACATTTGCCATTATTTTTTTACTCCCAAGCAGTGTTTCCTCTGGTCAGTGAGCACAGTACTACTACTCAAACACCTCTACGGTTTGCTCCAGCCTTTACAGATACCAAATGTACTTACAACTGAAATGTCAGCTATGCACAGTGTGTAATAAAGCTTTTATAGAAAAAAACAAATACTTCAATCTGTTTTATTCTAACATTCTCAATCAATATACGAGTATATGTATAATAAATAGCCTATCATACAAAGATCAAACAGTGCAGTGTCATTTTTGTTTCAAGGTGCATGTGTGCTTGCCGTCACACATTGTTGTGCAAAATAGGTTTATGCTTCACAAAAATAATATTTATGGTGAAAATAAAAAGAAAGAAATAAAAAAAATACAATAAAAAAAAAATATATAGGATTTTAATTACCTACCGGTAAATCCTTTTCTCGTAGTCCGTAGGGGATACTGGGAATCCATTTAGTACCATGGGGTATAGATGGATCCATTAGGAGCTTTGGGCACTTTAAGAATTTGATAGTGTGCCCTGGCTCCTCCCTCTATGCCACTCCCACCAGACTCAGTCTAGGAAACTGTGCCCGAGGAGACGGACATACTTTGAGAGAAGGATAAATAAGAAAAGTAGGGAGATTACGAACCAACACACACACACACACACACACACACACACACACACACACACACACACCACAAGTAAAGCCATGCTAACCAAACTTGAAACATGAACAGCAACAGCTGAACCAACCAGAATACTTAATTAAGTAACAGTGCAGGAAGAACAAAGCACCGGGCGGGCGCCCAATATCCCCTACGGATTACGAGAAAAGGATTTACTGGTAGGCAATTAAAATCCTCTTTTCTCTTACATCCTTGGGGATACTGGGAATCCATTTAGTACCATGGGGAAGTACCAAAGCTCCCAAACTGGGTGGGAGAGTGCTGAGGTTCCTACAGAACTGATTGACCAAACTCAAGGTCCTCAGAGGCCAAAGTATCGAACTTGTAAAACTTTGCAAACATGTTCGAACCAGACCAAGTAGCTGCTTGGTAGAGCTGTAAAGCCGAGACACCCCGAGCAGCGCCCAAGAAGAACCCACCGACCTAGTAGAGTGGGCCTGTACAGATTTTGGAACAGACAATTCTGCCGTGGAATAACCATGCTGGATAGGGAGCCTGATCCAGCGTGCAATAAACTGCTTTGAAGCAGGACACCCAATTTTATTGGGATCAGAGAGAACGAACAGCCAGATTTCCTGTGACGTACTGTTCTCTTTACATACACCTTCAAACCCCTCACAACATCCAAAGACTTTGAAGTAGCAGAGGCGTCTGTCACAGTTGGAACCACAATAGGTTGGTTGATGTGAAACGTGGACACCACCTTAGGAAGAAATTGCTGACGAGTTCTGAGTTCAGCTCTGTCCTCATGGAAAATTAAGTAGGTGCTCTTGTGAGACAACGCCCCTAGCTCCGACACACGTCTTGCTGAAGCCAAGACCAACAGTGTGACGGTCTTCCACGTAAGGTACTTTACGTCAACCTCCTGTAATGGTTCAAGCCAGTCTGATTGGAGCACCAAATTGAGATCCCAAAGGTGCCGTGGGAGGCACAAAGGGACGCTGGATGGGTAGAACACCTTTCAAGAACGTCTGGACCTCAGGGAGAGAAGCCAATTGTTTCTGAAAGTAACTAGACAAGGCCGAAATCAGGAGTTTTACGGAGCCTAGACGTAGGCCCACATCCACTCCCGACTGCAGAAAAAGCAGTAGACAACCCAGATGAAATTCCACCGCAGAATATTGTCTGCTCTCACACCAAGAGACATACTTCTTCCATATACAGTGGTAATGTTTAGACGTTACCCCCATCCTGGCTTGGATCATAGTGGGGATGACCTTGTCAGGAATCAGCCGTTCAACATCCATGCCGTTAAACGTAGCCGCGGTAAGTCTTGATAGATGAACGGGCCCTGTTGCAGAAGATGCTCGCGAAGAGGTAGAGGAAACGGATCTTCGATCAGCATCTCGAGAAGATCCGCGTACCACGCCCTTCGAGGCCAGTCCAGAGCAATGAGGATTGCTTGAACCTTTTCGCTTTTCTCTTTACAATTCTTGGGATCAGAGGAAGTGGAGGAAACACGTACATCCACAGAGTTTCAGAGCGTCTACCGCCACTGCTTGTGGGTCTCTCGACCTGGAACAATGGCGCTTGAGCTTCATGTTGAGTCAAGAGGCCATCAATGTCAATATGTGGATATCCCCACCGACGTGTCAACCACTGGAACACCTCTGGGTGGAGGCCCCACTCCCCCGGGTGCAGGTCGTGTCTGCTGAGGAAGTCTGCTTCCCAGTTGTCTACTCCCGGAATGAAGACCACCGACAACGCGTGTTTTTCCGCCCAGAGGAGAATTCTTCACACTTCTGACATTGCTGCTCTGCTTTTCGTTCTGCCCTGTCAGTTTATGTACGTTACCGCCATTACATTGTCCGACTGAACTTGAAACATCATCTCTGCCATCACCTTGTTGAACACACTCGGTGCTGTGGAGAGACCAAATGGCAGGGCCTGGAACTGGTAGCGACAGTCCTGCAGTGCAAACCGTAGAGAAGTCTGATGAGGCGGCCACACTCTCACGACAGGAGAAAGTGTCAGCGGCTAATGCCATACCAACCCAAAGAAGCCAAGTGCATCAGGGTGGGCACCCTGTGGAGCCCAGTGTATCTCACAGAAAGATTTAACAACGGTAAGTTCTTACCATAAAACTTGTTTTCTGCTGCGGGGTACACTGGGCTCCACAGGGAATGACATTGGGGATGTCCTAAAGCAGTTCCTTATGGGAGGGGACGCACTGTAGCGGGCACAAGAACCTGGCGTCCAAAGGAAGCAACCTGGGAGGCGGAAGTATCAAAGGCATAGAACCTTTTGAACGTGTTCACCGGAGGACCACGTAGCCGCCTTGCACAATTGTTCAAGGGTCGCACCACGGTGGTCCGCCCAAGAAGGTCCAACTGACCGAGTAGAATGGGCCTTGATGGTTGCTGGAGATGGAAGGCCAGCCTGTACAATCACCATTCTAATCCATCTGGCCAGGGTCTGCTTGTGAGCAGGCCAGCCACGTTTGTGAACACCAAACAGAACAAAGAGAATCCAAGTTCCTGATGGAGGCAGTTCTCTTCACGTAGATACGGAGAGCCCATACCACATCCAAAGACCGTTCTTTGGAAGACAAATCAGGAGAGGCAAAGGCCGGAACCACAATCTCCTGATTAAGGTGGAAAGAAGACACCACCTTAGGTAAATACCCGGGACGTGTTCTAAGAACCGCGCGATCACGGTAAAAAATCAGATATGGTGACCTACAAGACAAGGCACCCAAATCAGACACCCATCTAGCAAAGACAATACCTTAAGTGAAAGACACTTAAGGTCTGCAGATTCAAGAGGCTCAAACGGAAACCCTTGCAACGCCTCCAGAAACACCGACAAGTCCCAAGGAGGTTGAATCCGCAACACACCCTGAGTGAACGTATGTACATCAGGTAAGGTCGCAATTTTTCTCTGAAACGAAACAGACAAAGCAGAAATATGAACCTTGATGGAGGCCAGTACAGGCCTTGTTGTAGAAAGGCCAAAACTTTGGCCATACTAAACTTGTAAGCGTCATGATTGTTAGATGCGCACCAAGCAAAGTAAGAATTCCAGACCATATGATAAATCCGAGCAGAAGACGGTTTCCGGGCCTTCAACATGGTTTGAATGACCGCCTCAGAAAATCCTTTGGCCCTCAAGACAGAAGCTTCAAGAGCCACGCCGTCAAAGCCAATCGGGCTAAATCATGATATACACAGGGGACCTGAACGAGGAGATCTAGGCGCTGCGGAAGTAGAAGGGGAAGCTCTATCGAGAGACCCTGAAGGTCTGAGAACCAATGCCGTCTGGGCCACGCTGGAGCGATCAGAAGTAGGATTCCTCTTTCTTGCTTGAACTTCCTTATTGCTCTGGGCAGGAGTGACACCGGAAGGAACACGTATGGCAGCCAAAAGTTCCATGAAATTGCCAGTGCGTCCACGAACGCTGCTTGAGGATCCCTTGTCCTTGTTCTGAAGACCGGAACCTTGTGATTGTGTCGAGATGCCATCAGGTCCACATCTGGAAGGCCCCACTTGTCCACAAGGATTGAAACACTTCTGGATGGAGGCTCCACTCTCCGGCGTGTACGTCCTGATGACTGAAAAAGTCTGCTTCCCAGTTTAGGATTCCCGGAATTAACACTGCCGACATGGCTGCCAGATGGCGTTCCGCCCACTGAAGAATCCATGATACTTCCCTCATTGCCATGCGGCTTCGAGTGCCGCCTTGATGATTGATGTACGCCATCGTGGTGGCGTTCTCCGACTGTACTTGAACAGGTCTGTTCTGTATTAGATGCTGAGCCAAGTTCAATGAGTTGAACACCGCCCGCAATTCCAGAATGTTTATCAGGAGGAGAGACTCCTCCTTGGTCCACCGACCCTGAAGGGAGCGTTGCTCCAACACCGCACCCCAACCCCTCAGACTGGCATCCGTCGTCAGAAGGACCCAGAAGGGACGACCCCTGCTCAATCGTTGGTCCTGAAGCCACCAGCTCAGTGACAGACGGACCTCCGGAGACAATGAGATAATTTGAGCCCTGGACGGTGAGGCAGGCCATCCCACCTGGCAAGAATCAGCCTCTGGAGAGGGCGGGAATGGAATTGAGTGTACTCCAGCATGTCGAAAGCCGACACCATGAGACATAGCACTTGCATTGTCGAATGTATCGACACTTGCGGACGAGATAGGAAGCATCGAATCCTGTCCTGAAGCTTCAGGACTTTCTCCTGAGACAAGAACAACTGCTGGTTGTGAGTGTCCAACAATGCCACCAGGTGCACCATGCTCTGAGCAGGGACCAGGGAGGATTTCTTCCAGTTGATGAGCCACCCGTGGGCTTGCAGAAACTGGATAGTCAGATCCAGATGGCATAGGAGAATCTCTGGGGAATTTGCCAGGATCAACAAGTTGTCCAAGTACGGTAGGATCCTGACCTCTTGACGGTGGAGTACAGCCGTCATTACCGCCATGACCTTGGTGAAGACTCGCGGAGCCGTTGTCAAACCAAAAGGTAACGCCCGAAATTGGTAATGGAGGTTGCCAACCGCAAACCTCAGGTACTGCTGATGCGACACTGCAATGGGAATATGCAGGTAAGCATCCTGTATGTCCAGTGAGACCATATAGTCCCCAGACTCCAAGGCCAGAACAATAGAGCGAAGAGTTTCCATACAAAACTTGGAGACCATCACAAATTTGTTCAAGGACTTGAGGTTGATAATGGGCTGGGAAGACCCATTCGGTTTCGGGACTAGGAACAGCGGTGAATAGTACCCCTCGCCTCTCTGAGCCAGAGGCACCTGTACTACCACTCCTGTGTCCAGGAGGGACTGTACCACCGAATGAAGAGTTTTTACCTTCACCTGATCCGAAGGGACGTCTGTCAGGCAAAATCGATGAGGGGGACGATTCTTGAAGGATACGGCGTAACCTCGAGTGATGACTTCCCGTACCCAGGCATCGGAAGTGGTCTTCGACCATTCCTGGGTAAACCCTAGAAGTCGCCCCCCCGCTCTGGGATCCCCCAGAGGGAGGCCCGCCCCGTCATGCAGCAGGCTTGTCAGTTTTGGAAGCAGGCTGACGGGCAGCCCAGGCCCGTTTGGGTTTGGGCTTATTGGGTTTGGAAGTGTGAACCTGTTTTGGGTACGCCTGACCTTTTGCTTTCCCTGAAGGACGAATGGAGCGAAAGGAAGTACTCTTCGCCTTCTGCACCGAAGGAGCAGTACTAGGAAGACATGCTGTTTTAGCAGACGCTAAGTCAGCCACTATCTTGTTGAGGTCTTCTCCGAAAAGAATGTCTCCTTTGAAGGGGAGTAGCTCCAGGGTTTTCTTAGAGTCCATGTCCACAGACCAGGACCGCAACCAGAGAATTCGGCGAGCCAAAATGGACGTAGTAGAAGCCTTGGCCGCCAGAATACCAGCATCAGAAGCCGCCTCTTTAATGTAATGAGACGCTGTAATAATATACGACAGGCATTGTCTAGCATGATCAGAAGCATTAGAAGGCAACTCTGCCTCCAGCTCCTGAGCCCACACTTCCACAGCTTCAGCAGCCCATGTCGCTGCAATAATGGGCCTATGCACCGCACCATTTAGGGCAGAGGTTTTCAAACTCGGTCCTCGGGAGCCCACACAGTGCATGTTTTGCAGGTCTCCTCACAGAATCGCAAGTGAAATAATTAGCTCCACCTGTGGACCTTTTAAAATGTGTCAGTGAGTAATTAATACCACAAACAAACAACAGCTTGGCGCTAATTGTTAATTAGATAGTGTGTGCATAAATTACCATAAAGGAACACTCTTGGTTTAGATGGCAGCTGTTACAGAGGGAAAGTACACTACCCTCTAACTGAACAAACCATGCAAACAAAAATACCAGCGCTAATCCAAAACATATGTGTTCCTTTATTATAAACAATTTAAAAACAATTTATACATATAAATACCATATTCCTCGGTACCTGATTACTCCTGCAAGCATAAAATATTCCACATGAGTAGTACTATGCAGTCTAGAAGAGAATTAGTGATAATTTAGACCATAAATAGTTAATCATATCATATGAGTGTGATCACTCTAGCCTGACAGTCTCTTCCAGCAATGATGAAACGGCTTAGTATAAATCAGTCAATTAATAGCAGCTGTAGGTAATTGTAACAATTCCCACTAAGACAAATTTAATAGTGGGTTCCGTATTTCAAATTGAGTGATGATAATTCAGTGCTTGTAAATCAAGCTATCACAAAACCGTGTAGATGTCCGTATAGCTACTGCATACAACCTGCCTTTATAGGTTAGAATTGTTCAGCGGCTTCCTCAGAGAAAAATATGATATTTTTCTCTGAGGAAACCGCTGAACAATCGATAGGCGGAGAAACGCGTAAGAGCTATTCACCCACCCGGCACCGGTTATCTAAGCCTGCCTCAGCTTACCTCACCTGCTCTGAATTGGACCCTTGGTTGGACACTCCGGATAAGACTCATTCAAAACGGCCATTTATGCACCAGGAGTCGGGAGATACCAACGCATCGGACCACAAAGGTTGAATTCTAACCTATAAAGGCAGGTTGTATGCAGTAGCTATACGGACATCTACACGGTTTTGTGATAGCTTGATTTACAAGCACTGAATTATCATCACTCAATTTGAAATACGGAACCCACTATTAAATTTGTCTTAGTGGGAATTGTTACAATTACCTACAGCTGCTATTAATTGACTGATTTATACTAAGCCGTTTCATCATTGCTGGAAGAGACTGTCAGGCTAGAGTGATCACACTCATATGATATGATTAACTATTTATGGTCTAAATTATCACTAATTCTCTTCTAGACTGCATAGTACTACTCATGTGGAATATTTTATGCTTGCAGGAGTAATCAGGTACCGAGGAATATGGTATTTATATGTATAAATTGTTTTTAAATTGTTTATAATAAAGGAACACATATGTTTTGGATTAGCGCTGGTATTTTTGTTTGCATGAGTAATTAATACACCTGTGCACCTGCTGGGTTACCTGCAAAACATGCACTGTGTGGGCTCACGAGGACCGAGTTTGAGAACCTCTGATTTAGGGTGTAGATTGCCTTCAAACAACCCTCCACGCGCTTGTCCGCCGGGTCTCTCAAGGACGTGACGGTAGTTACAGGCAGAGCTGAGGATACTACCAGCCGCGCCACTTGCGAATCCACTGACGGGGGGGTTTCCCAATTTTTACTAAGCTCCGCAGCGAGGGGGTAGCGAGCCAGCATCTTCTTGTGAGGCGTGAACTTCTTTCCTGGATTTTCCCAGGACTCCTGACGTATGTCAACAAAATATTCAGAGTGAGGTAAAACTTGTTTAACCACCTTTTGACGTTTAAACCTGTCCAGTTTCTTAGGGGCAGCGTCAGGCTCCGGTACATCATCAACCTGAAGAATGAGCCTGATAGCCTCTAACAAGTCAGGAACATCACCTGCGAAACAACTTCCCCATCAGAATCATCAGGATCAGAATCTGTGGGGTCAGTATAAACGCCATCCTCATCAGGCGAGGTGTCTGGGACGTTGGTGGATTGTGAGGAAGTAATTGCCCGCTTAGAGGACCCCTTGGTCTTAGGCGGGCGAGGGTTAGACTTTTGAGCAGTCAGTGATTGGTTCAATTGCTGTAACTGATTGGACAGTTGATCTGCCCACGGCGGGTTAACCGCGGGGACCATAAGCGGTTGTACCGACACAGGTGGTCCCATAGGGGGCGTTAGTCTAGTTACCAGCGTATTCAATAGCGTGGAGAAGGTAGCCCAAGGTGGGTCATATTGCACCCCTGTTGCTACAGTCCCACTGGGGGGTAAGGAACCCCCAGAACCTGAACCCTCAGCTGCTATGTTATCCTCAAATGTGTCTGCAGCATCAACACCACGCAATGTGGGATCAGCCCCAGCTCCGTTGCCCTTTGTAGCGGACATAATCAAAAGCTCAATGCAAGGCAACACAGTACAATATTAGCAGCACAATACCTGACAAAAAACTCCTGTGCAGTGTATCAGCACAAACAGGGAATTCAAGAGGTGTATGGTGACTAAAAATCACAGAGAAAAATACACACTGAGTATATCCTGTGAACTGCCTATATTATAATAAACCTGACACACTTAGCCCCCTCAAGTTATAGAATATAGGGATAGCAATCTGAGCGAGATACACGAAATGGAGGTCACACAGCAGCTATATGCACACACAGTCACAGTTTGTACAATGCAGAAATTATGACATGCAATAAAACTGCACTGGACTAGCAATACAAAGTAGTACTATGTATAGCTATACACTTAATAGATATAACAATGCACAGTAAAGACTGGATGTATATCACAGGGTACTTGAACTAAATAACCCTGACTAAATGCACTTTTTCTTAACTAACACTGTCAGCAGACATGTAGAATACTTAAGTGTCCTGTAAAATGCGGCTTTACAGAGGAGGATTTGCCCAAACAGTCCCAGGATCAGCTCTGCTTGCTATAATGGCGCCCAAACGCTGACAGGGAGTGAGGGAGAGAGAGATCTGCAGCTCCAGAGCGGGAACATTTACTCTAAATGGTGCCCTGGGACTGGGGCTACAGGTCAAAGCCTTATCCCCCTGCTGGACTTCACCACCGGGTACTGGGGGCTTAATAAAACAGTTTTATGAGAGAAAACCGACCTGTGCCCATGCCCTGGTGGTCTACTGGTGTCCCTGTACTACCACAGTGTCCACGCCAGCGCGCGCGGCCCGCCTCCCACTGGCCGCGCGGGATCGTGATTTACAGCGGGTCCCCTCGAGGGGACCCCTTACCTCCTCCCTGAGTGCTGCCACGCGATCCGGGAGAACAGCGGTCGTGTGTGTGACTAACTTGGAAGAAAAACGGAGCCTCCGCTGTATGTACCCGGCAACCAGGGCGCGGGAGTGTACAGCGCTGCTGGGGGAGGTGATGGAGCTGCAGCAGTGTCTCTGCTGCAGCCCTTGAGGTCTTCAATATATTTTAAAAGCTTCTCTCAGGGCTGCTGGAGCAGCCCCCTGTTGTATGCCTGCTTACTGCATGGCACCAACTACAAAACTGAGCTCCTGTGCACGGAGGCGGGGTTATAGAGGGGGCGGCGCTAGGCATTCTGGGAACAGTCAAAGCTTTGAGCCTGTTGGTGCCTCCGATCAAGATCCTACTCTAGACCCCAATGTGGAGCCCTGTGTACCCCGCAGGAGAAATCTGTCTTACCGAACTGACCGGTTTCGGTACTACAAACAAGTTGGAATAGTACCCCTTGTTTTGCAGATGAGGTGGAACTGGGACAATGACCTGGGTCCTTACCAGTTTTGGACGGCGTTCTGTAAAGTTATACTTGCCTCTTCTGAAACTGGTAAGCCTGTTTTGAAGAATCTGTGAGGTGGGAGCTCCTGAAACTCCAGCCTGTAGCCCTGGGAAATAAGATCCTGGCACGAACCTGTCCAGATGTGACTGAAAAATTTTAGTCGGGCTCCCACCCACCAGTCTTCCAGGCATCGTGGTCCACCGTCATGCTGAAGGCTTTGAAGAAGCAGAGCTTGCCTGAGAATCGGAAGCTGCTGGCTTGCGTGGTTTACCTCTAGCACCTCTGATGGCTGAAGAACCTCTGGTTTTGCCCTTAAACTTGGCAGTCCGAAAGGACTGTAGATTAGGTCCTGAGTAGGCCTTCCTGGCTGGGGGAGCTGCAGAAGGAAGATATGTGGATTTACCCACAGTAGCTTTGGAGGGTCCATTTGTCTAGTTCATCTCCAAATAAGGCCTCTACTGTGAAGGGTAGGCCTTCCACGCCTTTCCTTGAGTCCGTGTCATCAGTCCACTGGCGTAGCCATAAGCCTCTGCATGCTGACACTGCCATAGCAGTGGTACGTGCATTAAGCAAGCCTATTTCTTTTATGGCTTCCACCATAAAGTTTGCAGAGTCATGTATATGTTGTAGGAGTAAAAATCTCCTCCTGAGGCAAGGTATCAGACCCCTCAATTAGGTTACCCAGCCATTTGGCGATGGCCTTCGTAATCCACCCACATGCTATAGTGGGTCTCTGGGCCACCCCAGCAGCTGTATACAAGAATTTGAGTGTGGTCTCAATCCTATGATCATCCGTGTCTTTCAGGGAGGCTGCACTCGGGACAGGCAATACAAGTTTCCGTGACAGCCTGGATACTTTTAGTAGATTTTCCCATTTTTTCCTATCCTCAGGAGGAAATGGAAAGATGATATCAACGTTTTAGGGATCTGAAATTTCCTATCAGGATTAACCCAGGGTTCTTCAAACAGGGTATTTAGTTCCTTTGACACAGGAAAAGCAGCTGAAGATTTCTTTTTTATTTTAAAATAAGATTCCTCAGCCTCCTTTGTCACCTTATCAGGGATATGCAGAACTTCTCTGATAGCTTCTATGAGAGCCTCTATTCCCTGTGACAGAGTAGCCTCTCCCACCTCGGATATGACTTATATTAAGGTATATTCCTGCGCACTCTTGCTGCTGCCTTTAGTGGGATCTTACCCTGATGTGTCACCACACACACCTAGGAAGAATTACAATAACAAAACAGTGGGATATGAACCCGCTGGTGGCGCAAACAATGTACGGTTACCGTGATAAGTTGCCGCAACGGTCAAATGTCCATTAGAGAGCGTTGGAGAAGTCCAGAAAATAAGAATTTACTCACCGGTAATTCTATTTCTCGTAGTCCGTAGTGGATGCTGGGGACTCCGTAAGGACCATGGGGAATAGACGGGCTCCGCAGGAGACTGGGCACTCTAAAAGAAAGATTTAGGTACTATTTGGTGTGCACTGGCTCCTCCCTCTATGCCCCTCCTCCAGACCTCAGTTAGGGAAACTGTGCCCGGAAGAGCTGACACTACAAGGAAAGGATTTGGAATCCAGGGTAAGACTCATACCAGCCACACCAATCACACTGTATAACTTGTGATAACCAAACCCAGTTAACAGTATGAACACCAACTGAGCCTCAATCAACGGATGGCTCATAACAAGGGGGGTCATTCCGAGTTGTTCGCTCGTTATTTTTTTTTTCGCAACGGAGCGATTAGTCGCTAATGCGCATGCGCAATGTCCGCAGTGCGACTGCGCCAAGTAAATTTGCTATTAGGTTTGGTATTTTACTCACGACATTACGAGATTTTTTCTTTGTTCTGGTGATCGTAATGTGATTGACCGGAAGTGGGTGTTTCTGGGCGGAAACTGGCCGTTTTATGGGTGTGTGCGAAAAAACGCTACCGTTTCTGGGAAAAACGCGGGAGTGGCTGGAGAAACGGAGGAGTGTCTGGCCGAACGCTGGGTGTGTTTGTGACGTCAAACCAGGAACGACAAGCACTGAACTGATCGCACTGGCTGAGTAAGTTTCGAGCTACTCAGAAACTGCACAGAGAAGTCTTTTCGCAATATTGCGAATCTTTCGTTCGCAATTTTACTATGCTAAGATTCACTCCCAGTAGGCGGCGGCTTAGCGTGTGCAAAGCTGCTTGCGAGCGAACAACTCGGAATGACCACCAATAACCCTTTAGTAAGCAATAACTATATACACGTATTGCAGAAGAAGTCCGCACTTGGGACGGGCGCCCAGCATCCACTACGGACTACGAGAAATAGAATTACCGGTGAGTAAATTCTTATTTTCTCTGACGTCCTAGTGGATGCTGGGGACTCCGTAAGGACCATGGGGATTATACCAAAGCTCCCAAACGGGCGGGAGAGTGCGGACGACTCTGCAGAACCGAATGAGCAAACTCAAGGTCCTCCTCAGCCAGGGTATCAAACTTGTAGAACTTAGCAAATGTGTTTGAACCCGACCAAGTAGCAGCTCGGCAAAGCTGTAAAGCCGAGACCCCTCGGGCAGCCGCCCAAGAAGAGCCCACCTTCCTTGTGGAATGGGCTTTTACTGATTTTGGATGCGGCAATCCAGCCGCAGAGTGAGCCAGCTGAATCGTGCTACAGATCCAGCGAGCAATAGTCTGCTTCGAAGCAGGAGCGCCAACCTTGTTGGCTGCATACAGAATAAACAGCGAGTCAGACTTTCTGACTCCCGCCGTTCTGGAAACAAATTTTCAAAGCCCGGACTACGTCCAGCTACTTGGAATCCTCCAAGTCCCTAGTAGCCGCAGGCACCACAATAGGTTGGTTCAAATGAAACGATACCACCACCTTAGGGAGAAATTGGGGACAAGTCCTCAATTCTGCCCTGTCCATATGGAAGATCAGATAGGGGCTTTTACATGACAAAGCCGCCAATTCTGACACACGCCTAGCCGAAGCTAAGGCCAATAGCATGACCACTTTCCACGTAAGTGGCTCAAACCAGTGGGATTTCAGGAAATCCAACACAACGTTAAGATCCCAAGGTGCCACTGGTGGCACAAAAGGAGGCTGAATATGCAGCACCCCCTTTACAAACGTCTGAACCTCAGGCAGTGAAGCCAGTTCTTTTTGAAAGAAAATGGATAGGGCCGAGATCTGAACCTTTATGGACCCTAATTTGAGGCCCATAGTCACACCTGACTGTAGGAAATGCAGAAAACGACCCAGCTGGAAGTCCTCTGTAGGGGCCTTCCTGGCCTCACACCAAGCAACATATTTCCGCCATATGTGGTGATAATGCTTTGCTGTCACATCCTTCCTAGCTCTTATCAGCGTAGGAATTACTTCATCCGGTATACCCTTTTCCGCTAGGATCCAGCGTTCAACCGCCATGCCGTCAAACGCAGCCGCGGTAAGTCTTGGAACAGACAGGGCCCCTGCTGCAACAGGTCCTGTCTGAGAGGCAGAGGCCATGGGTCCTCTGTGACCATCTCTTGAAGTTCTGGGTACCAAGTCCTTGGCCAATCCGGAACAATGAGTATTGTTCTCACTCCTCTTTTCCTTACTATTCCAGTGATCGCAAAAACGCGCTATAGCTCGTTTTTTACCCGTTTTTGAAGACATGGGACTCCAGTTTACAAAGTGGGAGGGTCCCCGGGGACGCGCTCCTCATTCCGCCAATCTGTAAGGGGGATTTGTTTAACTGACACGCTGGCCTCAGGCTGAATGATATAAAGAGGAGGTGGAGCCAGTTTCCCCTCCTCTTTGGCGCCTGGCTGCTTGCGGAGGCCGGGTGACTCTGTGTCGGTGAGTGTATATTGCGGCTGGTGGATGGGGGACAGGGGTTTCCACAGGGACTCTGAGAGGTGCTGGCAATGTGCAGGGATCGGCGTCCGTGATCTAGTGGGTAAAGCTGGGCAAAGTGACTGAGGCTTCCCGCGGTGCCGTCTGAGGCAGTGACCGCGCTGCCGCTCTTGCCTTTGAGCTGTTCTCTCAAAGCAAGAGCGGCAGTGCGGCCACTGCCTCAGACGGCACCGCGGGAAGCCCCAGTCACTTTGCCCAGCTTTACCCACTAGATCACGGACGCCGATCCCTGCTGACGTGTGGTGCGTTCCCGTGAGTCAGTCCGCTATGGCCACCCGGTGAAGTATTGGTGGCGGTATTATGTATAGCTGCGGCCGTGACGCGGGTTAGTCACGGCCGTGTGAGTGTCTGCCTGGGTTTGCTGAGGGGTCCGGGGTTCCCGCGGCGACAGTGCAGCTGGTGCCGGGAGTAAGAAGTGGTCGGTGACTACTAGCTTTATTGCAGCTGTAAAGGTTCCCTGGCTGGCGTCTTCGGAGGGAGGGGGGCTGGAGCTGTGGTCGGCTGTGTTTTTCCCCATCACCACAGGTGATGTGGTGATGGATTGCCTGATAGTTGGGGGGGTTAGTTGTTTTGTGGAGGGTTCAGCTTTTAAATGCATTTATTACATGCCATGTTGTTTAGGTTGGCATTACCTAGCTAGCAGCAGGAGTATTTGTTTCAAAATGACAATTGATCAAGTCTTTATTTTATTTTTTTAATATGGTAAGCCAGGTAAGGAAAGGTTTTAATTTTCTCCATAATATACTACTGAGGTCACCATCTGCTAACAGCCTCGGATTTACGTTCACATCATTAAATGTTAGTTGTCCTTGTGTAATGTGTATAACGTGCTGTACCTGGCGCAATGTGTATAACGTGCTGTACCTGGCGCAATGTGTATAACGTGCTGTACCTGGCGCAATGTGTATAACGTGCTGTACCTGGCGCAATGTGTATAACGTGCTGTACCTGGCGCAATGTGTATAACGTGCTGTACCTGGCGCAATGTGTATAACGTGCTGTACCTGGCGCAATGTGTATAACGTGCTGTACCTGGCGCAATGTGTATAACGTGCTGTACCTGGCGCAGTGTGTATAGGAGGTTCTACCTGGCGCAATGTGTATAGGAGGTTCTACCTGGCGCAATGTGTATAACGTGCTGTACCTGGTGCAGTGTGTATAGGAGGTTCTACCTGGCGCAATGTGTATAGGAGGTTCTACCTGGCGCAATGTGTATAACGTGCTGTACCTGGCGCAATGTGTATAACGTGCTGTACCTGGTGCAGTGTGTATAGGAGGTTCTACCTGGCGCAATGTGTATAACGTGCTGTACCTGGTGCAGTGTGTATAGGAGGTTCTACCTGGCGCAATGTGTATAACGTGCTGTACCTGGTGCAGTGTGTATAGGAGGTTCTACCTGGCGCAATGTGTATAACGTGCTGTACCTGGTGCAGTGTGCATAGGAGGTTCTACCTGGTGCAATGTGTATAAGCGGCACTACTGTGTGGTGTAATGTGAATTGGCACTTATGTGGTCACGCCCCTTCCCCGTGAAGCCACGCCCCTAAAATTTTGCGACGCGCCTTGCCTATGCTTTGCGGTCTGGGAGGTGGGACACCAATTCACTTTCTGCCTAAGGCCACAAAATGTCTATTTACAGCTCTGGTGCAGGGTGTCCTGAATACTACACAGCCCAGCAGCACTGTCACCCCATCCTCCCCACCTTGCACCACTTTTGTAGTGTCCAAATAAGATTAAGATTAATTAAAACCTTCATTCCGATGGGACCCAGAAAAAGCCCGGTAGGACCCCAATTTTCAAAAGTGAGGGGTCCCTGGGACCCACTTTTTTTTGGGCTCAGCGCGATCACTGCTATTCTCAGTACCTTGTGTATGAGAGGAAGAGGAGGAAACACATATACCGACTGGAACACCCACGGAGTTACCAGTGCGTCCACAGATATCGCCTGAGGGTCCCTTGACCTGGCGCAATATTTTTTTAGCTTTTTGTTTAGGCGGGACGCCATCATGTCCACCTGTGGCCGTTCCCACCGATTTGCAATCTGCTCGAAGACTTCTTGATGAAGTCCCCACTCTCCCGGGTGGAGGTCGTGCCTGCTGAGGAAGTCTGCTTCCCAGTTGTCCACTCCCGGAATGAACACTGCTGACAGTGCTTGCACGTGATTCTCCGCCCAACAAAGAATCCTTGCGGCTTCCGCCATCGCCACCCTGCTTCTTGTGCCGCCCTGTCGGTTTACATGGGCGACTGCCGTGATGTTGTCTGACTGAATCAGCACTGGTTGGTCTCGAAGCAGGGGCTCCGCTTGACTCAGGGCGTTGTATATGGCCCTTAATTCCAGTATGTTTGTTTATGTGCAGACGAGTCTCCTGACTTGACCACAGCCCCTGGAAGTTTCTTCCCTGAGTGACTGCCCCCCATCCGCGGAGGCTTGCATCCGTGGTCACCAGGACCCAGTCCTGTATGCCGAACCTGCAGCCCTCGAGAAGATGAGCACTCTGCAGCCACCACAGAAGAGACACCCTGGCCCTCGGGGACAGGGCGATCAGCCGATGCATCTGAAGATGCGATCCGGACCACTTGTCCAACAGATTCCACTGAAAGATCCTGGCATGGAACCTGCCGAAAGGAATGGCTTCGTATGACGCTACCATCTTTCCCAGGACTCGCGTGCAGTGATGCACCGACACCTGCTTTGGTTTCAGGAGATCCCTGACCATGGTCACTAACTCCTGAGCCTTCTCCTCCGGAAGAAATACCTTCTTCTGTTCTGTGTCCAGAATCATGCCCAGGAAGGGCAGACGCGTCGTAGGAATCAGCTGCGACTTTGGAATATTCAGAATCCAGCCGTGCCGTAGCAACACTTCCTGAGAGTGCGCTACGCTGACCAACAACTGCTCTCTGGACCTCGCCTTTATGAGGATATCGTCCAAGTACGGGATAACTGTAACTCCTTGCTTCCGGAGAAGTACCATCATCTCCGCCATTACCTTGGTAAAGACTCTCGGTGCCGTGGATAGACCAAACGGCAACGTCTGGAATTGGTAATGACAGTCCTGTACCACAAACCTGAGGTACTCCTGGTGAGGCGGATAAATGGGGACATGCAAGTACGCATCCTTGATGTCCAGAGATACCATAAAATCCCCCTCTTCCAGGCTGGCAATGACCACTCTGAGCGATTCCATTTTGAACCTGAACTTTTTCATGTAAATGTTCAAGGATTTTAAATTTAGAATGGGTCTTACCGAACCGTCCGGTTTCGGTACCACAAACAGTGTGGAATAGTAACCCCTTCCCTGCTGAAGGGGGGGTACCATTATCACTTGCTGGAGGTACAAGCTTGTGAATAGCTGTCAGGGCTATCTCCCTCCCCATCGGAGAAGCTGGCAAGGCGGATTTTAGGTAACGGTGAGGGGGCGTCACTTCGAATTCCAGCTTGTATCCCTGAGATACAATTTGTATAGCCCAAGGATCCACTTGTGAGCGAACCCACTGGTTGCAGAAATTTCGGAGACGCGCCCCCACCGCTCCTGGCTCCGCCTGTGGAGCCCCAGCGTCATGCGGTGGACTTAGTGGAAGTAGGGGAGGACTTTTGTTCCTGAGAACTGGCTGCATGGTGCAGCTTCTTTCCTCTACCCCTGCCTCTGGCAAGAAAGGATGCACCTCTGACTCTCTTGCTTTTTTGAGAACGAAAGGACTGCATTTGGTAATACGGTGCTTTCTTAGGCTGTGAGGAAACCTGTGGCAAGAAAGTCGACTTTCCAGCTGTCGCTGTGGATACGAGGTCCGAGAGACCGTCCCCAAACAATTCCTCACCCTTATAAGGCAAAACCTCCATGTGTTTTTTTAGAGTCGGCATCCCCTGTCCATTGCCGAGTCCATAAGACCCTCCTGGCAGAAATGGACATTGCATTTATTCGAGAGCCCAGCAGGTAAATGTCCCTCTGGGCATCCCGCATATATAAGACGACATCTTTAATATGGCTAAGTGTTAGCAATACGGTATCCCTGTCCAGGGTATCCAACCCCTCTGACAGAGTATCTGTCCATGCTGCAACAGCACTGCACATCCAAGCTGAAGCAATAGCCGGTCTCAGTAGAGTACCAGAGTGTGTATACACAGACTTCAAGATACCTTCCTGCTTCCTATCCGCAGGTTCCTTTAGGGCGGCCGTATCCTGAGACGGCAGGGCCACTCTTTTAGATAAGCGCGTCAGGGCCTTGTCAACCCTAGGGGAGGATTCCCAGCGTAACCTATCCGTTGGCGGGAAAGGGTACGCCATTAGTATTCTCTTGGGAATCACCACTTTCTTATCAGGGGAAGACCACGCTTCTTCACATAACTCATTTAATTCATGTGACGGGGGAAAAGTCACTGGCTGCTTTTTCTCCCCAAATATATTTACTCTCTTGTCAGGGACAGGGTCAGCCTCTGAAATGTGTAATACATTTTTCATTGCAATAATCATGTATCGGATGGCCTTAGTCATTTTGGGCTGTAATAGTGCCTCATCCTCGTCGACACTGGAGTCGGACTCCGTGTCGACATCTGTGTCAACCAACTGAGATAGTGGGCGTTTTTGAGACGCTGACGGCCTCTGAGGCGCCTGGGCAGGCCCGGGTTGAGAGCCCGGCTGTCCCCCGGCAGCAACATAATCAAATATCTTATGTAATGAGTTTACATTGTCATTTAAGACCTTCCACATATCCATCCAATCAGGTGTCGGCACCGACGGGGGCGACACCACATTTATCTGCACTTGCTCCGCCTCCACGTAACCCTCCTCATTAAACATGTCGACACAGCCGTACCGACACCCAGCACACACACAGGGAATGCTCTGACTGAGGACAGGACCCCACAAGGTCTATGGGGAGACAGAGAGAGAGTATGCCAGCACACACCACAGCGCTATATACACAGGGATACACACTACCAGAAGTGAATTTTTCCCAATAGCTGCTGTATCAATACACCTTTTGCCTAAATTTATGTGCCCCCCCTCTCTTTTTACCCTCTTAGTGCCAGGAGACTGCAGGGGAGAGCCTGGGGAGCGTCCTTCCAGCGGAGCTGTGAAGAGAAATGGCGCTGGTGTGCTGAGGAAGAAGGCCCCGCCCCCTCAGCGGCGGGCTTCTGTCCCGCTGTTTCCGACTAAAAAATGGCGGGGGTTTTACACATATACAGTCACAGACTGTATTATGTGTCTCTTTTATGCCAAAGGTATTCTTATTGCTGCCCAGGGCCGCCCCCCCCCAGCGCCCTGCACCCTACAGTGACTGGAGTGTGTGGTGTGCAGTGGTAGCAATGGCGCACAGCTGCGGTGCTGTGCGCTACCTTAATGAAGACAGGAGTCTTCAGCCGCCGATTTCATCACCAACTTCTGATCTTCTGGCTCTGCGAGGGGGACGGCGGCGCGGCTCCGGGAACGGACGACCGAGGACCTTTGCCTGTGTTCGAACCCTCTGGAGCTAATGGTGTCCAGTAGCCTAAGAAGCGCAACCTAGCTGTGAACAGGTAAGTTTGCTTCTCTCCCCTCGATCCCACGTAGCAGTGAGTCTGTTGCCAGCAGATCTCACTGAAAATAAAAAACCTAACATTACTTTCTTTACTAGCAGGCTCAGGAGAGCCCACTAGGTGCATCCAGCTCTGGCCGGGCACAGATTCTAACTGAGGTCTGGAGGAGGGGCATAGAGGGAGGAGCCAGTGCACACCAGATAGTACCTAATCTTTCTTTTAGAGTGCCCAGTCTCCTGCGGAGCCCGTCTATTCCCCATGGTCCTTACGGAGTCCCCAGCATCCACTAGGACGTCAGAGAAACTTCTTATAAGTGGTTCTCATATAGATCCAAGTTCATAAGATAATATGTAAAAAAACACAAATGGTATACAGAAATTCAATTGTGATCCCAAAAGCAATTGATAATAAGAAGGTGACTTCTTCCAGGATTCCTTATACTGTAGTGACTTTGGAGGTGTGTTTCTATCTGTATAGGTTTCACCCTTGTGTTGAAGGTAAAGGAAGCTCCTCACATGTGTGCTTACTTTCATGTACCCCAGAAAAAACCTATAAAGGTTTCTTTAAAGCCTCTGAGTGTAAAGTCTCTTCCACCCGGTACCAGTGTATCACAGATAATCTCGTGCAATCCACTAACTGGCTGGAAAAACTGGTAACAGTGATGTTCCAAAATCTCACATGCTCCACAAACGCGTTTCTACTAGTTAGTCTTTGTCAAGGCGCCTGACGGCACGAGATTATCTGTGATACACTGGTACCGGGTGGAAGAGACTTTACACTCAGAGGCTTTAAAGGGGTGGTCTTCTGTATACCAGCGGTCGGGCTCCCGGCGCTCAGTATACCGGCGCCGGGAGCCCGACAGCCGGCATACCGACACTTATTTTCCCTCGTGGGGGTCCACGACCCCCATAGAGGGAGAAGCGCAGCGAGCCCGCAAGGGGCTCATTTGCCCTCGCCACACTGTCGGTAAGCCGGCGGTCGGGCTCCCGGCGCCGGTATGCTGGTCGCCGGGAGCCCGACCGCCGGCCAGCCGTAGTGAACCTGCTTTAAAGAAACCTTTATAGGTTTTTTCTGGGGTACATGAAAGTAAGCACACATGTGAGGAGCTTCCTTTACCTTCAACACAAGGGTGAACCTATACAGATAGAAACACCTCCAAAGTCCCTACAGTATAAGGAATCCTGGAAGAAGTCACCTTCTTATTATCAATTGCTTCTGGGATCACAATTGAATTTCTGTATACCATTTGTGTTTTTTTACATATTATCTTATGAACTTGGATCTATATGAGAACCACTTATAAGAAGTTTCTGGACTTTTCCAACGTTCTCTAATGGACATTTGACCGTTGCGGCAACTTATCACGGTAACCGTACATTGTTTGCGCCACCAGCGGGTTCATATCCCACTGCTTGTTATTGTAATTCTCCCACCTCGGAGTCCACCTCCCCATCCTCCATGTCTGACCCGTCGTCATCAGAGTCAGACTGCAGGATATGGACCAAAGGACATTTTTGCAGACAAATGGCAGGGGACTGAGACGCTGGTTTGGGTACTGAGTCTCTATTCATAAACTCATCGATTGTCTTAATTATTGCGTCTCTTTCTCATTGCGGGACAATTTAGTAAAAATATTGGAAATCATTCCCCTAATGGAGTTCAGCCAAGCTGGCTCTGCCCAGCTAGCCTGGGAAGGTACACTGCACAGAGTACACTGTAGTGAACCCCCTGGAGAAGAGGAACACTGTGCCTTACATGAAACACACTCTTTGTCTGACATACTGTGACAGTGACAGCACACACACACAGGAACAAGTTAAATGCACAATTAACCCCCTTTAAAAGGGAGACACAGAGATAGTATGGAGCTAGTACACAGCACCCTTACTGCTAGTGCCAAGCTTAGCCGGGTCACAGACTAAGTACCCATATTGGGGATTTAGCACACTAGTAAGCGCTCGCCCCCCTGCTATGACCCCCTGGCACCACTGAGGTAATCTGCAGTCTCTCTGGAGAAGCTACGCGTCCCTGTCAGTCAGCGTCTGTGTCCACTGCAGAGGGAAAATGGCGCTGATGAGCTGCTGGATCCGCTCAGTGAAGCCCCGCCCCTTCAATGGCGCACGGTCTTCCCGCACTTTTTTATACTGGCCAAGGTAATTTTGTGCCTAAAATGGAGTCAGCCCCCTTTTAAGTCTGTAATGCCAGTCTGGGTACTGTGTACACATATAGGGGAGATTCAAATGTTTGAAAAGTCAGTTGGGAGTCTATATTTTGCTAACTAATAGACAGGAAAAAACAGACACCCAACCGACTTTGCAAACAATTGAATTCCACCCATAGTGTACCGAGACTCAGTTCGCTCCCTCAGAAGCTGTGCGTCTGCACTGTGTACTGAGTCTGGAGCCCCAGCCGCCCCCCTGAATAAGCCGTGCGTCTCCGTACCCTCATGCCGCCATAATGGGCGACGTCCCTTTAACCGGGACGCCGGCTTAGTACTCACCACTCTTCTGGCGCTATTAGGGCTGGTGGCGTGCTGCAGGAATGTACGCTCGCCGTGGTGGGGCTTGCGAATAGTTCCCTCAGGAGCTAGTGTCCTGTCAGCTGAGATCGGGACCATTAACCCTTCAAGAGGTTGGGCCTTTCCCCCCCCATAAGTCCCTCGAAGCAGGCAGGCTGATGCCATCCAGTCCTGCCTGAAAATAACAAACAGATAAAATAAATGTAGAAATCTCTTCTGGAGCTTCCAGCGACGTGACCGGCTCCTCCGGGAACATTTTCTAAACTGAGTCTGGTAGGAGGGGCATAGAGGGAGGAGCCAGTGCACACTATCAAATTCTTAAAGTGCCCAAGGCTCCTAGTGGACCCGTCTATACCCCATGGTACTAAATGGATTCCCAGTATCCCCAAGGACGTAAGAGAAAAACACAAAAGCAAGCAAATGTATGGAGAAAAGTAACTGCTTTACACTTACTTTGTCTCCTCAATGCTTAATGATGAATCCCCACCTGCAGATTTGGGAGCAATACCTGTATGCAGAAGAAAAAAATATTTTTAGTCATTTGTCAATAAAAAATAAATGCAAAACATGACATAACCGTGTACTATTATAGCACAGAATAAATAAGAATTTACTCACCGGTAATTCTATTTCTCGTAGTCCGTAGTGGATGCTGGGGACTCCGTAAGGACCATGGGGAATAGACGGCTCCGCAGGAGACTGGGCACATCTAAAGAAAGATTTAGGTCTATCTGGTGTGCACTGGCTCCTCCCCCTATGACCCTCCTCCAAGCCTCAGTTAGGACACTGTGCCCGGAAGAGCTGACACAATAAGGAAGGATTTTGAATCCCGGGTAAGACTCATACCAGCCACACCAATCACACCGTATAACTCGTGATAGGAACCCCGGTTAACAGTATGATAACAACGGAGCCTCTGAACAGATGGCTCGCAATAACAACCCGATTTGTGTAACAATAACTATTTACAAGTATTGCAGACAATCCGCACTTGGGATGGGCGCCCAGCATCCACTACGGACTACGAGAAATAGAATTACCGGTGAGTAAATTCTTATTTTCTCAGACGTCCTAGTGGATGCTGGGGACTCCGTAAGGACCATGGGGATTATACCAAAGCTCCCAAACGGGCGGGAGAGTGCGGACGACTCTGCAACACCGAATGAGAGAACTCCAGGTCCTCCTCAGCCAGGGTATCAAATTTGTAGAATTTTGCAAACGTGTTTGCCCCTGACCAAGTAGCAGCTTGGCAAAGTTGTAAAGCCGAGACCCCTCGGGCAGCCGCCCAAGATGAGCCCACCTTCCTTGTGGAATGGGCTTTTACAGATTTAGGCTGCGGTAGTCCCACCGCAGAATGCGCCAGCTGAATAGTGCTACAAATCCAGCGCGCGATAGTCTGCTTAGAAGCAGGAGCACCCAGTTTGTTGGGTGCATACAGGATAAACAGCGAGTCAGTTTTCCCGACTCCAGCCGTCCTGGAAACATAAATTTTCAGGGCCCTGACTACGTCCAGTAACTTGGAATCCTCCAAGTTCCTAGTAGCCGCAGGCACCACAATAGGCTGGTTCAAGTGAAACGCTGATACCACCTTCGGGAGAAACTGAGGACGAGTCCTCAACTCTGCCCTATCCATATGGAAAATCAGATAAGGGCTTTTATAGGACAAAGCCGCCAATTCTGACCCACGCCTGGCCGAAGCCAGAGCCAACAGCATGACCACTTTCCACGTGAGATATTTCAAATCCACAGTCTTAAGTGGTTCAAACCAATGTGATTTCAGTAACTCCAAAACCACATTGAGATCCCAAGGTGCCACTGGGGGCACAAAAGGAGGCTAATACGCAGAACTCCTTTGACAAAAGTCTGAACTTCAGGCAGTGAAGCCAGTTCTTTCTGGAAGAAAATCGACAGGGCCGAAATCTGGACCTTAATGGACCCCAATTTGAGGCCCAACGTCACCCCTGTTTGCAGGAAATGCAGGAATCGACCCAGTTGAAATTCCTCCGTTGGGGCCTTCCTGGCCTCACACCAAGCAACATATTTCCGCCAAATGCGGTGATAATGTTTTGCAGTGACATCCTTCCTGGCTTTAATCAGGGTAGGGATGACTTCCTCCGGAATGCCCTTTTCTCAGTACCTTGGGAATGAGAGGCAGAGGAGGAAACACATAAACCGACTGGTACACCCACGGTGTTACTAGAGCGTCCACAGCGATCGCCTGAGGGTCCCTTGACCTGGCGCAATATCTTTTTAGCTTTTTGTTGAGGCGGGACGCCATCATGTCCACCTGTGGTCTTTCCCACCGGTTTACCAGCATTTGGAAGACTTCTGGATGAAGTCCCCATTCTCCCGGGTGGAGGTCGTGCCTGCTGAGGAAGTCTGCTTCCCAGTTGTCCACTCCCGGAATGAACACTGCTGTCAGTGCTAACACATGATTTTCCGCCCATCGGAGAATCCTTGTGGCTTCTGCCATTGCCCTCCTGCTTCTTGTGCCGCCCTGTCTGTTTACATGGGCGACCGTCGTGATGTTGTCTGATTGGATCAGTACCGGCTGGTTCTGAAGCAGGGGCCTTGCTTGGCTTAGGGCATTGTAAATGGCCCTTAGCTCTAGATTATTTATGTGAAGCGAAATCTCCTGATTTGACCACAGTCCTTGGAAATTTCTTCCCTGTGTGACTGCGCCCCAGCCCCGAAGGCTGGCATCCGTGGTCACCAGGACCCAGTCCTGTATTCCGAATCTGCGGCCCTCTAGTAGATGAGCCCTGTGCAGCCACCACAGCAGCGACACCCTGGTCCTTGCCGACAGGGTTATCCGCTGTTGCATCTGGAGATGGGACCCTGGCCATTTGTCCAACAGGTCCCACTGGAAAGTCCTTGCGTGGAACCTTCCGAATGGAATCGCTTCGTACGAAGCTACCATTTTTCCCAGGACTCGTGTGCATTGATGTACCGACACCTGTCCCGGTTTTAGGAGGTCTCTGACTAGAGATGACAACTCCTCTGCTTTTTCCACTGGAAGAAACACTTTTTTCTGGTCTGTGTCCAGAATCATTCCCAGGAACAGAAGACGTGTCGTCGGGACCAGCTGTGACTTTGGAATATTGAGAATCCAGCCGTGCTGTTGTAGCACTTCCCGAGAAAGTGCTACCCCCACTACCAACTGTTCCTTGGACCTCGCCTTTATCAGGAGATCGTCCAAGTACGGGATAATTAAAACTCCCTTCTTGCGAAGGAGTATCATCATTTCGGCCATTACCTTGGTAAAGACCCTCGGTGCCGTGGATAACCCAAACGGCAGCGTCTGGAACGGATAGTGACAGTCCTGTACCACAAATCTGAGGTACTCCTGGTGAGGACAATGGGGACATGCAGGTACGCATCCTTGATGTCCAGGGAGACCATGTAATCCCCCTCGTCCAGGCTCGCAATAACCGCCCTGAGCGATTCCATCTTGAACTTGAACCTTTTGATATAAGTGTTCAAGGATTTTAAATTTAAGATGGGTCTCACCGAACCGTCCGGTTTCGGTACCACAAACATTGTGGAATAGTAACCCTTCCCCTGCTGAAGGAGGGGTACCTTGACAATCACTTGCTGTGAATACAGTTTTTGGATAGCCACCAACACTGCCTCCCTGGCAGAGGGAGTTGCTGGTAAGGCAGATTTTAGAAAACGGCGGCGGGGGGGGGGGACGTCTCGAATTCCAGCCTGTACCTCCTGAGATACTACTTGAAGGGCCCAGGGATCCACCTGTGAGAGAGCCCACTGTGTGCTGAAATTTCTGAGACGGGCCCCCACCGTACCCGGATCCGCCTGTGAAGCCCCAGCGTCATGCTGTGGACTTACCGGACGCGGGGGAGGACTTTTGCTCTTGGGAACTGGCTGTATGCTGCAGCTTTTTCCCTCTACCTTTGCCTCTCGGCAGAAAGGATGCGCCTCGAGCCCTCTTGTGTTTATGGGGCCGAAAGGACTGTACTTGATAATACGGTGCCTTCTTTTGCTGTGGGGTAGCCTGTGGCAAAAATGTCGATTTCCCAGCCGTAGCTGTGGAAACGAGGTCTGAAAGACCATCCCCAAACAGTTCCACCCCCTTATAAGGCAAAACTTCCATGTGCCTTTTTGAATCGGCATCACCTGACCACTGCCGAGTCCATAACCCCCTTCTGGCGGCAATGGACATTGCGCTTATTTTTTATGCCAGCCGGCAAATATCCCTCTGTGCATCACGCATGTATAAGACAGCGTCCTTTATATGCTCTACTGTCAGCAAAATAGTGTCCCTATCCAGGGTATCATTATCATCCGACAGGGAATCTGACCACGCAGCAGCAGCACTGCACATCCATGATGATGCAATCGCTGGTCGCAATATAATGCCCGTGTGTATATATAGCTTTTAGGTTAGCCTCCTGCTTTCTATCAGCAGGATCCTTTAGGGCGGCCGTATCCGGAGACGGTAGTGCCACCTGTTTTGATAAACGTGTAAGCGCTTTATCTACCCTAGGGGACGTTTCCCAACGTGACCTATCCTCTGGCGGGAAAGGGTACGCTGCCAATAACCGTTTAGAAATTATCAATTTCTTATCGGGGGAAGTCCAGGCTTCCTCACACACCTCATTTAATTCCTCAGATGCAGGAAAAACTACTGGTAGTTTTTTCTCACCGAACATAATACCCTTTTTTGTGGTACCTGGGGTACTATCAGAATGTAACGGGTGGACCTATTGGAGGGTACACTAGTCTCATCGTCGTCGACACTGGAGTCGGTATCCGTGTCAACATCTGTGTCTGCCATCTGAGGTAGCGGGCGTTTTAAAGCCCCTGATGACATTTGAGACGCTGGAACAGTCACAAGCTGAGTAGCCGGCTGTCCTATGTCGTCAAACCTTTTAAGTAAAGAGCTGACACTGTCACGTAATTCCTTCCATAAGTCCATCCACACAGGTGTCGACCCCTCAGGGGGTGACAACACATTTACAGGCATTTGCTCTGCCTCCACATCATTTTCCTTATCATACATGTCGACACAGCGGTACCGACACACAGCACACACACAGGGAATGCTCTGACAGAGGACAGGACCCCACAAAGCCCTTTGGGGAGACAGAGGGAGAGTATGCCAGCACACACCAGAGCACTATATACCACAGGGATATCACCTATAAAGAGTGTTTTCCCTTATAGCTGCATATATATATTATACTGCGCCTAAATTTGTGCCCCCCCCTCTCTTTTTTACCCTTTCTGTAGTGCAGGACTGCAGGGGAGAGCCAGGGAGCGATCCTTCCAGCGGAGCTGTGAGGGAAAATGGCGCCAGTGTGCTGAGGGAGATGGCTCCGCCCCTTTTTCGGCGGGCTTTCTCCCGCTTTTTGTGTTATTCTGGCAGGGGTAATTTACACCTATATAGCCTCTGGGGCTATATATGGTGTCAGTTTTGCCAGCCAAGGTGTTAATATTGCTGCTCAGGGCGCCCCCCCCCAGCGCCCTGCACCCATCAGTGACCGAAGTGTGTGGTGTGCATGAGGAGCAATGGCGCACAGCTGCAGTGCTGTGCGCTACCTTGGAAAAGACAGAAGTCTTCAGCCGCCGATTTTCCGGACCTTCTTGCTTCTGGCTCTGTAAGGGGGATGGCGGCGCGGCTCCGGGAACGGACGACGAGGTCGGGTCCTGTGTGCGATCCCTCTGGAGCTAATGGTGTCCAGTAGCCTAAGAAGCCCAAGCTACCACCACTTAGGTAGGTTCGCTTCTTCTCCCCTTAGTCCCTCGCTGCAGTGAGCCGGTTGCCAGCAGGTCTCACTGTAAAATAAAAAACCTAAACTATACTTTCTTTCTAGGAGCTCAGAAGAGCCCCTAGTGTGCATCCAGCTCGGCCGGGCACAGAAATCTAACTGAGGCTTGGAGGAGGGTCATAGGGGGAGGAGCCAGTGCACACCAGATAGACCTAAATCTTTCTTTAGTTGTGCCCAGTCTCCTGCGGAGCCGCTATTCCCCATGGTCCTTACGGAGTCCCAGCATCCACTTAGGACGTCAGAGAAATATACATTAATATTGGAATAGAAGCTTTGGGGAGGTACAGTGCTATGTGTCTTGATGAAAGATAAAGCAATGTCACTCTCCTGCTTACAGGAGGAGGCTAAAAATCATGCACTTATATATAATTATAACCACACATTAATATAGTCTGATACAAATATATTCACAAAACACTACCTATATATTAATGTTTGCTATTGGATCCTAAAATAGATATCCTCTCTTCCCTGCTGGCATCCACTCCCTAATGCCAAGAGTAGGGTGGACTAACTATTAAGGGGTATATTCAAGTAGCGTCGGATCCATTTCGACATGCATTTGTCGGAATGGATCCGACAACCTCTATTCAATCTCATCTCAATTCGACTATTCAAGTCGAATTGAGATGAGGTACCCAGAGGGGGGGGGGGGGGGGGGGGGAGAGACCAGCGGGGACAGCCGCCAGCAGACGGAGGAGATCAGCACTAACAGCAGCGCTGCAGGAGGATGTCACACAGCCGCCCGACCTCACGGCAGTGTCCACCCGGCTCCAGCAAGCGTGACCTCACTTGCTGGAGCCGGGTGGAAGCTGCCGTGAGCGGCGCGGCTGTGTGACATCCTGCTGTAGCGCTGATCTCCCCTATATGCCCGCAGCTGTCCGTCGTCTCCCTTCGGCACCCCCCCACCCCCACCCCCACCCCACCCTCTCCTCCTCTGGGTCCCATATCTCAGACCGACATTTTTTTATGTCGGACTGAGATGGTCGAAAAGGGGGCCAAAACTGAGCACGTGGATCGGCAGCTATTCCGCCGATTCACGTGCTTTTCGACAAGTCGAATACCTCAACTTGTCGAATATACTGAATAGGTTGGAACCCTTTCCGACCTAAAAAAAAAAAAAAAAATCGAAAACTGACGTCTTTTCGACAGACAGCAGCTGTCGACGTCAATTGAATATACCCCTAAATGCTTTAGTTGACTTTAAAGTCTTTGGTATCTAAGTTCTACTGAAAGGGAAACATATTGTGACATAATTCTTTAGCAAGAAATGGCTTAGCATTGCTATCTCAGGGCTAGGTTAGTCATGATTATCCAAATCCAAATCTGTATTTCTCAGAGAAAGCCCAAACCTTTCAGATATTGAACTACCTTGTACAGGGAGTTCAGAAAGTCCGTCCACAGTGAGCCCCGTCTCTGGCTGCAGATTTCCTGCAGCTGTAAAGGTGGGTATACACTTAGCGATATAGTGAACTATATCGCTCATTTTCCCCCTCATTGTGGTTGCCGCCACGGCCAAGCGATGTGTGGCCCCGTGGGTCATTAATGACCCTCAGTCTCGGCCGTGCATGCAGCTCAATTTGGACTTATCATCCAAAGCTGCATGCGCCGGCCGGCCGTGGCATGACGTCACTGTGCGCCATCATTAGTGATATCGCACAGTGTGTATGCCCGCCGACGGGCAGCCCGGCCCAGGAGGGGAAACACCAAGCACATCGCCTAGTGCAGTGATGGGGAACCTTTGGTAAGCAAGCTGTTAAACTACACATCCCAGCATGCCCTCCTACAGTTTTGTTATTTGGCCATGCCAAAATTGTAGCAGGGCATGATGGGATATGTAGTTCAACAACAGCTGGAGTGCCAAAGGTTCCCAATCACTGGCCTAGTGTGTGCACACCTTTAGAGGCCAGAGAGGGACAACACTTTAAACAGTTAATGTAAATAAGTAACTAATGCTCTGTTATTTTATGCAAATAAAGGGTTTAAAAACAATTATGTTGTCATATTACTTAGTATTCATTCTTTGCAGGGAGGCTTGCTGTGCACATAGTGACTGTGGAGGGACATTCCAAGCTCCCTGTATATGCAATGGACAGTAGAGATTGATGGCAACTGAACCCTACTATAGACATGGAATAACAGTATTGGCTGGGTTTGGTGAAGAAGTGGGTCTTGAGAGCCCGTTTGAAGTTTTGTAGAGCGGTTGAGAGTCTGAGGGGAGAGGTAGAGAATTCCAGAGAAATGGAGCAGCATGTGAAAATTCTTGGAGGGAAAAGTGGGAGGAAGTAATCAGAAGACAGGAGAGTGCATTAGCAGAGCGAAGAGGACGGGTGGGAGAGTAAAGGGAGATATGGTCAGAGATGTAAATGGGAGAGGAGTGGGTGAGGGCTATGTAAGAGAGTGTGAGAAGCTCGAAATGGATTCTGAAAGGGAACGGAAGCCAGTGAAGTTCTTGTAAGAGAGGAGAGGTGGACGTAGTGCGTTTGGCGAGGAAAGTGAGCCGGGCAGCAGCATTGAGGATAGATTGGAGTGGAGCGAGGCATTTGTCAGGAATGCCAGTCAGGAGGAGATTACAGTAGTCCAGTTTGGAGATGACCAGTGAGTGTATAAGAGTCTTAGTAGCATCCCGGGTCAGAAATATATATATATATATTTTCATTCTAGCACCCTTCAGTTCCTTTTTCCTGCCTCGGGTGTCGCTCTCTGCTGTGATGCTTCTCAGTACACTCTGATCTGTTACTCAGTGCTGCGATACAGACCTGAGAAGCACCAGAGCAGAGAGCGACACCCCAGGCAGGAGAGAGGAACTGCACAGGATTTGAAAGGTGCAGGGTGCTAGAATGAACACACACACATTATTTTTATATGGCACTCACCAATCAATTTCCAAAGATAAAAAGTTTTATTTAGACCATTGAAGTCATCACATACATGTCTGATGACTTCAATGGTCTAAATAAAACTTTTTATCTTTGGAAATTGATTTGGTGAGTGCCCTCTATTTGAGACCCTCAGCAGGGTCTTGAAGATAATCTGGTATATGTGGAAGTCTATACAGGCCTCCTTGTGGAGCACCCCACTGATGACTGTGATATAGCTGTGAGTGCGGACTTATACAATGCTATATATATATATATATATATATATATATATATATATATATATATATATATATATATATATATATATATATATATATATATATACACACACATATACATATATATGCACACACATATACAGGTTGAGTATCCCTTATCCAAAATACTTGGGATCGGAAGTATTTTGGATATCAGATTTTTCTTTATTTTGGAATAATTGCATACCATAGTGAGATATCATGGCGACGGGACCCAAGTCTAAGCACAGATTGCATGTATGTTACATAAACATCTTATACACACAGCCTGAAGGAAATTTTAGCCAATATTTTTAACAACTTTGTGCATTAAACAAAGTGTGTGTACATTCACACAATTCATTTATGTTTCATATACACCTTACACACAGCCTGAAGGTCATTTAATACTATATTTTTAATAATTGTGTATTAAACAAAGTTTGTGTACATTGAGCAAACAGAAAACAAAGGTTTCACTATCTCACTCAAAAAATTCCTTATTTCTGAATATTTGGATATGGGATACTCAACCTGTATATGTATTTTCACACATACATACTGTACAGCTATAAATGGAAATGTGCTATAAGTCAGTATCTTTATAGTTCAAATGTGATTATTGCTCTTACCGTGCTCATAAGAAGAGTCCAGCTTCTCCCTTTTAATCCTGCGAGAGTCTGCTTCCTTGGTAGCCCTTGACCTTCCCTCTCTGTCCCGAGGCCTCTCTCTTTCCCGGGATCTCTTGCGCCTTTCTCGCTCTCGTTCTTTGTGCTTGTGCTTCTTGTGCTCTCTGTGACGATCTTCCCCTCCACCCCCTGCGAGTGAAGCATCGCGATCTCGCTCCTTCTCCTTGTGTTTCTTAGACGACCCCATTACTTAGGGGAAAGAAATGGCACATATTTAATACATTCCTATATAACATGGGTTTACTGTCTCACATGATAACATTTCACTTGTTAATTATATTGGCGCAACTTGGAACATGAAATCCCCTCTGTCATTTTTGGGTAGGAAGTTGAACACTACTTAACCCTTCCTCCCTCGGTGGCCCACCACAACTAAGAAGTACCCAGCTGTGTTCTCTCTGTAGTAACACATAATGGCGATTCAACTGTTCCTGTATCCTGCGGCAGTGTCACAAACCAAACTGCAGCTATTCAATTTTTTCTGAAGACGGGTGCGATAGCATTTCTGACTGTAGACTCCTCAGGTGGCAAGCAGAAATCTGTGAAAAGGCCTGGCTTTGGGAGCCCAAACTGCTGTTTAGGTGCACTAACCAGGACTTCAAATGGGTTTGCCCGCTGTACACTGCTAAACCTGGTATATTTGGGCACAATGTGAAAAGAAAAAAAAAAGGAAGAAGAAGAAGGAGATTTATGGTAGACTTACCATTGTTAAATCTCTTTCTGCAAGGTATACTGGATTCCACAGGTAATAACATCGGCTGTAGAGTTGGATCTTGATCCGAGGCACCAACAGGCTAAAGCTTTGACTGTTCCCAGGATGCACTGCATGGCCTCCTCTATAGCCCCGCCTCCAGGCACTGGAGCTCAGTTTTGTTAACCAGTCCAATGCAGTAGCAGGTAAGAGAGACAGTAGAGGTTAGTCACATAGAACCACATTCTCACGACAGGAGAAGGAAGGGACTAGCAGCTAATGCCATACAAACCCAAAGTAGCTAAGTGCGTCAGGGTGGGCGCCCTGTGCGGGGTACACTGGTAATCCACAGGGATTAACATCAGGGATGTCCTAAAGAAGTTCCTCATGGGAGGGGACGCACTGTAGCGGGCACAAGAACCTGGCGTCCAAAGGAAGCATCCTGGGAGGCGGAAGTATCAAAGGCATAGAACCTGATGAACGTGTTCACTGAGGACCACGTAGCCGCCTTGCACAATTGTTCTGCGGACGCACCACGGCGGGCCGCCCAAGAAGGTCCAACAGACAGTAGAATGGGCTTTAATAGCAGCAGGAGCTGGAAGACCAGCCTGTGCATATGCTTGTGCAATCACCATTCTAATCCATCTGGCCAAGGTCTGCTTATTCGCAGGCCAGCCACGTTTGTGAAAACCAAAAAGTACAAAAAAGGGAATCTGACCTCCTGATAGAGGCAGTCTTTTCCACATAAATACGGAGAGCCCGTACCACATCCAAAGATCTTTCTTTGGAGGACAAACCAGAAGAGATGAAGGCCGTAACCACAATCCCCTGGCTAAGGTGAAAAGATGATACCACCTTAGACAAATAACCTGGGCAAGTTTGAAGAACTGCCCGGTCACGGTGAAAAATCAGAAAAGGTGGACAGGACAGGACAAAGCACCTAAGTCCAACACCCTCCTAGCAGAGGCAATAGCCAATAGAAACACGACCTTAAGCGTAAGGCATTTAAGGTCCACAGACTCAAGAGGTTCAAATGGAGACTCTTGCAAGGCATTCAGAACAACAGATAGATCACAAGGAGCCACAGGAGGGACATAGGGAGGTTAAATCCGTAGAACACCCTGAGTGAAAGTGTGAACGTCAGGAAGAGACGCAATGTTTCTCTCAAACCACACCGATAACTCAGATATATGGACCTTGAGGGAGGCCAGACGAAGGCCCAAGCCTAGGTCTTGCTGTAGAAAAGCCAGAAGCCTGAAAGTTCTGAAAGTATATGCATAATAATTCTTAGCAGCACACCAGGTGAAGTAAGAATTCCAGACACTGAAAATCCAGCTTCGGCTCGGATTTATTACAGGCTTTTAACATAGTTTGAATGACCGCCTCAGAGAATCCTTTTGCTCTCAGCAGTGAAGCTTCAAGAGCCACGCCGTCAAAGCTAGTCTGGCCAGGTCCAGGTAGACAAAAGGGCCCTGAACGAGGTGGTCTGGGAGTTGAGGAAGTAGAAGATGACACTATCGAGAGACCCTGCAGGTCGGAGAACCAATGCCGTCTGGGCCACGCTGGGACGACTAGAAGTAGTATTCCTCCTTCTTGCTTGAACTTCCGTATTACCCTGGGCAGGAGTGACACTGGAGGCAACACGTATGGCAGCCGAAAGTTCCATGGAATTGCCAGTGCGTCCACGAACGCTGCTTGAGGATCCCTTGTCCTTGTTCCGAAGACCGGAACTTTGTGATTGTGTAGAGACGCCATCAGGTCTACATCTGGTAGGCCCCACTTGTCCACTAGGAGTTGAAAGACTTCTGGATGAAGACTCCACTCTTCGGCGTGCTTGTCCTGACGACTGAGGAAATCTGCTTCCCAGTTGGACGACTCCCGGAATGAACACTACCGATATGGCTGGCAGATGGCGTTCCGCCCATTGGAGGATTTTTGACACTCACATCATTGCCATGCGGCTTTGAGTGCCACCCTGATGATTTATGTACGCCACCGTCGTGGCGTTGTCTGATTGTACTTGAACAGGCCTGTTCTGTACCAGAGGCAGGGCCAGTACCTGCATTCCAGATTGTTTATCGGAAGAAGAGATTCCTCCCTAGTCCACCAACTCTGAAGAGAGTGTTGCTCCAACACCGCGCCCCAACCTTGCAGACTGGCGTCCATTGTCAGGAGGACCCAGTTGGAGATCCAGAAGGGACGGAGATCTTGGGAGTTCGCCAGGATCAGCAAGTCATCCAGATAAGGCAGGATCCTGATTCCCTGATGACGGAGAAAAGCAGTCATCACTGCCATGACCTTGGTGAAAATCCGAGGTGCCGTGGCCAGTCCAAAAGGCAGAGCCTGGAATTGAAAATGAAGGTTGTCAATAGCAAACCGCAGATATTGCTGATGCGAAATGGCAATAGGTATGTGCAGGTAAGCATCCTCTATGTCCAGGGATACCATATAGTCCTTGGGTTCCATGGCCAGCACAATTGAGCACAGGGTTTCCATACGGAATTTGGACATGCTCACCAACTTATTCAATGATTTGAGGTTGAGGATAGGCCGGATAGACCCACTTGGTTTCAAAACAAGAAACAGGGCGAGTAGTATCCTCCGCCTCTCTGGGACAGAGGTACCAGCACTACCACTCCTGTTTCCAGGAGGGACTGTACAATCAGGTGTAGAGCTTGCGCTTCCACTGGATCCGAGGGGATTACCACTGAACAGAACTGGCAAGGGGGACGTCTCTTGAAAAAGATTGCATACCCGTGAGAGAGACAACTTCCCGCACCCAGGTGTCTGAAGTGGTCTTTAACCAGGCCTGGGTGAACTGCAGAAGTCGGTCTCCCAGGGGAGGCCCGCCCAGTCATGCAGCAGGCTTGTCTTGTTTGGAAGCAGGCTGACGGGCAGCCCAGGATTGTTTAGATTTAGGCTTAGTGGTTTTGGAAGCACAAGCCTGTCGCGGATACGCTTGACCCTTTGCTTTCCCTGGAGGTTGAAGGGAACGAAAGGTGGCGATTTTAGCCTTTGGAACAGAAGGATTAGTATTTGGGAGACATGCAGTCTTGGCCGTAGCCAAGTCAGTTACAATCTTGTTCAGATCCTCCCCAAATAGGATGTCTCCCTTAAAAGGGAGCACCTCCAAGGTCTTTTTGGAGTCCAGGTCCACCTTCCAGGACCTCAACCACATAATTCGACGAGCCAGGATAGACGTAGTAGATGCCTTGGCCGCCATTACTCCTGCGTCAGAGTCCGCCTCCTGAATATAATGGGAGGCTGTTGTAATATAAGACATATTGTCTGGCAGTGACAGAAAAATCCTGGGGCAGCTCATCTTCAACTGCCTGAACCCAAGCTTCAATTCCTTTTGCAGCCTAAGAGGCTGCCATAGTGGGTCTATGCACAGCACCGGTAAGAGTATAAATAGACTTCAGGCAACGCTCCACACGCTTATCCGTCGGTTCCTTCAACGAGGCGACAGGCAGAGTTGAGAACACCACAAGGCGGGCGACATGAGAGTCCACCGGCGGTGGAGTCTCCCATTTGTTACTCAACTCCGCAGGGATAGGGTAACGAGCTAGCATCTTCTTGGACAGGGAAAACTTCTTTCATGGAGGCGCCCAGGATTCCTGACGTATGTCAATTAAATGGTCAGAATGTGGCAAGACTACCTTAGCAACCTTCTGACGTTTGAATTTATCAGGTTTTTAGATGTAGACGTGGGTTCAGCGTTATCCTCCGTTTGGAGAATCAACTTAATAGCCTCCACTAGGTCAGGAACATCAAGCTGTGTTAAAGAATCTTCATGAGAAGCAACTGTATCAGGGTCTGACGGATCAGTATATTCCCCATCTTCATCAGAAGAATTATCCGAAATATTAGTGGATTGGGAGGAAGAAATGGCCCGCTTGGAGGACCCCATGGCCCCTTTCGAGGGGCGAGGGTCAGGTTGAGCAATCAAAGATTAATATCGTTTTTGCACCCGAGTAGATAGTGAATCCGCCCATGGGCGGATTTACCACAGGAACAATATGTGGCTGTAATGGCACAGGATGGCCACAGGGGGCGTGAGACGCGATACCAGTGTAGATAGCATATTTGAAAATGGTTCCCAGGGTGGTTCCCGAGTAGCCACAGGTGCTGCGGGCTGGCTGTGAGATGCATGACACATAGTGCCTGAACCAGTAGCTAAAACTTTCCCCTCAGGTAAATCCGTGGTGCAAGCACTGCATGATGCAGGAGCGTCCGCAGATTTCCCGCCCTGTGTAGCAGACATTATAAGAAATGTAGCCTTAGAGCGTGACAGTACAATATAGCCAAACAAATTTAATTCCTGCAAATAACCCCCTGTGTTATGTGACAGTAAATACCAAGCACAAACAGAGGATTTTAGCAGTATGAGGTGACTGAAACAGAGAAAAATACAAAGTAGTATATCCTGTGTAGTAGTAGTAGTGTATATATATATATATATATATTTATTATACACACACCCAGATTTGGGTGGGTTATATTGTTTCTGTGCAGGGTAAATACTGGCTGCTACATTTTTACACTGCAACTTAGATTTCAGTTTGAACACACCACACCCAAATCTAACTCTCTCTGCACATGTTATATCTGCCTCCCCTGCACTGCACATGGTTTTCGCCAACTGCTAACAAATTTGCTGCTGCGATCAACTCTGAATTAGGCCCATAGTGATAGTGAGTAGTGTGATAAACAAGAATGGAACCCACACAACAGCTCCAGGCACACACAGTCACATGTACAATGCAGAAGTTATTACGTATAAACAATAAACCTGCACTGGACTAGTAATGAGTATAGATATAACAATGCACAGTAGAAACTGGATGTATATCACAGAATACTTGTACTAAAAAGACTTGTAGAATACTTAAGTGTCTGTAAAAGCACAGCACTGCTGAAGCAGGCAGCTTTACAGAGGAGACAGTGCCCTGCAGTCCCAGAGATCAGCCCAGCTACTAGTGAAGATGGCGCCAAAATCTGTCAGGGAGTGAGGGAGAGTGAAATGCAGCTCCAGGGCAGGAACACCAGCAGTAGATGGCGCCCAGAGCTGGGGGAGGGGCTACAGGTCAGCACCTTATCCCCTCTCCTGGACTTCACCATCAGGTACTGTGGAACCTATGTGAAACAGATTTTAACAAATACGACCTGTACTCCTTGCCCTGGTGGATATAGTGGGGTCCCTGTGCGACACAGTGTCCACGACAGCGGCACGGTCCGTCTCCTGGGTCCGTGACAGGATCACAATTTACCGTACCTACCCCCTTCTGGCGCAGCCATGCCATTCCTGGAGAATGACAGCGGTGGTGTGCCTGAAAAACCGGTGTGTCTCCGCTGCAAGTACCCGGGAACCAGGCCGCAGGAGTATGCAGCGCCGCTGAGGAAGGTGATGGAGCCGCAGCACAGCATGTCATAAAGATATAGAAAGTGCTGCGGCTCTTGAAGTCTTCTAAAAAGCTCTTTTCAGGGCTGCCTAGCGCAGCCCACCTGTTAGTGACCTGCACTGCAGGCACCAACGTACAAACTGAGCTCCAGTGCCTGGAGGCGGAGCTATAGAGAGGCGGTGCAGTGCATCCTGGGAACAGTCAAAGCTTTAGCCTGTTGTTGCCTCAGATCAAGATCCAATTCTACACCCCGATGTTATCCCCTGTGGAATACCAGTGTACCCCGCTGCAGAAATAACAGCCGGCAGCCAGCATATCAAGTGCCACCCCAATACACATATCCTGTACAGAAGCTTTATACTCCTTTCAAGTTTGCTGCTGCCCTTCTATATACACTGCTCAAAAGGGAACACTAAAATAACACATCCTAGATCTGAATGAATGAAATATTCTTATTAAATACTTTGGGGCAGATGTATTAACATGGAGAAGACATAAGGAAGTGATAAACCAGTGATATGTGCAAGGTGATAAAGGCACCAGCCAATCAGATCCTAACTGTTAATTTACATATGGGATCTGATTGGCTGGTGCCTTTATCACCTTGCACATATCACTGGTTTATCACTTCCTTATGCCTTCTCCAGGTTAATACATCCGCCCCTTTGTTCTTTACATAGTTGAATGTGCTAACAAAATCACACAAAAATTATCAATGGAAATCAAATTTATTAACCCATGGAGGTCTGGATTTGGAGTCACACTCAAAATTAAGGTGGAAAAACACACTACAGGCTGATCCAACTTTGATGTAATGTCCTTAAAACAAGTCAAAATGAGGCTTAGTAGTGTGTGTGGCCTCCACGTGCCTGTATGACCTCCCTACAACGCCTGGACATGCTCCTGATGAGGTAGCGAATGGTCTCCTGAGGGGTCTCCGCCCAGACCTGGACTAAAGCATCCTCCAACTCCTGGACAGTCTGTGGTGCAACGTGGCTTGCTGGAGGTCATTTTGCAGGGCTCTGGCAGTGCTCCTCCTGTTCCTCCTTGCACAAGGGCGGAGGTAGCGGTCCTGCTGCTGGGTTGTTGCCCTCCTACGGCCTCCTCCACGTCTCCTGATGTACTGGCCTGTCTCCTGGTAGCGCCTCCATGCTCTGGACACTACGCTGATAGACACAGCAAACCTTCTTGCCACAGCTCGCATTGATGTGCCATCCTGGATGAGCTGCACTACCTGAGCCACTTGTGTGGGTTGTAGACTCCGTCTCATTCTACCACTAGAGTGAAAGCACCGCCAGCTTTCAAAAGTGACCAAAACATCAGCCAGTTAGCATAGGAGCCGAGAAGTGGTCTGTGGTCACCACCTGCAGAACAACTCCTTTATTGGGGGTGTCTTGCTAATTGCCTATAATTCCCACCTGTTGTCTATTCCATTTGCACAACAGCATGTGAAAATGATTGCCAATCAGTGTTGCTTCCTAAGTGGACAGTTAGATTTTACAGAAGTGTGATTGACTTGGAGTTACATTGTGTTGTTTAAGTGTTCCCTTTATTTTTTTGAGCAGTGTATATTAAATACTGGCAGCCCCATTTCTAAATATTATATAGGGTTGGCAATAATACAGATATACTACACACATATGCAGGCGCCAAGAAGAAGGGGGGAAAGGGGGTACTAATTAGCCCACTTGTTGGAGGGGCCCAGGTCCCTCCACCCTTCCCGCAAGAGTACACTTACCTTGATCGGGGAAATGGGTCCCTCCTCTTTCACGGCTCCATCTTCCCAGTGATATCTTCAGGAAGATGGTGCTGCACAGTGAGGCTCATTCAGGTGCAATCGCAAAGCAGCTATTGTACTCATATTGGTCGATGCTTTCTTACTGCTCATGCGCAGTGATTGAATTGCTATAACAGTCGCAATGTAGAATTAGTCTTTAAGTGAGTGACAGGAAGATAGCATTTGGGGGTGGTAACGGGGAGTGGTCATGGCCATTCAGACTGCATTTTCTGGACATGCAAAAAATTAGCAGTTGCGATCTTACTTGCTACTGGAGAGCTCGCCGAGTCCTGGGAGAGCAGCTTAGCCTGCGCATCTTCAGATGGACTCAGAATTTGCGACAATGGTACCGATATATCAGCAATTATACGCTGTTGAATGGAAAGGATGTGACAGCAGTGGGCATCCCTATACTCAGGTTAGCATCTGCTCATATTAGCTTTTCTCTAACGTCCTAGTGGATGCTGGGGACTCCGTCAGGACCATGGGGAATATAGTGTTCATTCTAGCACCCTGCACCTTTCAAAATTCGTGCAGTTCCTCTTTCCTGCCTGGGGTGTCGCTCTTTGCTGTGATGCTTCTCAGCACACTCTGATCTGTTACTCAGTGCTGTGATACAGACCTGTGTGTGCTGAGAAGCACCAGAGCAGAGAGCGACACCACAGGCAGGAAAGAGGAACTGCACAGGATTTGAAAGGTGCAGGGTGCTAGAATGAACACTAGGGAATAGCGGCTCCGCAGGAGACAGGGCACAAAAGCAAGCTTTTAGGATCACATGGTGTGTACTGACTCCTCCCCCTATGACCCTCCTCCAAGCCTCAGTTAGGTTTTTGTGCCCGGCCGAGAAGGGTGCAATCTAGGTGGCTCTCTTAAAGAGTTACTTAGAAAAAGTTTTTAGGTTCTTTATTTTCAGTGAGTCCTGCTGGCAACAGGCTCACTGCATCGAGGGACTTAGGGGAGAGATTTTCAACTCACCTGCGTGCAGGATGGATTGGATTCTTAGGCTACTGGACATAGCTCCAGAGGGAGTCGGAACACAGGGCTCGCCCTGGGGTTCGTCCCGGAGCCGCGCCGCAGACGCTGAAGATGAAGAGGTCCGGAACCAGGCGGCAGAAGACTCTCAGTCTTCATCAGGTAGCGCACAGCACTGCAGCTGTGCGCCATTGTTGTCAGCACACTTCACACAGCGGTCACGGAGGGTGCAGGGCGCTGGGGGGGGGCGCCCTGGGCAGCAATGTATAATACCTGTATGGCGAAAAATACATCACATATAGCCCTTGAGGCTATATGGATGTATTTAACCCCTGCCAGATATCTAAAACTCCGGAGAAGAAGCCCGCCGAAAAGGGGGCGGGGCCTATTCTCCTCAGCACACAGCGCCATTTTCCCTCAAAGAAAGGCTGGTGGGAAGGCTCCCATGCTCTCCCCTGCACTGCACTACAGAAACAGGGTTAAAACAGAGAGGGGGGGCACTGATTTGGCGATATGTATATATATTAAAATGCTATAAGGGAGGAACACTTATATAAAGGTTGTCCCTGGATAATTATAGCGTTTTGGTGTGTGCTGGCAAACTCTCCCTCTGTCTCCCCAAAGGGCTAGTGGGTCCTGTCCTCTATCAGAGCATTCCCTATGTGTGTGCTGTATGTCGGTACGTGTGTGTCGACATGTATGAGGAAAATATTGGTGAGGAGGCGGAGCAAATTGCCTGTAATGGTGATGTCACTCTCTAGGGAGTCGACACCGGAATGGATGGCTTATTTATGGAAATTACGTGACAATGTCAACACGCTGCAAGCCGGTTGACGACATGAGAGGGCCGGCGAACAAATTAGTATCTGTCCAGGCGTCTCAAACACCGTCAGGGGCTGTAAAATGCCCATTTACCTCAGTCGGTCGACACAGACCCAGACACGGACACTGATTTCAGTGTCGACGGTGAAGAAACAAACGTATTTTCTTTTAGGGCCACACGTTAAGGGCAATGAAGGAGGTGTTACATATTTCTGATACTCCAAGTACCACAAAAAAGGGTATTATGTGTGAGGTGAAAAAACTACCTGTAGTTTTTCCTGAATCAGATAAATTAAATGAAGTGTGTGATGATGCGTGGGTTTCCCCCGATAGAAAATTATTGGCGGTATACCCTTTCCCGCCAGAAGTAAGGCGCGGTGGGAAACACCCCTCAGGGTGGATAAGGCGCTCACACGCTTATCAGAACAAGTGGCAGTACCATCTACGGATAGGGCCGTACTTAAGGAGCCAGCTGATAGGAGGCTGAAAAATATCCTAAAAAGTATACACACACATGCTGGTGTTATACTGCGACCAGCGATCGCCTCAGCCTGGATGTGCAGAGCTGAGGTGGCTTGGTCGGATTCCCTGACTAAAAATATTGATACCTTTGACAGGGACAGTATTTTATTGACTATAGAGCATTTAAAGGATGCATTTCTATATATGCGAGATGCGCAGAGGGATATTTGCACTCTGGCATCAAGAGTAAATGCGATGTCCATATCTGCAAGAAGATGTTTATGGACACGACAGTGGTCAGGTGATGCAGATTCCAAACGGCACAAAGATGTATTGCCGTATAAAGGGGAGGAGTTATTTGGGGTCGGTCCATGGGACCTGGTGGCCAGGGCAACTGCTGGAAAATCCACCTTTTTTACCCTAAGTCACATCTCTGCAGAAAAAGACACCGTCTTTTCAGCCTCAGTCCTTTCGTCCCTATAAGAGTCATATCTGCCCAGGGATAGAGGAAAGGGAAGAAGACTGCAGCAGGCAGCCCATTCCCAGGAACAGAAGCCCTCCACCGCTTCTACCAAGTTCTCAGCATGACGCTGGGACCGTACAGGACCCCTGGATCCTACAAGTAGTATCCAAGGGGTACAGATTGGAATGTCGAGAGGTTTCCCCCCTCGCAGGTTCCTGTAGTCTGCTGTACCAATGTCTCCCTCCGACAGGGAGGCAGTATTGAAAACAATTCACAAGCTGTATTCCCAGCAGGTGATAATAAATTTACCCCTCCGACAACAAGGAAAGGGGTATTACTCCACACTATATGGTGGTACTGAAGGCTAGGTGAGACCTATTCTAAATCTGAAAAATTTGAACACTTACAAGGGTTCAAATCCAGATGGAGTCACTCAGAGCAGTGATAGCAAAGAACAAGGGGACTATATGGTGTCCCGGGACATCAGGGATGCTTACCTCCATGTCCCAAAATTTGCCTTTTCTCACCAAGGGTACCTCAGGTTCGTGGTACAGAACTGTCACTATCAGTTTCAAGACGATGCCGTTGGATTGTCCAAGGCACCCCGGGTCCTTACCAAGGTAATGACCGAAAGGAGGATTCGTCTTCAAAGAAAATGGACGACCTCCTGATAAGAACAAGGTCCAGAGAACAGTTGGAGGTCGGAGTAGCACTATCTCAAGTAGTTCTACGACAGCACGGGTGGATTCTAAATATTCCAAAACCGCAGTTGTTCCGACGACACGTCTGCTGGTCCTAGGGATGTTTCTGGACACAGTCCAGAAAAAGGTGTTTCTCCCAGAGGAGAAAGCCAGGGAGTTATCCGAGCTAATCGGGATCCTCCTAAAACCAGGAAAAGTGTCAGTGCATCATTGCACAAGAGTCCTGGTAAAAATGGTGGCTTATTACGAAGCGCTTCCATTCGGCAGATTTCACGCAAGAACTCTTCAGTGGGATCTGCTGGACAAATGGTCCGGATCGCATCTTCAGATGCATCAGCGGATAACCCTATATCCAAGGACAAGGGTGTCTCTCCTGTGGTGATTACAGAGTGCTCATCTTCTAGAGGGCCGCAGATTCGGCATTCAGGATTGGATGCTCGTGACCACGGAGGCCAGCCTGAGAGGAGGAGTGTGATCAAGTCTGGAGAATTCTCTCCACATAAATATACTGGAGCTAAGAGCAAATTTATAATGCTCTAAGCTTAGCAAGACCTCTGCTTCAAGGTCAGCCGGTATTGATCCAGTGGGATAACATCACGGCAGTCGCCCACGTAAACAGAAAGGGCGGCACAAGAAGCAGGAGGGCAGTGGCAAAACTGCAAGGATTTTTCGCTAGGCGGAAAATCATGTGATAGCACTGTCAGCAGTGTTCATTCCGGGAGTGGACGACTGGGAAGCAGACTTCCTCAGCAGGCACGACCTCCACCCGGGAGAGTGGGAACTTCATCGGGAAGTTTTCCGCATGATTGTGAACCGTTGGGAAAGACCAAAGGTGGACATGATGGCGTCCCGCCCGAACAAAAAAATGGGACAGGTATTGCGCCAGGTCACGAGACCTTCAGGCGATAGCTGTGGACGTCCTGGTAACACCGTGGGTGTAACAGTCGGTGTATGTGTTCCCTTCTCTGCTTCTCATAACCAAGGTATTGAGAATTATAAGACATAGAGGAGTAAGAACTATACTCGTGGCTCCGGATTGGCCAAGAGGGACTTGGTAACCGGAACTTCAAGAGATGCTCACAGAGGACTAATGGCCTCGGGAGCTAAGAAGGGATTTGCTTTCAGCAAGTACCATGTCTGTTCCAAGAGGAACCGTGGCATCGGCCTTTAAGAAAGGACCTGCTCCAGCAGGGACCTTGTCTGTTCCAAGACTTACCGCGACTGCGTTTGACGGCATGGCGGTTTGAACGCCGGATCCTAAGGGAAAAGGCATTCCGGAAGAGGTCATACCTACCCTGGTCAAAGCCAGGAAGGAGGTGACCGCACAACGTTATCACCACATGTGGTAAAAATATGTTGCGTGGGTGAGGCCAGGAAGGCCCCACGAAAAAATTTCAACTAGGTCGATTTCTGCACTTCCTGCAAACAGGAGTGTCTATGAGCCTCAAATTGGGGTCCATTAAGGTTCAAGTTTCGGCCCTATAGATTTTCTTCCAGAAAGAATTGGCTTCAGTTCCTGAAGTCCAGACGTTTGTCAAGGGAGTATTGCATATACAGCCCTTGTGTGCCTCCAGTGGCACCGTGGGATCTCAACGTAGTGTTGGGATTCCTCAAATCATATTGGTTTGAACCACTCAAATCTGTGGATTTGAAATATCTCACATGGAAAGTGACCATGCTGTTGGCCCTGGCCTCGGCCAGGCGATTGTCAAAATTGGCGGCTTTGTCTTACAAAAGCCCATATTTGATTTTCCATTCGGACAGGGCAGAACTGCGGACTCGTCCCCAGTTTCTTCCTAAGGTGGTGTCAGCGTTTCACCTGATACAACCTATTGTGGTGCCTGCGGCTACTAGGGACTTGGAGGACTCCAAGTTGCTAGACGTTGTCAGGGCCCTGAAAATATATATATATATATATATATATATATATATATATATATATATATATATAATTCCAGGACGGCTGGAGTCAGAAAGTCTGACTTGCTGTTTATATTGTAGGCACCCAAAAAGCTGGGTGCTCCTGCTTCTAAGCAGACTATTGCTCGTTGGATTTGTAGTACAATTCAGCTTGCACATTCTGTGGCAGGCCTGCCACAGCCAAAATCTGTAAATGCCCATTCCACAAGGAAGGTGGGCTCATCTTGGGCGGCTGCCCGAGGGGTCTCGGCTTTACAACTTTGCCGAGCAGCTACTTGGTCAGGGGCAAACACGTTTGCTAAATTCTACAAATTTGATACCCTGGCTGAGGAGGACCTGGAGTTCTCTCATTCGGTGCTGCAGAGTCATCCGCACTCTCCCGCCCGTTTGGGAGCTTTGGTATAATCCCCATGGTCCTGACGGAGTCCCCAGCATCCACTAGGACGTTAGAGAAAATAAGATTTTACTTACCGATAAATCTATTTCTCATAGTCCGTAGTGGATGCTGGGCGCCCATCCCAAGTGCGGATTGTCTGCATTACTTGTACATAGTTATTGTTACAAAAAAATCGGGTTATTATTGTTGTGAGCCATCTTTTTTAGAGGCTACTTCATTGTTATCATACTGTTAACTGGGTTCAAATCACAAGTTGTACGGTGTGATTGGTGTGGCTGGTATGAGTCTTACCCGGGATTCAAGATCCTTCCTTATTGTGTACGCTCGTCCGGGCACAGTACCTAACTGAGGCTTGGAGGAGGGTCATAGGGGGAGGAGCCAGTACACACCATGTGATCCTAAAAGCTTGCTTTTGTGCCCTGTCTCCTGCAGAGCCGCTATTCCCCATGGTCCTGACGGAGTCCCCAGCATCCACTACGGACTATGAGAAATAGATTTATCGGTAAGTAAAATCTTATTATAATCGCAACTGCAGATGACAAGATAGTAATGGCAACAGCAAGAACAACCGCACCCGAAAAAGCCTCAATGAAAGCAAATACTGACACTGTGCCAGAGACGTAATTCGCTAGTGCACATGAACCATGGTCCAGAAAATCACTGGGAATATGGCACCAGCTGAGGATGAGGGACCCCCTTCTCAGAGCAAGTAAGGAAAGACGCTGTTGCACACCCCTCTCCCCGGAGCTGAACGTTAGCTGGCTAAATAACAGCCTGCATTTCATCTGGTTTTAATTCACCCACACATGGGAGTGTATATATATTTTTTTTTTATGAAGCCATTTAGCGTTTTCATTTGTTTTTTTAAGATTTAGGGGGGTATCCAATAACCACGGGTAGTTGATGCAGTGCGCTTCTTCCCCCGATGCCAATACTTATTGCAGATTATGCTTATAATCCACAGTAGGCAGGCTGCTGGAGCCGTGGTGTCCCCGATCTCATGTGTTTTTGCGCGATCGCTGGTCTGTTTTTAGGGCAATGGAAACGGCCTGTAATAGGATACCACAATAATGACCATCTGTCATTAACTGCGATATCTGGCTGTTTTCATAGGCCGAAAACAGACCAGGGCTAATTGGATACCCCCTTAGACAGCTGGTCTAAATGTAAACAAAGAAGCGCAGACAAATTGCTGCGTGGAGATACACATAAACACTATGTAGACATACACCCGGCACATATAACCTGAGTGAAGTCATATATAACAAGCCATACATCTACCTATCAGCCAGTTATATACATAACGTGTTTACATAGCCCTCCACCCCCGGCTCTGTAACCACACACACACACCGCAGGGACCTGTAGCTCCCCCACCGCATTGGACTGCCGCGGGTTGCTTAACTTTGCACGGTGATATTACCCCGCAGACTACCGCACACCGTAAGGGAACAAGTTCCGTCCCACACCAGACCTGCCATAGCCCCATCCCGGTGCTTTTTACCTATCCGTGAGACATGACTTACTACTAGCACCGCAATGCTGTATGACAGCTCGGGAACACAGAGGACACACACTGATTGTAGGATAACAACCGGCGTAATCTATTTACTTACCGCTGCCGTCAGAGCTTCGTTACTAAAGATGTCTGCCACAGGTGTCGCTCTTCTGACGTCACGCCGGTATTCTGTCGCTTTACAAATGATGTTATTAGCATTTAAAGTAACCCTACCGCGTAATTCTACATTTACTGCGCCCTCGCAACCAAAAGAAAAACCTCAAATTATTTCTTGGTTGCAGTAACCTCCTGCTCCAAAAATTCGCAGTTTGGTAAATCCGTATACTTTCTCAACCAATAGACCCAAAAATCACAGTTGGGTCAAAAATGACAGTGAAAAATAGAGGTTCAAGACAGACGACACAAACATACGTTAATGAAAATAGAAAGGCTGATCAAGATTAAAAGGCAGTGTCCACCTGTTGTCCTGCTTATGTTGTTGAGGGCACAGCCACAATTGCCTGATTTCTCACACTAGATCTTTATTTAGTGTAGATAGGTATCCTAATTGATCTCATTAGATTTCTAAAGTTGTATTAATAATTACAGTACATCAGTTAACTAGCTTTTATTCGCAAATAGTAGAATAGTTCAGTGCCTCCAATTTTGTGCTATATTGACACTCTAAAGCAGAGGCGTATCTAGCACAGGGCGAGCAGGGCACGTGCCCTGGGCAGCCCCAGCAGAGGCTTGTGCGATCGCCTCTGCCTGATTGACAGGCAGAGGTGGTCGCGGGGTGTGTCGGTGGCATTGCGGCAGCGTTTTCGGGACGCAGTTCGGACAACGCAGAACGCACGTGTGTCCGGATCGTTTGCATGGTGGGCCGCGGCGGCTGCGTGACATCACATGCAGCTGCTGCAGCCAAAAACATGGCTGGTAGCCGCCTGCCTTCGCAGCTAGGCTGCGTAGACAGGGAGCTACTCGGCAGATGCAAAAGCATCACCGCCATGCGATGCTTTCGCATGTCTGCGGGGGGTGGCAGGACCCGGCATATGGGGTGGACTAGCCCTGTGCTGGGCGTCCCCCCACATGTCAGAGATTTTGATCGTCGATGTGCATTTTTTCATACTTCTACTGCACAATCAGGTCTGAATTAGGCCCATTATCAGGAGATTGTGGCCAAGATTTTTGGTTTGAGACGACAGATCACAAAAACGATCGCTTGTGTGTGTGGCCAAGATTTTCCAGAATTATCACCGAAACACCGAAACGATCCTTTGAACACACTATACAATAAATTTGTCCGAGAACCCAATTATTGGCAAATCGGCTCAATAATTGTATAGTGTGTACCTACCTTTACAAGAGGGGTGATAGAATCAGTGTATTAGACAATAATTGTGACTAGAATGCAGTTTAGGGCAATATGCTTGTCATGAATTGATACATGTTGTATCAATTTGTGTACTGTTATACTTGAAATTGAAACAGTCTTGACTATTAAACATTGTACAACATTAAGTAATATTGGAGCTCAGTTACTTATTTTTGAGCTGTAACAGTATTCACTGATCTGCTAGGTGGAAGTAACGTTAAATATGACTGGTATAATCATATGGATAATGATATATGGTGTCATGATATACAGTGGTTACACATTCAGTTAGCACCATCAGGCGCATTCCCCAAAAATGGTGTGTAAACTCACTGTAAGGGGCTTGGCCTTGCAGAAAAAGACTACCTTATACCCCAGTTTCTCTTACGTCCTAGAGGATGCTGGGGACTCCAAAAGGACCATGGGGTATAGACAGGATCCGCAGGAGCTTGGGCACACTGAAAAGACTTAAACTGGGTGTGAACTGGCTCCTCCCTCTATGCCCCTCCTCTAGACCTCAGTTAGACTTTGTGCCCAGGACTGACTGGACACTCACTAGGGGAGCTCTCCTGAGTTTCTCTTGAAAAGACTTTTGTTAGGTTTTTTATTTTCAGGGAGACCTGCTGGCTACAGGCTCCCTGCAGCGTGGGAGTGAGGGGAGAGAAGCAGGACCTACTTCTTCTTAGTTTAAGGGCTCTGCTTCTCGGCTACTGGACACCATTAGCTTCAGAGGGTTCGATCACTTGGTGCGCCTAGCTGCTTGTTCCCGGAGCCACACCGTCACCCCCCTCACTGAAGCCAGAAGAAAGAAGTCGGGTGAGTATAAGAAGAACAGAAGACTTCAGGACGGCAGAAGACTTCAGTAACCAGGTACTGCGCAGCCGTAACGCTGCGCTCCATGCTCCCACACACTATCACTAACGGCACTCACAGGGTGCAGGGCGCTGGGGGGGGCGCCCTGGGCAGCATGTTACTGGGGTCCGGGAGCCGGCAGAAGCCTTTTCGGTGCCTCGGCACCATTTCGCAGACCCCGCCGGCATTTTCAAATTTTCAAATCTGGCTCGCTGAAGCGATACGGGAAGGGGCGGAGCTTAGCCGCGCGGCTCACAGCGCCATTTTCTCCTCCACACGCGGCTGAAGGAGACGCTGGCCCGGGGCCTCCACAGCTCCTCTCAAGTAACAGGGGGAGGGGGGGGGCGCAGTTGTGGTGCATTTTTATTATAATTTAAGCAGCGCTGGTCACATATATCCCTTGAGGGGATATTGGGGCGCTGGGGTGTGAGCTGGCATACTCCCTCTGTGTCCTCTATCTGGGCTTCATTGTGGGCCTGTCCCCTAGCTGAGACATTCTGTGTGTGTCCGTGTGTCGATAATACGTGTCGGCATGTCTGAGGCTGAATGTTATTCACTGGAGGAGGTTGTTGGGGGAGCGGATGCGGGTCTAGATTTGGGCCTGCCGACACCTGATTTACTCACATTGCTAAGTACAATCAATACAAATGTAGCTTCTTTATCAAAGAGATTGGATAAGTCTGAGTCACAGACACAGGTGTGGAAAAAGTCCATAGAGGAGGCTTTGTCTCTGGTGCAGACCCCGTCGGGGTCGCAAAAGCGGCCATTTACTCAAGTGGTAGATACTGATACCGACACGGACTCTGATTCCGAGGTCGATTTCACTGAGGCTGCTTTGCATCCACGTTTAGTGAAGAGTATTCAGTACATGATTGTGGCTATGAAAGATGTTTTACGCATTTCTGATGAACCTGCGGTACAGGAAAAAAAGGATTTGCTTGTTTAAGGGGAAAAAAACCTGAGGTGAAGTTTCCTCCCTCTCATGAAATGAATACTCTTTGTGAAAAGGCTTGGGAGTCGCCGGACAAGAGGTGGCAGATTCCCAAGAGGATTTACATGGCGTATCCTTTCCCCTCTGATGACAGGGAAAAATGGGAGTCGTCTCCAAATGTTGACAAAGCTCTATCTCGTTTGTCTAAGAAAGTGGCGCTTCTGTCTCCTGACACGGCAGCTCTCAAGGATCCGGCGGATCGCAAGCTGAAGACGTCTCTGAAGTCCATTTTCGCTAATTCGGGTGCATTGCTCAGACCTGCGGTGGCGTCGGTATGGGTGAGTAGTGCTATTGCTAAATGGGCTGAGAATTTAGCTGCTGATATGGATTCCCTTGATAAAGATAATGTTCTTTTGACTCTTGGTTATATCAAGGACGCTGCAGATTACCTGAAGGATGCGGCGAGGGATGTTTGTCTCTTGGGATCAAGAGCCAATGCCATGTCGATATCGGCCAGGAGGGCGTTGTGGATCCATCAATGGAATGCTGATGCGGACTCCAAGAGAGCTATGGAAGCTTTACCCTTCAAAGGTAATGTCTTGTTTGGGGATGGCTTGGCGGACCTAGTCTCTACAACGATGGCGGGTAAGTCCTCTTTTCTTCCCTATGTTCCCACACAACACAAAAAGGCACCACATCAGCAGATGCAGTCCTTTCGTCCCAATAAATACAGGCGTGGGAAAGGTTCGTCCTTCCTCGCTTCTAAGGGTAGAGGAAAGGGAAGGAAGTCACATGCCGTGTCCGGCGGCCAGGACCAAAAGTCCTCCCCTGCCTCTACCAAGTCCACCGCATGATGCTGGGGCTTCCCTGAGGGAGTCCGGACCAGTGGGGGGCCGTCTGCGAGTCTTCAGTCAGGTCTGGATTCAATCAGACCTGGATCCTTGGGTCCTAGAGATTGTGTCTCAGCGGTGAAATGTACGTCGGGACTGACGTCATCAAAGGACGTTGTGCGTCCACGCCCCCCTTCCTAGTGCGGGCGGCCGCTGCACCTCGGCGTGTGTGAGGTGTATACGGAGAGTGGAAGCAGGCTGGCTGGGAGCGGCAGAGGAGACTGACAACGCCGGCATCCAATTTGGTTTGGAGCGGCGTTTGGTAATGTAATGCTCCTTATCTGTTAGTGCTCACCTTCGGCTACATTTGTCCTGTTTCCCCCTCCTTCCCCTCACATTTTCACGCCAATATTTGAGGACCACTTACCGGGGACGCATATATGTTTATATATATACCTGACTGCAGGTTTGACACTTGAATTTATTAATACATATACTCAGTATCCGTGTCAGTTAAGAACATTTCCCTGCTGTTCCCTATAAATTATCAAAAAATTATCATGGAGGTGCTTTGGTATATTTGTTACATTTGTTGCAATTTACTTTTCTGTAAAAAGGTCTGATCCACGACTGCTTTACACTATTGATTAGTAATTCATTGTGCCAGAACTGCTATGAATTTAATATATAGCTCTATCAGCAGAAATTGATTCTCTGAATTATTCTTATGAATTCCTTCCTTTTTTCTGATGACATACCATCTGTAATCTTGCAATAGTTATGAGTATAATTAAGGATTCATATGTGCAGTTATCACCCCTTTTTCTCTATGAAAATTCAGTATCAATGATTATCATTTCAACCTGTCAGAACGGATATAGGCTCATTTTACAGTTCGTTTGATAGAAGACTCATGAATCTTTGAATGATTCTGAAGATTTATGTTTGATGACTTCTTTTGCAACATTGTTTCATTTTAGCCTATTTATGTGAGAGATCAAGGTTACTATGTTACTAATGACCCATCATTTAATAATGTGTTTCAGGTGAATAGGATTCTGTTTATCTCCACAGACACTGTTACTCCGGTTTGATCATTTAACCGGAATTATTATGATATGTCGAATGCCTAAATGTTCAGGATATAATACACGCAATTGAACTAATGTGCTAGAACTCCAGCTTATTTGCCATTCAGAATTATTAGCGTATTTATTGATGTCAGTGTGTACATTTGGTTTCCATATTTAGAGGTGATCAATTATATATGTGACTGGGATGTTGTTCTTCTCTATGTCTTCAAATGAATGAATCAACATAATTAATATTTAACATCCCAATACTTATTCTCATTGATCTGTACCTCTTCTTACCTTTTCTATCACTCTCTCATCTGTCTGACAGCAGTGCTGGCAAGGGCTTTGTCCTTTTCAGCGTACATCTTGCTGTCACAACAGAAAGCAGAAGTGTCTTCTTTCTTTCTTCTTTCTTATATTGAAAGTGGAACATGACCGTGATATCCAGTGAATTATTCCACTCCTAGACTGGTTATGGCTCTCTTTTCCAACACTCTCTCATCTGGAAAAGCCTGGGGCCAATTTATTCAGTGACGTATAGCAGGCAGAGTACAGACAGCAGAAGTGGGTTCTTTCTTCCTTCATTTATCATCTTCACTGTTCAAGGTCGTACTATCCTGAAAGTAGCCCGATCTTCAATCTCGGAAGCTGATAGGATAGACCTGGCTAGTACTTTGAGGGGAGACCACTTAGGAATACCAGGCACTGTGGATATCACCAAGATGATCACCTATATTTTCACCTGACAACACTGGTGGAGCATACCTATGCTGCCCACTCTAACTATTTTAATCTATATTTCACCTTTCTATCTCTTATTTAGAAATTAAGATAGAGATTCTAATTATTTTGGACCATACAGGTTGATATTTTAAAGGAACAGAATAAATGTTATGTTTTAGATTATTCATCATTACATTATCTACCTTATACTGTTTTGATTGACTGTCCATTTTCAAATAAGAGTGCTCCCAAAAAGGAATACTTTTGTCCTTCTCTTTCCCCATATATCTGGATTCAATCAGACCTAGATCCTTGAGATTGTGTCACAGGGATACAAGCTGGAGTTTCCGGAGGTGCCCCCTCACCGGTTTTTCATTTCGGCCTTACCAGTGTCTCCTCCGGACAGGGAGGTGGTGCTGGCAGCGATACAAAAATTGTGTCAACAGAGGGTCATTGTTCCCGTTCCCCCATCACAACGGGGGGAGGGGTTCTACTCGAGCCTATTTGTTGTGCCGAAACCGGACGGTTCGGTCAGACCGATTCTGAATCTAAAATCCCTCAATCCATACTTGAAAGTTTTCAAGTTCAAGATGGAATCTCTTCGAGCGGTGATTTCCAGCCTAGAAGGGGGGGATTTTATGGCGTCAGTCGACATAAAGGATGCCTACTTACATGTCCCGATATATCCCTCGCATCAGGCCTTCCTCAGGTTTGCGATACAGGATTCTCATTACCAATTTCAGACGTTGCCGTTTGGGCTTTCCACGGCCCCGAGGATTTTCACCAAGGTCATGGCAGAAATGATGGTTCTCCTTCGCAAGCGAGGGGTTACAATTATCCCGTACTTGAACGATCTCCTGATAAAGGCGAGGTCCAAGGAACGGTTGCTGAGGAGTGTAAATTTGGTGCTGTCGGTGCTGCGACAGCACGGTTGGGTGCTCAATTTGCCGAAATCTCAGTTGATTCCGAACACTCGACTGTCCTTTCTGGGCATGATTCTGGACACAGAGTTACGGAGAGTATTTCTTCCAGAAGAAAAAGCTCTGGAACTGCAGTCGATGGTCAGGGAACTTCTGAGGCCGACGAGTGTGTCAGTCCATAACTGTACTCGGGTTCTGGGGAAAATGGTTGCGGCGTACGAAGCCATTCCGTTTGGTAGGTTTCATGCCCGGGTGTTTCAGTGGGACTTACTGAGCAAATGGTCCGGGTTTCACCTGCACATGCACCGGAAGATAAGTCTATCTCCCAGAGCCAGAATTTCTCTCCTGTGGTGGCTACAAAGTTCTCACCTCCTAGAAGGTCGCCGGTTCGGTATCCTGGACTGGGTGCTTCTGACAAAGGAAGAAACTTCCAGGGGAGATGGTCGCTCCAGGAAGCGTGTCTCCACATAAATGTTCTCGAGTTAAGAGCCATTTACAACGGCTTGCTACAAGCAAGAAGCCTTCTTCAGGGTCGACCTGTCCTGGTACAGTCAGACAACATCACAGCGGTGGCACATATAAACCGTCAAGGCGGAACAAGGAGCAGAGCGGCAATGGCAGAGGCCACAAGAATCCTTCGCTGGGCGGAATAACACGTGAGCGCCCTGTCAGCGGTCTTCTGTTGATCGACATGATGGCGTTGATCGACATGATGGCGTCTCGTCTCAACAAGAAGCTCCCGAGATATTGTTCCAGGTCAAGGGACCCCCAAGCCAGTGCGGTGGATGCCCTGGTGAATCCGTGGGTGTTCAAGTCGGTGTATGTATTCCCTCCACTTCCTCTCATTCCAAAGGTACTGGGGATCATTCGTCGAGCAAGGGTTCAGGCGATTCTCGTCGTTCCAGATTGGCCAAGAAGGGCCTGGTACCCGGATCTTCAGGAATTACTGGTGGAAGATCCTTGGCCGTTTCCTCTAAGAGAGGACCTGTTGTCACAGGGTCCATGCGTGTTTCCAGACTTACCGCGGCTGCGTTTGACGGCATGGAAGTTGAGCGCCAGATCTTAGCTCGTAAGGGTATTCCAGGAGAGGTCATTCCTACTCTCATTAAGGCTAGGAAGGAGGTTACGGCGAAACATTATCACCGTATTTGGAGGAAGTATGTTTCCTGGTGTGAGACTAAAATGGCTCCTGCGGAAGATTTTCATTTGGGTAATTTTCTCCACTTTTTGCAGGCAGGTGTAGATGCAGGCCTGAAATTGGGCTCCATCAAAGTGCAGATTTCGGCTTTGTCTATTTTCTTTCAAAAGGAATTAGCTGTCCTCCCAGAGGTTCAGACGTTTTTGAAAGGAGTATTGCATATCAATCCTCCGTTTGTACCTCCTGTGGCTCCATGGGATCTTGACGTGGTCTTACAGTTTCTCATGTCTTCCTGGTTTGAACCTTTGCGTAAGGTTGAGTTGAAGTTTCTCACTTGGAAGGTAGTCATGCTGTTGGCGCTGGCGTCTGCCAGACGAGTGTCAGAGTTGGCGGCCTTATCTCATAAGAGCCCGTACTTGATTTTTCATTCGGATAGGGCGGAATTGAGGACTCGTCAACAATTTCTGCCGAAGGTGGTTTCTTCGTTTCACATTAACCAACCTATTGTGGTGCCGGTGGCTACGGATGCTGTGGCAGTTCCAAAGTCTCTGGATGTGGTGAGAGCTTTGAAGATCTACGTCGCCAGAACGGCTGTTGCCAGGAAGACTGAGGCGCTGTTTGTCCTGTATGCTTTTAACAAGATTGGTCATCCTGCTTCAAAACAGACTATTGCACGCTGGATTTGTAGTACGATTCAGCAGGCTCATTCTTCGGCCGGGCTACCAGTGCCGAAGTCAGTAAAAGCCCATTCTACCAGAAAAGTGGGCTCGTCTTGGGCGGCTGCCCGAGGCGTCTTGGCTTTACAGCTTTGCCGAGCGGCCACCTGGTCGGGTTCAAACACTTTTGCTAAGTTCTATAAGTTTGATACCCTGGCTGATGAGGACCTTGCGTTTGCTCAGTCAGTGCTGCAGAGTCATCCGCACTCTCCCGCCCGGTCTGGAGCTTTGGTATAAACCCCATGGTCCTTTTGGAGTTCCCAACATCCTCTAGGATGTAAGAGAAAATAGGATTTTGGTACCTACTGGTAAATTCTTTTCTCCTAGTCCGTTGAGGATGCTGGGCGCCCATCCCAGTGCGGACTGTTACTTGCAGTGTATTCTTGTTGGTTAACTTAGTTTATACATGGATTGTGTATTTCTTGTTTTCAGCTTGTTGCTGTTGTTAATTCATACTGTTATCTGGTTTACTGCTACTCCGGTTGTACGGTATGTTTGTGGTGTGGTCTGGTATGTTTGTAGCTCTTAGTTTACACAAAAATCCTTTCCTCGAAATGTACGTCTCTCCTGGGCATAGTTCCTATAACTGAGGTCTAGAGGAGGGGCATAGAGGGAGGAGCCAGTTCACACCCAGTTTAAGTCTTTTCAGTGTGCCCAAGCTCCTGCGGATCCTGTCTATACCCCATGGTCCTTTTGGAGTCCCCAGCATCCTCTATGGACTAGGAGAAAAGGATTTACTGGTAGGTACCAAAATCCTATTTTTTCAACCTGCATGCCCAGACATTGGCCACCAAAGGAATACTAAAAATCCTGATTCATGCTCCTTACATTATTTGTCATTTTTCATCCTTATAGTACTGCCCCTTACACAATATGCCACACACCATAATGCTCATTACACATTATTCCACACACTGTAATGCCCATTACACAGTATGCCACACACCTTAATGCCCATTACACATTATGCCACACAGCGTAATGCCCATTACACAATGATACACCATAATGCCCATTACACTATTTGCAATACACCATATCACTCATTACACAGTATGCCACACACAGTAATGCCCATTACATATTATGCCACACACCATAAAATGCCCATTACATGATATGCCACACACGTAATGCCCATTACATATTATGCCACACACCTTAATGCCCATTACATGTTATGCCACACACCATAATGCCCTTTACATATTATGCCAAACACCTTAATGCCCATTACATGCTATGCCACACACAGTTATCCCCCACACAATAATGCCCCACAGTAAAGCTTCTAATTACTTTTAAATTACCTGCTTGTTGTCAGTGGTCTCATGCTCATTGCCAAGTGTTCCAGAGCAACCAATCACATATCAAATGAGTAATTTGTTGCTATTTATTCCACCATTTTCCAAGGCCACTGCATCTTCTGAGGTTTTATACTCTGGATTTAAAATGGAAATGTTATTAAGTACAAAACACTTTGCTACTTTATTTCCAGTAGCCAAAACCACAATAAATGCTGCAGCTTTGAAAATTAGCACTTAGGGGTCAAGTCATAAAGCAGTGAATAGTGTGAAGAAGTGAGCCTGTGGAGAAACTATTTTTTGTTTAATTCACAGTTTTTCCTTCAAGTGCACGGTACCGCCATGGGCACTAAGTTCGCCCCTAGCTTTGCTAATTTATATATGGGCCGCTTCGAAGAAGAATACATCTGGGGGGGGGGCATAGAGGGCGAACTTGGTGCTGTATGGTCGGTACATAGATAATCTTTTTATTATTTGGGATGGGCCTCTACTATTTCTTCCTTTATTTCCTTTATTAATTCTAACACGTTTGGTCTTAAGTTTACACACTCTTGTCACTCTACACACATGAACTATCTTGATGTTGCTCTCTCTGTCAGGGAATGTAATATTACAACTGGTACATTTAGGAAAGAAGTAGATTCTAACAGCTATCTGAATTACAATAGCTGTCACCACCAAAAGTGGAAAGACAACATTCCAGTTTGACAATATTTAAGGATGAAGAGAAACTGTACAGAGGCAAGTGAGTTTAATAAACATGCTGTTATTCTTTCTGAAGCATTTTTGGACCAGTATCCCTTAAGATTATTAGAGGAGTCATTTGAGAAAGCTGCGTCAAGAGATAGATTATCACTCTTACATAAATCCAAGAGTGAGGAGACACAGAAGGTTAGCATTATAGATGATATAATAATATGTCCGATCATAACCAAATACAACGTATGCTCGAATGAAATCAAGAACATACTAAATAAAAACTTTGAAATCCTTAAATTAGATACAACTTTAAAACCATCTCTGGGGGACTCGGTAAAAGTGGTTTTTCGTAAGGCTAAAAATATAAAGAACGTTATCTCTCCAAGTTTTTTTTCAGGGACAAATAGCGGCACCTTAACAACTAATAATTGGTTAACAACCCTGAGGGGTTGTCTTAAATGTGGAAGAAAAAACTGCCTGACCTTCCCGTTTATACTGAATAGGAGTATGAGCTTTAAATCTTCTAATTTGGGACACACATTCGATATAGAGACTGTTATTAATTGTCAACAATCCTATGTTATATATTTAGTGAGCTGTAAGTGTGGTAAACAATACATGGGTAGGACCACTAGGAGTCTGAACACGAGGTTCCTTGAGCATAGGAGGAATGTAATAAAGAGGAATCTTAAACACAGCCTCTCGAGACATGTAGTATACCATCATGCTGGGAACGTTGAAGTGTTAACTGTTCAGGGGATTGAATCGATAGCTCCCACCCCAAGAGGTGGGGACAGATTTAATCGATTATGCACTAGAGAGGCCTTCTGGATATTCTCATTGGGTACTCTCATTCCAGAGGGTCTCAATGAGAATATTGAATTGAACAACATTGGAGGTTGTTAGGCTCGTATCGACCCATCTCCTTACCTCTCCTTTACCCCACCCTTTCCATTGTTATATTATTAATATAACTATTATTAGTATATATCCTTATCGATTTTCCCACCATCTATCCTTTTGCCCTTGTTCTTCTTATTGGTTTAGTTAAGAATAAGAGTAATGGATGATCTATTGACGTTTGGACGTTTAAACATTAATGAAAAATTGATGAAGAAATCTGTCCAACATATCTCTGTAATTTATGGTCATTAGAATTTTGATATATTTAATCCTATAATTGTTTCAATATAAAAGCGGATACCTAAGATTGCATATGAGATTGTTTATTGTACAGTTTAATTGGTAAAAGGGATCTGTGATCAGTCTAGATACGGCACCTTAAAAGCTAATTGTCTCACATAGTCGTGTGTATAGATATTAGGTCTCTAGTGAAATACTTAATACATTATAATGGCTGTGATTAGTTCTATATGTAAGAGAATGCTCTGAAGAAATGCATGTGTATATATATTTTTAAAGTGTATATATACCTTTAAAGTTTGTGCTTAATAATTAAAACGTATGAAGTAGAATCTAAGTACTAAATTGCACATGAATAATAGTTCCTGGAGGGATTTGAACCCGGGACTCTATGCATTGTATGCACTTTACAAACCCTCTAAGCTATTGATGCTGCACATGATTGTAGAGGGTTTTATGTATGTTATAGTCTCCTGGTCAGTCTGTAATACATTTTAAACTTTACTTTTGTGTGTATATATATTTTTAAAGTGTATATATACCTTTAAAGTTTGTGCTTAATAATTAAAACATATGAAGTACAGTCTAAGTACTAAATTGCACATGAATAATAGTTCCTGGAGGAATTTGTACCCGGGACTCTATGCATTGTATGCACTTTACAAACCCTCTAAGCTATTGTTGCTGCACGTGAGTGTAAAGGGTTTTATGTATGATAGTCTCCTGGTCAGTCTGTAATAAATTTTAAACTTTACTTTTGATATATTTTAAACATTAAACACTATTATTATAAGTTTAAAACATGTTACCACCAAAGAATCTAACACTAACCATCAGAAATTATTATGAATGATTGTTTTTTGTTCGTTTGTTTAAATATTCAAGCTCATGTATTATATTAGCTATGTGAACATTGCTAAACATCTGAGTGCAATTAATGTAATCAGTAGAATGATTGGCTGGATCTGCTTTAAAAGGAGCTGACAATTCAATCACACTATTCCTCTGATGAAACCGCTTGCCCTAACGGCGGAGAAACACGTAAGGAGGGAATTTTTGCTGGGATTCTACTGCCCATAGTCCAACCATCTTCCTTGTGACTGCACGGCGGGTCGACGAGCCGTTCTGATTGGGGACACAGCTGAAGCGGTGCCTGGCTAAGGAGGTCCGCTCCCCTTGCAAGAGAAGCTAAAGCCGTGAGAGCCGTGAACAACCGTGACAGCCGTGAGTAACAAGCTCTCCATATTACGGTTGCAAAAACTAGGGGTCGTAGCATACCGCTGTGGTTATTCAGGCAGCCACAGCGCTCTCCCCCGTACAAAATTGACAAAATTAAGTGGTACCACAGAGACTGTAAAAAACTGTTACATAAAGGGATTTGGTGTCCATTGGAGCACTGAGACACAAGTCTGTTACAAACAGTCAGTTGGACTGGTACATATATAGCCTTTTGAGATGGCTTTTTAAGGAGATATGGACATGGGCTTGAATCAAATTGCACAATTTTAAAGTATTTTTATTTTGTCTTATGAATGTATTTAAATAAAACTACTATTAAGTAATTGAATGACATTTTTTCAGCGCTCCTATAAATTATTTTTTGTAACTTTTTTGTAGTGGGTGGAACAGCACCGCCAGTAGGAGCTGCAGAGATTTGTTATTTATTGAAGTGGTATATGTGTATAGATTTTTTGGTGGATTAATAAGCGCTATGTTTTTATTTTTATTAATTCTTTCTGTGGAGAAGATGCCCATGGCAACCAATCAACTGCTCTGTTCAGTTGTATAGTATGCAAATTTTAAACGTTACTTCAATACTGATTGGTTGCCATGGCTAACTTCCCCACTGGCTCACTTCTCCACACTTTTCACTGCTTCATGAATAGACCCCTTAGTACATTTACAGTACCACACAATTTTATTAAGAAGCATGCAAAGCCTATTTCATAGTTGCCTACTCCCTGGAGTGCCAGAACATCAGGGAGCTCTCTCAGACTTCATAGTGAGTGAACTAGCCTCCCAGATCCGCCCATTTCTCTGAATAAGTGGACACCGAGGGCTTATGATGTGAGTCGTGGTGATTTGCACCATTGTGAACAGCCCCCTCGCTGCCCGATGCCACAAATACATTGAACAGATGGGGGTAGTGACTCACTACTCGCGTGCCCCTGTAAATGTGCACACTAATTGTGGTGTGGCTACACCTGTATCGTACAGACAGTAAATGACTGAGCTGAGTAATATGCATGTAACTACTGTAGTGTGTGTATTAAACTAATGAAGTCTCTCACATGGTGCGTGTTTATTGTTTAAGAATACAGGGACCCATAATTGTTCTTCTTGTTGTTGTCTTCTATTTGTAAAATGTACTTATTTTTACTTCAATAAAAAACATCATAAAAAAAAAACTAAAGAAGTCAAACATATCTTCAGTCTTTTGTGGCTCATTGTGTTTTTAGGAGGAATGTGATGCTATGAAAGCAGTAAAAGCACAGGAATAAGGGGTAGAGTTGCTAAGTGTCGGTTTGGGTTTCAATTAAAACCAGCGGGCACTGTCAGTGTGTTGGACCATCAAAATACAGTATTTATTAAGCATCAGGTTTGGCTGTCATTTGCAAAACGCCGTTGATGTACATTGGTTTTGATGTCTCAGCGCAAATAAGGCTAGAATCTGTCATCAATCTCTGGAGTTAAAACACTACACAAAACAGTATGATCTGTGCAGGCTTTGGGCTTGATTCAGAGATGGATGCTATTCTCATCACTGCTACATCTTTGGACGCAGCAACAACCCCTTATCCCTATGCTTTTATTGCTTTCATAGCATCAAATTCCTCCTAAAAACACAATGAGCCTCAAAAGACTGAAAATACTGTATGTTTGACTTCTTTAGTTTTTTTGCATTATATTTTTTTAGTAAAAATAAGTAGGTTTTACAAATAGAAGACAACAAGAAGAAGAACAATTATGGCGAGAATATTCTACTGCTGTAGGAGGCACCTGAGGACAAAAGACACCCCTTTGCAGTATCACAGATTGAGGTGCTGTGTCTGAAGCCCTCAGCCATCTGAGTAAGTCTCAGCTTACTCAGAATGACCAGCAGAGTTGCACAGCCGGGGCCAGGAAGTCTTCATCAGATGGCGCAGACCATGGGGTTGGAAAGGGCTGTATGGGTGTTTGACATACTCTACCTCAGGCAGGGGTAGTAGTCCCTTGTGTTTTCTCTGATTCTACCACCTGCCAAGTGTCAGCAATTGTACATCCTTGATACACAGCATTGTTACACGATGATGACAACTGAGTCACAGTCATTGGAACTCAGGCATAGAAGATTCTGTAATTTTGTATACAATGGTATTCAAAAGCTACATAACAGGATGGCCACAGAAATGTCAGTGACTGTCATACAGAAACCTATATGTGAGAGCTGTATATTAGGGAAACAAAGTCATCAGCCATTTCCCAAGTCAATAAGCAGAGCCACAAAATCACTTGAGATAGTACAGTCATATGGGTGTGGTTCAATTGAAGTAAAGTAGGTAAGTGGATACATATACTTTGTGACTTTCATAGATGACTTCACAGGAATGACATGTGTTCTTCATCAGAGAGATATCTGGAGTAGCACAGAAAATTGCAGATGACAAGAGACTCATAGTAAAAGCAGCCAGAGAATCAAGACCCTGATATCTAACAATGGTGGAGAATACCTTAACAGAGAGGTTGCACTATTATTATGACAATATGGAATAAAGCATCAATTGACCATTGCCTGTACTTCTGAACAAAATTATGTACGTGAACAAGCAAAGCGTACATTAGTGGAGAAAGCAAGATATACAGTATGCTGAAGGATGCAGTCCTAGACAGTTTTGGACAAAAGCCATGTCCACAGTAGTTTATCTAAAAAAAACCCAAAACATTCTTGAACAGTTTTTCTAAAGGACATAACACCTAGTGAAGCTTGGTCAAAGAGAAAACCCAGTGTAAAACATCTCAGAACTTTTGGAAGTATGCCCTATGTGTACCACAGGAAAGAAGACACAAGCTGGATTCAAAATAGTAAAGTACATCATGCTATGCTACTGTCATGAAAGCAAATGTTATAGATTATGGAATCCAAGTACCAAAAGGCTTGTCAAGTCTTGAGATGTCATAGTCAAAGAAACAGAGAGAGTCACAAAAAAGCTGGAATTTTATATGTAGAATAAATATGTGTCACTGGACATGCCAGCAGTTGGAGATTTATTTGAACCAGACACTACCAGCATGGAAGTTGAGCCACAGAAAAGGTATTTTGCAATATCAGATATTGGCAAACAACTTAAGAGGTATAATCAAGAATTTGCAAATATTGCATTCAGTGAGCCCCAAGACATCCAGAAGCCAAAGTCAAGGTTTAATTGGTGTGAGTGGAAGTCCAAGATAGTCAAACAGACTTTGCCAGATTTAAAGGTCACAAGTGAGTAAGACATACAGAATTGTGAAACTGACAGCAGTCTTAAGTTTGTGAGTCAAGAGACTGTTGTTGTGATCTATGCTGTCAGTAAGGGACTCTTGCTGATGTGTCTATCAATAAGAATGGATCAAAGTCGGGGGGCGTGGCCTGACCGGGATGAGGGATAGCAGCATTTACAGCCAGCTCCTGCCTCACAGTCTACAAAACCCATCTTACAGCCCCTGTACACCGGAACTTGTGTCCCCCACACCGTCCCCTATCCCTACTGACGCCAGCGACTAACCTGGCAGAGCGCTGCGGAGCCGGGAGACACTTTTACAGGTCTCTGCGGGTTGCGGCCTTAACTTCCACCCAAGCCGGGGACTCGAGTTGCGTGGGTGCCCGACGGCCGAGCTCCAAGCCGGAGGCCGCGGGAAAACGGACCCGCGGACGCCGCAGATCCTCCAGCGGACATCACCTCTCTCCCCTCAGGGGCCCGACGAGCACCACTAGCACTCAGGACAAATAATCCTCCACAATAAAAGAGGTGAGAGAAGTATTTAACATCAGAATATACTCCCTGGATTGTGCTGCTGCGGCAGCCATTTTAAAAATCTTTCATTCTTCTTTCTCCCTCCTGGTGCTGGTTCTTTCCTGGACAGTGTGGTGAGACATTGAACGCACCACAGTAGAAATAACAGGAGCATTTATCATTTATCAATAGACAAATTTTCACCTCTGAACAAGATAATATATTTATTTATCTCATGGTAAATATATTAATCCTATATACCCGGTCTGTTGCTACCTGAGGATTTTAACATCTCCTAATCCTCCCCCACGTTTCCCGTGCACTCAACAGCTATAATTCTGAATATACTGATTAAGGTCCCTGTGATTTATTGCATACTGTGGAGAAGCTTGCGGTGCTGCTGGTCAGACCATTGGCTATCACCACAACACGTACAGCCCTATTAACTCTATCAGGGATACATCCACGGGAAAAATCATCTACGAGTTTTGATATGTAACCTCGCATATACAATGCGCAAATAGCCTTCCCTGCAGGCCTTGGCTAGATAAATCACTCTCTCTCATTTCGAATTTGTTACCTACCTCCCTGGTCCAAGATATTGCTTATATGGAAAAATACCTTACATCCTCTGCATCCACGCAGCCGCTTCAACAACGCCAAGAAAAACGCAGGGCTGACGCAAACATAACCTCAGACGCAGACACCATGGCTCTATCCCCAGCAGCCAAAAAATCTGTAGCTCCTCCAGACTCGTATGTTACCTACAATGATGTGGTGGAAGCAATCAAGGCGACTATGGGGCCGTTATTATCACAAGCAGTGTCAGATATCACTTCACAATTAAATCGGCTGACTCATCGAGTTGAGGAAACGGAACACAGAGTAGGCACCTTGTTTCAAGACGTCTCACAGCTTACTCAGGTGGTCCCCAAATTGGAGAAAGACAATTACTATCTCTGGAATAAAGTAGACGACCTGGAAAATCGATCGAGAAGAAATAACATCCGCCTCGTTGGACTACCAGAGTCAGTAAAAGGCCCGGCACTGGCCCACTTTGTAAGGTCTACCTTACCAACCATCTTGGGAGTAGAAGCGGAATGCAGTGATCTTGTCATAGAGAGAGTTCACAGAGTGGGTCATCAGTCCCCCACCGCGGCTAACCGTCCACGGGTAGTCCTTTTTCGCTGTCTTAATTACCTACATAAACAGACGTTGTGGGCGGCCTCCCGTAACAAGAACCCTTTAATTTGGGAATCAGCTAAACTTTATCTTTTCCAAGATTTTTCAATTGAACTATCCCGAGCACGAAAAGCTTTCTCTCCCATTTGTTCTCGCCTGGTGGAACAGCACCGAAAATTCGCTCTGATGTATCTAGCCAGACTTCGTCTATTTGATGGAACGTCCTACAAAGACTTCAACACCCCCGCTGATGCCGAAGCCTTTTTGGCTGAAGCCGACAACACCAACTCTCAATCAGACATTACTGACCCTCCAGCCGCCACCGCCCGCTAGTCTGCGATTGACCCTCTACTTTTTCTTATGGCAAATACCCACTTAACATGCTTAGATTTCTACAGGTATTTTTCTTTGTTTCTGCCTGTTGTATTTGTTTCTCTTTTTTCTTTTTTGCAATAGGTCCAGATGGTAAGGCTTCACTTTAGCAGCTCATGATACTATGCCATGTGCACCGCTGAGGCCTGCACTAGTTATTTTTATTTTGATTGTACTATATTCGCTAAGGCATTTCTTGCGCATTGTACTTTATTGTACTCTATAATACTTCATAGTTTTGCTTACATATTACTCATTCTCCTTCTGAGGATGCAGAATTTGTTAGTTCTGTTATGCATATGTTACTGGTCATGTTTCCTATGTCCGTCTGTTTGTATTTTCCCTACTGTCTCTCCCCCCTCCCCCCTCCCCTATTTCTTTTTGATTGACAGGCTGAGTCTGGATGTTCCTTTCTGGCCCCTGTTTGATACCCCTATCACCTAAATGTCAGTACGAATAGGTACGTGGAATGTGGGAGGGATCAATTCTCCAGCTAAAAGACGTAAGATACTTACTTATATATCCAAGATGAAATTAGACATTGTTTGCCTTCAGGAGACACACCTAACACATTCTGAGTCGCTGAAGTTGCAGATTCTAGGTTGGAAATTGTTGGCAGCCGCCCCTTTCAATTCCAAATCACGTGGAGTAGTCATTTTAGTTAAAAAATCCCTACCCATCTCTATCTCCACTACAGTGATTGATCCTGAGGGTCGGTATCTGATTGTAGAAATACTACTTAATAAATCCCCTTATGTCCTTTGCACGATTTACGCTCCAAATATCTATAAGAAATCTTTCTTTTCTAACTTACTTACTAAATTGTTACCTTATAGCTCCAGCCCTCTCATTCTTTTAGGCGATTTTAATCTTATAGCATCTCCTATATTAGACAAATCCTCCTCACAAAAGTCTCATACCAGCCTACCAAAATTGGGAATCCCCGCCCTTTCTGAACAACTATGCCTAATCGATGTTTGGCGTACAATGCATCCGACTGACAAGGACTATACTTGTTTATCGGCCGCACATCAGACCCTATCTCGCATTGATTACATTTTATTAGCTACCTCATTGTTTCCCTCAATACATGAGGCTAACATCGAACCTATAGGTTTGTCAGACCATGCACTAGTCTGGATTACATTGCAGTCCACATTAGATAAAGGCACGTTTAGACTTTGGAGATTTCATAATTACTTGTCTCAATCATTAACATTTCGCCAAAAAATAGAAGCCGCATGGATGGACTTTAAACATACTAATTTGGAGTGTGAATCCTCAAACCCCTCTTTATTTTGGCAAACAGGGAAAGCATACCTCAGAGGTGTAATCATCGCATATGTCGCTGCTGAAAACAAACGTTTAGCCGCTTCATATTTGAATTTACAATCCAAATTAACTGAATCCTATCAAAGGTATATATCTGCCCCTTCACCGTCCAATAAATTAGAGTATTCCACAGCCAAGATCCACTTCGATGAATATTTTAAATGTAAAAGTGAACGTTCACTTTTCTCTACCAACTACAAATTCCATAAATTCGGTAATAAGACAGGACGCCTTCTCTCCAATCTACTGAAAGGCTCACAGCCGCAAATGCTAGTTCACCCCCTCCGTCGTGAAGATGGCTCGTTAACTAACTCGAGTGACCAGATCACTGATGTCATGAAATCTTTCTATGAAAGAATATATTCTAACCCTAACCACGACAATTCTCCCTCACTTATTAATGATACTTCGCAGTCCTGGACGTTTCCCCCCCTCCCACAGTTTCCTGAGGAATTCTCCCATATGCTGGAGGCCCCTATCACCATTGACGAAATTATGAAAGCTATTCAGTCTTCCAAACCCATGAAAGCCCCTGGTCCGGATGGCTTAACAGCAGAATTATATAAAATTTTATTGCCTAGGTTTGGAGAAAATTTAGTCGCATTTTACAATGACATAGTTACCACTCAGTCTGTGCCTCTTCATTTTAACTCAGCACTCATTAAATTGCTTCCGAAACCGGGAAGGGAGTTATCCCATCCAGGTTCTTATAGACCAATTTCTTTATTGAATTTTGACTACAAGATGTTTACCAAGATCTTGGCAAACAGACTGAAACTGTATTTACCCCAAATTATACATCCGGACCAGACAGGTTTTATTCTAGGCAGACATTCAGTTGTTAATGTCCGCAAAATCTTGGCAATGATCCATCACTCAACCTCTATTAATTCTTCCCCCCCTAAGATGCTTGTATCCTTTGACGCCGAAAAGGCTTTTGATTTGGTAAACTGGAATTATCTTTTTTCCACTTTGCGTAGGTTTGGCTTACCCCCTATTTTCATATCGACTATACAAACATTATATCACTCCCCCCAGTCACATATTTCCTGCAATGGCTCTCTCTCACCTTCTTTTACTATTTCTCGAGGAACAAGACAGGGATGTCCTCTATCTCCCCTTCTATTTGCGTTAGCCATTGAACCTCTGGCGATCGCAATACGGAACTCACAGTCAGTTGAAGGCATTACTATTAGGTCTAAACAACTGAAAGTATCCTTATACGCAGACGATATGGTTCTTTTTCTTTCCAATCCAGCTTCCTCTCTTCCAAATGTCCTAAACCTCATCTCCTCTTTTGGAACTGTCTCAGGCTATAAAGTCAACCTAGATAAATCTGTGATTCTCCCTATCCATGGCCCTCCCTCATATTTTCAATCGCTTCCTATACTCCAATCCTTTCAGATCTCCCAATCCACCGTTAAATATTTAGGGATACATATATCAAAGGATTTATCAGACCTTTATAAACTCAACTTTACCCCAATCATTGCCAAGATTGCAAACTATCTAGACAACTGGCTGTCGCTACCCATCTCCCTTTTAGGTAGGATAGCAGCCATCAAGAGTGTTCTATTTCCAAAAATTTTTTATGTAATGCAGATGCTGCCGATAAGACTCCGTAGGAAAGACGTACAACTCTTGAATTCTTTATTCTCCCGTTTTCTGTGGCAAGGGAAACGCCCTAGAATAGCTTACTCCAAACTACGACTACCCCGTAAACGTGGAGGCCTCGGCTTTCCGGATTTAAATTTATATTCTAATGCGATATTTTTTCGCTATATCAATGACTGGTTGCTCGACACTAGTTCTTACACAGACAACCATCTAGATTCTGCCTTATTCTCTCCCTGTTCTCCAAATGCCCTGCTACACTCTAAATTGTCAGATATTCCGAATGCCGTAAAAAATAATCTCCTATTTATAGACACATACAGATCCTGGATTATGATTAATAAGAAATTTCACTCCAACCCCAGATACTCTCCGTACATATCACTGTGGGGAAACCCAGCTTTTCCCCCCTCTCTATCCAATGCCTCTTTTCTCCAGTGGAAGGATAAGGGCTTGGCCTCAACAGCAAAAGTGTTTGATCCTGGTGGCAATCTACTCTCGTTTGCCGATCTCCAATCTAAATATTCCATACCATCTCAACATTTCTATATGTATCTACAAGCACGTCATTATATTCAATCCCTCCCCACGCCTTCGAACACAGATAAAGAAACGTCGACATTCACTTCGCTTCTTAAACTTATTTCTTCTGTACCATACAAAATTAGTTTATTATATGAACCTCTAGTTTCCATTTCAGCTTCATCCCACTGGGAATCCTCATTACAAAAATGGTCCAGAGATATCCCAGATATCACTCTGGTATCAGACTTACTTACACAATATGACACTTCTCTAAAATTTTTGCAATCATCTTACCTGCAGGAAGTCCATATTAGAATAATACATAGAGCATATATTTCCCCTGCTCAAAGGAGATACATGTCACCCCTTGAATCCGGGGCTTGCAATAAATGCGCAATGTCACATGCCACATTTTTCCACTGTGTATGGGAATGTGGTAAAATTAAAAAATTCTGGAACAAGATGATCAACTTGATTAACTCCATGTTCACTTCCACCTTAAGCCCTGACCCTTTAGCATGTCTATGTGGAAACTTTAAAAACTGGGATTTAGGTTCTAATAAAAAAGACAAACTTCGTCTACTGATCACTATAGTTACGGTAGCAAAAAAAGTTATTCTCATTCATTGGACCCAACACTCCGCGCCCTCTATATCAGAAGTCAAACATAAATTGCTACAAATACTATATTATGATAGACGTACTACTATACCAGATATTGAACAAGGAGTCGAAAAATTTTACCGTAAATGGGAATATTTTATTAATATATTAGACATACATTCACAGAATCATATCCTGCAATTGTTCGAAAATACTTCATGGAACTTACTTAGGAAACTTAATCATGACATAGAGCCTTTATCATAGGTTGGCTAATATTTACTTAAATTCTGGCTGACAACACGAACCTGTCAGGACAGAACTCCAGACTTGAGATGATCTATTTCTTTCTCCCTCACCTTCTCTTCCCCACCCCCTCTTTCCTTATATGTGTTCAGTGTTCCCCCACCCCCTTGATTCTTAATTGGTCTTGTTTCACTCAGTTATGTTCACACAATTAACCAAAATTGATATTAAATTTTTGGCGACTGCCAGGTATTCTTCCTTTCATGGCATATAATTACAACAGGTGCAGTATGCCTGGATGATAATACGTCCAAGGAAGACCTTTGTTCCTGGATTATTGTACGTCGATATATCACTGTTTAGGCCTCTGTTTTTGTTTTCTTAAACATTGATGTACTATGTACTTTGCTTGGCTCATCTTTAGCATAATCTGAACTGTACAATATTTGTTTGGAAAATCTCAATAAAACATATTTAAAAACAAAAAAAACAAAAAAAAGAATGGATCAAAGTCACATGAAATGTTAATGTTTTTCTATGTGCTTAGTCCTGTTTCTTTTTCATATAACTGTGAAATAGCTTTATTTTAATGATTTTGTAACACGTAGAAGCTTGTAGAGAGGATGGGTTTTGAAAGTGGTGTGTTGAGCAGACATGCTGTTGCTCCTCCAATGAAGCTGCATTCCCTTTACCAAGATGGCCACCATAGCTACTACTCAGCATGTGAGGAGCCATCTTGAGGTTGTGTGACAATGCCAGACGGTACTCTTATACTTAGTTGTAGTAAGACCTGCGATTACCTGTTTATATAACCACTGTTCCAGCATCCTGCACCACTTCTTGGTACCTACATACACTTGCTGGCTGTTGAGCTGTATGACACAACATCCCACTCCTGCACCGCTCCATCAACCAGTGTGTATAACAGTGAGTACGGCTGTACCTGCTTTATCTTCAATAAAACCACTCCACTGGTTAAGTAAATGGGATGTTCATAGTAAGGCATCCTCTGGTCAGTACAAAAACTCTGCTACTAGCTCAAACCTATACACAACGCAGCTGGCCACCAGGGAACATCATCCATTCCTCTGCCTGTCTCCTGCAGCCAGCCATGTATATGCAGAGTGTGGCTGTGACGGCCCTAGTGCACAAAACTTGTACCAGCCTAGGGGCAGATGGCACCCTGTACCTCAGTCCATCCCATCACTACATGCACTGCAGTGATGTAACTAGAAATTTTTCTCCCACAAGCCAAAAAATTCTCTGGTGCCCCCTCCCCTCATAATTGGCACTATCAAAGCGAAGAATTTGCGCGCCTAAGGCGAGCGCACCAAAAAAGGGGTGTGACTTCATTAAAATGGGTGTGGCTTTGCTGAAAGTGGCGTGGCGTTGCAGGAAAAGAGTACCTTATATCCCAGTTTTGCAACCTGCACGCCAAGACATTGGCGACCACAGGAAAAAAAATAATCCTGATTCATGCCCCTTACATTATTTGTCATTCTTCCTCCTTATAGAAATGCCCCTTACACATTATGCCACACACTGCAATAGCCCTTAGACATTATGCCACACACCGTCATGCCTGTGACACATTATGCCACACCGCAATGCCCGTTATACATTATACCACAAACTGCAATGGGCCTAAGACATTATGCCACACACTACAATGGCCATTAGACATTATGCCACACACCATAATGCCTGTGACACATTATGCCACATCGTAATGCCCGTTATAAATTTTGCCACACACTGCAGTGTCCCTGAGACATTATACCACACACTGTCATGCCTGTGATACATTATGCCACACACCGCAATGCCCGTTATACATTATACCACAAACTGCAATGGCCCTAAGACATTATGCCACACACTACAATGGCCATTAGACATTATGCCACACACCGTAATGCCTGTGACATATTATGCCACACCAAAATGCCCATTATAAATTATGCCACACACTGCAGTGTCCCTGAGACATTATACCACACACCGTTATGCCACACACCGCAATGCCCGTTATACATTATACCACACACTGCAATGCCCCTAAGACATTATGCCACATACAATGCCCATGTTATAGTATACCACACACCATCATGCCTGTGACACATTATGCCACACACTGCAATGCCAGTTATAAATTATACCACACACTGCAATGGGCCTAAGACATTATGCCACACACTACAATGGCCATTAGACATTATGCCACACACCATAATGCCTGTGACACATTATGCCTCACCGCAATGCCCGTTATAAATTTTGCCACACACTGCAGTGTCCCTGAGACATTATACCACACACTGTCATGCCTGTGATACATTATGCCACACACCGCAATGCCCGTTATAAATTATACCACAAACTGCAATGCCACTAAGACATTATGCCACATACAATGCCCATGATACAGTACACCACACACCATCATGCCTGTGACACATTATGACACACACCGCAATGCCCGGTATACATTATACTACATACCACAATGTCCGTGATACATTATGCCACACACTGCAATGTCCGTTATACATTATGCCACACACCACAGTGCCCGTAATGTATTATACCACACTCCGCAATACCCATTACACATTAAGCCCTACAGTAAGGCTTCTAATTACTTTTCTCATATGTCCTAGAGGATGCTGGGGACACCATAAGAACCATGGGGTATAGACGGGATCCGCAGGAGACATGGGCACTTTAAGACTTTGAAAGGGGTGTGAACTGGCTCCTCCCTCTATGCCCCTCCTCCAAACCCCAGTTTTAGAATTGTGCCCAGGCAGACTGGATGCACTTAGAGGAGCTCTACTGAGTTTCTCTGAAAAGACTTTATGTTAGGTTTTTTATTTTCAGGGAGATCTGCTGGCAACAATCTCCCTGCATCGTGGGACTTAGGGGAGAGAAGTCAGACCTACTTCTAATGAGTTTAAAGGCTCTGCTTCTTGGCTACAGGAAACCATTAGCTCCTGAGGGTTTGGAACACTAGGTACGCCTAGGGGTTCGTTCCCAGAGCCCGCCGTCACCCCCCTTGCAGAGCCAGAAGTCAGAAGACAGGTGAGTAGAAGAAGATAGAAGACTTCAGTGACGGCTTCTGAGGTACCGCATAGCGATCGCGCTGCGCGCCATGCTCCCACACACAGCGGCACTACAGGGTGCGGGGGGGGGGGGGCGCACTGGGCAGCATAAACCTCATAATTTAAGGCTGGCAAAGTGGATTATAAGTGCCTAGGCACTGGATTCTAACCCCCGCCAGCATAGGTGTCTTAAAAAATAGCGGGGCTGAAGCGCGTCATTAAGGGTGCGGGGCTTAGCCCTCACAGCTCTCATCAGCGCCATTTTCTGTTCACAGAGCTTCAGAGACGCTGGTCCTTCCTCAACACTGCTGTACAAGTAACAGGGTGCACGGGGGTGGGGGGGTGGGGGCACAGTTAATTTGGTGCAAATGTAAGTTATTATACAAGCACTACAGGTCTGAGGCTTTATATTAACGTTTCAGAACCGGGATTGAGTGCTGGGTTGTGAGCTGGCAAACTCCCTCTGTGTTTCTCTGACAGGCTTTACTGTGGGTCTGTCCCCTATTTGCCCAGTGTGTCTGTGGGTGTCAGTACACGTGTGTCGGCATGTCTGAGGCTGAGTGCTCTTCCCAGGAGGAGACTGTGTTAGGGACAGAAAAACGGCTGTGGGAGTGACCCTGTCGCCACCGCCGACTCCCGATTGGGTAAATGTGTTGAATGCCTTGAATGCTAATGTGACTCTTATTAATAAGAGATTAGATAAATCTGAATCGCAGAACCAGGCATGGAAGAAATCTGTGGAGGATGTGTTATCACAGGTCCAGACCCCCTCGGGGGCACATAAACGTTTGTTTGCTCAGTTGGCAGACACAGATACCGACACGGACACTGACTCCAGTGTCGACTATAGTGATACCAGATTAGACCCAAAATTGGCGAAGAACATTCAGTACATGATTGTGGCGATAAAAGATGTGTTACATATCACTGAGGACCCGGCTGTTCCTGATACTAGGGTCTGTATGTATAAGGGAAAGAAACCTGAGGTAATGTTTGCTCCCTCTCATGAACTGAATACTCTTTTTGAAAAAATGTGGGAAAATCCTGACAAAAAGTTTCTGATTCCCAAAAGGATTTAGGTGGCGTATCCATTCCCCTCTGGGGATAGAGAAAAGTGGGAGTCACCCCCCATTGTGGACAAAGCTCTATCACGATTGTCTAAAAAGGTGGCTTTACCGTCTCCTGACACGGCTGCCCTTAAGGATCCTGCGGATCGTAGACAGAAAAATACGTTCAAATCCATTTACGTCACCACAGGTACACTGCTCAGACCAACCATTGCATCTGCGTGGGTGAGTAGTGCTATCGAAAAGTGGGCAGATAATTTGTCATCTGATATAGATACCCTAGATAGGGATAGCATCCTTTTAATGCTGGGTTATATCAGGGATGCTGCAGCCTACCTAAAGGAAGCGGGGCGAGAGATATTGGCATTTTGGGTTCAAAAGCCAATGCCATGGCAGTCTCGGCTAGAAGGGCATTGTGGATTCATCAATGGAATGCTGATGCTGACTCTAAGAAAGCTATAGACTCTCTTCCAAATAAAGGTAGTGTCTTGTTTGGTGACGATCTCGCTGATTTGGTATCTACGGCTACCGCGGGCAAGTAGTCATTTTTGCCTTATGTTCCTCCACGACAAAAGAAAGCTCACCACTTTCAGATTCAGTCCTTTCAGCCAAATTAATACAAAAAAGGCCGAGGTTATTCCTTCCTTGCCATTAGAGGAAGAGGAAAAGGTAAAAGATCTCCGGCCGTGGCAGGGTCCCAGGAGCAGAAGTCCTCCCCGCCTTCTGCCAAATCCACCGCATGACGCTGGGGCTCCTCTGCGGGAGTCCACACCGGTGGGGGCACGTCTCAAGCTTTTCAGTCAATTCTGGGCTCGTTCGGCCCTAGACCCATGGATTTTAGAAATAGTGTCCCAGGGGTACAAACTGGAGTTTCAAGACGTTCCCCCTCAACGTTTTTTTCAAATCAGCCTTACCAGCTTCTCTTCCGAACAGGGAGGTAGTATGCGATGCAAGACAGAAGTTGTGTCTGAATCAAGTCATTGTCAGGGTTCCCCCGTCACAACAGGAAGAAGGCTTTTATTCAAGTCTGTTTGTGGTCCTGAAACCGGATGGCTCGGTCAGACCAATTCTGAACCTAAAGTCCCTCAATCTTTACCTAAGAAAATTCAAATTCAAGATGGAATTTCTCCGTGCAGTGATCTCCAGTCTGGAGGAAGGGGATTTCATGGTGTCGGTTGACATAAAGAATGCCTACTTACATGTCCCATATATCTTCCGCATCAGGTTTACCTGAGGTTTGCTATTCAGGATTGTCATTACCAATTTCAGACGTTGCCATTTGGTCTGTTCTCGGCTCCGAGGATTTTCACCAAGGTAATGGCGGAAATGATGGTTCTCCTTCGCAAGGAAGAAGTCACAATTATCCCTTACCTGGATGATCTCCTAATAAAGGCGAGATCCAAAGGCAAGCTGGAGAAGGACATTGCGCTCTCCCTGACAGTTCTGCAACAACATGGTTGGCTCCTAAACTTGCTGAAGTCACAGTTGAATCCAACGAAGTGGCTGTTGTTTTTGGGAATGATTCTGGACACGGAATTACAGAGAGTTTTTCTTCCAGAAGAGAAGGCTCTGGAAATTCAGAGTTTGGTCAAACAAATTCTGAAACCAGCGAGAGTATCAATTCATCAATGCACTCGATTGCTGGGGAAGATGGTGGCGGCCTACGAGGCCATTCAGTTTGGCAGATTCCATGCCAGAGTTTCAGTGGGACCTATTGGACAAGTAGTCCGGATCCCATCTGCACATGCACCGGAAAATAATCCTGTCCTCCAAGACCAGAATCTCTCTCCTGTGGTGGCTGCACAGCTCTCACCTCCTAGAGGGACACAGGTTCGGGATCCAGGACTGGATCCTAGTAACCACTAACCACGGATGCGAGCCTCCGAGGCTGGGGAGCAGTCACACAGGGGGAAACCTTCCAGGGAAAATGGTCAAGCCAGGAAGTTTGTCTACACATTAACGTCCTGGAGTTAAGGGCCATTTACAACGGCCTCCTTCAAGCGGAATATCTTCTTCGCAACCTGCCCGTCCTAATACAGTCGGACAATATAACAGCAGTAGCGTACATAAACCGCCAGTGCGGAAAAAAAGAGCAGGGCAACAATGGCAGAGACCACAAAAGTTCTCCGCTGGGCGGAAAGACATACATGCGCTCTGTCAGCGATCTTCATTCCAGGAGTGGACAACTGGGAAGCAGACTTCCTCAGCAGACACGATCTCCATCCAGGAGAGTGGGGTCTTCATCAAGAGGTCTTCACAGAAGTGACAAGTCTTTGGGGAATTCCTCAAATAGACATGATGGCGTCTCGCCTCAACAAGAAACTTCAGAGATATTGTCCCAGGTCGAGGGACCCTCAAGCAATAGCAGTGGACGCGCTGGTGACACCATGGGTGTTTCAGTCGGTGTACGTGTTCCGCTCCCTGGGTTACTAGGGCAATATTCAATCTTCAGAAGTGTTAGGCTCTGGTGAGGATATTCTTAATTCGGCAAAGATTCCCCACTCCAATTCGCATGGTTTTACCCAAAAGATGAAAGAGAGAGCAATATAGTGAAGTATAGTCAGATTCAATTATGCTCATATAAATTGGATTATTCAAACAAATGGAATCCCACTGAATGGGCGGACCCACGTACCAGATTCTGTGTGGTGTCAGTAGTGCCCACCCAAATACGCCTGTGGTATTACTTCCACTGCTTTCTAGTAGTTTTCCTCAGAGATTCTTCACCAATTCACCTCTCGATTTGGAGTTATATCCCCTGCTGCCAGACACAGCAATGGCTGCTCTCTGCTCCAGCTGCCTTGTGGGAATGATAGATGATAGATCGTGGGTCCGCCCATTCAGTGGGATTCCATTTGTTTGAATAATCCAATTTAAATGAGCATAATTGAAACTGACTATACTTCACTATATTGCTCTCTCTTTCATCTTTTGGGTAAAACCATGCGAATTGGAGTGGGGAATCTTTGCCGAATTAAGAATATCCTCACCAGAGCCTAACACTTCTGAAGATTGAATATTGCCCTAGTAACCCAGGGAGTGCACCACAGCAAAATTTGACTGTATAAACTGTGACTTTTTGGGATTCAGTTGACCATCCCGGCTGGTGGACTGCAGCACCTTTGAACTAAAGCGCCATCTTTACATTTTTTTTTTTTGTTTGCGGTGTACGTGTTCCCTCCGCTTCCACTCATTCCAAAGGTGCTAAAGATCATAAGAAGAACAAAGGTTCAGGCGATCCTCATTGTTCTGGATTGGCCAAGGAGGGCTTGGTATCCAGATCTTCAGGAATTACTCATAAGAGATCCATGGCCTTTTCCTCTACGAGAGGATCTGTTACAGCACGGCCCGTGCGTGTATCACGACTTACCGCGACTACGTTTGACGGCTTGACGGTTGAACGCCGGATCCTAGCCCGAAAGGGTATTCTAAGTGAAGTTATTCCCACACTTCTTCAGGCTAGAAAGAATTATCATCTAAACATTATCACCGTATTTGGAGAAAATATGTGTCTTGGTGTGAATCCAAGAAGGCTCCTACGGAAGAATTTCAGCTAGGGCGTTTTCTCCATTTCCTGCAAGCAGGTGTGGATGCGGGCCTAAAGTTATGCTCAATTAAAGTACAAATTTCGGCCTTATCGGTAGGCCTCACTTCCAGAAGTTCCGACTTTCGTGAAAGGAGTTTTGCACATCCAACCTCCATTTGTGCCCCCAGTGGCACCATGGGATCTTAACGTGGTGTTGCATTTCCTTCAATCACATTGGTTTGAACCTTTACAGAAGGTATAGTTGAAATTTCTCACTTGGAAAGTGGTCATGCTATTGGCCTTAGCATCCGCAAGGCCGGTGTCTGAGTTAGCGGCTTTGTCTCACAAGAGTCCTTATTTAATCTTCCATGAAGATAGAGCGGAGTTGAGGACTCGTCAACAATTTCTGCCGAAGGTGGTTTCATCGTTCCACATGAACCAGCCAATTGTGGTACCGGTGGCTACTGACGCCTTCACAGAGTCAAAATCTCTCGATGTTGTCAGGGCCTTAAAGATTTATGTCACCAGAACGGCTCAACTTAGGAAAACGGAAGCTCTGTTTGTCCTGTATGCTGCCAACAAGATTGGGACGCCTGCTTCCAAGCAGACTATTGCGCGCTGGATCTGTAATACGATTCAGCATGCTCATTCTACGGCTGGATTGCCGTTACCGAAATCAGTGAAGCCCCACTCTACCAGAAAAGTGGGCTCATCCTGGGCGGCTGCCCGGGGGGTCTTGGCATTACAACTCTGCTGAGCAGCTACTTGGTCAGGTTCAAACACTTTTACGAAATTTTACAAGTTTGATACCCTGGCTGATGAGAACCTCGTGTATGGTCAATCAGTGCTGCAGAGTCATCCGCACTCTCCCGCCCGTTCTAGAGCTTTGGTATAAACCCCATGGTTCTTATGGTGTCCCCAGCATCCTCTAGGACGTATGAGAAAATAGGATTTTAATACCTACCGGTAAATCCTTTTCTCTTAGTCCGTAGAGGATGCTGGGCGCCCGTCCCAGTGCAGACTCTATCTGCAGTTATTAGTTATGTTTACACACGGGTTGTGTTATGTTATAGTCAGCCTGTTGCTGACGTTGTTCATGCCGTTGACTGGAGTTCTTTTAAATGCCATGTTGTACGGCGTGTTTGAGGTGTGAGCTGGTATGTGTCTCACCTTAGTTAACAATAAATCCTTTTCCTCGAAATGTCCGTCTCCCTGGGCACAGTTCCTATAACTGGGGTCTGGAGGAGGGGCATAAAGGGAGGAGCCAGTTCACACCCCTTTCAAAGTCTTAAAGTGCCCATGTCTCCTGCGGATCCCGTCTATACCCCATGGTTCTTATGGTGTCCCCAGCATCCTCTACAGACTAAGAGAAAAGGATTTACCGGTAAGTATTAAAATCCTATTTTAAATTACCTGATCATTGCCATGGGTTTCATGATCTTGGTTCCATGCACGGTGCCAGGGGTTTTCATGCTCAGGGTGTCATGCTCATTGCCAGGGGTTTCATGCGCTGGGTTTTATGCTCGTTGCCAGAGGTTTCATGCACTGGGTGTCAAGCTTGTTGCCAGGGGGTAATGCTTGTTGCCAGGGATTTCATGCACTGGGTGTCATGAGGAGTAATGCTGCCCAAACCGCTCCCCACTGTTTAGTGTGCCGCGGGCACCACTGCCCGATCCCCCCGTTGTTGCTGCTGCCCCTGCCGCTCCCCTCGCCGCTCCATGGTAGCAGGGTGGCAGGGCTGCAAGGTGCCGCGGCCAGCGCTATGCACTCCCGCGGGTCTCAGCACCTCCTAGACGTTAGAGGTCAAGTGTGACCTCTAGCATGTCTCCTTCATGGTGGCGGCCATCTTGGAAGGGACATTTAGCAGATTGACATGCGGACGACTAGTCCACATGTCAATCTGCTCTGAATCAGTGGCGGTGCCCCCGCAGCCCTGCGCCTCCAAGCAGAGCCGGCCCTAACCAATATGATGTCCTAGGCAAGATTTTGGCTGGTGCCCCCTAGCACCGCCGCTAGTTCTGCAGGAGATGCCTGGCATGAGTCAGCTGGCAGCTCTGCTAATGTCGGGCGCCTTTTGGTTATGAAAATGCATCTTATTTGCATCACTATGTGGCTAGGATGCACAAGCAGCTTCTGCTGATTAAAATGATATGCGGCATGCCTATATTCTGTGTGTGACTATGGCTGTATCTGCATACGAAGTGCTACATTACAGTGATATCCAGGAATACACTTCAACGTAGCATTTCGTATGCAGATACAGCCGCAGTCACACACAGAATATAGGCATTACAAAGGACAAAGAATGCAGCGCTGTAAACTGGAAATAAATGAGTACAGGTTGAGTATCCCATATCCAAATATTCCGAAATACGGAATATTCCGAAATACAGACTTTTTTGAGTGAGAGTGAGATAGTAAAACCTTTGTTTTTTGATGGCTCAATGTACACAAACTTTGTTTAATACACAAAGTTATTAAAAATATTGTATTAAATGACCTTCAGGCTGTGTGTATAAGGTGTATATGAAACATAAATGATTTGTGTGAATGTAGACACACTTTGTTTAATGCACAAAGTTATAAAAAATATTGGCTAAAATGACCTTCAGGCTGTGTGTATAAGGTGTATATGTAACATAAATGTATTCTGTGCTTAGATTTAGGTCCCATCACCATGATATCTCATTATGGTATGCAATTATTCCAAAATACGGAAAAATCCCATATCCAAAATACCTCTGGTCCCAAGCATTTTGGATAAGGGAGACTCAACCTGTATATAATTTAATAAAAAAATATAAAGTGCAATATCTCATGAGTACTTATGTAATAACACACAGTAAATGCTATAAAAAGTATGTTTACCTAAACCTATGGGCAGACTCAGCACAGCAAATGACAATTAGATGATATCATATGTAGGAGCCTCACATGATCCTTTATAGGAAGTCCATGGAAATTTTTAGCCACAGTCCCAGGGTTGCATAAAACACTGAATTGGTAGTCCTTGTGGAGTCGATTGTACGGACCTTTAGAGCTTGGATCTGGGCATCAGAATCCTTGTAGAAGCTTGGTCTTGTACTCCTTAGAAGGACAGCAGTGTATCCCTGTTTTCGTAAGTGATGGACTTCTAGGTGTTGTTCCAGGACATCAATTGGAAAAATAATGTGGGCTTCTCAAAACCGACGCGTTTCGCTGTGTCAACAGCTTCATCAAGGTATGTGTGTCCATTGTGCTGGTGCCCCTTATAAAGGCTGTGCTGATTGCCCACTGATTACAGCTGTTGCTTAATGTAATTATAATAAAAACATAAATAAAACTACAACCAGTTTAATTGGATTATGGTTAGTGGAGACAAGGTGACATGTATTGTGAAACTTGTTTTGAAAAACAGTTTATTAGATATATAATTTAAAATTATAGGCACTTCCTGATTCTAACTATAGGTCACGTGACCGCGAGTCAGTGGTTCCGGTCTCTGGAACGCAAACCAGAGCCTTATTGGTGGATGTGCGGGATGACGCCGGTCACGTGACCCCGCGTCTGATCACATGACCGGCCGCGACCCCGCAATGGTGATGAGATCCTCTTAGAGGGAGTGATGATCACGTGATCGGAGTCTTTCATTCGTGACGTAGGTCACCATAAGTGCATCACCTCCTTTCCTAGATAATCACGGTCATGTGATCAGACCCTTAAAAGGGCAAACATTGCCCTTAGTTGAAATATAGTTTATATTTAGAGAGGGTAAAGCTCGTTTTTTATGTTAACTATATGTAATGAAATTGTGATTGTTCTTTTAGCACATTAGGAACGTTCACTCAGCAATAATGTATCGAAATTGGGGATACATTTTCACACTTTTATATAGAGAGACAATAGTTATCATGGCAATTCTAGAGGGATGAAAAAGGGAATATAGATGTCATTGGAGTAGACAAAGTTGAACTATTTCTATACGGTTCTATTAACTGGGGAAGTGGTTTGAAACAAAATACTCTTTGGTGACCTCTTGTGGTCAACTAACAGTATAAGAAAAAGAAGAAGACATCAATGGTATCAGAGATCACAGTTAACCGATGATAAGGTTTATAGTACCACAGAGTAAATAAATAAATCTATTAGTATAATCACTATTAGGTGTTAATGTGAATTACAATACTGCATTTAGTTCGAGTGCTTCATTGAGACCGCTTGGATATAAAGAGTTCAATTGAAATGTCCAAAAGATTTCCTGTCGACATAAACGGGTGGATCTGTCTCCCCCCCTGCATGTGGGTGCAATCTGCTCCAGTCCAACTAAACGTAGGGAACTGGGATCTTTATTGTGGTGGTACAAGAAGTGTCTTGATAGACTATGCTTCGTAAATCCATTAATAATATTTCTGCGGTGTTCCATAAACCTTAGTTTGAGTGTACGGGTTGTCCTGCCAACATATTTCAAATTGCATCCACACTTGAGTAAATAAATCACCCATGATGAATTGCAATTATTAAAGGAGGAGATATTAATAATTTTCCCTTCTGAAGCTAGATCAATTAATTTGGTTTTGTTACATGCATGGGTACAGAGCCGGCCATAGGCATAGGCAAACTAGGCAATTGCCTTGGGCATTTGATATGCATAGGGGCATCAGCAGCTTCTGCTGATTAAAATGATATGTGGCATGCCTATATTCTGTGTGTAGCATTTCATATGCAGATACAGCCACAGTCTCACACAGTATATAGGCATGCTGCATATCATTTTAATCAGCAGAGCTGCCTATGCATCCTAGCCACATAGCAATGCAAATAAAATGCATTTTCATTAAAAAAAAGGTGCCCAACGTTAGCATTGATGCAAGATTTATGAGGACACATCTGTATCCAAGCAGAGGTCACAGTGTTAATGGCAGTGTGAGTGCTGTGTGCGGGTGGGTTGGTTGTGCAGTAGTGTTCGGAATATGTGTAAGGAGCATTATGTGTGTCATGTAAAAATGCATTAATAAATGTGCAACATACTGTATGTGTAAAGGGGCACTATGTGTATAAGGGCACTAATAATATGCGGCATATGTGTAACAGGGTACTACTGTATGTGTCATTATGTGTATAGGGGCACTAATAATGTGCAGCAAATGTGTAGGGGGCACTGTGTGTCATTATGTGTATAAGGGCATTAATAATGTGCGGCATACGTGTAAGGGACATTATGTGTAAAAGGGCATTAATAAAGGTTGTCATAATGTGTAAGGTGCATTATATTTATAAGGACATTAATAATGTGTCTCATATGTGTAAGGGGCATTACTGTGTGGAATTAAGCGTATAAATGCATTACTAATGTGTGGCATTATGTGTATAAGGTGCTCTACTATGTGGCGTTGCGTATAGAAAGGGCATTACTGTGTTGTCTAATGTGAATAAAGAGCAATAGGGTGTGGTGTAATGTGAATAAGGAGCAATTCAGTGTAATGTAATATGAATAAGCGGGTCTACTGTGAGGAGTAACGTTTATAAGATAAAGTGATACTACTGTGGGATGTAATATGAATTATGGACACTATCGCATGATCAGATGTGAATAAAGTTGCAGTACTGTGTGGCGTAATTGGAATTGGGGTTACTATTGTGTGGCCATGCCCCTTGCCAGCAAAAACACACCCCTTTTTTGGCTGTGCGCCAAATGTGCGAACTGTTCCTATTTGAAATATAGGGGGTACAAACACCAAAATAAGGACTGCTATGGGTGAGGTGTGATGGTGCTGGGAAAGAGGTGCAAGGTCAGAGGCGGAACTAGCGGTGGTGCTAGGGGGCACCAGCCCAAATCTTGCCTAGGGCATCATATTGGTTAGGGCCGGCTCTGCATGGGTACATGTAGTACATCTGTTGGCTCCACATTTGAAGAAGCCTTTTGGTTTCTTTGTTAGCCAACCTTATTCGCACTTTTCCCCTACATTTGGTGAATGGGTTTTTAATTGACTAGGGACTAGTATGTTCTTTAATGATCTGTTCTTTTTGAAAATGAAAATAGGTTCCGATGGAAGGACACTATTTAATATTGGATCATTCAAAAGCATATGATAATTCTGTTTGATAGTATTTTTTATTTGTTTTGATTTATTATTGAATTTGGAGATAAATGCCAATTCATTCTTCTTATCAGATGTATTTTTTGATTCAGGACAGAGGAGGGAAGACCTTTCTATTAGGTTGACTTCTAAAACTGCTTTATTAAGTATATGTTGTGGATAGTCCATATCACCAAAGGATTCTAATAAACCAGTCGCTTGAGTTTCATATGCTTGGGTACTTGAACAGTTACGTTTAATGCGTAATAGTTGACCCTTAGGAATATTATTTTTCCACGGTTGGTAATGCGCACTTTTATAATTCAAATAGGAGTTATGATCAACATCTTTCACATAATTTGAAGTATGGATATAATTATCTATTATTTCCAGAGTGATATCCAGGAAGTTGATTTTAGTGGAACTAAAGTGAGCAGTGAAGGTTAAATTAAAAGTGTTGGTATTGAGGGTGTTAACAAAATCTGTAAAAGTGTTATAATCCCCATCCCAAATGAAAAATAAATCATCGATGTACCGCCCATCAGCTTCCTTTATGAAGTAGTCTCCATTGGAGACATTTTATAAGACTACTTTAGATAATTTCAAATCTATTTGTTCATCAAATGATGATAACAAACAGAATCTCAATAAATGGGAGAAACAAGCCATCAAGAAACTAACTGATGATACTTCAATCATCATAAAGGAAGCTGATAAGGGAGGTGGGCTCGTCATACAGGACAAAGATGATTACGTCAAAGAAGCCCTGAGACAACTTCAGGACGTAAAATTCTATGAAGTCCTTGTATGCGACCCCACCCCCTTATATCAAAAGGAGCTACATACACTCCTACAAATGTCTCTTCAGGACGGAGTGATATCCAGGGAGGAATTTCAATTTATTTTTCCAATGCACCCCACCACTCCTATATATTATCATTTACCAAAGATTCACAAGTCCATCACTTCACCCCCTGGACGTCCTATTATTTCTGGTGTTAATTCCCTTACCTCTTCTCTATCAGCTTATGTCGATAGTTATCTGCAAGCCCGTGTATCTCGATTAAGATCCCACATCAAAGATACTAGACATTTTCTGGAACTTATCCAGAAAATCACGTGGAAATCTTCCTATGCCTTTGCTACTCTAGATGTTTCTAGTCTATATACAAACATACCCCATCAATTAGGGGTGCAGGCTATCAAACAAATATTGTCAACTGATGGGGACCTTCCCGAGAGACACCAGCAGTTCATTATCGACTCTATTTCTTTCATTCTTTCTCACAATTATTTTATGTTTTCAAACACCTTTAATCGCCAAACGATGGGTACCGCCATGGGGACGAGATTTGCGCCGAGCTACGCCAACCTTTACGTAGGTCTATTGGAGGAGGACCTTGTTTGGGGGGGCGGGCTCGGTGGGTGTCTCGTCCTCTATGGGCGGTACATCGATGATTTATTTTTCATTTGGGATGGGGATTATAACACTTTTACAGATTTTGTTAACACCCTCAATACCAACACTTTTAATTTAACCTTCACTGCTCACTTTAGTTCCACTAAAATCAACTTCCTGGATATCACTCTGAAAATAATAGATAATTATATCCATACTTCAAATTATGTGAAAGATGTTGATCATAACTCCTATTTGAATTATAAAAGTGCGCATTACCAACCGTGGAAAAATAATATTCCTAAGGGTCAACTATTACGCATTAAACGTAACTGTTCAAGTACCCAAGCACATGAAACTCAAGCGACTGGTTTATTAGAATCCTTTGGTGATATGGACTATCCACAACATATACTTAATAAAGCAGTTTTAGAAGTCAACCTAATAGAAAGGTCTTCCCTCCTCTGTCCTGAATCAAAAAATACATCTGATAAGAAGAATGAATTGGCATTTATCTCCAAATTCAATAATAAATCAAAACAAATAAAAAATACTATCAAACAGAAATATTATATGCTTTTGAATGATCCAATATTAAATAGTGTCCTTCCATCGGAACCTATTTTCATTTTCAAAAAGAACAGATCATTAAAGAACATACTAGCCCCTAGTCAATTAAAAACCCATACACCAAATGTAGGGGAAAAGTGCGAACAAGGTTGGCTAACAAAGAAACCAAAAGGCTTCTTCAAATGTGGAGCCAACAGATGTACTACATGTACCCATGCATGTAACAAAACCAAATTAATTGATCTAGCTTCAGAAGGGAAAATTATTAATATCTCCTCCTTTATTAATTGCAATTCATCATGGGTGATTTATTTACTCAAGTGTGGATGCAATTTGAAATATGTTGGCATACTTCTTGTACCACCTATCACTGACCTGGTCAAAGGGTGTTGTGGACTCGGGGCTTCTTCCGGTGACTGGGAAGAGGAACCGCTACTGGGTCGCAATAGAGATGGCCGGATGTAGGTCTTCTTCATACAGGATGAAGACGGTAAGCAGGAAGCACGGAGGAATGCTTGAAGGTCTCCTGAAAAACAAGACTAGTAAAAGTGCTAAGTGCTGAGGTACAGAGGTGCTGGTGTTATTGAGGTACTGAAGGCACTGAGATGCTGGAGGTGCTTAGGCACCGAGGTACTGAGGTTCTGTGGCACTGTGGTGCCGAGGCACCGAGGTACTGAGGTGCTGAGTTTCTGTGGTGTTGAGGCACCGAGGTGCTGAGGTTCTGTGGTACTGAGGTGCTGAGGCACCGAGGTGCTGAGGTTCTGTGGCACTGAGGTGCTTATGGCGCTCGGGCGCTTGGAGGCACGGAGGTGCTTGATGGCGCTCGGGCGCTTGGAGGCACAGAGGTGCTTGATGGCGCTTGGAGACACGGAGGTGCTTGATGGTGCTCGGGCGCTTGGAGGCACGGAGGTGCGTGATGGCGCTCGGGCGCTTGGAGGCACGGAGGTGCGTGATGGCGCTCGGGCGCTTGGAGGCACGGAGGTGCTTGATGGCGCTCGGGCGCTTGGAGGCACGGAAATGCTTGATGGCGCTCGGGCGCTTGGAGGCACGGAGGTGCTTGATGGCGCTCGGGCGCTTGGAAACACTGAGACACTGGAGACACGGGTATACTGGAAGGCACAGCGGAAACAGGAACAAGGGAGCTCTGGAGATCACGGCTTCTGACAGGCAGAATGATGATACACAGGCGCCGGCTCCCTGCTCGGCGTCTGGCTTTGAACCTCCCGCCTTAGTCTGATTGGCGGAGCGGGCAGATGACGTCAGCCCCGCTCCGCCTACCTAATCCAGAACAGCATGGCGGCGCCCTTGCTCCGGGAGCCGCCGGAGAGACCCGCCGACCCGACGCCGGACCCCCGAGGCCGCCGGAGGAGAGAGACGCCAGGCCATCCAGGACACCCACAGAGGTAAGCGCGGCCGCCGCTGCCCGCGGGGTGTGACAGTACCCCCTCCTCCAGGAGTGGCCCCTGGACACTTTCCGGGTTTAGTTGGATGTCTGGAATGGAAGATCCGAACCAGTCGGGGAGCCATTACCTCAGTAGCATTGATCCAACTTCTCTCTTCAGGACCATAACCTTTCCACTCTACCAAGTACTGTAGTTTTTTATGAAAATAACGAGAGTCAAGAATAGCTTTGATTTCAAATTCTGTCCCAGCTTCAGACACTGTAGTAGTTGGCCTAGGAGATGCTGAGTGGAACCGATTTAGAATGAGGGGGCGGAGGAGAGAGACGTGGAAGGAGTTTGGAATTCAAAGGTGGGAAGGCAACTCCAATTTGCAAACGACCGGGTTCAAGACTTGCCGCACTGAGAAAGGACCAATGAACCTTGGGGCAAATTTCATGGTGGGTACTTTCAAACGAAGATTGCGGGTAGGGAGCCATACCTTGTCACCAACCTTATATTGAGGAGCTGCTCGTCGTTTCCTATCCGCAAAGAATTTATAGCGACCGGAAACCCTCTTAAGATTGGCATGAACTCGGCTCCAAATTTGAGTGAAATGTCGGAGAGTTGAAGCTGCAGCAGGAACTTCTTCTGGAGGACAAATGGGCAACTCCGGAACTTGGGGATGAAATCCATAATTAATAAAGAATGGAGACTCACCAGTAGAAGAATGATAAAGATGGTTGTGGGCAATCTCAGCCCACGGCAACAACTCCACCCAGTTATCTTGAGAAGGGGAAAGGTAAATATGGAGAAAAGTCTCTAGATCCTGATTGACGCGTTCAGTTTGCCCATTAGTCTGTGGATGGTAAGCAGAAGAGAATTTGAGCTTAATTTGTAGAGTTGAACAGAGGGCTCTCCAGAATCTTGCTGTAAACTGTACTCCCCGATCTGAGACTATTTCCAGAGGTAACCCGTGCAGGCGGAAATGCTCTTGGATAAATAACAGGGCCAACTTGGAAGCGGAGGGTAATCCGGTCAACGGAACAAAATGTGCCATCTTAGAGAATCGGTCAATGATCACCCAAATGGTGTTATGACCCTTAGAGAGCGGTAATTCAGTAACAAAGTCCATCGAGATATGAGTCCAAGGCCTTTTAGGAATGGATAAAGGATGCAACAAACCCGCAGGCGGCAGACGTGGAGTTTTGTGCTGAGCACATTGAGGACACGAATTGACATACTCTTGAACATCTTTTTTCATAGTGTCCCACCAGTATGATCTTCGCAGAAATTCCCACATTTTCTGAACTCCCGGATGACCAGAAAACTTTGAAGTATGTGCCCACTGCAACAGTTTCGGTCGAAATGTAACTGGTACCGACATTCTTCCAGGAGGAGGACCCAACCTAGTGGGAGCTGCAGAAATAGAGATGGGACTGAGGATTAATGCCTTCCCCATTGTATTCTCCTCATCAGAAGCCATCACTGAACGGGATAGGGCATCCGCCTTGGTATTTAGAGTTCCAGCCCGATACTTGATGATAAAGGAAAATCTGGTAAAGAAGAGCGCCCATCTTGCCTGACGGGGGTTCAAACATTGGGCCGTCTTTAGATACAGTAAATTCTTGTGGTCCGTAAAAATTGTAATTAAGTGTTTAGCACCCTCCAGAAGATACCTCCATTCTTCCAACGCAGATTTAATTGCCAGTAGCTCTTTGTCTCCGATGGTGTAATTTAGTTCAGCAGGGGAGAACTTGCGAGAATGAAACCCACACGGATGCAACTTCCCATCTGAGGCGTACTGCGAGAGTACAGCACCTATGCCTACCGTGGAAGCATCAACCTCCAAAAAGAATGGATTTAGGAAATCTGGCTGCTGAAGTACGGGAGCAGATATAAAGGCGGTCTTCAACTGTTTGAACGCTGCTACTGCTTCAGAAGGCCAATTGCTTGGGTCAGCCCCTTTCTTAGTCAGAGCCGTAATAGGTGCCACGATGGTAGAGAAACCTCTTATAAATTTCCGATAATAATTTGCGAATCCTAGAAATCGTTGCACTGCTTTTAAGGAAAGAGGTTGAGTCCAATCCCGGATGGCCGAGAGTTTCTCCGGATCCATACGCAATTCAGTTCCAGAAATAATGTAGCCCAAAAATGAAATAGAAGGAACCTCAAAGGTGCACTTGGAGATCTTGCCATAAAGATGATTCTTGCGCAACCGAAGGAGTACTTCTTTAACCTGTAGTCGGTGCTCAGAAAGATTCTTTGAAAAAATCAGAATGTCATCCAAATAGACTACTACATTCAGATACAACATATCCCGAAAGACTTCATTAATGAATCCTTGAAAGACAGCGGGGGCGTTGCTGAGGCCAAATGGCATTACCAGGTACTCATAATGCCCGTCTCTAGTATTGAAAGCCGTCTTCCACTCATCTCCTTGTCGAATACGTATCAAGTTGTATGCTCCTCTTAAGTCAAGCTTAGTAAATACTCGAGCTCCACGCACTCTATCAAAAAGCTCTGTGATGAGCGGCAGAGGATACTTGTTTTTAATGGTGACTTCATTTAAACCACGATAGTCAATGCATGGTCTCAGCCCTCCATCTTTTTTCTTTACAAAGAAGAAGCCAGCTCCCGCTGGAGAAGTGGAGGGACGGATGAACCCCTTCTGCAAATTCGACTTAATGTACTCTGACATAGCTTGTGTCTCTGGAACCGACAAAGGATAAGTGCGACCTCGGGGCGGCATTTTCCCAGGAATGAGCTCAATGGGACAGTCCCAAGCCCTATGCGGAGGTAATTTATCAGCCGCCTGTTCCGAGAAGACATCTAAAAATTCTCGATAAGCCTCAGGAACTAACTCCACGTCCAACTTGGCCGATGCACGGAGTGGAACGACAGGAGTAAGACAATTCAATCGGCAGAAAGGACTCCAAGAAATTATTTGTGTCGACCCCCAGTCGACATGAGGGTTGTGTAGCCTGAGCCAGGGAAGACCCAAAACGAGATCATGAGACATTTCCTGAATAACTAGAAACTTCAGTTGTTCACGATGTAAAGCTCCCACTTGTAGCTGAATTGACTCAGACTGACTCGTAATCAAGGCGTTAGGAATTTGAACACTGTTAATGGCTGTAATAGTAATAGGTCGCTCGACCAACTGTAATTTCAAACCCAAACTCTGGGCGCAGGGGAGAGAAATAAAATTCCCCGCAGCACCTTAATCCAAAAGAGCCATAACGGTTTTGACTTCTGTTTTAGTAGACAAAGATACTGAGAGTAAACAGTCCACTTCTGGAGAAGATTGAGAAACCACACCCAGCTTGACTTCCCCGGAACAGGCTAGGATTGCCCGTTTCCCGGGCGAGCTTTGCAAGACTTGAGGAAGTGATCCGCGGCTCCACAGTAGAGGCAAAGTCTGTTCTCACGCCGACGCTGTCGCTCTTCTGGAGACAGTCGAGACCGATTAATCTGCATGGGTTCGTCTGGAGCTGTCGTAACCGATGGTTTAGACGGAGGAGCCCGGAATCTGCACCGATCAGACCGAGAACGTTCGCCAACTCGTTCCTGCATGCGGAGATCCACTTTCACACAGAGCGAGATCAACTGCTCCAAAGAATCTGGCAAATCTCTTGTAATCAATTCGTCTTTAAGACGGTCGGACAGCCCGTTCCAGAAAGCGGCCCGTAAGGCATCATTATCCCAGCGTAATTCGGAAGCTATGGTCTGAAAATGAATCACATACTGACCCACTGAACGAGAGCCTTGTCGAACTCTGAGAAGATCTGAAGAGGCAGCGGCCGTTCTGCCAGGCTCATCAAAGATCCTGCGTAAAGATGAGATGAAATTAGTGTAGCTGGAAACCAAAGGATCAGATCGCTCCCATAAAGGAGACACCCATTCCAGCGCTGAACCCTCAAGCAAGGAAATAATGTATGCTACTTTGGATCGATCCGTGGGAAAGTTGTGTGCGAGGAGTTCAAACTGCACCTCGCACTGGTTAAGAAAACCACGGCAATTCTTCGGGTTGCCGTTGTAGCGAGAGGGAGTGGGAAGCTGAAGGCGTGACCTGGTACCGGACACTGCGTGAGCATTATCAGGAACGACTACCGGAGTGGGTACTGGAGCTGGAACCGGAACTACTGAAGCCAGGGAAACCTGAATTTGATCCAACCTGCCGGATAGTTCTTGGAGATACCGCATCACCTGGTTTTGCGCCGCTTCCTGACTCTGAACACGGGAAACTAGATCTTGGATGGCACTTGCTTCTGGGTTCCGATTCCCCGGGTCCATGTGGCCTGTGTATACTATCACTGACCTGGTCAAAGGGTGTTGTGGACTCGGGGCTTCTTCCGGTGACTGGGAAGAGGAACCGCTACTGGGTCGCAATAGAGATGGCCGGATGTAGGTCTTCTTCATACAGGATGAAGACGGTAAGCAGGAAGCACGGAGGAATGCTTGAAGGTCTCCTGAAAAACAAGACTAGTAAAAGTGCTAAGTGCTGAGGTACAGAGGTGCTGGTGTTATTGAGGTACTGAAGGCACTGAGATGCTGGAGGTGCTGAGGCACCGAGGTACTGAGGTTCTGTGGCACTGTGGTGCCGAGGCACCGAGGTACTGAGGTGCTGAGTTTCTGTGGTGTTGAGGCACCGAGGTGCTGAGGTTCTGTGGTACTGAGGTGCTGAGGCACCGAGGTGCTGAGGTTCTGTGGCACTGAGGTGCTGATGGCGCTCAGGCGCCTTGGTGGCACGGAAGTGCGTGATGGCGCTCGGGCGCTTGGAGGCACGGAGGTGCTTGATGGCGCTTGGGCGCTTGGAGGCACGGAGGTGCTGATGGCGCTCGGGCGCTTGGAGGCACGGAGGTGCTTGATGGCGCTCGGGCGCTTGGAGGCACGGAGGTGCGTGATGGCGCTCGGGCGCTTGGAGGCATAGAGGTGCTTGATGGCGCTCGGGCGCTTGGAGGCACGGAGGTGCTTGATGGTGCTCGGGCGCTTGGAGATACGGAGGTGCTTGATGGCGCTCGGGCGCTTGGAGGCACGGAGGTGCGTGATGGCGCTCGGGCGCTTGGAGGCATGGAGGTGCGTGATGGCGCTCGGGCGCTTGGAGGCACGGAGGTGCTTGATGGCGCTCGGGCGCTTGGAGGCACGGAGGTGCTTGATGGCGCTCGGGCGCTTGGAGGCACGGAGGTGCTTGATGGCGCTCGGGCGCTTGGAGGCACGGAGGTGCGTGATGGCGCTCGGGCGCTTGGAGGCACGGAGGTGCTTGATGGCGCTCGGGCGCTTGGAGGCACGGAGGTGCTTGATGGCGCTCGGGCGCTTGGAGACACGGAGGTGCTTGATGGCGCTTGGAGGCACGGAGGTGCGTGATGGCGCTCGGGCGCTTGGAGGCACGGAGGTGCTTGATGGCGCTCGGGCGCTTGGAGGCACGGAGGTGCTTGATGGCGCTCGGGCGTTTGGAGGCACGGAGGTGCTTGATGGCGCTCGGGCGCTTGGAAACACTGAGACACTGGAGACACGGGTATACTGGAAGGCACAGCGGAAACAGGAACAAGGGAGCTCTGGAGATCACGGCTTCTGACAGGCAGAATGATGATACACAGGCGCCGGCTCCCTGCTCGGCGTCTGGCTTTGAACCTCCCGCCTTAGTCTGATTGGCGGAGCGGGCAGATGACGTCAGCCCCGCTCCGCCTACCTAATCCAGAACAGCATGGCGGCGCCCTTGCTCCGGGAGCCGCCGGAGAGACCCGCCGACCCGACGCCGGACCCCGGAGGCCGCCGGAGGAGAGAGACGCCAGGCCATCCAGGACACCCGCAGAGGTAAGCGCGGCCGCCGCTGCCCGCGGGGTGTGACACCACCACAATAAAGATCCCAGTTCCCTACGTTTAGTTGGACTGGAGCAGATTGCACCCATATGCAGGGGGGGATAAAGATACACCCGTTTATGTCGACAGGAAATCTTTTGGACATTTCAATTGAACTCTTTATATCCAAGCGGTCTCAATGAAGCACTCGAACTAAATGCAGTATTGTAATTCACATTAACACCTAATAGTGATTATACTAATAGATTTATTTATTTACTCTGTGGTACTATAAACCTTATCATCGGTTAACTGTGATCTCTGATACCATTGATAAGTCTTCTTCTTTTTCTTATACTGTTAGTTGACCACAAGAGGTCACCAAAGAGTATTTTGTTTCAAACCACTTCCCCAGTTAATAGAACCGTATAGAAATAGTTCAACTTTGTCTACTCCAATGTCATCTATATTCCCTTTTTCATCCCTCTAGAATTGCCATGATAACTATTGTCTATCTATATAAAAGTGTGAAAATGTATCTCCAATTTCGATACATTATTGCTGAGTGAACGTTTCCAATCTGCTAAAAGAACAATCACAATTTCATTACATATAGTTAACATAAAAAACGAGCTTTACCCTCTCTAAATATAAACTATATTTCAACTAAGGGCAATGTTTGCCCTTTTAAGGGTCTGATCACATGACCGTGATTATCTAGGAAAGGAGGTGATGCACTTCCGGTGACCTACGTCACGAATGAAAGACTCCGATCACGTGATCATCACTCCCTCTAAGAGGATCTCGTCACCATTGCGGGGTTGCGGCCGGTCATGTGATCAGACGCGGGGTCACGTGACCGGCGTCATCCCGCACATCCACCAATAAGGCTCTGGTTTGCGTTCCAGAGACCGGAACCACTGACTCGCGGTCACGTGACCTATAGTTAGAATCAGGAAGAGCCTATAATTTTAAATTATATATCTAATAAACTGTTTTTCAAAACAAGTTTCACAATACATGTCACCTTGTCTCCACTAACCATAATCCAATTAAACTGGTTGTAGTTTTATTTATATGTTTTTATTATAATTACATTAAGCAACAGCTGTAATCAGTGGGCAATCAGCACAGCCTTTATAAGGGGCACCAGCACAATGGACACACATACCTTGATGAAGCTGTAGACACAGCGAAACGTGTCGGTTTTGAGAAGCCCACATTATTTTTCCAATTGATGTCCTGGAACAACGCCTAGAAGTCCATCACTTACGAAAACAGGGATATACTGCTGTCCTTCTAAGGAGTACAAGACTAAGCTTCTACAAGGATTCTGATGCCCAGATCCAAGCTCTAAAGGTCCGTACAATCGACTCCACAAGGACTACCTATTCAGTGTTTCATGCACCCCTGGGACTTTGGCTAAAAATTTCCATGGACTTCCTATAAAGGATCATGTGAGGCTCCTACATATGATATCATCTAATTGTCATTTGCTGTGCTGAGTCTGCCCATAGGTTTAGGTAAACATACTTTTTATAGCATTTACTGTGTGTTATTACATAAGTACTCATGAGATATTGCACTTTATATTTTTTTTATTAAATTATATACTAATTTATTTCCAGTTTACAGCGCTGCATTCTTTGTCCTTTTTACTGTTCTTTCAAGGGGATAACTGCCCCTATACAGCAGCTGCTTCAGGTCAAACACCTCAATTTGTAAGCGCCGGACTAATTACGTTGGTAATTTTCTTTCCTGCTACAGAATATAGGCAGGCATGCCGCATATCATTTTAATCAGCAGAAGCTGCTGGTGCCCCTAAGCATACCAAATGCCCTAGGCATTTGCCTAGTTTGCCTATGCCTAAGGCCGACTCTGCCTCCAAGCCTTCGCAGTGGCTGCGGGGTCAGTAGTTACGCCACTGATGCACTGTTAGGGCTACATTAGGACTGGGTTTGACTGACATACAGAAACAATGAAGACAGAGACTGGACAGACATGAGACATACGTTGGAGGGTCCTTACATTATAAAGCAGTGGTTCTCAAACTTGGTCCTCAGGATCCCAAACAGTTCACCTTTCCCAGGTCGCCTAGCAGGTGCAGAGATTTATTCAATACTGATACATTTTAAAAGATCCACATGTGGAGCTAATTATTTTACTTGCGGTTCTGTGAGAACTGGAAAACATGAACTGTTGGGGCCCTGAGGATCAAGTTTGAGAACCTATGTTCTAAAACAAGGGTGTAAAGAAAGAGACAATAGAACCAGATAGGAGATCAATATTAGCAGGACAGGTAGGTTTGTTTTTTATGTCTTTTATACCTAGATTTATTTTAAAACACACTTTAGATGTCTAAAACTTTGTCTATAGTTATCCTAGTGTTAAGCAATCATGTTTTTTTTTTTTTTTGGCGGGGGGGGGGGGGGGGGGGGGGGGAGGGAGTCACAGTGCACCCCAGGCAACCCCCATGCCACCCGGGTACTCACCTCCTGCGCTTTTTTCCAACTGCAACTTTTGTGTGGCCACGCCCCTTCCGTGTAAGGTCACACCCCTTTCTGACACATGAAACATTATAAACATTAAAAACATTAAAGTCTTCACAGTCAGTCATACCTTTTTCAGAGGCACTGCCCTAATAGACTGAAGCTGCAGGACACGGACCCCATCCCTGATTAGCAGCTGCTAGGTCAGAGATTTTCAACCTTTTACAACTCGCGGCACACTGAACAAGATTTAGATATTGCCAAGGCACACTCAAATATAATGGTGATGCATGGTGCAGTTGCGTGTCCTAGGATGTCATGTCACAGCTTTTCCATACTGTAGGAACTGGCTCTGCAACCACTAAACCCACCAGTATTGATCGTTCCAGGGCCTCAGTAGCAGCAAAACAATAACAGGCCTCGCTCTGCTTCTATGACGGCACACCTGGAGACTGCTCAGGGCACACTAGTGTGCCACGGCACAGTGGTTGAAAAACACTGTGCTAGGTGGTCACCTCTGATAAGCAACAGCAGCATCAGTCTTGTCACAAATCCTGCTGGCCGCCGCCGCCTCCTTCACACCTGACGGCAGTGGTGTGTAACGTCACACAGCAGAGGACGTGCCGCCGCGCTGGAAAACTGTGCCACCATGTAATACATTAGTAATCCCACGCCTTGGCTGCCCCTGGCAGGAGAGGGGTGGAGGTGGGACTCCGTGGGAGATGCGGTGTTAGTAGCGGCTGGGGGAGGAGATGCGGTGTGACTGAGTGGCGGCTAGGGGAGGAGATGCGGTGTGAATGAGTGGCGGCTGGGGGAGGAGATGCGGTGTGACTGAGTGGCGGCTGGGGGGGGGGTGAGATGTGATGTGAGAGGACCGGGCAGGGCTGCTATTGGAAAAAGCGAGGCTGCACTTTGATTGTGCGCCATTCACGGCTCCCAGACCGCCAGCTAATGAGAAGCTGACACTTGGCAGCTTCTCATTGGCTGGCGGTCCGCGAGCCGTGATTGGCTCACGCCCGATTTTAAAAATGCCGCCCCTTCTTTTGATTGGTGCAGCAGCCGGTCCGCGAGCCAGGATTGGCTGGCGGCCGCTGCCACCTTTACAATGCAGTGGGGACCTGATGCTGTGACCGGACGGAGGCGGAACTGGTTCCGCCTGCAATTAGAGGTGACGGAACGCAGTTCCGCCCCGTTCCGGCCCACTTTAACCACTGCTTACATCAATGAGTGCATTCCATGCAGTCTACAACTCTTACACTATTGTCTTTCTTTTTATTTTCTTGCAGCATCGTACTGGGGCATGAAGGGTCCACCGGGGGGAATGCTGTGGTAAGGGCCCATATTTAGGGGTGTGGCCAGCTGCTACTGCAGTTTAGCTAACCATTAAAGAGCACATGGTCTGGGTCCCTTGATAATATTTGTAGTAAATACTGCTAGGTCATGTATGATAATGTACCAGATTAATACTTTGGCCTCTGATGATCTGAAGTTCAGTCAATCAGTTCTGCAGGAGCCTCAGCGTTCTCCCTCCCGTTCTGGGAGCTTTGGTACATCCCCATGGTACTAATGTGGACAGAGCCGGCCCTAACCAATATGATGCCCTAGGCAAGATTTGGGCTGGTGCCCCCTAGCACCACCGCTAGTTCCGCCTCTGACCTTGAACCTCTTTCCCAGCACCATCACACCTCACCCATAGCAGTCCTTATTTTGGTGTTTGTACCCCCTATATTTCAAATAGGAACAGTTCGCACATTTGGCGCACAGCCAAAAAAGGGGTGTGTTTTTGCTGGCAAGGGGCATGGCCACGCAATAGTAACCCCAATTCCAATTACGCCACACAGTACTGCAACTTTATTCACATCTGATCATGCGATAGTGTCCATAATTCATATTACATCCCACAGTAGTATCACTTTACCTTATAAACGTTACTCCTCACAGTAGACCCGCTTATTCATATTACATTACACTGAATTGCTCCTTATTCACATTACACCACACCCTATTGCTCTTTATTCACATTAGACGACACAGTAATGCCCTTTCTATACGCAACGCCACATAGTAGAGCACCTTATACACATAATGCCACACATTAGTAATGCATTTATACGCTTAATTCCACACAGTAATGCCCCTTACACATACGAGACACATTATTAATGTCCTTATAAATATAATGCACCTTACACATTATGACAACCTTTATTAATGCCCTTTTACACATAATGTCCCTTACACGTATGCCGCACATTATTAATGCCCTTATACACATAATGACACACAGTGCCCCCTACACATTTGCTGCACATTATTAGTGCCCCTATACACATAATGACACACATACAGTAGTACCCTGTTACACATATGCCGCATATTATTAGTGCCCTTATACACATAGTGCCCCTTTACACATACAGTATGTTGCACATTTATTAATGCATTTTTACATGACACACATAATGCTCCTTACACATATCCGAACACTACTGCACAACCAACCCACCCGCACACAGCACTCACACTGCCATTAACACTGTGACCTCTGCTTGGATACATATGTGTCCTCATAAATCTTGCATCAATGCTAACGTTGGGCACCTTTTTTTTAATGAAAATGCATTTTATTTGCATTGCTATGTGGCTAGGATGCATAGGCAGCTCTGCTGATTAAAATGATATGCAGCATGCCTATATACTGTGTAAGACTGTGGCTGTATCTGCATATGAAATGCTACACACAGAATATAGGCATGCCACATATCATTTTAATCAGCAGAAGGTGCTGATGCCCCTAGGCATATCAAACGCCCTAGGCAATTGCCTAGTTTGCCTATGCCTATGGCCGGCTCTGAATGTGGACCCCAGCATCCCCTAGGACGTAAGAGAAAATAGGATTTTGGTTACCTACCGGTAAATCCTTTTCTCGTAGACCGTAGAGGATGCTGGGCGCCCGCCTAGCACTTCGTTCTCCTGCAAATGTTATTTGGTTCAGTACAACTTCGTTTTAGTTGAGTACTGCATTGTTACTTGGTAAGTAATGTTTCAGCAGTTGCCGAGTAGTTCAAGCTATTTGACTTGATGTGCCTTGTATGTGTGAGCTGGTATGAATCTCACCACTATCTGTGTATAATCCTTCTCCCGAAGTATGTCGTCTCCTCAGGCACAGTTTCTAGACTGAGTCTGGTGGGAGGGGCATAGAGGGAGGAGCCAGCCCACACTCTCAAACTCTTAAAGTGCCAATGGCTCCTGGTGGACCCGTCTATGGGTCCGCTCTGAGGAGAAGCTCCGCCCCCTTAATGGCGCTGTCTTCCCGCTCTTCAGATGTTTATACTGGCCTGAGGACTTTTGCTGTCTGAGATCCGTGGACCCCGACAGGCTTGCTGACCAGTGTGTAGGGGGGGGGGGGGGCGCTGGGCCAGGGCGCCCCTCACAGCGCTGCACTATGTGCCTCTGGTACCTTCCTGGAGCGCAGTTAATACTGCGCTCCCTCCCCGTTGGCGCCACCTTCACACCGGCCCCCCGCTTCCTAGGGGGGTCGGTGACTCACTCACCACTTCAGCTCTATAAGGGGGTGGCGGCATGCTGCTGGGGTGAGCGATCCCCTGTGGCGGGGAACAATCTATCCCCTCAGCAGCTCAGTGTCCTGTCAGCAGAGATAGTGGCTCAAAGGCCCTACACACTCGGCGATGCGCCGCCGAGGTGCCCGACGGCCGATACGGCCGACGAGCAACCCGGCGGCGGGGGAGCAGTGACGGGGGGAGTGAAGTTTCTTCACTCCCCCCGTCACCCGGCTGCATTGAAGTGCAGGCAAATATGGACGAGATCGTCCATACTGGCCTGCATGCACAGCCGACGGGAGATCAGCGATGAACGAGCGCGGGGCCGCGCATCGTTCATCGCTGGTGTCTCCACACTGAAAGATATGAACGAGTTCTTGTTCATTTATGAACGAGATCGTTCATATCTTTCAGAATATCGGCATGTGTGTAGGGCCTATCAGACCCCGCAGGGTGGACACTACTCCCCCCCCTTAGTCCCACGAAGCAGGGAGGCTGTTGCCAGCAGTCTCCCTGTAACATAATAAACTCTAAAATAAACTTTACCAGAGAAACTCTGTAGAGCTCCCCTAGCTGTGACCGGCTCCTCCGGGCACATTTTCTAAACTAGGTCTGGTGGAAGGGGCGTGGAGGGAGTAGCCAGTCCACACTCTCAAACTCTTAAAGTGCCCATGGTTCCTGCGGAACCGTCTATACCCCATGGTACTGAAGTGGACTCCAGCATCCTCTAGGACGTGTGAGAAATATACCATAGTCCTGTGCAGTTTTCTATGTATAATTCAAGTGCACAGTTTGGAACCTGATCCCTAGAAGAGGAGATGGGGCCCCCTAGGCAGTGGGGCCCACCGATGGTTTCCCTTGTACCCCTGTGGGCCAGTCCGACCCTGTTTCTTTGTACAGCTTGGGGCAAAGATTAAAGCACATAACTTTAATAACTAATTGTCATCATTACCTCATCCAGGTCCGTATGTGCCGGTGCATTCTTCGTATATACCCTATTACACTTTGATCTTGGTGAGGCAGTATGACAAGTGCTATTTACAGTACATATAGGCAAGAATAGTGCACATCCAAAAAAGCGCTCACCAATTACCATGATACCCCATGTGTGACATGACGAATATAATAGTATGAAATAATTACATTCACCCTTAATAGGATGGTAATGCTCAATGGTAAAACAGATGGAAATGTAATTTTCTGGAAGATCCTTTCCTTCACATGCAGGGCACAGGTAGGACTGATTAATCCTTAATTGACCTGAAACAATAAGTACCTCTTTTCCCAATATGAATGAGAATAGTAAGAGGTACTAAAAACAGCAGACCATAGTGTAGTATGGATTAAAAACACGCAGTCTGCAATTCCACACCATCTACATCTGTGGTTCAGGGTCCCTCTTGGTGATATATCCGTTGTGCCATTTCATGGAGTCATAATTGATATGCTGTTTAATTTTAACCATTTTGTAAATTTAATCTGTGGCATTAAACCTGTGCTTGTTTTTAATCCATATATTGCACGACGTGTTCACATATGTCTGTAGGTGACCATATTATGCATCCATGTTCAGTGAAAAAATTCCCTATTAGATGGCCTTTAACATGCACCACTAAATTTGTGGTCTATGCCATAATATGCCCATGTGGCAGGTACTACATAGGCAAAACCGAGTGTCAATTCAAGATCAGGATGGCACAACACAGGTTGGCCATTAGGAATGCCCTTATAGCAGAAAAGGGTGACCAGCCTGTGGCCAAACATTTTGTGGAACATAGACACACCATGGCCACTTTCAAGCATAGAATAATTGACCATGTGCCCGAATCTATGCGAGGTGGAAACAGACCCTCCAACATGAACCGCCCCACTAGGTACAAAATGCTCTGTTTCTGGACTTCCCTCTTAATTTATGATTTCCATCACCTGTGTTGAACTAGTTAAATGATAAGAAAGCTGTTTCTTCACAGGTGATGGCAATAATAAATTAAGAGGGAAGTCCAGAAACAGAGCATTTTGTACCTAGTGGGGCGGGTCATGTTGGAGGGTATGTGGAAATAGTGGGAAAAAACTCTTACAATTAGAATCACGGTGGATCCACAGGTTAAATACTTAGACCTGTGGGTCTCAATGATAATCTAGGTCTCATTAATTTAATTTAATAGTTACATTTTATTCATGAGTCTTTGAATTAAGTATGAAAATCAGAAAGTCTTAGGGAGTAGCAGTAGTTTAATTTAGAGTTTTTGGCATGGTTTAAGCAATTGATGTGCATTTTATATGAAGTTTTGATACATGTATGTATATGTTTTTTATTGTAATTGGTGTAGTTTCACGAATAATTTTTTAGCAACCTGGCAGCTTATATGTATAACACTGAATGCTTTTAGATATTGAGTTGTTGGAGATAGCAGTGAGCACTTTATATGTACACTACACGCTGGTGTTTCTAGCGGGCACTGTGCTGTTTCACTGGAGTTACTGTTTACATCTCTGTTGCCAGGTAGCGTTGCCATGGACGCGCCTCGGGCGCCGGCGCGTCACTTCCGCGGAGACGCTGGTAACGTTAGTCTGGAGGCCGGGACGGCGCGGCCAGCGGCATATGCTTGTGGGGATGTTCTTATTGGGGGTAAGTAGTATTTAAATGCACAGATTGTCATTTTGCACTAATCCTAATGAAGGGGGAGACCCCGAAATGTTGATATGCACTAATACAAAGTTTCTGCCATTTTGAAGACTCTGAGTGCCGCCTCGTTATTGTATGCTTGTATCCATATGGACTTAGTCCCTGGAGGAGGGCACCTGAGCAAGACAGTCCCATAACAGGGACAGATCCAAGTGCCGGAGTTAAATTTGCTGTATATATATCTATATATATATCTATATATATATATATATATATATATATATATATATATAACCAATTGAATTTGCCAAGGTGATGGTAGAGCTGATGATGCTACACCGCAAACTGGGAGTGAACATAGGGGGTCAGTCCGAGTTGATCGCTCACTAGCTGTTTTTAGCAGCAGTGCAAACGCTAAGCCGCCGCCCTCTGGGAGTGTATCTTAGCTTAGCAGAAGTGCGACTGAAAGGATCGCAGAATGGCGGCAAAATATTTTCAAGCAGTTTCAGAGTAGCTGTAGACTTACTCCTACCTTGCGATGACTTCAGACTATTTAGTTCCTGTTTTGACATCACAAACACGCCCTGCATTCGGCCAGCCACTCCCCCGTTTCACCAGCCACTCCTGCGTTTTTATCTGGCACGCCTGAGTTTTTACACACACTCCCCGAAAAAGGTCAGTTACCACCCAGAAACACCCACTTCCTGTCAATCACTCAACGATCAGCAGTGCGACTGAAAAGCGTCGCTAGACCTTGTGTGAAACTACATAGTTTTTTGTGAAAGTACGTCGTGCGTGCGCACTGCGGTCCATACGCATGCGCAGAAATGTCTATTTTTAGCCTGATCGCTGCACTAGGAAAAACAGCAGCTAGCGATCAACTCAGAATGACCCCCATAATTTCTTACCTGGACGATCTTCTGATAAAGGCTGCGTCCAGGGAGCAATTGTTGGTCTCACAACCAGATTACTCATGGATCATGGGTGGATTCTGAATCTGCCAAAATCTCACCTAGAACCAATGCGGAAGCTTCATTTCCTGGGAATGATACTGGACACAGAGTCTCAGAAAGTGTTCCTTCCCTTGGAAAAGACAACGGTAATCCAGTCAATGTTTCAGGCTGTCTTGAAGCTGAAACAAATCTCGGTACATCTATGCATCCGCCTTCTGGAAAAGATGGTGTCTTCTTTCGAGGCGATTCAGTACGGATGGTTCCATGCGAGGCCCATTCAACTGGATCTGTTGGACAAATGGTCCGGATCGCATCTACACATGCATGAGAGGATTCGTCTGTTGCCAAAGGCTAGAATCTCCCTACTGTGGTGGTTACAAACTTCTCATTTGGTGGAGGGTCGAAGGTTCGGGATTCAGAATTGGATTCTGTTAACCACAGACGCAAGCCTCAGAGGTTGAGGAGCAGTAACCCAGGGGGTGCAGTTTCAAGGAAGGTTGTCAAGTCAGGAAGCCACCCTTCCGATAAATATTCTAGAGCTCAGGGCAATCTACAGTGCCCTTCTGCAGGCCTCATTTCTTCTTCAGAATCAGGCCAGACAGTCGGACAATGTGACGGCGGTGACATACACAAACTGACAAGGAGGAACAAAAAGCAGAGCCGCGATGACAGAGGTGTCAATGATTCTCCTCTGGGCGGAAATGCACACCGATGCTTTGTCTGCGATCTTCATTCCGGGAAAAGACAACTGGGAAGCAGATTTCCTAAGCAGACACGATCTGCACCCGGGGGAATGGGCCTCCGCCTGGAGATGTACCAGGGGCTGACACGTGGGTGGGGTTATCCACAAATCGACATGATAGCCTCTCAACTCAACAAAAAGCTCAAGCGGTATTGTTCCAGGTCGAGGGACCCACAGGCATAGCGGTCGACGCCCTGACAACTCCGTGGGTCTACTAGCTGGTGTACTTGTTTCCTCCACTTCCTCTGATCCCAAGAGTTCTCAAAAGAATAAAAAGGGAAAGAGTGCAGGCATTCCTGATTGTTCTGGATTGGCCACGAAGGGCCTGGTATGCAGATCTTCTCGACATGTTAATCAAGATCCATGGCCTCTGCCTCTTCGGGAAGATCTTCTACAACAAGGCCTGTTTGTCTTTCAAGACTTACCTTGGCTACGTTTAACGGCATGGAAGTTGAAAGACAGGTTTTAGCCAAGAAAGGGATTCCTGACACAGTCATCCCGACTATGATCCAACCCAGGAAGGGGGTAATATCAAAACATTACCATTGTATCTGGAAGAAATATGTCTCTTGGTGTGAGAGCAGACAATGGGGTTCATTCCGAGTTGATCGCAGCGCAGCGATCAGGCAAAAAAAATCGGCATTTCTGCGCATGCGTACGGTCCGCAGTGCGCACGCGCGACGTACTTTCACAAAAAACTATGCAGTTTCACGCAAGGTCTAGCGACTCTTTTCAGTCGCACTGCTGATCGTTGAATGATTGACAGGAAGTGGGTGTTTCTGGGTAGTAACTGGCCGTTTTCCGGGAGTGTGCTAAAAAAACGCAGATGTGTCAGGTAAAAACGCAGGCGTGCCTGGGGAAACGGGGGAGTGGCTGGCTGAACTCAGGGCGTGTTTGTGACGTCAAAGCAGGAACTAAACAGACTGAAGTGATCGCAAGGAAGGAGTAGGTCTGCAGCTACTCTGAAACTGCTTGAAAAAATGTCAGCACTATTCTGCTTACCTTTCGTTCACACTTCTGCTAAGCTAAGATACACTCCCAGTGGGGGGGGGCGGCTTAGCGTTTGCACTGCTGCTAAAAGCAGCTAGCGAGCGATCAACTCGGAATGAGGGCCAATATTCTATGATGGCATTTCATCTGGGACGTTTCCTGCATTTCCTGCAGTCAGGAGTGGATGTGGGCCTACACCTAGGCTCCATAAAAGTTCAGATTTCAGCCTTGTCTATTTTCTTTCAGAAACAATTGGCTTCTCTGCCTGAAGTACAGACGTTCATGAAGGGTGTCCTCATATTCACCCTCCCTTTGTTTGTGCCTCTCACAGCACCCTGGGACCTCAAGCTGGTTCTATGATTCCTCCAATCGGACTGGTTTGAACAGTTAGTATATGTAGATGTAAAGTATCTTATGTGGAAGACCGTCACGCTGTTGGCCTTGGCTTCGGCAAGATGTGTATCAGAACTGGGGGCATTGTCTCATAAGAGCCCCTACTTGATTTTCCATGATTTTCCATGAGGACAGATTCCTTCCTAAGGTGGTGTTGGCGTTTCACATCAACCAGCCTATTGTGGTTCCGGTTGTTACTGACACCTCTACTGTTTGAAAGCCCTTGTACGTTGTATGGGCTTTGAAAGTATATGTAAAGCAAATGGCTCGTATCAGGAAACCGGACTCACTGTTCGTTCTCTATGATGCCAACAAGATTGGGTGCCCTGCTTCAAAGCAGTCAATTGCACGCTAGATCAGGCTCACTATCCAACATGCTTATTCCATGGCAGGTTTGCCGATTCCAAAATCTGTTCATGCCCACTCTACTAGGTGAGTGGGTTCCTCCTGGGCGGCTGCCCGGGGAGTCTCGGCATTACAGCTCTGCCGAGCAGCTACTTGGTCTGGTTCGAACACATTTGCCAAGTTTTACAAGTTCGATACCTTGGCTTCTGAGGACCTTCAGTTTGGTCAATCAGTTCTGCAGGAACCTCAGCACTCTCCATCCCAGTTTGGGAGCTTTGGTATTTCCCCATGGTACTAATGGATTCCCAGTATCCCCTAGGACGCAAGAGAAAATAGGATTTTAATTACCTACTGGTAGATCCTTTTCTTGTAGTCCATAGGGGATACTGGGCGCCCGCCCCGTGCTTCGTTTTTCCTGCACGGTTGCTTGTTTACCTGTTGTTTTGATTAGAGATGAGCGCCTGAAATTTTTCGGGTTTTGTGTTTTGGTTTTGGGTTCGGTTCCGCGGCCGTGTTTTGGGTTCGAACGCGTTTTGGCAAAACCTCACCGAATTTTTTTTGTCGGATTCGGGTGTGTTTTGGATTCGGGTGTTTTTTTCAAAAAACACTAAAAAACAGCTTAAATCATAGAATTTGGGGGTCATTTTGATCCCAAAGTATTATTAACCTCAAAAACCATAATTTACACTCATTTTCAGTCTATTCTGAATACCTCACACCTCACAATATTATTTTTAGTCCTAAAATTTGCACCGAGGTCGCTGTGTGAGTAAGATAAGCGACCCTAGTGGCCGACACAAACACCGGGCCCATCTAGGAGTGGCACTGCAGTGTCACGCAGGATGTCCCTTCCAAAAAACCCTCCCCAAACAGCACATGACGCAAAGAAAAAAAGAGGCGCAATGAGGTAGCTGTGTGAGTAAGATTAGCGACCCTAGTGGCCGACACAAACACCGGGCCCATCTAGGAGTGGCACTGCAGTGTCACGCAGGATGGCCCTTCCAAAAAAACCATCCCCAAACAGCACATGACGCAAAGAAAAAAAGAGGCGCAATGAGGTAGCTGTGTGAGTAAGATTAGCGACCCTAGTGGCCGACACAAACACCGGGCCCATCTAGGAGTGGCACTGCAGTGTCACGCAGGATGTCCCTTCCAAAAAACCCTCCCCAAACAGCACATGACGCAAAGAAAAAAAGAGGCGCAATGAGGTAGCTGTGTGAGTAAGATTAGCGACCCTAGTGGCCGACACAAACACCGGGCCCATCTAGGAGTGGCACTGCAGTGTTACGCAGGATGTCCCTTCCAAAAAACCCTCCCCAAACAGCACATGACGCAAAGAAAAAAAGAGGCGCAATGAGGTAGCTGACTGTGTGAGTAAGATTAGCGACCCTAGTGGCCGACACAAACACCGGGCCCATCTAGGAGTGGCACTGCAGTGTCACGCAGGATGTCCCTTCCAAAAAACCCTCCCCAATCAGCACATGATGCAAAGAAAAGAAAAAAGAGGTGCAAGATGGAATTGTCCTTGGGCCCTCCCACCCACCCTTATGTTGTATAAACAAAACAGGACATGCACACTTTAACCAACCCATCATTTCAGTGACAGGGTCTGCCACACGACTGTGACTGATATGACGGGTTGGTTTGGACCCCCCCCAAAAAAGAAGCAATTAATCTCTCCTTGCACAAACTGGCTCTACAGAGGCAAGATGTCCACCTCATCTTCACCCTCCGATATATCACCGTGTACATCCCCCTCCTCACAGATTATCAATTCGTCCCCACTGGAATCCACCATCTCAGCTCCCTGTGTACTTTGTGGAGGCAATTGCTGCTGGTCAATGTCTCCGCGGAGGAATTGATTATAATTCATTTTAATGAACATCATCTTCTCCACATTTTCTGGATGTAACCTCGTACGCCGATTGCTGACAAGGTGAGCGGCGTCACTAAGCACTCTTTCGGAGTACACACTTGTGGGAGGGCAACTTAGGTAGAATAAAGCCAGTTTGTGCAAGGGCCTCCAAATTGCCTCTTTTTCCTGCCAGTATAAGTACGGACTGTGTGACGTGCCTACTTGGATGCGGTCACTCATATAATCCTCCACCATTCTATCAATGTTGAGAGAATCATATGCAGTGACAGTAGACGACATGTCCGTAATCGTTGTCAGGTCCTTCAGTCCGGACCAGATGTCAGCATCAGCAGTCGCTCCAGACTGCCCTGCATCACCGCCAGCGGGTGGGCTCGGAATTCTGAGCCTTTTCCTCGCACCCCCAGTTGCGGGAGAATGTGAAGGAGGAGATGTTGACAGGTCGCGTTCCGCTTAGAGATGAGCGGGTTCGGTTTCTCTGAATCCGAACCCGCCAGAACTTCATGGTTTTTTTCACGGGTCCGAGCGACTCGGATCTTCCCGCCTTGCTCGGTTAACCCGAGCGCGCCCGAACGTCATCATGACGCTGTCGGATTCTCGCGAGGCTCGGATTCTATCGCGAGACTCGGATTCTATATAAGGAGCCGCGCGTCGCCGCCATTTTCACACGTGCATTGAGATTGATAGGGAGAGGACGTGGCTGGCGTCCTCTCCGTTTAGAATAGATTAGAGAGACACTTGATTTACTAATTTTGGGGAGCATTAGGAGTACTCAGTACAGTGCAGAGTTTTGCTGATAGTGACCAGTGACCACCAGTTTTATTTATAATCCGTTCTCTGCCTGAAAAAAGCGATACACAGCACACAGTGACTCAGTCACATACCATATCTGTGTGCACTGCTCAGGCTCAGGCCAGTGTGCTGCATCATCTATTATCTATATATAATATTATATATATCTGTCTGACTGCTCAGCTCACACAGCTTATAATTGTGGGGGAGACTGGGTAGCACTACTGCAGTGCCAGTTATAGGTTATAGCAGGAGCCAGGAGTACATAATATATTATATAGTGAGTGACCACCAGACACACAGTGCAGTTTATTTAATATATCCGTTCTCTGCCTGAAAAAAGCGATACACACAGTGACTCAGTCAGTCACATACCATATCTGTGTGCACTGCTCAGGCTCAGGCCAGTGTGCTGCATCATCTATATATATTATATATCTGTCTGACTGCTCAGCTCACACAGCCTATAATTGTGGGGGAGACTGGGGAGCACTACTGCAGTGCCAGTTATAGGTTATAGCAGGAGCCAGGAGTACATAATATTATATTAAAATTAAACAGTGCACACTTTTGCTGCAGGAGTGCCACTGCCAGTGTGACTAGTGACCAGTGACCTGACCACCAGTATATATAATATTAGTAGTATACTATCTCTTTATCAACCAGTCTATATTAGCAGCAGACACAGTACAGTGCGGTAGTTCACGGCTGTGGCTACCTCTGTGTCGGCACTCGGCAGCCCGTCCATAATTGTATATACCACCTAACCGTGGTTTTTTTTTCTTTCTTTATACATACATACTAGTTACGAGTATACTATCTCTTTATCAACCAGTCTATATTAGCAGCAGACACAGTACAGTGCGGTAGTTCACGGCTGTGGCTACCTCTGTGTCGGCACTCGGCAGCCCGTCCATAATTGTATATACCACCTAACCGTGGTTTTTTTTCTTTCTTTATACATACATACTAGTTACGAGTATACTATCTCTTTATCAACCAGTCTATATATTAGCAGCAGACACAGTACAGTGCGGTAGTTCATGGCTGTGGCTACCTCTGTGTCGGCACTCGGCAGCCCGTCCATAATTGTATATACCACCTAACCGTGGTTTTTTTTTCTTTCTTTATACATACATACTAGTTACGAGTATACTATCTCTTTATCAACCAGTCTATATATTAGCAGCAGACACAGTACAGTGCGGTAGTTCACGGCTGTGGCTACCTCTGTGTCGGCACTCGGCAGCCCGTCCATAATTGTATATACCACCTAACCGTGGTTTTTTTTTCTTTCTTTATACATACATACTAGTTACGAGTATACTATCTCTTTATCAACCAGTCTATATATTAGCAGCAGACACAGTACAGTGCGGTAGTTCACGGCTGTGGCTACCTCTGTGTCGGCACTCGGCAGCCCGTCCATAATTGTATATACCACCTAACCGTGGTTTTTTTTTCTTTCTTTATACATACATACTAGTTACGAGTATACTATCTCTTTATCAACCAGTCTATATTAGCAGCAGACACAGTACAGTGCGGTAGTTCACGGCTGTGGCTACCTCTGTGTCGGCACTCGGCAGCCCGTCCATAATTGTATATACCACCTAACCGTGGTTTTTTTTTCTTTCTTTATACATACATACTAGTTACGAGTATACTATCTCTTTATCAACCAGTCTATATATTAGCAGCAGACACAGTACAGTGCGGTAGTTCACGGCTGTGGCTACCTCTGTGTCGGCACTCGGCAGCCCGTCCATAATTGTATACTAGTATCCAATCCATCCATCTCCATTGTTTACCTGAGGTGCCTTTTAGTTGTGCCTATTAAAATATGGAGAACAAAAATGTTGAGGTTCCAAAATTAGGGAAAGATCAAGATCCACTTCCACCTCGTGCTGAAGCTGCTGCCACTAGTCATGGCCGAGACGATGAAATGCCAGCAACGTCGTCTGCCAAGGCCGATGCCCAATGTCATAGTACAGAGCATGTCAAATCCAAAACACCAAATATCAGTAAAAAAAGGACTCCAAAACCTAAAATAAAATTGTCGGAGGAGAAGCGTAAACTTGCCAATATGCCATTTACCACACGGAGTGGCAAGGAACGGCTGAGGCCCTGGCCTATGTTCATGGCTAGTGGTTCAGCTTCACATGAGGATGGAAGCACTCAGCCTCTCGCTAGAAAAATGAAGAGACTCAAGCTGGCAAAAGCAGCACAGCAAAGAACTGTGCATTCTTCGAAATCCCAAATCCACAAGGAGAGTCCAATTGTGTCGGTTGCGATGCCTGACCTTCCCAACACTGGACGTGAAGAGCATGCGCCTTCCACCATTTGCACGCCCCCTGCAAGTGCTGGAAGGAGCACCCGCAGTCCAGTTCCTGATAGTCAGATTGAAGATGTCAGTGTTGAAGTACACCAGGATGAGGAGGATATGGGTGTTGCTGGCGCTGGGGAGGAAATTGACCAGGAGGATTCTGATGGTGAGGTGGTTTGTTTAAGTCAGGCACCCGGGGAGACACCTGTTGTCCGTGGGAGGAATATGGCCGTTGACATGCCAGGTGAAAATACCAAAAAAATCAGCTCTTCGGTGTGGAGGTATTTCACCAGAAATGCGGACAACAGGTGTCAAGCCGTGTGTTCCCTTTGTCAAGCTGTAATAAGTAGGGGTAAGGACGTTAACCACCTCGGAACATCCTCCCTTATACGTCACCTGCAGCGCATTCATAATAAGTCAGTGACAAGTTCAAAAACTTTGGGTGACAGCGGAAGCAGTCCACTGACCAGTAAATCCCTTCCTCTTGTAACCAAGCTCACGCAAACCACCCCACCAACTCCCTCAGTGTCAATTTCCTCCTTCCCCAGGAATGCCAATAGTCCTGCAGGCCATGTCACTGGCAATTCTGACGAGTCCTCTCCTGCCTGGGATTCCTCCGATGCATCCTTGCGTGTAACGCCTACTGCTGCTGGCGCTGCTGTTGTTGCCGCTGGGAGTCGATGGTCATCCCAGAGGGGAAGTCGTAAGCCCACTTGTACTACTTCCAGTAAGCAATTGACTGTTCAACAGTCCTTTGCGAGGAAGATGAAATATCACAGCAGTCATCCTACTGCAAAGCGGATAACTGAGTCCTTGACAACTATGTTGGTGTTAGACGTGCGTCCGGTATCCGCCGTTAGTTCACAGGGAACTAGACAATTTATTGAGGCAGTGTGCCCCCGTTACCAAATACCATCTAGGTTCCACTTCTCTAGGCAGGCGATACCGAGAATGTACACGGACGTCAGAAAAAGACTCACCAGTGTCCTAAAAAATGCAGTTGTACCCAATGTCCACTTAACCACGGACATGTGGACAAGTGGAGCAGGGCAGGGTCAGGACTATATGACTGTGACAGCCCACTGGGTAGATGTATGGACTCCCGCCGCAAGAACAGCAGCGGCGGCACCAGTAGCAGCATCTCGCAAACGCCAACTCTTTCCTAGGCAGGCTACGCTTTGTATCACCGCTTTCCAGAATACGCACACAGCTGAAAACCTCTTACGGCAACTGAGGAAGATCATCGCGGAATGGCTTACCCCAATTGGACTCTCCTGTGGATTTGTGGCATCGGACAACGCCAGCAATATTGTGTGTGCATTAAATATGGGCAAATTCCAGCACGTCCCATGTTTTGCACATACCTTGAATTTGGTGGTGCAGAATTTTTTAAAAAACGACAGGGGCGTGCAAGAGATGCTGTCGGTGGCCAGAAAAATTGCGGGACACTTTCGGCGTACAGGCACCACGTACAGAAGACTGGAGCACCACCAAAAACTACTGAACCTGCCCTGCCATCATCTGAAGCAAGAAGTGGTAACGAGGTGGAATTCAACCCTCTATATGCTTCAGAGGTTGGAGGAGCAGCAAAAGGCCATTCAAGCCTATACAATTGAGCACGATATAGTAGGTGGAATGCACCTGTCTCAAGTGCAGTGGAGAATGATTTCAACGTTGTGCAAGGTTCTGATGCCCTTTGAACTTGCCACACGTGAAGTCAGTTCAGACACTGCCAGCCTGAGTCAGGTCATTCCCCTCATCAGGCTTTTGCAGAAGAAGCTGGAGGCATTGAAGAAGGAGCTAAAAGGGAGCGATTCCGCTAGGCATGTGGGACTTGTGGATGCAGCCCTTAATTCGCTTAACAAGGATTCACGGGTGGTCAATCTGTTGAAATCAGAGCACTACATTTTGGCCACCGTGCTCGATCCTAGATTTAAAGCCTACCTTGGATCTCTCTTTCCGGCAGACACAGGTCTGCTGGGGTTGAAAGACCTGCTGGTGACAAAATTGTCAAGTCAAGCGGAACGCGACCTGTCAACATCTCCTCCTTCACATTCTCCCGCAACTGGGGGTGCGAGGAAAAGGCTCAGAATTCCGAGCCCACCCGCTGGCGGTGATGCAGGGCAGTCTGGAGCGACTGCTGATGCTGACATCTGGTCCGGACTGAAGGACCTGACAACGATTACGGACATGTCGTCTACTGTCACTGCATATGATTCTCTCAACATTGATAGAATGGTGGAGGATTATATGAGTGACCGCATCCAAGTAGGCACGTCACACAGTCCGTACTTATACTGGCAGGAAAAAGAGGCAATTTGGAGGCCCTTGCACAAACTGGCTTTATTCTACCTAAGTTGCCCTCCCACAAGTGTGTACTCCGAAAGAGTGTTTAGTGCCGCCGCTCACCTTGTCAGCAATCGGCGTACGAGGTTACATCCAGAAAATGTGGAGAAGATGATGTTCATTAAAATGAATTATAATCAATTCCTCCGCGGAGACATTGACCAGCAGCAATTGCCTCCACAAAGTACACAGGGAGCTGAGATGGTGGATTCCAGTGGGGACGAATTGATAATCTGTGAGGAGGGGGATGTACACGGTGATATATCGGAGGGTGAAGATGAGGTGGACATCTTGCCTCTGTAGAGCCAGTTTGTGCAAGGAGAGATTAATTGCTTCTTTTTTGGGGGGGGGTCCAAACCAACCCGTCATATCAGTCACAGTCGTGTGGCAGACCCTGTCACTGAAATGATGGGTTGGTTAAAGTGTGCATGTCCTGTTTTGTTTATACAACATAAGGGTGGGTGGGAGGGCCCAAGGACAATTCCATCTTGCACCTCTTTTTTCTTTTCTTTTTCTTTGCATCATGTGCTGATTGGGGAGGGTTTTTTGGAAGGGACATCCTGCGTGACACTGCAGTGCCACTCCTAGATGGGCCCGGTGTTTGTGTCGGCCACTAGGGTCGCTAATCTTACTCACACAGTCAGCTACCTCATTGCGCCTCTTTTTTTCTTTGCGTCATGTGCTGTTTGGGGAGGGTTTTTTGGAAGGGACATCCTGCGTGACACTGCAGTGCCACTCCTAGATGGGCCCGGTGTTTGTGTCGGCCACTAGGGTCGCTAATATTACTCACACAGCTACCTCATTGCGCCTCTTTTTTTCTTTGCGTCATGTGCTGTTTGGGGAGGGTTTTTTGGAAGGGACATCCTGCGTGACACTGCAGTGCCACTCCTAGATGGGCCCGGTGTTTGTGTCGGCCACTAGGGTCGCTAATCTTACTCACACAGCTACCTCATTGCGCCTCTTTTTTTCTTTGCGTCATGTGCTGTTTGGGGAGGGTTTTTTGGAAGGGACATCCTGCGTGACACTGCAGTGCCACTCCTAGATGGGCCCGGTGTTTGTGTCGGCCACTAGGGTCGCTAATCTTACTCACACAGCTACCTCATTGCGCCTCTTTTTTTCTTTGCGTCATGTGCTGTTTGGGGAGGTTTTTTTGGAAGGGACATCCTGCGTGACACTGCAGTGCCACTCCTAGATGGGCCCGGTGTTTGTGTCGGCCACTAGGGTCGCTTATCTTACTCACACAGCGACCTCGGTGCAAATTTTAGGATTAAAAATAATATTGTGAGGTGTGAGGTATTCAGAATAGACTGAAAATGAGTGTAAATTATGGTTTTTGAGGTTAATAATACTTTGGGATCAAAATGACCCCCAAATTCTATGATTTAAGCTGTTTTTTAGTGTTTTTTGAAAAAAACACCCGAATCCAAAACACACCCGAATCCGACAAAAAAAATTCGGTGAGGTTTTGCCAAAACGCGTTCGAACCCAAAACACGGCCGCGGAACCGAACCCAAAACCAAAACACAAAACCCGAAAAATTTCAGGCGCTCATCTCTAGTTCCGCTTGACTTGACAATTTTGTCACCAGCAGGTCTTTCAACCCCAGCAGACCTGTGTCTGCCGGAAAGAGAGATCCAAGGTAGGCTTTAAATCTAGGATCGAGCACGGTGACCAAAATGTAGTGCTCTGATTTCAACAGATTGACCACCCGTGAATCCTTGTTAAGCGAATTAAGGGCTGCATCCACAAGTCCCACATGCCTAGCGGAATCGCTCCCTTTTAGCTCCTTCTTCAATGCCTCCAGCTTCTTCTGCAAAAGCCTGATGAGGGGAATGACCTGACTCAGGCTGGCAGTGTCTGAACTGACTTCACGTGTGGCAAGTTCAAAGGGCATCAGAACCTTGCACAACGTTGAAATCATTCTCCACTGCGCCTGAGACAGGTGCATTCCACCTACTATATCGTGCTCAATTGTATAGGCTTGAATGGCCTTTTGCTGCTCCTCCAACCTCTGAAGCATATAGAGGGTTGAATTCCACCTCGTTACCACTTCTTGCTTCAGATGATGGCAGGGCAGGTTCAGTAGTTTTTGGTGGTGCTCCAGTCTTCTGTACGTGGTGCCTGTACGCCGAAAGTGTCCCGCAATTCTTCTGGCCACCGACAGCATCTCTTGCACGCCCCTGTCGTTTTTTAAAAAATTCTGCACCACCAAATTCAAGGTATGTGCAAAACATGGGACGTGCTGGAATTTGCCCATATTTAATGCACACACAATATTGCTGGCGTTGTCCGATGCCACAAATCCACAGGAGAGTCCAATTGGGGTAAGCCATTCCGCGATGATCTTCCTCAGTTGCCGTAAGAGGTTTTCAGCTGTGTGCGTATTCTGGAAAGCGGTGATACAAAGCGTAGCCTGCCTAGGAAAGAGTTGGCGTTTGCGAGATGCTGCTACTGGTGCCGCCGCTGCTGTTCTTGCGGCGGGAGTCCATACATCTACCCAGTGGGCTGTCACAGTCATATAGTCCTGACCCTGCCCTGCTCCACTTGTCCACATGTCCGTGGTTAAGTGGACATTGGGTACAACTGCATTTTTTAGGACACTGGTGAGTCTTTTTCTGACGTCCGTGTACATTCTCGGTATCGCCTGCCTAGAGAAGTGGAACCTAGATGGTATTTGGTAACGGGGGCACACTGCCTCAATAAATTGTCTAGTTCCCTGTGAACTAACGGCGGATACCGGACGCACGTCTAACACCAACATAGTTGTCAAGGACTCAGTTATCCGCTTTGCAGTAGGATGACTGCTGTGATATTTCATCTTCCTCGCAAAGGACTGTTGTACTACTTCCAGTAAGCAATTGACTGTTCAAGTGGGCTTACGACTTCCCCTCTGGGATGACCATCGACTCCCAGCGGCAACAACAGCAGCGCCAGCAGCAGTAGGCGTTACACGCAAGGATGCATCGGAGGAATCCCAGGCAGGAGAGGACTCGTCAGAATTGCCAGTGACATGGCCTGCAGGACTATTGGCATTCCTGGGGAAGGAGGAAATTGACACTGAGGGAGTTGGTGGGGTGGTTTGCGTGAGCTTGGTTACAAGAGGAAGGGATTTACTGGTCAGTGGACTGCTTCCGCTGTCACCCAAAGTTTTTGAACTTGTCACTGACTTATTATGAATGCGCTGCAGGTGACGTATAAGGGAGGATGTTCCGAGGTGGTTAACGTCCTTACCCCTACTTATTACAGCTTGACAAAGGGAACACACGGCTTGACACCTGTTGTCCGCATTTCTGGTGAAATACCTCCACACCGAAGAGCTGATTTTTTTGGTATTTTCACCTGGCATGTCAACGGCCATATTCCTCCCACGGACAACAGGTGTCTCCCCGGGTGCCTGACTTAAACAAACCACCTCACCATCAGAATCCTCCTGGTCAATTTCCTCCCCAGCGCCAGCAACACCCATATCCTCCTCATCCTGGTGTACTTCAACACTGACATCTTCAATCTGACTATCAGGAACTGGACTGCGGGTGCTCCTTCCAGCACTTGCAGGGGGCGTGCAAATGGTGGAAGGCGCATGCTCTTCACGTCCAGTGTTGGGAAGGTCAGGCATCGCAACCGACACAATTGGACTCTCCTTGTGGATTTGGGATTTCGAAGAATGCACAGTTCTTTGCTGTGCTGCTCTTGCCAGCTTGAGTCTTTTCATTTTTCTAGCGAGAGGCTGAGTGCTTCCATCCTCATGTGAAGCTGAACCACTAGCCATGAACATAGGCCAGGGCCTCAGCCGTTCCTTGCCACTCCGTGTGGTAAATGGCATATTGGCAAGTTTACGCTTCTCCTCCGACAATTTTATTTTAGGTTTTGGAGTCCTTTTTTTACTGATATTTGGTGTTTTGGATTTGACATGCTCTGTACTATGACACTGGGCATCGGCCTTGGCAGACGACGTTGCTGGCATTTCATCGTCTCGGCCATGACTAGTGGCAGCAGCTTCAGCACGAGGTGGAAGTGGATCTTGATCTTTCCCTAATTTTGGAACCTCAACATTTTTGTTCTCCATATTTTAATAGGCACAACTAAAAGGCACCTCAGGTAAACAATGGAGATGGATGGATTGGATACTAGTATACAATTATGGACGGGCTGCCGAGTGCCGACACAGAGGTAGCCACAGCCGTGAACTACCGCACTGTACTGTGTCTGCTGCTAATATATAGACTGGTTGATAAAGAGATAGTATACTCGTAACTAGTATGTATGTATAAAGAAAGAAAAAAAAACCACGGTTAGGTGGTATATACAATTATGGACGGGCTGCCGAGTGCCGACACAGAGGTAGCCACAGCCGTGAACTACCGCACTGTACTGTGTCTGCTGCTAATATATAGACTGGTTGATAAAGAGATAGTATACTCGTAACTAGTATGTATGTATAAAGAAAGAAAAAAAAACCACGGTTAGGTGGTATATACAATTATGGACGGGCTGCCGAGTGCCGACACAGAGGTAGCCACAGCCGTGAACTACCGCACTGTACTGTGTCTGCTGCTAATATATAGACTGGTTGATAAAGAGATAGTATACTCGTAACTAGTATGTATGTATAAAGAAAGAAAAAAAAACCACGGTTAGGTGGTATATACAATTATGGACGGGCTGCCGAGTGCCGACACAGAGGTAGCCACAGCCGTGAACTACCGCACTGTACTGTGTCTGCTGCTAATATATAGACTGGTTGATAAAGAGATAGTATACTCGTAACTAGTATGTATGTATAAAGAAAGAAAAAAAAACCACGGTTAGGTGGTATATACAATTATGGACGGGCTGCCGAGTGCCGACACAGAGGTAGCCACAGCCGTGAACTACCGCACTGTACTGTGTCTGCTGCTAATATAGACTGGTTGATAAAGAGATAGTATACTCGTAACTAGTATGTATGTATAAAGAAAGAAAAAAAAACCACGGTTAGGTGGTATATACAATTATGGACGGGCTGCCGAGTGCCGACACAGAGGTAGCCACAGCCGTGAACTACCGCACTGTACTGTGTCTGCTGCTAATATAGACTGGTTGATAAAGAGATAGTATACTCGTAACTAGTATGTATGTATAAAGAAAGAAAAAAAAACCACGGTTAGGTGGTATATACAATTATGGACGGGCTGCCGAGTGCCGACACAGAGGTAGCCACAGCCGTGAACTACCGCACTGTACTGTGTCTGCTGCTAATATATAGACTGGTTGATAAAGAGATAGTATACTCGTAACTAGTATGTATGTATAAAGAAAGAAAAAAAAACCACGGTTAGGTGGTATATACAATTATGGACGGGCTGCCGAGTGCCGACACAGAGGTAGCCACAGCCGTGAACTACCGCACTGTACTGTGTCTGCTGCTAATATATAGACTGGTTGATAAAGAGATAGTATACTCGTAACTAGTATGTATGTATAAAGAAAGAAAAAAAACCACGGTTAGGTGGTATATACAATTATGGACGGGCTGCCGAGTGCCGACACAGAGGTAGCCACAGCCGTGAACTACCGCACTGTACTGTGTCTGCTGCTAATATATAGACTGGTTGATAAAGAGATAGTATACTCGTAACTAGTATGTATGTATAAAGAAAGAAAAAAAAACCACGGTTAGGTGGTATATACAATTATGGACGGGCTGCCGAGTGCCGACACAGAGGTAGCCACAGCCGTGAACTACCGCACTGTACTGTGTCTGCTGCTAATATATAGACTGGTTGATAAAGAGATAGTATACTCGTAACTAGTATGTATGTATAAAGAAAGAAAAAAAAACCACGGTTAGGTGGTATATACAATTATGGACGGGCTGCCGAGTGCCGACACAGAGGTAGCCACAGCCGTGAACTACCGCACTGTACTGTGTCTGCTGCTAATATATAGACTGGTTGATAAAGAGATAGTATACTCGTAACTAGTATGTATGTATAAAGAAAGAAAAAAAAACCACGGTTAGGTGGTATATACAATTATGGACGGGCTGCCGAGTGCCGACACAGAGGTAGCCACAGCCGTGAACTACCGCACTGTACTGTGTCTGCTGCTAATATAGACTGGTTGATAAAGAGATAGTATACTCGTAACTAGTATGTATGTATAAAGAAAGAAAAAAAAAACACGGTTAGGTGGTATATACAATTATGGACGGGCTGCCGAGTGCCGACACAGAGGTAGCCACAGCCGTGAACTACCGCACTGTACTGTGTCTGCTGCTAATATATAGACTGGTTGATAAAGAGATAGTATACTACTAATATTATATATACTGGTGGTCAGGTCACTGGTCACTAGTCACACTGGCAGTGGCACTCCTGCAGCAAAAGTGTGCACTGTTTAATTTTAATATAATATTATGTACTCCTGGCTCCTGCTATAACCTATAACTGGCACTGCAGTAGTGCTCCCCAGTCTCCCCCACAATTATAAGCTGTGTGAGCTGAGCAGTCAGACAGATATATAATATATATAGATGATGCAGCACACTGGCCTGAGCCTGAGCAGTGCACACAGATATGGTATGTGACTGACTGAGTCACTGTGTGTATCGCTTTTTTCAGGCAGAGAACGGATATATTAAATAAACTGCACTGTGTGTCTGGTGGTCACTCACTATATAATATATTATGTACTCCTGGCTCCTGCTATAACCTATAACTGGCACTGCAGTAGTGCTCCCCAGTCTCCCCCACAATTATAAGCTGTGTGAGCTGAGCAGTCAGACAGATATATATAATATTATATATAGATAATAGATGATGCAGCACACTGGCCTGAGCCTGAGCAGTGCACACAGATATGGTATGTGACTGAGTCACTGTGTGCTGTGTATCGCTTTTTTCAGGCAGAGAACGGATTATAAATAAAACTGGTGGTCACTGGTCACTATCAGCAAAACTCTGCACTGTACTGAGTACTCCTAATGCTCCCCAAAATTAGTAAATCAAGTGTCTCTCTAATCTATTCTAAACGGAGAGGACGCCAGCCACGTCCTCTCCCTATCAATCTCAATGCACGTGTGAAAATGGCGGCGACGCGCGGCTCCTTATATAGAATCCGAGTCTCGCGATAGAATCCGAGCCTCGCGAGAATCCGACAGCGTCATGATGACGTTCGGGCGCGCTCGGGTTAACCGAGCAAGGCGGGAAGATCCGAGTCGCTCGGACCCGTGAAAAAAACCATGAAGTTCTGGCGGGTTCGGATTCAGAGAAACCGAACCCGCTCATCTCTAGTTTTGATCAGCTGTTGCTGTCCCTGTTTTTCAAGTTATGGTTAGCATGGCTAGCCTCTTGTTATGGTTGTGCGGGTTCGAAATCTCACCACTTTACTTGACTATTTTCCTTCTCTCAAAGTATGTCTGTCTCCTCGGGCACAGTTTCCCAGACTGAGTCTGGTAGGAGGGGCATAGAGGGAGGAGCCATCACACGTTATCAAACTTCTATTATGCCCATGGCTCCAAGTGGACCTGTCTATACCCCATGGTACTAATGGATTCCCAGTATCCCCTATGAACTACGAGAAAATGATTTACAAGTAGGTAATTAAAATCCTATTTTTTCTGTATTTCTCAATAAGAAACTTTTGGCCTAGGTGTGCTGTAAAAAAAATTCTGATACTCCGTGATTCAAAAAGTTTGGAACCACTTAAGCAGAAGTGCTTTCCAGAATGATATTCTAGGTGAAACTGATGCATCATTAAAATGTTCAAAATGGTCTGTTAGTAAAGAAATAATGGGTTATGTCATGGCAATGTGGACAATAAAATAAGAATTTACTTACCGATAATTCTATTTCTCATAGTCCGTAGTGGATGCTGGGGACTCCGTAAGGACCATGGGGAATAGCGGCTCCGCAGGAGACTGGGCACAAAAGTTAAGCTTTAGAACTACCTGGTGTGCACTGGCTCCTCCCCCTATGACCCTCCTCCAAGCCTCAGTTAGGATACTGTGCCCGGACGAGCGTACACAATAAGGAAGGATTTTGAATCCCGGGTAAGACTCATACCAGCCACATCAATCACACCATATAACTTGTGATCTAAACCCAGTTAATAGCATGATAATAGAGGAGCCTCTAGAAAAGATGGCTCACTACAGCAATAACACGATTTTTTTTTTTTTTGGTAACAATAACTATGTACCAGTATTGCGGACAATCCGCACTTGGGATGGGCGCCCAGCATCCACTACGGACTATGAGAAATAGAATTATCGGTAAGTAAATTCTTATTTTCTCTGACGTCCTAGTGGATGCTGGGGACTCCGTAAGGACCATGGGGATTATACCAAAGCTCCCAAACGGGCGGGAGAGTGCGGATGACTCTGCAGCACCAAATGAGAGAACTCCAGGTCCTCCTCAGCCAGGGTATCAATTTTGTAGAATTTTACAAACGTATTTGCTCCTGACCAAGTAGCTGCTCGGCAAAGTTGTAAAGCCGAGACCCCTCGGGCAGCCGCCCAAGATGAGCCCACCTTCCTTGTGGAATGGGCTTTTACAGATTTTTGGCTGTGGCAGGCCCGCCACAGAATGTGCAAGCTGAATTGTACTACAAATCCAACGAGCAATAGTCTGCTTAGAAGCAGGAGCACCCAGCTTGTTGGGTGCATACAGAATAAACAACGAGTCAGATTTTCTGACTCCAGCCGTCTTGGAAACCTATATTTCCAGGGCTCTGACAACGTCTAGCAACTTGGAGTCCTCCAAGTCCCTAGTAGCCGCAGGCACCACAATAGGTTGATTCAGGTGAAACGCTGAAAACCACCTTAGGGAGAAACTGAGGACAAGTCCTCAATTCCGCCCTATCCGAATGGAAAATCAGATGAGGGCTTTTACAGGATAAAGCCGCCAATTCTGACACGCACCTGGCCCAGGCCAGGGCCAACAGCATGACCACTTTCCATGTGAGATATTTTAACTCCACATATTTAAGTGGTTCAAACCAATGTGACTTTTGGAACCCAAAAACTACATTTAGATCCCAAGGTGCCACTGGAGGCACAAAAGGAGGCTGTATATACAGTACCCCTTTCACAAACGTCTGAACTTCAGGGACTGAAGCTAGTTCTTTTTGGAAGAAAATTGACAGGGCCGAAATTTGAACCTTAATGGACCCCCATTTCAGGCCCATAGACACTCCTGTTTGCAGGAAATGTAGGAATCGACCTAGCTGAAAATTCCTCCGTCGGGGCCTTACTGGCCTCGCACCCCGCAACATATTTTCGCCAAATGCGGTGATAATGTTTTGCGGTTATATCTTTCCTGGCTTTGATCAGGATAGGAATGACTTCATCCGGAATGCCTTTCTCCTTCAGGATCCGGCGTTCAACCGCCATGCCGTCAACCGCAGCCGCGGTAAGTCTTGGAACAGACAGGGTCCTTGCTGGAGCAGGTCCCTTCTTAGAGGTAGAGGCCACGGATCCTCCGTGAGCATCTCTTGAAGTTCCGGTTACCAAGTCCTTCTTGGCCAATCCGGAGCCACGAATATAGTGCTTACTCCTCTCCATCTTATAATTCTCAGTACCTTGGTATGAGAGGCAGAGGAGGGAACACATACACTGACTGGTACACCCACTGTGTTACCAGAGCGTCTACAGCTATTGCCTGAGGGTCCCTTGACCTGGCGCAATACTTGTCGAGTTTTATAAACATGTGGAAGACTTCTGGGTGAAGTCCCCACTCTCCCGGGTGGAGGTCGTGTCTGCTGAGGAAGTCTGCTTCCCAGTTGTCCACTCCCGGAATGAATACTGCTGACAGTGCTATCACATGATTTTCCGCCCAGCGAAGAATCCTTGCAGCTTCTGCCATTGCCCTCCTGCTTCTTGTGTCACCCTGTCTGTTTACGTGGGTGACTGCCGTGATGTTGTCCGAATGGATCAACTCCGGGTGACCTTGAAGCAGAGGTCTTGCTGAGCTTAGAGCATTGTAAATGGCCCTTAGCTTCAGGATATTTATGTGAAGTGATGTCTCCAGGCTTGACCATAAGCTCTGGAAATTCCTTCCCTGTGTGACTGCTCCCCAGCCTCGCAGGCTGGCATCCGTGGTCACCAGGACCCAGTCCTGAATGTGCGGCCCTCTAGAAGATGAGCACTCTGCAACCACCACAGGAGAGACACCCTTGTGCTTGGTGACAGGGTTATCCGCTGATGCATCTGAAGATGCGACCCGGACCATTTGTCCAGCAGGTCCCACTGGAAAATTCTTGCGTGGAATCTGCCGAATGGGATTGCTTCGTAGGAAGCCACCATTTTTCCCAGAACCATTTTATTGATGTACTGAGACTTGGCTCGGTTATAGGAGGTTCCCGACTAGCTCGGATAACTCCCTGACTTTCTCCTCCGGGAGAAACACCTTTTTCTGGACTGTGTCCAGGATCATCCCTAGGAACAGAAGACGAGTCGTCGGAATCAGCTGCGATTTTGGAATATTGAGAATCCAATCGTGCTGCCGCAACACTACCTGAGACAGTGCTACACCGACCTCCAACTGTTCCCTGGATCTTACCCTTATCAGGGAATCGTCCAAGTAAGGGATAACTAAAATTCCCTTCCTTCGAAGGAGTATCATCATTTCGGCCATTACCTTGGTAAAGACCCGGGGTGCCGTGGACCATCCATACGGCAGCGTCTGAAACTGATAGTGACAGTTCTGTACCATAAACCTGAGGTACCCTTGGTGAGAAGGGTAAATTGGGACATGAAGGTAAGCATCCTTGATGTCCCGAGACATCATGTAGTCCCCTTCTTCCAGGTTCGCAATCACTGCTCTGAGTGACTCAATCTTGAATTTGAACCTCCGTATGTAAGTGTTCAAGATTTTAGATTTAGAATCGGTCTCACCGAGCCGTCCGGCTTCGGTACCCCAACAGTGTGGAATAATACCCCGTTCCCTGTTGCAGGAGGGGTACCTTGATTATCACCTGCTGGGAATACAGCTTGTGAATGGCTTCCAAAACTGCCTCCCTGTCAGAAGGAGACATCGGTAAAGCCGACTTTAGGAAACGGCGAGGGGGAGACGTCTCGAATTCCAATTTGTACCCCTGAGATATCACCTGAAGGATCCAGGGGTCTACTTGCGAGTGAGCCCACTGCGCGCTGAAATTCATTGAGACGGCCCCCCACCGTGCCTGATTCTGCTTGTAAAGCCCCAGCGTCATACTGAGGGCTTGGCAGAGGCGGGAGAGGGCTTCTGTTCCTGGGAACTGGCTGATTTCTGCAGCCTTTTTTCCTCTCCCTCTGTCACGGGGCAGAAATGAGGAACCTTTTGCCCGCTTGCCCAAGAAAAGACTGCGCCTGATAATACGGCGTCTTCTTATGTTGAGAGGCGACCTGGGGTACAAACGTGGATTTCCCAGCTGTTGCCGTGGCCACCAGGTCTGAAAGACCGACCCCAAATAACTCCTCCCCTTAATAAGGCAATACTTCCAAATGCCGTTTGGAATCCGCATCACCTGACCACTGTCGTGTCCATAACCCTCTACTGGTAGAAATGGACAACGCACTTAGACTTGATGCCAGTCGGCAAATATTCCGCTGTGCATCACGCATATATAGAAATGCATCTTTTAAATGCTCTATAGGCAATAATATACTGTCCCTATCTAGGGTATCAATATTTTCAGTCAGGGAATCCGACCACGCCAACCCAGCACTGCACATCCAGGCTGAGGCGATTGCTGGTCGCAGTATAACACCAGTATGTGTGTAAATACATTTTAGGATACCCTCCTGCTTTATATCAGCAGGATCCTTAAGGGCGGCCATCTCAGGAGAGGGTAGAGCCCTTGTTCTTACAAGCGTGTGAGCGCTTTATCCACCCTAGGGGGTGTGTCCCAACGCACCCTAACCTCTGGCGGGAAAGGATATAATGCCAATAACATTTTAGAAATTATCAGTTGTTATCGGGGGAAACCCACGCTTCATCACACACCTCATTTAATTTCTCAGATTCAGGAAAACTACAGGTAGTTTTTCCTCACCGAACATAATACCCCTTTTTGGTGGTACTCGTATTATCAGAAATGTGTAAAACATTTTCCATTGCCTCAATCATGTAACGTGTGGCCCTACTGGAAGTCACATTTGTCTCTTCACCGTCGACACTGGAGTCAGTATCCGTGTCGGCGTCTATATCTGCCATCTGAGGTAACGGGCGCTTTAGAGCCCCTGACGGCCTATGAGACGTCTGGACAGGCACAAGCTGAGTAGCCGGCTGTCTCATGTCAACCACTGTCTTTTATACAGAGCTGACACTCCTTCCAACAGTTCATCCACTCAGGTGTCGACCCCCTAGGGGGTGACATCACTATTACAGGCAATCTGCTCCGTCTCCACATCATTTTTCTCCTCATACATGTCGACACAAACGTACCGACATACAGCACACACACAGGGAATGCTCTGATAGAGGACAGGACCCCACTAGCCCTTTGGGGAGACAGAGGGAGAGTTTGCCAGCACACACCAGAGCGCTATATATATATACACAGGGATAACCTTATATAAGTGTTTTTCCCCTTATAGCTGCTGTATCTTTTAATACTGCGCGTAATTAGTGCCCCCCTCTCTTTTTTAACCCTTTCTGTAGTGTAGTGACTGCAGGGGAGAGCCAGGGAGCTTCCCTCCAACGGAGCTGTGAGGGAAAATGGCGCCAGTGTGCTGAGGAGATAGGCTCCGCCCCCTTATTGGCGGCCTTATCTCCCGTTTTTCTATGAATTCTGGCAGGGGTTAAATTCATCCATATAGCCCAGGAGCTATATGTGATGCATTTTTTGCCATCCAAGGTGTTTTTATTGCATCTCAGGACGCCCCCCCCAGCGCCCTGCACCCTCAGTGACCGGAGTGTGAAGTGTGCTGAGAGCAATGGCGCACAGCTGCAGTGCTGTGCGCTACCTTGTTGAAGACAGGACGTCTTCTGCCGCCGATTTTCCGGACCTCTTCTGTCTTCTGGCTCTGTAAGGGGGCCGGCGGCGCGGCTCTGGGACCCATCCATGGCTGGGCCTGTGATCGTCCCTCTGGAGCTAATGTCCAGTAGCCTAAGAAGCCCAATCCACTCTGCACGCAGGTGAGTTCGCTTCTTCTCCCCTTAGTCCCTCGATGCAGTGAGCCTGTTGCCAGCAGGTCTCACTGAAAATAAAAAACCTAAAACTAAACTTTTCACTAAGCAGCTCAGGAGAGCCACCTAGTGTGCACCCTTCTCGTTCGGGCACAAAAATCTAACTGAGGCTTGGAGGAGGGTCATAGGGGGAGGAGCCAGTGCACACCAGGTAGTTCTAAAGCTTTACTTTTGTGCCCAGTCTCCTGCGGAGCCGCTATTCCCCATGGTCCTTACGGAGTCCCCAGCATCCACTAGGACGTCAGAGAAAGTTTGTAATAAATCCACATGCCAATAGCGCAACCATTTGTTCTGGGAGATGTGACGCCTGGCTGGAAGTGGTTAGTATCACATGCTTATGTTGTATGTGCACATCTTGACAGGATGTATTTCTGCATCTGATCGTGGTGATCTCCAGAAAACCACATGACAAGTGACTTATTTGTTTATATTAGTTTCATATAATTACAAAAGCATTGCAAAAACATACTGCTACACAGTTGAACGTACAGTAATTGCAATTAGTTATATACTCTAGTAGTGGCTGCTTCACTTAGATAATCAGGAAAATAATTATTTTCCAATGTTTCACAATACTAAAGAATTGCATTCTTTAAGCTTTCAGAAAAGAGAAATGAAATTTGTCATGTTTGTGCATTGACCAAAAATTTACATGATTATTACAACATTTTAGGATAGCTACCTCTTGCACAATGATTGTGTGAAAGCCACATTATCAACCCCAGTATACTGTACAAATGTTCCTGTCCTGCTATGTTTCTTAGGTTTCCAACATATAGGAATTTCTTCACCTAATTGTTGCCACTAAGCTTGTGACCCTGGGGGTCATTCCGACCTGTTCGCACGCAGCGGTTCTTCGCTGCGGTGCGAACGGGCCGGAAAAGCGCATGCGCGAAGTACGCATTGCGCACGTGCATTGTTGCCAGGCAACTAGAGTCACCAGGCAACGACGCTCACAACGGAAAAAGAAGACGCAGCGCCGGTCGCAGGAAGATTGACAGCGGAGAGGCGTTCCGGGGTGGTCATCTGAACGCAGGCGTATCCAGGCAAACGGAGGGCGGATGTCTGATGTCAAAGCCGGGAGGAACGTCGCTGGATCCGTCGCACAGGGTAAGAAGATCCAGCCTTACTCCTAGGTTGCTGGAAACTTTTTTAGCTTAGCAGGGCTGCACAAGAGAATGCAGCCCTGCTAAGCTAAAATACACTCCCCCATAGGCGGGGATTAGTTGATCGTACCAGCAGCAAAAAGTTGCTGGCTGCGATCAACTCAGAATGACCCCCTCTATGTCCTCCATCTATACTTCCATCCCTGCAGTGTCAGACTGGGACAAGAGGGGTCCACTGAGAAAATGCAGTGGTAGATGCCTGTGCTTAAGGGTGTGGCCAGCCTCCAGAGGGGGTGTGGCCAGCCACCAAAAAGGCTTGGCTAACCATTAGAATGTGCATGGTCAGGGCCTCTTCATAAATACTGTATATATAGTATATACTGCTGGCCCATGCATGATAATGTAGCAAAGTATCAAATTAACAACAGCACTGCACTATAGAATATATATATATATATATATATATATATATATATATATATATATATATATATATATATTGTAACACTGTAGGGGTGCAAGGCGCCTTTTCCTGGGGAATATGGTAGCACGCAGCAGCTGAGGAACAACACAAGTCCAGTTTCTGGTACAACTGACCCCGGCCAGTTTTATTGAAACAGAAAATAAAACAAACCCCAAAATAAAAATACCTTGCCTGTCCGGCACTAACTAAACATAAGATATTCCTAACTGTCACTAAACAAAACACAGAGTTCTTCAGTACATACTGTATAGCTTACTTGCATCAGAAAGCGTGTCTCTCACACACAGATCCCTCAGCCTTCCCAGGCAGTCTGCCCATACTAATCAGGTTAGCAGCACTATAACACACTTACACAGCTGAAACCCTGATTAGCCCTCTGTGAGGCCAAAGACCCGAACTGGGCCCAATGTCTAGAACTCGCCTTATCTCTCTCTCAGAGCCTTTACCCAGCTTTTACAGCAAACTGAAAAGGTTCAGACAAAACAAAAAGCATTTTTCCTAGAAGTTAACATTTTCTAAAACATGTAAGACAAGAACCTGGGACAAATATACCTGCCCTCAAACACTATCCCAGTGTTCTTGTCACATATCCCCCTCCCCTGTTTCGACCTAGGGGCCGGAACACTTGTAGCCCCCAAACAGAAGATGCGAGACAATGCATCTGCGTTGGCCAATTGTGTTCCCGGTCTATGTTCGACAGTAAACTTAAAGTCCTGCAACGCTAGAAACCATCTAGTTACACGAGCATTCTTGCCTCTATTTACATACATCCATTTTAAAGGGGCATGGTCTGTCACTAGTCTGAATTGTCTACCCAAGAGGTAATATCTCAAGGTATCTAGTGCCCACTTAATGGCCAAAGCCTCCTTTTCCACAATGGCATACCTTTTTTCATGCTCATTGAGTTTCCTACTCAAATAAATGATAGGGTGTTCGTCCCCATCTCTGGTTTGGGACAGCACAGCACCTATCCCTACCTCTGAGGCATCTGTCTGTACCACAAATTCTTTTGAAAAATCTGGTGTTATCAACACCGGTTGTGAACACAAAGCCACTTTTAACGCTTGGAACGCCTTTTCTGCATCAGGGTTCCATTTCACCACATTTGACTGCTTCCCTTTGGTAAGGTCTGACAACGGCACCGCTGTGGTCGCAAAATTAGGAATAAACCGTCTATAGTACCCAGTAATTCCCAAAAAAGCCCTTACCTGTTTTTTATTCACTGGACGAGGCCAGTTTTGAATAGCATCAACTTTATTCAATTGGGGCCTAATCAGACCTCTGCCTATGGTGAAGCCCAAGTATTTGACCTCCTCCATTGCGAGGCAGCACTTCTTTGGGTTAGCAGTTAACCCTGCCTCTCTGATTGAGTCCAGTACTGCTTGTACTTTAACCAAATGTGACCCCCAGTCTGTACTGTGAATTACCACATCATCCAAATAGGCAGCTGCATATTTTCTATGGGGCCTCAAAATTTTATCCATCGCCCGTTGAAAGGTTGCTGGAGCCCCATGCAACCCAAAGGGTAACATCTTATACTGGTACAGCCCCTCCGGAACCGAAAAGGCTGTTTTTTCTTTGGCGCTATCAGATAAAGGTATTTGCCAGTAACCTTTGGTCAGGTCCAATGTGGTGAGAAGCCTGGCTGTTCCCAGCCTTTCTACAAGCTCATCCACACGGGGCATGGGGTATGCGTCAAACTTGGACACCTCATTTAACTTACGAAAGTCATTACAGAAGCGTATGCTACCGTCGGGCTTCGGGATGAGCACTATGGGACTGGACCACTCACTGTTAGACTCCTCTATGACTCCAAGTTCTAACATGGTTTTAACTTCCTTAGAAATAGCTTCTCGCTGAGCTTCAGGAATCCTATATGGCTTTAAATGAACCCTGACCCCTGGTTCTGTAACAATGTCATGTTTTATTATGGTCGTTCGGCCAGGCAGCTCTGAAAATACCTCCCTATTTTGGATGAGAAATTCTTTAACCTGATTGTTCTGATCAGCTGATAATGTCTCTGACACCTTCACTGCGGGAAGCAACCGGGGTGAAGACACCGAAGGGCAAGGCTCCGCTGACAGAGACAACCTATCTTTCCAGGGTTTGATTAAGTTAACATGGTAAATCTGTTCGGGTTTTCTCTTTCCCGGCTGGTATACTTTGTAATTAACCTCATTCACTTTTTCCCTAATCTCAAATGGACCCTGCCATTTAGCTAGGAATTTGCTTTCCACAGTGGGTACCAAAACAAGAACTCTATCTCCAGGAGCAAATTCCCGTATCTTGGCACTCCGGTTATAGACCCTCTGTTGAGCACTTTGGGCCTGTTCCATGTGCTCTCTGACAACAGGTACCACGGCTGCAATCCTATCCTGCATTTGTGTTACATGCTCAATAACGCTTCTATAAGGAGTGGGCTGTCCTTCCCACGTCTCTTTGGCAATATCCAACAGCCCTCTGGGGTGTCTACCATACAACAAATCAAATGGAGAAAACCCCGTAGAGGACTGAGGAACTTCTCTGACGGCCATTAACAAGTAGGGCAACAAACAATCCCAGTTTTTCCCATCTCTCTCAACAACCTTTTTTAACATACTTTTTAATGTTTTATTAAACCTTTCCACCAACCCGTCAGTTTGGGGATGGTAGATGGACGTCCTGAGGTGAGTGACCTTAAATAACTTGCACAATTCTTTCATGATCCTTGACATAAATGTAGTACCTTGGTCAGTCAAAATTTCTTTTGGTATTCCCACTCTACTAAATACCTGCACCAGCTCCTTAGCTATCGCCTTGGTTGTGATAGTGCGTAAAGGGACAGCCTCAGGATATCGAGTGGCATAGTCCATAATTACCAGGATATACTGATGGCCCCGAGCAGACTTTAACAAGGGCCCCACGAGATCCATGGCTATTCTGTCAAACGGGACCTCTATAATAGGCATGGGAACTAGTGGGCTCCTGAAATGGGGTCTAGGGGCATGATACTGGCATTCAGGACAGGAAGAACAATATTCAGACACTTCTTTATAAACCCCTGGCCAAAAGAACCTTTGTAAAACTCTTTCAGTGGTTTTTTCTGCCCCTAAATGTCCTGCGGTAACGTGACTATGAGCTAAATCTAGTACCGTTCTCCGATAAGGCTGGGGAACTACCAGCTGTTCTACCACATCCTCACCCCTTTTGACAATGTGGTACAAGAGCTCATTACAGATGGCCATGTGGGGATACGTAACCCTGTCACCTGGTACCACAGGTTCCCCATTAACAATCTTAACATTCTCTCTAGCCTTTATTAAGGTAGGATCCTTTAACTGTTCAGACGCAAACAGATCCTTCTTTACCTCCAGGTCAGGCACGCTTTCAGTTCTAACTACTATGTCTCTGTTCCCGGCAAGAGGGTCCTCACTGGACTCCCCATCTGTCACTTCCCCAGCCAAACTAGCAAAAGGCAAAGGGCCAGAAAGTTCCGAAAACCCACGTACATCCATAAAATCACCGGTATTATCAACTGGCTTTTTACTTCTCACATCTGTTGATAACCGTGATTCCCACAGTTTCCAAAAATGAGGAAAATCCCTCCCTATTATGGCCTCATGCACCAAGGTAGGGACCAGTCCCACTTTAACCATTGCTGACCCACAACAAGTTTCTATATTCACCTCAGCAGTGGCATAATGTTGGGTATCCCCATGTATGCAAGTTACCCCAATAGGTATTTGCTGGACCTTTAAGGGGTTCACTAACCCAGCTTTCACGAGGGTAACTAAACTTCCTGAATCTAGCAAGGCCTCTACCCGGTTACCCTCTAAGAACACATCACACATTTGTTTTTCCAGCTCAGGTGAAGGTACCACAGTACAGGCTAACCTAGCAAAGAAAGACATTCTGCGACATTCAAAGGCAGCATCACATTGCATGGGTTCTTGCATGACTGGGCAATTGGCAACAACATGACCTGGCATACCACATCTAAAACATTTAACCACACGATTATCAACCCGTTTGGGCAACATAGACCGTTCTAGCCCCATTGGCCTGTCTCCAGGGCCAGTGTTTACAGTCTCTCCAGCCTTGCGTTCTCTTAACCGCCCAGCAACGTTTTCCCACGGAACAGTCTTACCAGTCTTTACTGAAGGGCGCTGTCGAGGATCTATGGGTTGCTGGGTGGTCATCAGTAGTTCCTCTGCTGCCAAATACCGCTCTACCATGTCTACTAATTGGTCAGCAGTACCTGGGTTTCCATGGCTCACCCACTTGCGCAGGACCATGGGCAAAGATCTCAAGTAGCGGTCCATGACGACTCTTTCAACCATCTGGGGACCAGTTAATGTCTCTGGCTGTAGCCATTTTTTTGTTAGCTGAATAAGGTCGTGCATCTGAGAGCGCGGAGGCTTCTCCATGGCGTACACCCAACGGTGCACCCGTTGTGCTCGTACTGACAGCGTGACTCCCAGGCGGGTCAGGATCTCAGTCTTTAGTTTATCATAGTCCCGAGCCTCAGCAGGGCTTAAATCAAAGTACGCTTTTTGGGGCTCACCTGACAGAAAAGGTGCCAGCAGACTGGCCCACTGTGCTTTTGGCCAGTTCTCACGCTCTGCAGTCCTTTCAAACGTGGTCAAGTAGGCCTCCACATCGTCAGCCTCTGTCATTTTCTGCAAGAAGTGACTGGCCCGTATAGAACTAGAGCTGGTCGGAGCACTGACGGCCACATCTCCAATCCAGGCTGCAAGGCTCTGCACCACTTCTGTTAAGGCCTCTCTATCCTGACGCTGTTGCCGGTAAAGTTCGTCAATAGCCACCTGCTGCTGTCTCCTATTTTCCTCCATTGCCACCTGCTGCTGTCGGTTGGCCTCCTGCTGAGCCGCTGTAGCTTGCAGCAAGGCTTTAAGCAGATCCTCCATGTCGACAGATTTTTCAGGCGGCTTTGTAGCTGCTTTCACCCAAGACATATATCAAACCCTCAGGGGTGAGTCTCAGTAACTTCACACTGGGCTGTATCTGCATAAACCACCGTTTTCTGCAGGCCTCACAAAGCTGCTGCTTTCACTTATGCGCAGAACGGGGTTGCTCGCATTCTCCACCAAGTTGTAACACTGTAAGGGTGCAAGGCGCCTTTTCCTGGGGAATATGGTAGCACGCAGCAGCTGAGGAACAACACAAGTCCAGTTTCTGGTACAACTGACCCCGGCCAGTTTTATTGAAACAGAAAATAAAACAAACCCCAAAATAAAAATACCTTGCCTGTCCGGCACTAACTAAACATAAGATATTCCTAACTGTCACTAAACAAAACACAGAGTTCTTCAGTACATACTGTATAGCTTACTTGCATCAGAAAGCGTGTCTCTCACACACAGATCCCTCAGCCTTCCCAGGCAGTCTGCCCATACTAATCAGGTTAGCAGCACTATAACACACTTACACAGCTGAAACCCTGATTAGCCCTCTGTGAGGCCAAAGACCCGAACTGGGCCCAATGTCTAGAACTCGCCTTATCTCTCTCTCAGAGCCTTTACCCAGCTTTTACAGCAAACTGAAAAGGTTCAGACAAAACAAAAAGCATTTTTCCTAGAAATTAACATTTTCTAAAACATGTAAGACAAGAACCTGGGACAAATATACCTGCCCTCAAACACTATCCCAGTGTTCTTGTCACAATATATATATATATATATAAAAAATAATAATAATAATAATATAAATATATATATATATATATATATATAATCAAGTGCACAGTCTTGAACCTGATCCGTAAAGGAGCCACTCAGGAGACAGTGGTCTTGAATCAGATTTGCAAGGAAAGGGATAAAAGCAAGTAACTTTGTGTTTGAAGCAAACCATGGGCCTGATTCAGATGAGGACGGAGGTGCGACCTGTGTCACGATAAGTACTTTGTGCAGGACTCTTTCAGCGCATGCACAGTATCTGTTTTGCGCATGTGCGAACGCGGCCTTCAACACAGTATGCAGTCCGGCATCAGACTGTCAGTGCTTGACAGTTTGATGCCGTTTGTGAGCGGGGAGGGGACAGGAGGTGTGTCATCACCGTATAGGGGGAGGGAAAAGGTCAGGAATTTCCATGGTTGCACGGAGATTTCCTGGCCTCTGTGACTGGCGTCTTGTGCGGCACCATTAGTGCCGCAAGTGGCCCGATGGTCAGTCCAACGATCCAATGCTGCTTCCTAGGAGCAGGAGATATCTGCAGCAGGAGATATCTGCTTGTAATAGACATCTTCTGCTGCATTACTGTAGAGCCCTAGGAAGCAGCCGTGATAGAACCTCCAACCACATCTCAATTATGTTGCCATGTAAGGGAAGCAAACACATTTATATTTTCTCTGTGCAGTGTAAACAGGGCCGGTTCTGGGGCTCTGTGTGCCCCGGGAGGCAATAGAGGGCGTGGCTTCGTACAGGGGGCGTGGTCATTTACGCCCCCTGTACAGACTGAAATGATGTGCGGTGCGCGATGACGTCATCGCGCACCGCACAGCAAAGGTCCTCTCCACAAAGGGAAACTAGCGTCTAGTTTCCTTCGTGGAGAGGCCCTTTGCTGTGCGGTGCGCAATGACGTCATCACGCACCGCACAGTAAAGGACCTGTCCACGAAGGGAAACTAGAGGCGTACGCGTCTAGTTTCTCTTCACAGCGGCCAGCGGCAGCGGGGAGCAGCGGGCAGCGGGGGGCACAGAAGCAGCGGATCTTGCCCTGGTGCGGCGCCCTCCGGGAGGCGGCGCCCCGGGCAAAAGTCCTGCTTGCCCGTGGCAAGATCCGCTACTGAGTGTAAATTCCGGCTGCTTTTGCATGTAGCCCGCAAATGTTAGATAGCTTTCTTTTTACACTGCAATTTAGATTTCAGTTTGAACACACCCCACCCAAATCTAAATCTGTCTGCACATTACACCGGCCCACCTGCAGTACAACATGGCTTTGCTCAGTTGCTTGCTTTTTTCCGTTGCTTGCAAATTAGAATCAAGCCCAGTAAGGGGCAGAGTAGCTACCTGCCATTGTCAAAGAAAAAGCACTTTAAGGTTTCATTTAGTGGAATCCCTAGACTAGATATGACCCCAATACAACCTTAAACTGGGTACACACTAGCCAATACATATCATGAGCCCGTCGTCGGGTGTGTATACCCTACATGTCTGTGAACGACGTTCACAGACATATAATGTCAGCTGTGCAGCACAACCGATGGCCGATATATCTGCACATATATGGCTGTGTGTACGGGTGTGTCGCCAACCGCATGTGCACCTGCTAGCACTAAGCCAACACACAACCATAACCGAAAAAGAGGGCGCTAACTAGAATTGTTGTTAGGGTCTCCTGCCCTGTGCTGCCACGTCGTCATGGCAACCGGGAGACAAGTGCTAGCGGAGTAACCTGAGCGCAGCTGATACTCCGGTTCGGGTCTTTTGCTGTGCAGTGGTTATAGGCTCTGTGCATGGCAGGGGATCCGGTGCTGGTTTTTGTGCTCACAGTCTGTGAGGTCTGAGTGGGGCGTGGACAGCACCTGCTTTATAAGGCCTCTTTTCAGGGTAAGCAGATGCTGCTGAATCTTTGTTGGTTAGTCAGTTTCTGAAAGTTAGCCAGTACTGTGTAGCTTTGTATTTGTTTGTTGCTTACTGCAAATAGGCCTGGGGATTTGGTATTACACTCTGCCAATCCAGACCTAGCAGTAAGACTGGAGTCAGTCGTTTAGCTTGCTGGGGTTCTGTTACTACTCTGTGAACTTAGCAAGTTTGCGGCTGTATTCTAAGACTTGCCTGTCTAATCCTGTCTCACTGTGCTAGGTGTCAGGGGTCAGTTTAGTGGCAGTAAACCGAACCTGTGCACTGCAAGTGAGAATTAGGATTGTGGAGAATCTCCTTGTGTCTATCATTCCATCTCTGACCAAGGAGTTTACTGCCACACCCGTTGGTAACCCTTTAGGGTTTTGCTGTTGCCCTTAGCAACAGCATTTCGGGTTTTCTATGTATTAAAACACAACATCTTGCTTTTCACATCTGAGCAGTTCTAATACAAGGGAGATACCCAGTTCCTTAGCCTCTGGGCTTCTCTGTTCACGTTGTGTGTATTTTGTTACCCTACCACCTTCTGTGTACGTTATGTCATATTCCCTAGTCTGTCTGTGAGTCCATTTGTTTTGCATAACAGTTCAAACACCAGTACATTCCTGCAGGCACTGGAGTGCATAACAGTCCTGACACCAGTACTTTCCTGCAGGCACTGGTGTGCATAACATATTCAGCAGCCCAATACTCCTGTTGAAATTTTGTGGGAATATGGAGCATACCCCTCAAAATACGTTGCAACAGGTGGTTGATCAGGTGCAGGTCCTGACTCAAAAATGTAATGATTTGTCCATTAAAATGCACACCTCCCAGGCTGCTGGCGGAGCTCCCGCAGCAGCAGCACCTGCAGGGGTTAAGGAGCCGAAAGTAAATCTCCCGGATCGTTTTTCTGGAGATCGCTCGCAGTTCTTTTGTTTCAAGGAGAGCTGCAAGCTATACTTCCGGCTTAGGCCTCAGTCTTCTGGGTCGGAGATTCAGCGGGTGGGCATAGTGATTTCCTTGCTACAAGGAGACCCACAGGTCTGGGCATATGGGTTGCAGCCTGACTGTCCGTCGCTTAAAAGTGTTGATGCTTTTTTTACGGCACTGGGCATGTTGTATGATGACCCTGACAAGACGGCCTCAGCCGAGGCTCAGATTTCGATCCTTAAGCAAGGGCGAAGGCCAGTTGAGGTTTACTGTACGGAGTTTCGGAGGTTGGCCCATGATACCCAGTGGAATGACCCAGCCCTGAGACACCAGTACCGAAGAGGTCTTTCTAACCAGATAAAGGACCAACTGGTACAACATCCCTTGCCTGATAGCTTGGATCAGCTCATGCAGTTATCCATCCGGGTGGATAGACGGCTGAGAGAGCGTAGGCTTGAAAGGGAGACTGAGATTTCCTTCCTTCCCAAGGGAACCTCAGACTCTGAGGAATTTTCCGAGGAGCCTATGCAGATTGGGGCTACCCGCCTCTCCTCGCGTGAGAAGATGCGGAGGAGACAGCAGGGGTTGTGTTTGTACTGTGGGAATAAAGTTCATGTGGTAGTATCATGCCCAGAAAAGCCGGAAAACTTCAGGGCCTGAGGGTGATGGGAAATATCCTGTCAGGCCAGAAGTCAGAATTTCCCAAGAAGACTTTTATCATTCCGGTGACTTTGAAGATCCTCGGTCAAACTGTCAAGACTGAGGCCTTTGTGGACAGTGGGGCCGACGGGGTTTTTATGGACCGCCAATTCGCCCTGAAACACTCTGTTCCCTTAGTACCCTTGGCATCGGAAATTGAGATTTGTGGGTTAAACGGGGAACCATTATCCCAAGGTAAAATTACCTCTTGCACTAGCCAGATTTCTTTGTTTATTGGAGCCACACACTCTGAAAAATTGTCCTTTTATGTGACTGTCTGTACTTTTGCCCCATTGGTGTTGGGGTTACCCTGGTTAAGGGCCCACAATCCTCAATTTGACTGGGTCTCTGGGGAGATTCTTAGTTGGAGTACTGATTGTTTCAGGAGTTGCTTGAGCCTTCCAGTCAGGTTCTCGCAGCTAAGTTTGCCAGGATTGCCAGGGTGTTATGCAGATTTTGCGGACGTGTTCTCCAAAAAAGTTGCAGAGGTACTACCTCCCCATCGCTCCTATGACTGTGCCATTGATTTGTTGCCAAATGCTAAGCTTCCCAAGAGCAGGTTGTACTCCCTGTCACGTCCTGAGACTCAGGCTATGGCAGAGTACATTCAGGAGAACTTGGCTAAGGGATTTATCAGACCTTCACAGTCTCCAGTTGGGTCGGGGTTCTTCTTCGTGGGTAAAAAGGACGGTTCGTTGCGACCCTGCATCGACTTCAGGGAATTGAACCGTATCACGATTAAAAACTCATACCCACTGCCTCTCATTTCGGTCTTGTTTGACCAGCTTCGTACTGCCACCATTTTTTCTAAGATTGACCTACGCGGTGCGTACAATCTAATCCGAATAAGAGAGGGGGATGAATGGAAGACTGCCTTTAATACCCACTCGGGGCATTATGAATATTTGGTGATGCCTTTTGGGCTCTGTAATGCCCCGGCAGTCTTCCAGGATTTCATGAATGATGTGCTCAGGGAATATTTGGATAGATTCTTAGTTGTATACTTAGATGACATCCTAATCTTCTCCCATTCCCTGGAGGAACATCGGAAGCATGTACGCTTAGTCCTCCAGAAACTCAGAGACCACCGGCTTGGGGCGAAGCTGGAGAAGTGCGAATTTGAAGTTCAGCAAATCGCATTTCTAGGATATATTATCTCCCCAGAAGGTTTCCAAATGGAGGGTTCCAAGGTACAGGCAGTCCTGGATTGGGTGCAGCCCACTAGTTTGAAGGCGCTTCAGCGTTTCCTGGGCTTTGCGAATTTTTGTAGACGATTTATCGCTGGATTTTCGTCTATAGTGGCGCCCTTGGTGGCACTCACTAAGAAAGGGGCGGATGTTGCTCACTGGTCTTGTGAGGCTAAAGCGGCTTTTGCCCGACTCAAAAGGGCATTTGTTTCGGCCAAGGTGCTGCGACACCCAGATCCAGAGCGTCCTTTTGTGGTGGAGGTGGATGCCTCTGAGATGGGTATTGGGGCAGTGCTTTCTCAGATGGGGGTGTCAGATAATCGCCTTCATCCCTGTGCTTACTTTTCCCGTAAATTTTCGCCTGCCGAGATGAATTATGACGTGGGTAACCGGGAATTGTTGGCTATTAAGGATGCACTCGAGGAGTGGAGACACTGGCTTGAGGGGGCTAAGTTTGTGGTCTCAATTCTCACTGACCATAAGAATCTGGCATATTTAGAGTCAGCGAAGCGTCTCAATGCCAGGCAGGCACGATGGGCTTTGTTTTTTGCTCGCTTTAATTTTTTGATAACATATCGCCCTGGGTCAAAAAACATCAAGGCTGATGCGCTCTCGCGGAGTTTTGCTCCAATCCAGGAGACCACCGAGGAGCCGTTGCCCATTGTTTCCCCATCATGTATTAAAGTGGGCATTACCCAGGACCTCTTATCATTAGTCCTTAGAGCACAGGAGCAGGCTCCTCCAGACCTTCCGGTAGGTCTTTTGTTTGTGCCTCCTAGGTTAAGACAGCGAGTGTTCCTGGAATTCCATGCCAAGAAGTCTGCAGGTCACCCGGGTATTGCCAGAACTCGGGAGTTGCTATCTAGGGCGGTGTGGTGGCCCTCGGTGGCTAAGGATGTGGATCAGTGGGTTCGGGCATGTGACATCTGTGCCCGAAATAAGACTCCTAGAGGGGTTCCTGTTGGCCCACTACATCCACTCTCTATCCCATCTAAGCCATGGACCCACATTTCAATGGATTTTGTGGTGGACTTGCCCAAATCCTCGGGGATGACAGCCATCTGGGTTGTCGTTGACAGGTTTTCGAAGATGGCGCACTTCGTTCCACTGGTTGGGCTGCCATCGGCCAGACGCCTGTCTGAATTATTTATGCTGCATGTTGTGCGTCTCCACGGGTTGCCACTTGATGTGGTCTCTGACCGCGGATCCCAGTTTGTGGCCAAATTCTGGAGGGCATTTTGTTCCGATCTCCAGATTTCTGTCAGCTTGTCGTCGGGCTACCATCCGCAGTCTAATGGGCAGACTGAAAGGGTGAACCAGTCCTTGGAGCAGTTCCTCAGGTGTTATGTCTCCAAGTGTCAGACTGACTGGGTTGCTCATCTGTCCATGGCGGAGTTTGCCTATAACAACGCGGCTCACTCTGCTACAGGGATCTCTCCCTTCCTTTGTGTGTATGGGCATCATCCTAAGGCCAATTCTTTTGACCCCCTGGACTCCACGCCTGGTGGTTCCTCTGTGGTTTCGGTCCTTAGAGGTATTTGGCGGAAAGTGAAGAAAGCCCTTGTGTCTGTGTCATTAGTGACCAAAAGGGTTTTTGATAAGCGGAAAAGACCCTGCAGCTTCAAATTAGGAGACTGGTTGTCTACCAAGAATTTGAAGTTGAGACAGCCATCTCATAAGTTAGGCCCCCGGTTCATCGGCCCTTATAAGATCACCAGGGTTATCAATCCGGTGGCATTTCAGTTAGATCTGCCCCGTTCTTTGGGTATCAATAAAACATTTCATTGTTCCCTTTTAAAACGGGCGATTAGTAATCCTTCTTCCAGTGGAAGACCTTCCCCTCTTCTGATACGTGGCCAGAGGGAGTTTGTTGTTGAAAGGATTCTTGACTCCAAGGTGGTTCGGGGTCGGCTGTCATTTTTGGTGCACTGGAAGGGGTATGGCCCGGAGGAGCGGTCGTGGGTGCGCAGTTGTGATCTTCATGCCCCCAGACTGATACGCTCTTTCTTCTCGCAGTTCCCCGATAAACCCGGTGGTAGGGGTTCTTTGACCCCTCGTCAGAGGGGGGGTACTGTTAGGGTCTCCTGCCCTGTGCTGCCACGTCGTCATGGCAACCGGGAGACAAGTGCTAGCGGAGTAACCTGAGCGCAGCTGATACTCCGGTTCGGGTCTTTTGCTGTGCAGTGGTTATAGGCTCTGTGCATGGCAGGGGATCCGGTGCTGGTTTTTGTGCTCACAGTCTGTGAGGTCTGAGTGGGGCGTGGACAGCACCTGCTTTATAAGGCCTCTTTTCAGGGTAAGCAGATGCTGCTGAATCTTTGTTGGTTAGTCAGTTTCTGAAAGTTAGCCAGTACTGTGTAGCTTTGTATTTGTTTGTTGCTTACTGCAAATAGGCCTGGGGATTTGGTATTACACTCTGCCAATCCAGACCTAGCAGTAAGACTGGAGTCAGTCGTTTAGCTTGCTGGGGTTCTGTTACTACTCTGTGAACTTAGCAAGTTTGCGGCTGTATTCTAAGACTTGCCTGTCTAATCCTGTCTCACTGTGCTAGGTGTCAGGGGTCAGTTTAGTGGCAGTAAACCGAACCTGTGCACTGCAAGTGAGAATTAGGATTGTGGAGAATCTCCTTGTGTCTATCATTCCATCTCTGACCAAGGAGTTTACTGCCACACCCGTTGGTAACCCTTTAGGGTTTTGCTGTTGCCCTTAGCAACAGCATTTCGGGTTTTCTATGTATTAAAACACAACATCTTGCTTTTCACATCTGAGCAGTTCTAATACAAGGGAGATACCCAGTTCCTTAGCCTCTGGGCTTCTCTGTTCACGTTGTGTGTATTTTGTTACCCTACCACCTTCTGTGTACGTTATGTCATATTCCCTAGTCTGTCTGTGAGTCCATTTGTTTTGCATAACAGTTCAAACACCAGTACATTCCTGCAGGCACTGGAGTGCATAACAGTCCTGACACCAGTACTTTCCTGCAGGCACTGGTGTGCATAACAATTGTATCATTGAGGCGGGCGCCCAGTATCCACTATGGGCTACGAGAAAAGAATTAACGGTAGGTATCAAATTCCTATTTTCTCTTATGTCCTAGTGGATACTGGGGAACTGTACTTTAGTACCATGGGGAAGTCCCAAAGCTCCCAAACGGGTGGGAGAGTGCTGAGACCCCTGTAAAACCGCCTGACCAAACTGGCCAAGGTGTCGAACCGATAGAACTTAACAAAAGTGTCTGAACCAGACCAAGTAGCAGCTCAGCACAACTGCAAGGCTGAGACCCCCCTTGTCGAGTGGGCCTGAATAGACGTCAGCAAAGGCAGAGCTGCCAAAGTATAGGCCTGTTGAATGGTCAACCTGAGCCAACGAGCAATTGATTGCTTAGAAGCCGGACGACCAATCTTGGTAGCATCATAAAGGACAAACAGAGAGTCAGGTTTCCAATGACGAGCAGTCCGTTTGACATAAATCTTTAGGGCCCTCACCACATCCAAGGACTCTGGACTCTGGACCAACGGTAGCGTCAGATAACACCAGAACCACAATGTGTTGATTCACATGAAAAGCTGATATCACTTTTGGCAAAGACTGAGGTCGGGTCCTGAGTTCCACCCTGTCTTCATGAAAAATCAAAAAAGTTCTTACAGGATAAGACCCCCAATTCAGAGACATGTCTGGCAGATGCCAATGATAATAACATCACCGTCTTCCAGGTAAGAAATTTCAAATCCACTCTATGTAAGGGTTCAAACCAGTTCCGATTGAAGAAAGGACAGAACCACATTGAGATCCCATGGAGCCGTGGGAGGTACGAAGGGCGGTTGCATTTGAAGAACTCCTTTTAGAAAAGTTTGTACTTCTGGCAACATGGCAAGTTGTTTCTGGAAGAAAATAGAAAGCGCTGAAATCTGCAGTTTGATGGAGCTTAAACGTAGGCCCATATCCACTCACCCTTGCAGGAAAAGTAGAAAGCGACCAATTCTAAATTCCACGGGAGAAACCTTTCTACTTTCACACCAGGAAACATACTTTTTCCAGATACGATGATAATGTTTTGACGTAACCCTCTTCCTGGCCTGGACCATAGTGGAAATAACCCTGGAGGGAAGACCTTTTCTTGCAAGAATCTCCCTCTCAACTTCCAAGCCGTCAAACGTAGCTGCGGTAAGTCTGGATAGATGAACGGACCTTGTCGAAGAAGATCTTTTTGAAGCGGCAGAGGCCAGGGATCCTCCAGAGCCATGGTTAGGGGCTGGGGCGGATCCAGAAACAAATTACAGGGGGGGGGGGGCACCGTAAGTGGTTGGGCTATCAAGGAGGGGTGGAGTTAGAAGTGGAGTAGGCGTGGTCAAGTTTCAGTGGGTGTGACCAATTGTGTGAGGGGTTTATATTATATATAGATTATAAAACAATATACAATTTATGTATAAAAAAGAAAAAGCTTATTCCGTAGTCTCAATCAATGGTATTCACAGGAATGCAATCATGTAACAATATTATACAACTTGATAATTTTTATCATAATGTTACTCCTAAACGATATAATGCTCAGGTGAATATGTCCTTGATTTAAAAATATATCATGCTGTTCTGAATATTAAATGCTTAACACTGATGTCCCAGCGATGCTGTATTAAGAAGTGACAATCCAGTCACTACATAGGAGAATAATGCGTCTTGCCCGCCCCAACCTAAAATTGTTGAAGCGCCCGTGTGTGTGTCTCTACTTTTTTCAATTATACAGCTAAACTTACAAGAGACTAGTACAGGGATATACTTGTGCGTGGTGCTCGCACTGTGGCCTAGCACTGGTGCCTACCTACCTCATGTAGTTCTGACAGAGCTGAGCATCAACTGTCTGGTTCCAGCGCCCAGACACCCGTTCCACCCTTCCAGTATGATCTATGGGTCGCATGCCTGTGCGTGCAGTGCCGCTCTCTGTGTACATACAAGTTGCACTGTAATCGGTAACATAGACACAACCAACTGTAATCATTACCCTGCCTGCAGGACACTCCTTAGCTCCGCCTCCCCGCACACAGGCCGGAACCCAGCAGATGTCCATCCGTCCCACCACCACCACCCTCCTCTCTGGTTCCTCATCGTGCGATGTCCCGGACTCGGACCCTCAGCGGCGGTGCGCAGCGGTGTGATGTCCGGACCCTGGGCGGCGGTGCGCTCTGTAACTTGGTGCGCTGTCCCGCGTCGGCGGCGGTGTGCTGTCCTTCAGTGGCGGCGGCGGGGCTGAGATGCTCCTGCTTGGCTCCTCTGCGCTGGCTGTACACCCAGTCCTGTATCATGTCTCCAGGGAGCCAATCACTGGCCTGGCAAGGTGTAGCAGCTGACAGGGGGGGAGGGATACCAATGGCTCTGACTGACATCCAGCAGCGGCAGCAGCCTCAGAATTTTGTCGGGCGGGTTGGCGGCCATTATTTGACTGCACAGTTTTAAAAACACCTAAACGACAGTGGGGGCACGTGTCTTGGTGCCCCCCCCTAAATCCGCAACTGGTAAGGAGGTCCGAGTACCACGCCCACTGAGGACAATCCGGGGCAATTAGAATTGCTTGAACGCTTTCCCTTCTTAGTCTTTTTAGAACCCTTGGGATTACCGGTAGAGGAGAGAGCAGGTACACAAACTGGTATGTCCATGGTGTCGTCAGCGCGTCTACTGCTACAGCCTGCGGATCCCTCGTTCTGGAACAGTAACGGCATAGATTCTTGTTGAGACGAGAAGCCATCAGATCTATTTCCGGACAGCCCCACCGGTGAATTAACTGTTGAAACACCTAGGGATGTAGGCTCCATTTCCCTGGATGGAGGTCGTGTCTGCTGAGGAAGTCTGCTTCCCAGTTGTTCACTCCTGGATGAATATGGCTCAGATGGCCTTTGCGTTGGCCTCCGCCCAGAAGAGTATTTTTTACACTTCTCGCATCGCCGCTCTGCTTCTTGTTCCCCCTTGTCGGTTTATGGACGCCACCACCGTGGTGTTGGCCAATTGAACCTGGATCGCCTGATCTTTCAGGAGATGGGAAGCTTGCAGAAGAGCATTGTAAATTGCACTGAGTTCCAGGATGTTTATCGGCAGAGGAGATTCCTGAATTGACCATATCCCCTGGAACTGGGCCCCTTGGGTCACAGCCCCCCAACCCCAGAGGCTGGCATTCGTTGTCAGTAGAATCCACGAGTGGATATTGAAATTCCTGCCTTCTACCAGGTGAGGAAATTGTAGTCACCATAATAGAGAAATCCGGGCTTTCGGAGATAAGGTCACTTCCTGATGCATGTGAAGGTGAGACCCCGACCTTTTGTCCAGCAGATCCAGCTGAAATGGCCGGGCATGAAATCTGCCATATTGGATTGCCTCGTAAGCAGCTACCATCCTGCCCAGCAAGCAGATGCAAAGATGTATGGATACCTTGCGAGGACGGAGCACTGAGCGGACCATAGCCTGGATAGCCAAGGCCTTGTCCATCAGAAGAAACACCTTTTGAGACCCTGTATCCAGCATCATTCCCAGGAACTGAAGACATTGGGTTGATTCCAGGTGAGATTTCTGAAAATGTAGGACCCGCCCATGATCCGTAAGTAGGCGAGTCGTCAGATCGATACAGTGCAGTAGACACTACCTGGACATAGCCTTTCTCAGGAGATTATCCATGTAGGGGACTATGTTGACTCCCATCATGCATAGTTGCAGCATCATCTCCGCCATGACTTTGGTGAAGACCCTCGGAGCTGTGGATAGGCCAAAGGGTAGGGCCTGAAACTGGAAATGGTCATCCAATATGGCGAACCTGAGGTAAGCCTGATGAGGGGGCCACATGGGAATGTGTAGGTAAGCATCCTTGACATCTAGAGATACCAGGAATTCCCCCTCCTCCAGACCGGACACCACTGATTCCATCTTGAATTTAAACACCCGCAGAGACGGCTTTAGAGACTTTAGGTTCAAGATGGGTCGCACAGAACCGTCTGGTTTTGGAATGACAAAAAGACTGGAGTTAAAACCCCTGTTGTGTAATGGAGGAGGTACTGGAACCACAACCCCTGTCCACAAAAGTTTTTGAATAGCCTCTTGCAAGGCAACTTTTGCTGCTGGAAAAACTGGTAAGCCTGATTTGAAAAATCTGTGAGGAGAAAGTGCCTGAAATTCCAGCCGGTATCCCTGGGAAATTAGGTCCCTCACCCAAGGATCCCGGCAGGACTTCGCCCACACGTGGGCGAAGTGGTGAAGGCGAGCACCTACCTGAAAGTCGCCTTGCTGCTGGGGCCAACCGTCACATGGAAGGCTTAGTGGCAGGGGATCCGGTGGTCTGGTCCAGGGATGCAGCAGTTGCAGGTTTACGGGACTTACCACAAGATCCTCTGGGAGTGGAGGAGACCCCTCGGCCCCTGCCCCTGAAGCTTGCCAAATGAAAGAACTGCATGGAGGGTCCTGTGTAAGAACATCGAGCAGGTGGTGCAGCCGACGGCAGATATGTAGACTTACCAGCCGTTGCCTGGGAGATCCATTTATTTAACTTGTCCCCAAACAAGGCATTGCCTGTAAAGGGAAGATTTTCTACACCCTTTTTGGAATCTGCGTCCGCTGACCAATGACGTAACCACAGAGCTCTGCGTGCCGAAACTGCCATAGCAGTAGTGCGGCCATTTATCTTACACAATTCCTTTATAGCTTCGCTCATAAAATTTGCAGCATCCTTTATGTGTTGCAGCAGAGTAATGACCTCATCCTTGGGCAGAGTGTCTAATTAATTAATAATATTATCAGACCACTTGACTACTGACTAGAAATCCAACTACAAACTATTGTGGGGCGCTGTGCTACGCCCGCTGCTGTATATATATTGCCTTGAGAGTGGTCTCAATTTTACGGTCAGCAGGGTCTTTTAGGGATATAGCCCCTGGCACCCGCAGTACCAATTTCTTTGACAGTCTGGACACAGACGTAGCGACTGATGGGTTTATTTTTTCCTGTCCTCAGCTGGGAGGGGAAAAGTAGGTAAAAACCTCTGAGTATTTTTGAATTTCTTGTGAAAGTTCACCCATACCTCCCTGGTGTCAGGTCTGTGTCTGTTCCCGGAGGGGCCACTAGTGGGTCAGTGGTGGTGCGATGGAGGAAACAAGGAGGCTGAAGTAACTTCCTGCCCATGTGCGTAAATGGTATTTATTGAGTACACACAGGAAATATAAGTAACTGGAGCAATGTAAATGTAAAAGTATGATTCAGCATGAAAGCTTGTAGAGTCTCTGAAATAAACAGTCACTTAGAGATAGTTCGGTCTGGGTACCAATGGTAACTGGGAGCAACCGATGAGCTGTCTGGGAACCGATGATGAACAGGAACAGATGACTATTGGCTGGGAATCGATGATGAACAGTAACAGATGACTATCAGCCTGGGAACCGATGATGAACAGGAACAGATGACTATCGGCCTGGGAACCGATGGTGAACAGGAACAGATGACTATAGGCCTGGGAACCGATGGTGACAACTTGGAATAAACGATGGTCGGCCTGGAAGCTGAAGATGACTTGAAATGGAGCTTTACACAGATACTGTACTTGGCAATATCGATGATCGGCCTGGAAACCGATGGTAACTTGAAACAGGAATTGTATAGGCAATTGGTAATGCAGATGATCGGCCTGGAAACCGATGGTAACTTGAAACAGTAATTGTATAGGCAATTGGTAAAGCAGATGAATGGCCTGGAAACTGATGGTAATTTGAAACAGGAATTGTATAGGTAATTGGTAATGCAGATGATCGGCGTGGAAACCGATGGTAACTTGAAACAGGAATTGTATAGGCAATTGGTAATGCAGATGATCGGCCTGGAAACCGACAGTAACTTTCAACAGGATTATACAGGCAATTGATAATGCAGGTGATCGGCCTTGAAACCGATAGGAACTTGCCACAGAGCTATACAGTCAATAGGCAATGCTTGCATACAACAATAGAACCAGGTTAGGTTATTGCAGGAGACAGCTGAACTTTAAGCTGGATGCTTTAGCAGACCCTCCAACATGACCCGCCCCACTAGGTACAAAATGCTCTGCTCCTGGACTTCCCTCTTAATTTATGATTTCCATTACCTGTGTTGGACTAGTTAAATGATAAGAAAGCAGTTTCTTCACAGGTGATGGCAATAATAAATTAAGAGGGAAGTCCAGAAACAAAGCATTTTGTACCTAGTGGGGCGGGTCATGTTGGAGGGTATGCTGTAGTGCAGTTTGAATAGCACAGTGCTGATGCAGAGTAATAACAGACAGGTGAGAATGATATGCAGCACCTGGAGTGAGTCTCTTACAGCAAGTGATTGTAGGAGCAGAGTGTAGCTAAAGCTGAAGACAAACTGGATGGCTGGTGCCTGTAGTTTCACGGAAGGATTAACACAAGGGAGTCTCAGGAGACAGGAAACTGGAGCTAGGAGATGCTTGTTCACAGGATGTGACACGTTGTTCAAGGCAATGATATTGAGCAGGAACTCTGGCTATATACCCCCTGGTCAGCAGGGATTGGAGAAGGAAGTCATGTGAGCGCTCCAGTGCTAAGGAGGGGATAACACCAAGTCAGCTGACTGCAGGTGTCATGGTGGCCCCCATACTCTGGAGATGGTGGGAATACATCGGGGTACACGCTGTATGGCAAGCGGGGTACACACTGGAGAGAGTCTCTACACATTGCAGACAATCATGGAACATGCTGCCAGGCTGAGGAAGTGACCTTTGAAGGCCAGCACATCAGAGCACCTGTAAGTGACATGATGACACCTGGCCAGGGAGTTTAATTCCTTAGACACAGAAAACGTGGCTGAGGTATTGGATCTAACATTAAAGTACAACTCCTCATCTGGTTCTGCTTCCTAATCGGGTATGTGAAGAACCTCTATTACAGCATAAATGAGGGCCCCCACCCCGGGGGACAGAGAGCTGTCCTCATTCATATCATCAGCATCATCCACATCAGGCTGGTCAGAATCAGAATCAGACTGGAGCACCTGTGGCAGAGAGCATTTATGTGAAACCAACATAGGGGGATGAGAAGCCTTTCTGGTGCTTTAACCATACAATCAATAGACTGTTTTAACACCTGTCTCTCTTTCTTAGCTGCAGCTAATTCTGAATTCACATTGTGAATCATGCTCTTAAAAGTATCTAGCCAGTCAGGTGCCTGTGAACTGTGTCCCTGTGGGGACCCCTAATTAGAGGTGAGCTTTAAGAGAACTTGAAAAGTATAAATCTATAGCTATAAGGAGTGTAGACAAAGGAAGGGGGAGTGGTGTTTAATAGAGAAAATGATCTGGAAGAAGCTTGTAAACAGTTGGAAGATACTTTCTTTCATAAAATTCGAGAGAATCCTACTAAATTATTTCAATCTCAGTTTTAAAATATGTTAGAAGTAGCCCTCTGAGAAAAAAGTGTATCTGAGGATGAATTTTCCTTTTTATTTGTAAAATTTCTTATTGTTCCCATTTTTCGCCACATTTCAAAACTTCACAAATCACTCCCCGGGAGTCCTATTATTTCTGGTATAGCGCCCCTCACAACTAATTTATCACAGTTTATTGATTATTTTTTTTACAGAGACATGTTCTTTTGTCATATATTTGTGACATCATACATCTTTTGATAATTATTAAGGGGAAATCAAATTATTCATTCCTTTCTGTCACAACTGAGGGACTGAGCTGACGGGAGGCAGCCTCAGTTGTAGGGGCTGAGATGTAACGGAACCTGGGAGGTTGTATCAGACCCCTAGACATGTAAGTAACATGTAGAATAACTGCCCGAAGGCGTGACCACGACAACCAGGATAAAAGTCAATGATGTTTATTATGACAAACTCCGTAACACAGCAGCAGTAAAGGAAACATAAAAGTCAACAGAGGATAAATACAATTCCTGGGTACTACAGGGTGGCAAGGGCCACAGGCACTGGTAGGGTGAGACAGTTCTTATAATCTTCTAGTTGGAAAGTCCTTACCAGACCTGACTGTAGCAATGGAGAGAACCCAGGATCGTACCAGCTGGTGTTCCAGGAAAGGCTGGGTTGCTGAAGATAAAACGGCTGCTGTGGATACTGGCTGGAACCAGACTGTTGTTGGTACGGAGTGGATACTGGCTGGAACCAGTTAAATAATAAACGAACTTGAGAGCGATGAAATAATAATGAAGTTTGGAGTTTGAGAGCGGTGAAATAATAATACCGGTGGAGAGTGGTAAACTGCAGAAAGGACACCGGCCCTTTAAGAGAAGCTGTACACTGCTGGAAGCTGGGCCGGAAGCAGGTGATTGATGAAGTTTGGAGTTGAGAGCGGTGAAATAATAATACCGGTGGAGAGTGGTAAACTGCAGAAAGGACACCGGCCCTTTAAGAGAAGCTGTACACTGCTGGAAGCTGGGCTGGAAGCAGGTGATTGTTGTAACTGGAAACAGGTGAGTCCAGAATGGATCGGAGAGTCAGGCTACACCGCAGATGGAATGTTGGTGCGGGTCTCTATAGCAGAAGTCTGGAGACAGGAGCTGGAACCTGGAAGACAACCACAGGAGAGAGACAAACTGGAACTAGGTTAGACAACCAAAGCACTGACGCCTTCCTTGCTCAGGCACAGCTTACTTATACCTGCAGCAAGGAAGGGGTTGGCTAGGCAATTATGCAAATCAACAATACAGACAGCAGATTGGTGGAAATGCTCAGATGACAAAATCCAAGATGGCTGCGCCCATGCAGACACTTGGAGGGAAGTTTGGTTTGTAATCCATGTGAGAATTGAAACAGTAATGGCGACGCCGGCCACAGGAGACAGGAGACGCCAGACTGACAAGCGCACATTTAACCACGCGGGCACAGCGGAGGCCGCGGCTGATGAAATCACCACTCTGACATTCTGCATGTGGAAACTCAGGAACAGCGGGATCCGGTCCTGGAACGCTGAGCCAGCCTTAGGAGGCATCTGAAGGGTAAGTAATGGCGTCCAGATACCTGGATCGTGACAGCACCCCCCCCTTTAGGAGTGGCCCCAGGACACTTCTTAGGCTTTAAAGGAAACTTTGCGTGGAAATTTCGGACCAAGGCAGGAGCATGGACGTCTGAGGCATTGGTCCAAGAGCGTTCTTCAGGACCATAGCCCTTCCAGTCAATGAGGTATTGTAACTGACCGTAACGGAAACGTGAGTCCAAAATCTTGGCCACCTCGTACTCGACTCCCCGTTGAGTCTGAACTTTGGGAGCTGGAGGAAGTGCGGAATGAAACCGATTCAGGATCAGCGGTTTCAACAAAGAAACATGAAATGTCCTGGGTATTTTCAAGAAGGATGGTAACTGTAACCTGTAGGCAACAGGATTGATGACTTGTTCGATCTTGAAGGGTCCGATGTAGAGAGGTGCAAATTTCATGCTGGGAACTCTCAACCTCAAATTCTTCGTGGACAGCCACACACGATCACCCACCTTGAGGGCAGGAACCGCTCTACGCTTTCTATCGGCAAACTTCTTATACCTGAATGAGGCTTTAAGCAGGGCTGCGCGGACGTTCCTCCAGTTATTTGAAAACTGACGCAAGGTGACATCCACTGCTGGAACAGAAGTTGCGGGAAGCGGTTGGAATTCTGGGACTTTAGGGTGGAGTCCATAATTAATGAAGAATGGTGTAGAAGAAGATGAGGAATGGTATTGATTGTTGTGGCTGAACTCGGCCCAAGGAAGGAGTTGAACCCAGTCATCTTGAGAGGAAGACACATATATACGGAGGAAGGCCTCCAAGTCCTGATTCACCCTCTCGGTTTGACCATTGGTCTGAGGATGGTAAGCCGTGGAAAACTTTAACTTGACTTGGAGGGCTTGACACAAACTTCGCCAAAATTTGGCTACAAATTGTACTCCACGATCCGAGATGATCTCTTCAGGAAGACCGTGAAGTCGGAAGATCTCTTATATAAACACTTGAGCCAACTTGGAAGCTGACGGAAGACCGGTGAGAGGGATGAAATGTGCCATCTTGGTGAACCGGTCAACTACCACCCAGATGGTATTAAACTTGTTGCAGATAGGTAGATCGGAAACAAAGTCCATCGACAAATGGGTCCAAGGTCGACGGGGAACAGATAATGGAACCAGTTGCCCCGCAGGCGACTGGCGGGAGACTTTGTGTTGGGCACACTTTGGGCAGGAGGCAATAAATTCCATAACGTCCTTCTTCAGAGTTGGCCACCAGTAGGACCTAGAAATAAATTCAAGGGTTTTCTGAATGCCTGTATGTCCAGCAAAACGGGAAGCATGGGCCCAATGCATGAGCTTCTTCCTTAGAACTGGCTTAACAAAACTTTTCCCTGGTGGAGGCGTAGAGTCCATCCCTACCGTGGAGAATGCCAACGGATTAATAATAGGATGCTTGTCTGCAGACTCGGACTCATTTTCTTGCTCCCATGAGCGGGAAAGGGCATCGGCCTTACGATTCTGAGAACCCGGACAGAACTGGAGTTTAAAGTCAAACCTAGAGAAGAAAAGTGCCCATCTGGCCTGACGAGGATTCAGACATTGTGCGCCTTTGAGATATAAAAGATTTTTGTGGTCGGTAAGTATGGTGATTGAGTGGGAAGCTCCCTCCAACAGGTATCTCCACTCCTCCAGAGCGAGCTTGATGGCTAGCAACTCCTGATCGCCAATGGCATAGTTGCGCTCAGCTGGGGAGAACTTCCGGGAGAAGAAACTGCAAGGATGTAGATGTCCATCTTTGGCCCTCTGGGATAACACTGCTCCTAGTCCAACGGAGGAGGCATCTACCTCTAAGATAAAAGGAGAGTCGGTGTCGGGCTGTTTCAGAACTGGTGCAGAGATGAACCGTTGCTTCAGAAGGTTAAAGGCCTGTGTAGCTTCCTCGGACCACTTGGATGGATTAGCACCTTTCTTGGTTAATGCAGTGATAGGCGCCACAATGGTGGAAAAGTCTCGTATAAATTTTCTATAATAATTGGCGAACCCTAAGAACCTCTGGACCCCTTTGAGGCTTAAGGGTATAGGCCAATTCTGGATTGCTTGGAGTTTCTCAGGATCCATCTCTAGTCCGGAACCGGACACAATGTAACCTAGAAACGGAATGGTTTTAACTTCAAACACACACTTCTCCAATTTACAATAGAGGTGATTGACACGGAGACGGGAAAGAACCTCTTTTACCCAGAAACGATGATCTTCGAGATTATTAGCAAAGATGAGGATGTCGTCTAGATAAACCACGACATGGCGGTACAAGATGTCCCTGAAAATCTCATTCACGAAGTGCTGGAAGACTGCTGGAGCATTGCTCAATCCGAAGGGCATGACGAGGTACTCATAATGTCCGTCACGGGTGTTAAAGGCGGTCTTCCACTCGTCACCCTCACGGATTCGGATGAGATTGTAGGCACCCCTCAAGTCCAGCTTTGTGAAAATAGTTGCACCACTAACTCTATCAAAGAGCTCGGTAATCAGGGGTAAATGGTATCGGTTCTTGACGGTAATGTCGTTCAGACCTCTGTAGTCGATGCACGGACGCAGACCACCGTCTTTCTTCTTAACGAAGAAGAAGCCTGCGCCGGCTGGAGAAGAAGATGGTCGGATGAAACCCTTCGCCAGGTTCTCTTTGATGTACTCTTCCATGGAGTGTGTCTCAGGCAGAGACAACAGATAAGTTCGGCCTCGCGGTGGAACCTTCCCTGGAATGAGGTCGATTGGGCAGTCCCATTCTCTATGAGGAGGAAGGATATCAGCAGAGGCTTTACTGAACACGTCCGTGAAGTCTTGATATGGAGGAGGCGGAACATCAGATGACCTGGGGAAGGAAGAACAAACAGGAAGAACTTTGGCTAAACAAGTCTCAGCACAGGAGGGACCCCATGCCAGTATTTGCGTAGTCGTCCAGTCAATTGATGGGTTGTGGAGACGGAGCCATGGAAGGCCTAAAACCACTGGATGTGTGGCTCTTGGAATCACTAAAAAAGAAATATACTCAGAATGAAGAACTCCCACTCTCAGACGAACTGGAAGAGTCCTTAAGGAAATGACTGCATCAAAAATCTTGCTGCCATCCACGGCAGTCAAAGAGATGGACGAGGACAGTCTCTCGGTGGGTAGGGACCACCGTTTAACATAAGCTTCGGTTATGAAATTCCCAGCTGCTCCGGAATCAAGGAGGGCAATGACGTTCCTGTAACGTTGAGCAATTTGGAGCGACACTGGGAGGTTACAGTCATGAGGAGATGGAGAGGAGATCATTACTCCTAGCCGGCCCTCTCCTTGGCGAGCTAGGATCTGGAGTTTCCCGGACGTTTGGGACAGGCATTGATAGTGTGCGACGGAGCTGCACAGTAGAGACAGAGAGACTCAGAGAGACGTCTTCGGCGCTCAGCGGGAGATAGACGAGAACGACTAATTTGCATAGGCTTATCCTTGGATGGAGATGGTTGACGAGGAGGAGGAGCAGAAGATTTAGGAGTAGATGATCTTCCTCGCTCAGTTGCTCTCTCTCTGAAACGTAGATCAACCTTCGTGCAAAGAGAAATTAGCTCATCCAACTTAGAGGGCAAGTCTCTGGTAGCTAACTCATCCTTGATGCGTTCTGATAAGCCATGCCAGAATGCAGCATACAGGGCCTCGTCGTTCCATGCCAGTTCGGATGCCAGGATTTTAAACTGTATAAGATACTGTCCCACAGTACATGTTTCCTGGCGTAAACGGAGAATCTCAGATGAAGCAGATGTTATCCGGCCTGGCTCGTCGAAGATGCGCCTGAATGTAGCTACAAAGTCAGTATAGGAGGATAGCAGGGGATCAGACTTCTCCCATAAAGGTGATGCCCAGTCAAGGGCTGAGCCACTGAGAAGGGAGATGATATAGGCAATTTTGGTACGGTCACTGAAGAAATTGCCAGGTAGAAGCTCAAAGTGGATTTCACATTGATTGAGAAATCCCCTGCAGAACCTTGGAGATCCATCAAATTTTGCTGGCGTTGGAAGATGAAGATGTGGACTGGAAATGGGTAAGGTGGGTGGGGTTACAGCTGGTGTCACTGTAGTGGATGCACCGGACGTGCTAGGTCCACGGAGGGTCGTTTGAATCCCATCCAGCCGTGTAGAGAGATCCTGGAGACAGCGGATGATGTGGCCCTGTGCAGCCTCCTGATGTTCAAGTCGGGCTGCCAGTTCTTGCATTGGCCTGGCCGCTTGATCCTGGTCTCCGGCTGGATTCATTAGGTCAGTGCTTACTGTCACAACTGAGGGACTGAGCTGACGGGAGGCAGCCTCAGTTGTAGGGGCTGAGATGTAACGGAACCTGGGAGGTTGTATCAGACCCCTAGACATGTAAGTAACATGTAGAATAACTGCCCGAAGGCGTGACCACGACAACCAGGATAAAAGTCAATGATGTTTATTATGACAAACTCCGTAACACAGCAGCAGTAAAGGAAACATAAAAGTCAACAGAGGATAAATACAATTCCTGGGTACTACAGGCACTGGTAGGGTGAGACAGTTCTTATAATCTTCTAGTTGGAAAGTCCTTACCAGACCTGACTGTAGCAATGGAGAGAACCCAGGATCGTACCAGCTGGTGTTCCAGGAAAGGCTGGGTTGCTGAAGATAAAACGGCTGCTGTGGATACTGGCTGGAACCAGACTGTTGTTGGTACGGAGTGGATACTGGCTGGAACCAGTTAAATAATAAACGAACTTGAGAGCGATGAAATAATAATGAAGTTTGGAGTTTGAGAGCGGTGAAATAATAATACCGGTGGAGAGTGGTAAACTGCAGAAAGGACACCGGCCCTTTAAGAGAAGCTGTACACTGCTGGAAGCTGGGCTGGAAGCAGGTGATTGATGAAGTTTGGAGTTGAGAGCGGTGAAATAATAATACCGGTGGAGAGTGGTAAACTGCAGAAAGGACACCGGCCCTTTAAGAGAAGCTGTACACTGCTGGAAGCTGGGCTGGAAGCAGGTGATTGTTGTAACTGGAAACAGGTGAGTCCAGAATGGATCGGAGAGTCAGGCTACACCGCAGATGGAATGCTGGTGCGGGTCTCTATAGCAGAAGTCTGGAGACAGGAGCTGGAACCTGGAAGACAACCACAGGAGAGAGACAAACTGGAACTAGGTTAGACAACCAAAGCACTGACGCCTTCCTTGCTCAGGCACAGCTTACTTATACCTGCAGCAAGGAAGGGGTTGGCTAGGCAATTATGCAAATCAACAATACAGACAGCAGATTGGTGGAAATGCTCAGATGACAAAATCCAAGATGGCTGCGCCCATGCAGACACTTGGAGGGAAGTTTGGTTTGTAATCCATGTGAGAATTGAAACAGTAATGGCGACGACGGCCACAGGAGACAGGAGACACCAGACTGACAAGCGCACATTTAACCACGCGGGCACAGCGGAGGCCGCGGCTGATGAAATCACCACTCTGACATTCTGCATGTGGAAACTCAGGAACAGCGGGATCCGGTCCTGGAACGCTGAGCCAGCCTTAGGAGGCATCTGAAGGGTAAGTAATGGCGTCCAGATACCCGGATCGTGACACTTTCATTATATGTACAATGTTTATACTTTTATATATTACATGATTTAGGGGTTGAAGCCAATGCTAGCTATCTGTTGTCTGATATGAAGATTTCAATGATTTTGGATCAATTTATTTTGAGTGTGATCCCTTTTATTTTAACTCACAATGATTTCACATTTGAGGATTGTTATAATCTTCAGGTGGTGGGTATGGTCATGGGCACTAGGTTTGGTCAGAGCTTTGCAAATTTATATATGTGCCAGTTCGAACAAGAATTTATTTGGGATAGCCCATTTAGAGTGAACCTAGTGTACTATGGCCGTTATATTGGTGATTTATTTATTATTTGAGATGGTGGGGAGCACTTCGCATTTGTTTATTTTAATTAGCTTAATTGAAATTTGAAGTTCACCTGCAGTTTTGATCACAAATTAGTTAATTTCCTAGAGCTTATCTCCTAGAGGGCTCTGAAATTTTTACTGTCAAATACAGAAAAGAAGTCAACACTAATTTTCTTTTTTTTTTTGGATGCATTTTTCAAGTGGACACTATAAACCCTGGCTTAGGTATGCATACCTCCCAACATGACCCTCTCCAGGAGGGACAGAATGCTCTGTTTCTGGACTTCCCTCTTAATTTATGATTGCCATCACCTGTGATGAAACACCTTTCTTATCCATTAACTTGTTCAACACAGGTGCCGGCAATCATACATTAAGAAAAAAGTCCAGAAGCAGAGCATTGTGTCCCTCCTGGAGAGGATCATGTTGGGAGGTATGGGAATGTACCACTTAGTCAATTAAATTAATTGCATCACCATTGTTTGACTACTGAATCCTATAGGATTCAGTCTGATGTTATGCTCCATGATTTTGCTATCCTATGCCCCTGCTGAAATCTGCATATAACAAGTCATTAGTGACTGAAAGGTTGTAACTTTTAATTCCGAGGAGTAATCCTCGGAATTAATTAATTAAGTAATTAAGTAATTGTTCAAAGTCAAAATAAGGATATACTTGTGCAGGCAAACACACAAATGTATTATTTAATCAAATACAATATTCAGTGGAACCAAATTTAAAGTACTACATAATAAGTAGACATTTTAATTTTCTTCAACAAGACCCAATCTAAAATAAAATTTTGGAACCAAATCTTTTAACAAAATAGGAATGTGAAATCCATCTTAGCCCTGAGTGTGTTGAAAAAAATCTACTAATCAATAAAGAAGGGAACTACTGAACTGGTTACCTCCCCCTGTCAAGGGATGCTATTGTTTTGGCAAAACTAGTGTGTCATCTGTTATTTTATAAACAACAAATCTGTAGAAATCACATATTTTATTATTAAAGAGATAATAATGATTCAATTATAAATTGTGATCCCATGTATGTATCTACGTGCTGCAGTGCGCTTGTGCAGGGCCGTCTTTTCGTATGGGCTCAATGGGCACTTGCCCAAGGGCCCCAGTAGTATAAGGGCCCTATGCTGACAGCTGAGGGTCCGCTCTTTCCAGGGGTACCAGATTTTTGAAAATCGGCCCTGGAGAACCAGAGGTATCCAACTTCAAAGCAGTGGTCCCCATCCGAGCCTGATAATTGCTCTTCTCCCCCAGATATCTCGGGCTCTGCCTGACTTAGAGTAGTTCTGAGGATATACTCCAAAAGCTACTATGCCCAGAACCAGAGATATAAGCCTTCCAGCAGCTGGTCCCTGCTCCAGCTCCACATGCCTGGTATGCAGTTTTATAATTTCGTTGGTGGATTGCTCTGGTTCCTGATCTCTGATCCCCAAGTCCCCAGTACTTCCTGAAAGGTGGGACTCTCTACTTTTATATCCCATTGAAAGCTAAGAAATCTATTTCCAGGAATTTGAGATATCTGCAATCAAGCAAGCTGCCCTCTCACCATAAAATTATGAATATTAAGCCCACCCCACTATCTACCCCTCCCATGCGTATTAAACACCCCCTGCCGCCCTGGAAGTCAAGTACTGGGGCCCTTTCATTCAGTGCAATGCCCCCTTGTTAGTGTTCTCCCTCTCACCGCATCTCTCACCATCTGTGCAGTAAAGGAGTAATTAGCAGAAATTACTGCTCCAGGTCCTACATGCTGAGTGGAAGATAGAACACCCACTACCGCCCGCGGGTCATCAAAGCTGCCGCTGATAGCACCCCCCACCCCTACTGCTGGAGGATGGGTAGGGGCCACAGTGCATTGCAGTGCATTGTCAGGCAGGGACCGGCAAAACTACCCGGCTCTGAAATGCCAGGTAAAAGCTGGGATTTTCAGACACTTCTGTCTGAAAAGGGTATTATATTTATTTTTGTTAAGTCTAATTATGTTTGTAATTGCTGAACATTTGTATACAAGACACTGAATATTAATAATGTAATGTATGTATGTATGTATGTATGTATGTATGTATGTATTTATTTATTTGTAACATAACATTATGAAAGTATGTAAATAGTTCCTTAGGCTTTATTGAACTAATCGAACAGACTATTCATTGCATTCAACTCACCTGGTGAAATAAGTGTGAGCTAATTAATCATGAGAAGGATCCTTATGCAGAAAGCAACAGGTATATATGAGGCAGGAGACCACAGGACATACAGTACACTCTTTGATAAAGCTATTATAATGTAGTGAAACTACGGTAGTCAGAGACTAAAGGTGACATCTGCTACTGCTCTGTATCCACAATCCAGTGACTGTTCTGAGTTACATTGAACTTCTCTGCTGAGCCGCATTAGGAGAGCCATCTACGTGAGGCTGGATTTCACCAGTATCTGCAGAGTGATTGGTGACCTTGTCAGAGCTTGCACATTTTCTGATCAGTGAATATCCAGATTAGAGATGTGCACCGGAAATTTTCAGGTTTTGTGTTTTGGTTTTGGATTCGGTTCCGCGGCCGTGTTTTGGATTAAGGCGCGTTTGGCAAAACCTCCCTGAAATTTTTTTGTCGGATTCGGGTGTGTTTTGGATTCGGGTGTTTTTTTTTCAAAAAACCCTCAAAAACAGCTTAAATCATAGACTTTGGGGGTAATTTTGATCCTATAGTATTATTAACCTCAATAACCACAATTTCCACTCATTTCCAGTCTATTCTGAACACCTCACACCTCACAATACTATTTTTAGTCCTAAAATTTGCACCGAGGTCGCTGGATGACTAAGCAAAGCGACCCAAGAGGGCGGCACAAACACCTGGCCCATCTAGGAGTGGCACTGCAGTGTCAGACAGGATGGCCCCAAACAGCACATGATGCAAAGAAAAGAGAAAAAGAGGTGCACTGTGGTCGCTGGACGGCTAAGCTAAGCGACACAAACACCTCAATATCACAGGAATTATTCGTTCTAATCAATAGTATTATTGGTCCAAATCATTGGAAGAAAATGACAAAATCACAGGAATTATTCGTTCTAATCAATGGTATTATTGGTCCAAATCACTGGAAGAAAATGACAAAATCACTGGAATTAATTGTTCTAATCAATGGTATTATTGGTCCAAATCACTGGAAGAAAATTGAATGGATGGATACTTGCAGTGACACAGAGCTGCAAGATACAGCAATGGCCTACTGTAGAACTATATACTGTTAGTCACCAAAATGCTGCACTGTAATACTATATATACTGCTCACAAAAATGCCGCACAGATATGGAATGGATACTTGCAGTGACACAGAGCTGCAAGATACAGCAATGGCCTACTGTACAACTATATACTGTTAGTCACCAAAATGCTGCACTGTAATACTAGAAGCTATAGAAAAGTATATATATATTATTGTATATATCAGTACAGAGCGGTGTATCTGTGACCATGTGTCCTGACAAGCAGTATAGAAGCTATAGAAAAGTATATATAATATTACTGTATATCAGTACAGAGCAGTGTAACTGTAACCCATGTGTCCTGACAAGCAGTATAGAAGCTGTAGAAAAGTATATATATTATTGTATATATCAGTACAGAGCGGTGTAACTGTGACCCATGTGTCCTGACAAGCAGTATAGAAGCTATAGAAAAGTATATATATTATTGTATATATCAGTACAGAGCAGGGTATCTGTGACCATGGTGGTCATTCAGAGTTGATCGCAGCAGCAATTTTGTTAGCAGTTGGGCAAAACCATGTGCACTGCAGGAGGGGCAGATATAACGTGCAGAGAGAGTTAGATTTGGGTGGGGTGTGTTCAAACTGGAATCTAGATTGCAGTGTAAGAATAAAGCAGCCAGTATTTATCCTGCACAGAAACAAAATAGCCCACCCAAATCTAACTCTCTCTGCAAATGTTATATCTGCCCCCCTGCAGTGCACATGGTTTTGTCCAATTGCTAACAAACTTGCTGCTGCGATCAACTCAGAATTACCCCCCATGTGTCCTGACAAGCAGTATAGAAGCTATAGAAAAGTATATATAATATTACTGTATATCAGTACAGAGCAGTGTAACTGTGACCCATGTGTCCTGACAAGAAGTATAGAAGCTATAGAAAAGTATATATATTATTGTATATATCAGTACAGAGCAGTGTAACTGTGACACATGTGTCCTGACAAACAGTATAGAAGCTATAGAAAATAAGAAAAGTATATATATTATTGTTTATATCAGTACAGAGCGGTGTAACTGTGACCATGTGTCCTGACAACCAGTATAGAAGCTATAGAAAAATATATATATTATTGTATATATCAGTACAGAGCAGTGTAACTGTGAGACATGTGTCCTGACAAGCAGTATAGAAGCTATAGAAAAGTATATATATTATTGTATATATCAGTACAGAGCAGTGTAACTGTGACACATGTGTCCTGACAAGCAGTATAGAAGCTATAGAAAATAAGAAAAGTATATATATTATTGTATATATCAGTACAGAGCGGTGTAACTGTGACCATGTGTCCTGACAAGCAGTATATAAGCTATAGAAAAATATATATATTATTGTATATATCAGTACAGAGCGGTGTAACTGTGAGACATGTGTCCTGACAAGCAGTATAGAAGCTATAGAAAATAAGAAAAGTATATATATTATTGTATATATCAGTACAGAGCGGTGTAACTGTGACCATGTGTCCTGACAAGCAGTATATAAGCTATAGAAAAATATATATATTATTGTATAGATCAGTACAGAGCAGTGTAACTGTGACACATGTGTCCTGACAAGCAGTATAAAAGCTATAGAAAATAAGAAAAGTATATATATTATTGTATATATCAGTACAGAGCGGTATAACTGTGACCCATGTGCCCTGACAAGCAGTATAGAAGCTATAGAAAAGTATATATATTATTGTATATATCTGTACAGAGCAGTGTAACTGTGACACATGTGTCCTGACAAGCAGTATAGAAGCTATAGAAAAGTATATATATTATTGTATATATCAGTACAGAGCGGTGTAACTGTGACACGTGTCCTGACAAGCAGTATAGAAGCTATAGAAAATAAGAAAAGTATATATATTATTGTATATATCAGTACAGAGCGGTGTAACTGTGACCCATGTGTCCTGACAAGCAGTATAGAAGCTATAGAAAAGTATATATATTATTGTATATATCAGTACAGAGCGGTGTAACTGTGACACATGTATCCTGACAAGCAGTATAGAAGCTATAGAAAAGTATATATATTATTGTATATATCAGTACAGAGCGGTGTAACTGTAACCCATGTGTGTCCTGACAAGCAGTATAGAAGCTATAGAAAAGTATATACTGGTGGTCCCCAGTCCCCACAATGTAGCACACTGATCAGATATTTGCAGCACACTGAGCACAGATATGGAGCGTTTTCAGGCAGAGAACGTAGATATTTTCAGCACACTGAGCACAGATTATTTGCAGCACACTGAGCACAGATATTTGCAGCACACTGAGCACAGATTACGGAGCTTTTCAGGGAGAGAACGCAGCCACATCCTCTCCGTTCAATCTCCAAAGCACGAGTGAAAATGGCGACGACGCGCGGCTCCTTATATAGAATACGAATCTCGCAAGAATCCGACAGCGGGATGATGGCGTACGGGCGCGTTCTGGTTAACCGAGCAAGGCGGGAAGATCCGAGGCTGCCTCGGAACCGTGTAAAATAGGTGAAGTTCGGGGGTGTTCGGATCCCGAGGAACCGAACCCGCTCATCTCTAATCCAAATATTGGTGAAAACTAGGGCTGAATATATATTGTGGAAGGTCCTTTCAAGGAGCAGTACAACTAAGGGCCTAATTCATACCTGATCGCTGTGCTGCAAATTAGACTGTCCTGCGATCAGATAGTCGCCGCCCAGGGGGAGTGAAAACTCGAACCGTGCAAGAGTGCGATTGCATGTGTACACTGTGCGAAAAGTCCCCTCAGTCAGCAGACAGCTGCAAAACCGTTCGCATCACACTCACCATCAAATGTTTTTCCCATTCTGTGTAGTGTGTGCAGTCTGTGCATAGCTCAATACTTACTCCTCCAGTGCGAATAAATCAGGCTGATCGGGGCCGGAGCTGACGTCACACACCCTCCCTGAAAACGTTTGGGAACGTCTGCGTTTTTCCAGACACTCCCAGAAAACTGCCAGTTACCACCCACAAACGTCTGCTTTCTGTCAAACACCTTGCGAACAGCTGTGCGATCAAAATTTTCGCACCATTCTGTCACTGTTTGGCGTTGCGCGTGCGCATTGCAGTGCCTATGCATGCGCAGCAGTTCGATAATCGCCTGCTGTGCGAAAACGCACAGCAGCGATCAGGTCTTAATCGAGCCCTAAGCCGGGAACAACTGTTAATGTATCTCCATTTTAATTTGGATGTCCACACAGTCAGACTAATGTTTTAGCAGCCATCCCTATATAATTGGATGTAGACTTACATTGAACAGAAATGTAATTACTGTTGAATGCACTGTTTTTAGATACGGATGAAACAATTATTGAGATACTCAGAAAGCACTTTTATCTTTATGGTGCCAGATAAAAATTAAATATTTATTTATTTATTGTTATAAAAGTATTTTGTCAGTATGTTGTGCCATGAGAAGTTCTATATAAGTGTAATTCCATCCAAATTTAGTTTGTTGTGACTATATAGAGGTATGGTCCCCACCCACTAGTGAGACTTATATGAACTAAAAGTTGGATCCGATTTACCCCCAATCTGCCCGGCCGCTTCCCGGAAGTCCTGCGATTTGCTACTTGAGTGTTCTTTTTACATCCGATATATCGCACCCAATATATTGCATGCTGCTGCTGCTGGGCATGTGGATGGGTGTGTCCAAGGTGCCAGTCAAGTGATTCTTTTCGAGCTGTCATCTGCAATATGATGGCAGGTGTACAAATGCACTCCGATATGCCCCTTTTTACCTCCAATTGCAATAAATATTCATGGCAGCCATTACGATCTGCGACTCCGATCCGAGGAGCAGGGGAACATGCCACGGACCGGAGTCAGAGGAAAATGTCATGCTATGAGACACTTTTCATCCGATCCCTCGTTCTGAAAGCGCGGAATCAGATGAAAAGTGGCCATATCACACTAGTGGATGGGGGCCTTTACTTTGAGCTTCCACACGCCCTGTGAACAAGCTTTCTCTGCGAAACGTACGTCAGGACAGGAAACTGCGATCACGTGAGGCACGTGACCGCATCAGCCGGAGTCTCCAGGCGGTCACCAGGCAACGGCCACACAGACACCTCAATTGCATGCCACGGCAATCCCCGAAGCCAGTGCAAGGTCAGAAACGGGATTCCCCAGAGCTGATGCACGGCTGAAGAACGGGACTCCCAGCGGCTGCACTATCACTTGGGTTCTGGTATTGTATACACCCCGCACCCATGTAAACTATTTCTATAGCCATCAGCAATCGTTAGAACGCTGCCTATTTAACCTGTTGAAACCAGTTGGAACGCTTCTCTGCATGATAGTTACATTTCTATTTTTCTTCTGAACTATTTTTTCTTCTGAATTAGCAGCAACAGTGGGACTTCGTCTTTAAGAATTATCAGAGCACTGTCTGCAATTCTGGAAATTCAGCACATAATCATTAGATACTACTGTGATACAACAGCCACTTAATGGTTACATCTGTTTCCTTTATCTATGAAAGTAAACAATTGCAGTTACATTGTTACAACTGCTGAACTTAAATGTGGAAATACCACCATTGGTTACACATTTTACTTTGAAACTGATTGGTTTCAGCTATTGCACTGAAAGCACTAATTTCAACAGGTGTGCGATTAAGAACAAATATTCAAGTTTATATACATATATTTTCTAGCCGCGTTTTGCTGATAATATGCAAAAGCATTTTTTCATAATCATTATGGATGGAAGGTACAAGTGCATTGATTTAACACTGCTTTAAAGAATTATTGAGGTGCCATTCTTCTTTTTGATATACTATTGTGTATTTTATGACTTATCTGCAGTCTGTGCAGAGTAATAATATTTACATATAGTGCAAATTTAACATGGCTGTACCGGTGCTCCTGGGACATAATTACTAATATTAGGCAAGTTCATTTATGAATATTTTGTGGTTTTGAAAAATTTTTTCCCACATAATAGGCCCTAATTTTTCTGTATGCTTTGTATTGTGGCTGACGTGTCACATGGTGACTTGGTCAGGTAATTGCATATAATCTCATGTTTCCAGCAATTGTACCATACGTGTCTATCAATTGCAGCATTGCAGGTATATAAAGATCCTACATTATATACCTTTGAAGTGACTAATAAAGGAGATTTCAATAATTGCGGTCATACCTCACTGGAGATGCCCAATCTCTTCTGACCTTGGAAGCTAAGCAGTGGAAGGCCGGGTTAGTAATAGGATGGGAGACCACCTCTGAACACCCTGGTACTGCAATAAATTGACTCCCTAATATAATAGTCACTCACAATTATACCACTTGGCAATCGGTCCCACATGACCAATGATTTAATTCTCTGCATTCACAATAAACCAGAATGGGCATTTGCAGAATAAATGATGGTCATATAGTACATGAGAGACAATGTGCAATGATGATATAATCAAAGTATTACAGTGATTGATTTCCGGCATTTTTGAGACTGTGATATTGTCATCACTCATTATTCATTATTGATCTTTACATTTTCGCGAAACATTTTGTCCACATATAGATACTCCCAAAAACTCATTTCTTAATCTATTTACTATAAATGTCTTTATTAGTACCATACACGTTATAAATATCACCCTCTGAATTAGAGTGCTCCCAAAAAAGAGTCTACTTCTCAAAACCCCTTTGTGTTTTGGTTTCTCTAGCTTGACTATTTTCTGACCACTGAAAGCAACACTTATATGTACAAGAATAGACAATCCATATACATACTGTTGCTATATTCAGAAGTAATTCAATAATAAATTCAGTTTTTCAGAGGCTTAAATTTATTTGAATTTAAAGGACTTGTGCGGTTCCCACCACCCCCCTTTTTTCCAAAAACTATTCAAATCGACCTATGACCTCTCCTGTACTGTAAAAGTGCATTCCTGTGTCCAATGGACAAAGGGATTACAGTATCCATTGTATTGCTTTTGGAAGAATTGTATAAATAAAGCCTGCTGCAGCCTGGTCACACACAAGACTCACAAAGTTATCTATCAGATGACCGGGGACCGGCCGGGTTGCGCAAGCTTGTCCACTCAAGTATGTACCATTGAATGTAGCCATTTACTCTGTTATATTGTATTGTATTATTTGTATTGTAACCCCCTTTCAGCAATAATCCACTGTGGTGTCGGAACCCAGTGGTTAAATCACAATTGGTGTCGTGTCTTCATTGCCCTGCTAAGGTTTAAAGTGTTTTATCATTGCATTGCATTACTGTAAAGGTTTAAAGTGTATCTCTGGGTGTGTGTGCGCTGTGTGTACTATGTACCCCCAGCGCGGCGTTTGTACGCTAAGTCCATACAGTGATACGGGACTCCATACGCAAACAGTGTATAAAGTACGTAGCGTGTGTACTAGGTTTAGCGGCCGCAGCGGCTCCATGGTAAAGTGTATTCTAAGTGTGTATAAGGTATAGCTTTCATTCCTGTTAGATAATCAGCATTATCAACACGATAGTTGTTCAATTAAAGGCGGGATAGTATACATTTAATACAATAGCTCATAACTATCCGATTTCAAAAGCAATTAGTGTAAGACTTTGTTTAGACTGTACTGCCTCTGGGTTAAAACCATCAATCAAAGGGAGTGATATTTTCTGTACAGAAAAGAAAAACAAAGTGTATCTGAGTGAGTGAAAGTAAGAGTGAGTGGAGCTGAACCCCAGAAATTTGGGTCCCGTGGGAACACTGGGTTAGTAGAGGCCCAGTGGCATAAGGTTCGCTACCTTATGTGAACATAAAGAGAGAAATACACAAGTCGTGAGGAGACTTGCACAGGAGCGTAATAAGGAATTTTGCATTGAGAAGTATAGAAATTGTGAATTGAAGTAAAGGTAAATCCCAAACGTATAGATTTTTTTTGTTACGCTCCGGCTGAGGAGCGCAGCTTGTGAATTCGACTTTTGCGATCGTAGGGCATATAGATAATTAGTATGTGCGATTGCACCGCACGTCCGGGTGTTTTACATAGCACAAAGTGATATTATTGTGTCATAAGCGCTGTGGAGAGCATACGCAGACGTGATTGTGTAAAAGGAAAGAGAAAGGGGTTTTTCTTTGATAACGTCGGGAAATCTCCCTGGTGGGCTTCCACTGGAAAGGGTGAGCAATAGTTATTAGGAAACTGTTTTTTCACCCTACAAAAATTCCAGTGGAAAGATATCGAAAAGGAATTTTTCGCTGCCTCTCTCAGGAAAAATATTCCAACAGAGCCTCCACCGAAATAAATTGCGGTGCTGTAAGGTCTTATAGGAGCCCTAGGTTGGGTACATTGCGATCCACTATCGACAGTGTATCGTTGTACTGGCCAACGTGGACGAGAGCGGGTGAAGAGCGCTAGGAGAACTTTCACCGCCTGCTTGCATTGAGTATTTTGGTGTTTGTGGGAAAAGGCCCACAAATATGGGAGCCAGTTGCTCAAGTGAGAGACATTCAGCAGCTAGGGTTCAGGCTGAAGAATTGCAGCCCAGAGGGTCAGCAAGGTTTATTATGTGTGGGAAATGTGGTCCACACGCAGAGCAATGAATGGGTACGTATGACTGCTGATGATAGGGCATCATTTCCTAGGATTGGTGAGTTTGATCCTGAGGTATTGCAGGTGGTATGTCTAACCAAAGTCATATAAGACAAGAACGGAAATATAAGAACTATTTGAACTAGTAGCAACAATAAACAAGTAGGAAGAAAAAAGAGAAAGCAAGTACACCGCTATATGTAGGTGTGGAAGCAGTTACGGCCAGCATACAAACTATAGAAAATAGTAAAAATATTAAAAATATGAATGTAACCTATATATGTACTAATGAATGTCGAAGTTTTATCTAGGAGGAGAAGGCGACCTGACTGGTTTCAGCCATTTCTCATGCACTCAGAGGGAGTATCCAACCGGTAAAAGAAGAGCAGTAGCCTGCGGGGGAAGTGGCTGAGACCAGTGGAACTGGTAAGTATGGTGTCATTCGTGTACATATATAGTAAAACCCCCCCCCCAAAAAAAAATCAAGAAAGTAACGTCAGAAATGGAGAAAAAAACCTGTCCGCACATTAGTATTTGCCAGTAGGAAAGCGGACAGAGACAGGGTAACCCCCGGTTATTTCTTTTAGTTACCATATAAGAAGTATTCATTCCTAATAATGCCCCTAGTCAAGATGAGCTCGGAAATGTTTGTTGGACCATGTACAGACCCTTAATACGGGATGAGAAGGATTAAATGAATACTTTCTGTGCAGGGCAAATACTGGCTGCTTTATTTTTACACTGCAATTTAGATTTCAGCTTGAACACACCCCATCCAAATCTAACTCTCTCTGCAAATGTTATATCTGCCACACCTGCAGTGCAAATGATTTTGCCCAACTGCTAACAAATTTGCTGCTGCGATCAACTCGGAATTACCCCCAATGATCAGAAATACACCAATGAGGTGACAGTACAGTACCTTATTGAGATGAGCCGGCATTTGAGAACTTGACAAAAGAACTTGAAACTGTTGATTCCTGGTATGCCAAATACTAACTGTCTTGATTGTGAACCAAGAGACTGTGTGATTGTTCTTACGCTCAGGTTGCCTAATAGACAGGTGGGAAGGACCGTACCAAGTTTTGTTGATAGCACTATCCCAGTGGAAGTAGCCGAGAGAGAGACTTGGGTCCACGATTCCAATTGCAGGAAAGTCGGTAGTTCGGAAGGAACTCGTAAATGGAGTGAGATCGCAAAAGTATCACCAGAGAGTCTGTTCCGTGAAGACTGAGAGGCGGCACTGTTGAACACTACCTAAGCATGCTAAATGATTACAGAAAGACCAGTCGTTGTAATTGATTTCCTATGGACAAGATTTGTTTTGTTTTATTTTTTTTCTTTCCTCTTTCCCGCTGACAAACATTTTTTTTCAGGAAATTCTATTTTTGCGAGGTTTTCATGAGGAGTCGAGTGTGGGACTGGAACTGGTTCTGGAGGAAGGAGTGATTTCTTTATAGGATCCCAGGATTAGCCTATCAGTTTGTTAAAGCCAGAGAAAAATCAAAGGTCTAATAGTTACGGAGTTCGGAGGTAACGTGATAGGCTATTGTCTGAGGAATACTGTATTTTGTAGCTATTGTGACACCATATTTGAAGATGAGTGCATCCGGAGATGTCAGTCTAGCAATAAGGCAGCATTTGACAGACATCCATTGAGTGATTACCACTCACTAGTGGGTAAGGTCTTAAACCAAACGGAATGTTGGATGTGCTCACAGGTACCTCTAAGACGAAATGATGCAGGATTAGTGCCATTTTTTTTAGAGTTAGTTGAGGTACTTGAATTACACGGAAGGGGGAGGAGACCGGTGGACAAAGAATATAATATAACTAGACGCCTAGTCTTAAGATCCACCAGTACCATAGATAAATCCTTAGTATGTTTAAATCTCACCAATTTCATGAAATTGGGAGGTAATCAGGAACAATCAGACAATGGCTATTCACACATAGCAGATAAAGAGTTCATTAATATATGTGGAAGGAAGGTTTATGAGTGGCTCTCCCCGAACTCCGAAGGTTTATGTTATTTAGGAAGGACACTACTTATAACCCTTGTTCAATGATGAAACAGACCTAGCATACGTTCCAGAAATTGAAACAATGTTCAGAAAATGATAGGAATATGTAAATCATGAAAATTTTATGTCACTTTCACGATTTGTTTGTGTTTTCTCCCTCTACCCAGCAGAACCTCAATCAAATCGGAACATCAGTGTACAAAGACGTAGGTACATGTATGTGTGAAATGTTCGTCCAAATCAGATATTATAGGCCAAAGCACTGTCCCAGCATACTCTATAGGTTGAATGTTGTCCCACACCCTACCAGTGGTCCCGTGAACACCGAGTGCATATAGAGGATGACTCGTCCTCCTCCCTGTCTTCCCCAAATATAGTCAAATGTCTGATTTGCAAAATGAATACATACGTATGTCTAGGTCACCGATTATTGTCTGAAATATTTTTCTTATGTTAATAATTTATGTCAGTTATTGTTTACTGCCAAAGGGTGGACTGTCGAAGTCAAAAATATTACATAGAGAGAACATACAGACTCCACACATTCTGAGTCGCTATGCTTGCAAATACACGCAGCGAGCAGAGCAAATATGGTAACATACGCATTTACACAGACATACTACAAAGATAGATTCAACACATATTTCATACAGCACATAAATTGAACATATCAAGCGCCAGACATCATAAAGTTTTAAATTATATAATGGAGTAACGTCATGTATGTGTATTATTGGAACGGAGCAAGATGGACATGTCGTGCTTGGTATCAAAGTAACCAGATTAATGTGTGTATCAATTTGATGCCTGTTATTAAGTTGTAGCTCATTGCAACAAGTAGATAGGATTAAATGTAGGAATATGAAGCCACTTTTACTAGAACAAAAGATATGTTCAAAAGAGCATGTGATGGACAGGAAACCAGTGACTAGCAACCTTGAACAAAAGCCCTCACACTGACCAATGACTCATCATGAATGAGAAAGTTCCCTCTCCTAGACCAATAGCAAGAGATCTGTATACCCCCAATGGTCTCAGAGATATAGCTGATGCGATATAGAAGAGATCCTGTTTTGTCCCAGATGATGATGGAGATGATGTCTGTCCAGTGGCTGCATGATTTTACTGAGAGAGAGAGAGAGAGAGAGAGAGAGAGAGAGAGAGAGAGAGAGAGTGATATGGAGTGGAGACTTTATTTGAGCCAAATATGGTAATTGTATTGCTGGCCGTGTCTGTAATGAATTAGTTTGTAATAACTGCTTACTGTATAAATTGTAACCATGTAACTATATATATACTGTACATTGTGATATATTGAATACATATCCTTTTAATAACAAATATATACATCAATAAGCTTTGGAACTCAGATAATGTGTGGGTGTATCATTTTCTCTTATGGGATGTAGTGTTTTTGCGATGTATAGCGCACATTCATAGCACATGGTAATGAGATGCACATGCGTCCAAAGTATATATTAGAGCTGGCATTTTAAATATTTGTTAGAAAATAATTTGACCTTTACAACCTGATTTTTGTTTTTTCATTTTTTTCATTTTACAAGTTAAGGTGTAATTGCTGGACTGCAGGAGCAATGAGAGACTCTTCTGTGGTCTATTCATGAAGCAGTGAAAAGAGTGGAGAAGTGAGCCAGTGGAATAGTTGCCCATGGCAACCAATCAGCATTGAAGTAACATTTATAATTTGCATGCTATACAATTGTATGGAGCAGCTGATTGGTTATTGTTATTATTATATTATTGATATGGCGCCACATGGGACCCGCAGCGCCAAATTACAGAGTAAACAAATAAGCAAACAAGAAGACAGTGACTTACAATACAATATAGGACAAATACAGGGTATATAAACATCTGCATTAGTAAACAGCACTGAATTAAGTGTCAGGGCGGCAGAACACTGAGGGATTTGGTGCCGTCAAAGGGAGTATTGAAAAGTAGATAGGTTAAGTAAGAGACTTAGGGGGACATTTGCTAAGCAGTGATAAGAGCGGAGAAGTGAGCCAGTGGAGAAGTTGCCCCATCGACCAATCAGCAGCTCTGTATCATTTTATAGTATGCAAATTAGAGTAAATGAGAGCTGTATAGGCACAAAATTATATAAGGAGTCTTTGCTTTGTGATGGGTTAATGAAGAGAACGGCTAGTTAGATTAGCTCCCCCTTGAGGGGTGTTGGTTGTGTTTTGGTTTAGCCTATCAGGGTAATTAAATGAGGTAACATAGGAAGGGTATATATAGTCAGTAACATCACCAGCACTTCCTTTTGAGTGCACGGAAAGCCCACCCACCCTCCCCTTTTTGTTATTTAGCTGCTCTCTGATTTGGCTAGTATTTGGTTTCAATTTCAATTCTACTACAGGCGGGAAGGCTCTTTTGACCAGCGGCCACATGGGGCATAAGTGCTCTTTGAGGGGCACCTACCCTTTCCAAGGATGGCTAGTGAGTTCTGCCCGTACGGGGCGACGATGGGCATTTTTTGTAGGAAATGGTCACGTTATGCCATAGTGAGGGGTGGTGTTGCCTTCTCAATGCAGGTTATGCCTTTGGCCGGATGAGGCGTTTTAGTCGCCTCATATTCTAAAAATGTGGGCGTTTAAATCACTGCCATTATGGTTATACCATCGATTGGCTAGAGCTGGTCATCAAGCGTTTTCCTTGCCATCCCTTACGAGAAGCGTCAATCCACTACTTCGCTCTTATCACTGCTTAGTAAATGTCCCCCTTAAAAGCACACAAGGGAAGAGGCCCCTGCTCGAGAATACTTATATTCTAAAGGGGAGGGGCACACAGACAGGGGTGACACAGATGGGGTAGAAAGTGAGCGTGGGACACAGAGGGCTTAGGATGAGAGACGGCTGGGTTTGGTGAAGAAGTGTGTCTTGAGAGCAACTTCTTCACAGGCTCACTTCTCCACTCTTTTCACTGCTTCATGAATAGACCCCTCTGCTCTGTAATTGCTGCTGGAAAACAGTGAGCGTTAAAGCACAGGTGTAATTGCAGGACTTGTATGGGGTGTTATAACAAGTTTTAAACTAATCGGATGCTGCTCAAATTGTTCTACTAAGGCATCTATAAAAAGGAGATAGTCTCCACAAATAGAACAATATTATTACATAGCGTTAGGGATTGCCAGAAACAGAGATGCCTTGACATGCGCACAGCATCTATTCTTGGGAGACAGAGGGACCACGGGCATGCCAGCAGCTCACAGAGCGCTGGCCATGCCACCACAGTTACGAAAAAGGGAGGCGTGGCTCGCGATCACATCATGCTTGTGAAGCCATGCCCCCTTTCTATAGGCCACTCCCCCTTTACGGCGCGCAAGGGAGTCCCTATTTACAAGGTTCCGATGTTGGAAGGTATGCCATGTGGTCTGTCATGTAATATCCGGCCTCTAGGATCAGTGATCACAGTTTTGACAATAACCTCTGCAGCTAATATATTCCAGCTGATATGTTTATGAGCATTCTAAAAAATATTTTCACTTGCAGGGGTAGAATTCAGCATAGTAACATTTAGGCAGGGTCCCGCAACAGGCCCTACATTACCTATGGTTGATACTGTCCTCTGGTGGAACCTATACAAACATATTCCTTATACAGTAGATATGGGGCATTTTGTGATGTTGTAGGCCTGCTTGATACGCTTGCAATTCACTGTGTTATATTGTCTCCAGTGAGAAGCTAGCATGTGGATTAGTTTAGAGTTGACTTCTCTTCCGGAATGTCCAGGAGACTCTTCAATCTCGGGTGACTCTTTGGTAAGAGCAGAAAAGTCTCCCAGGACCACCGTTGCTGCTCGCTGCCCGTCCCACTTACAGTTCAAGTGGGTGGTCCAGGTGGCTTGATGACATTATTAACACTGAGGGGGAGATGTATCATTACTCGCTACCATTCATTACTGAATAAATATCGCCTGTTATCACATTACATATTTGCAGATCCCCCCCCCCCCTCCCCCCTCCCGCAGTACGTATCACATAAACAATCAATTTCATTAGTTATCGCATCCCGTATGTGAAAACCACTTGCAAACAACTGTCAGGAATGCGAATTCTTGTGATCCCGGGGAAGACTTCTGGCCAGTGTTACTGCTGGTGTTCGTGTGCAGGGAGCTGGCTGGCCAGATGTACAGTATATCCATTGTTTGTATTGGATGGGGCGCTTTACTTGCCAGTATGGTATACAATGTTTTATGAATGCACACAATACTAGCTTCTACCTGCGGCTTGTATTTCACATTTAATACAGTCCACTATGTTACTGTAGAGCCTCCTGTATACAATATTTGTTGTTTTGGCTGTATTGCTGTTAGTACAAATATAAAGATCTCTGCTTGTACTGACTCGAGAACAAGCTACATAAAGTGACCATGCGAAAAGCACCCTGTTCTCAGGTGCATCCCTACTTTATGTGCCAATAAATTTTGCTTTTGTTATTGTTCAGCTATAACTTGACGGATCGCGATAAAACAAAGTTTATATATATATATATATATATATATAGAGGATATGGAAATTGGTGGCACTCACGCAGACTTAGTAGATGCAGGAAGAAGTTTCTTTATTTAGCCTACATGTTTCGGGGAAAAGCACCCCGTCCTCAGGGCTGGACAACAATAAAAACATTCACATACAACACTTAAATACACCACTGGACAAGACATTATTGCAATGATTGTACTCACCTGTCCTCCGTCACCGGCTGTTTTGTTTTTTCTGGTCTCCATGACGATCTCCCTGCCCCGCGGCGCACCGTGACGTCATTGCCCAGCGACACAGCAGCGTGCAGCAGGTGCGGACGAGCGGCAGCGCCGTGAGGACAGGTGAGTACAATCATTGCAATAATGTCTTGTCCAGTGGTGTATTTAAGTGTTGTATGTGAATGTTTTTATTGTTGTCCAGCCCTGAGGACGGGGTGCTTTTCCCCGAAACATGTAGGCTAAATAAAGAAACTTCTTCCTGCATCTACTAAGTCTGCGTGAGTGCCACCAATTTCCATATCCTCTACATTGTCTATTGCTGACCTGGAGGGCACCGCAGTAAAAGAACTTATTTACTCTATTGGAGTGCCGGTATGACTTTGGATATATATATATATATATATATATATATATCAATCACTGTCCACCCTTAAGGTATTCACCAGGGACTCAAGAGGGGAAAGGACCAGCACACCAGTCAATTGCCAAAGGTTTAATCAAGCATCAATTAAGTTTTTCAGTAGTGCCTTTTGCAACAGTTCAGTTGTATGTCTATCAAGACAGAGCTACAGTATGTGGTAGACACAGTTCTGTCTACTACAACAGTTTTATCAATGACATCACCGGAAATACTAGAGACTGCCTTGTTTTATCCATCCCATTTATGTCGTAACAACAACCAGTTGTGGTTTCACTTCTCTGTTCACAAATATCTGCTGACCTGACGTGGTAAACCTGCACTCCATACCTACACAGACAATCATACAATTGATAAAAAGACACACAAAGATAGCAAAAGATAGAGGTAAGTGAGATCTATAAAAAAGCAAAAAATGGAAAAGAAACTAGAAAATTCAACACTAAACTTGTCGTTTCAAATCTGTTATTCACAAATACATGGTTTCATTTTCTATAAGTGTTCTTTGGTATTATTACAGATAGACTGATTGCTTTTATGTTTTAGCTATTTTGTATTATAAATAGTGGCAGCAATTTGAGTTTTGGACAGAATTGTAACTAGTGATGTAAGGATAATTTAGGAGGATGGGTCATTTTGGTGGATGTGTGCGCTCAACGGGCGGTTTCAATTCTATCCACCCCCTGTTTCTGCTGACGGGCATGGTAACATTTCAGCCCGCTACCTCCAGAGTAGCAAGGCGCACAACTCTTTACACAGCTAACCCTGATACTATAGACGCGATATGCATGATAACGGGGATCACTTTAGAAAGGAGATTGGGCGTGATATATCATTTGAATACCCCCCAGTGCGTCATATCACTTTTGCTTAGGTTTAATTTGTTCATAACATGGAAAGCTCTATTTTAGTTTTAATGATAACTATTGTTGGACTGTAATACAAAAGCTAGGTGCTCAAGAACTCCAATCGATAGGTTAAAAGATCAAATGCATCATCGCTTGTAGAGTGACAAAATGGAGAGAGAAAAAGTACCAGCCAATCACCTCCTTAATGCCATGTTATAGGCTGTGCTTGAAAAATGACAGGAGCTGATTGGCTGGTACTTTCTCTCTCTCCATTTTATCACTCTACAAGCGATGATGCATCTAGCCCCTAATGTGTTCAATTTACTATAGTTCTTTTTTTTTCATAACAAAACTACATTGATTACACATTTAGGAGTTATTCAGACTCAGTAGCAGTTTTGTTAAAAATGCAAAAGTGCCACTAATAAAATCACATGCTGGGGGCCATCCAGCACAGGGCAAAGCCACCCAGCATTTGTAGGCCCCTGCATGCGCAGCCAGGCTGCGTATGCCGTCGCACTGCTGCCATGTTTCCCATCGCAGGAACTGCAGGTGACGTCATCCAGCCATCCGGAGAAAACGACTATGAAGCGCCTGCATTTCCTCCACCATTCTCCACCAATCCTGTGTCACTGTGTCCGAACACCCACCGCCTGTCGATCACATTGCATCGCATCCTTCCGGGATGTGATCGCATTGTGAACATCTGCGCATGCGTGATGCAGACTCACAAAGCAGACAGACAATAATTGGCCGATCTGAGATTTAGCAAAATAGCGAATGAGTCTGAATAGCCTCCTTAAAGCAGCGCTGTAACTACCTGTGTGCCAGGTGTGCCTGGCACACAGCGCAGTTACCCCGAGGGCGCACGGCCAGCGGCTTGTAATGAGTCAAAGTAACTCATTACAAGCCGCCCGTTTTTTTTCTGTGCACCGAGCTGGAGGAGAAGCAGCAGCGCCAGAGGCAGGAAAGGAGGAGGAGGGACGGGGACTGGAGCCGCAGCAGCGCTATGTCATTGGTAGTAGCGCCGCTGCAGCACTCCCCTCTCCTTCCGTATTGGCTGCCCGGTGCTGCCGTGAATGCTGGGATGTGGCTCCCTCATCCCAGCATTCACAGCAGCGGGCAGCCAATGCGGAAGGAGAGGGGGCTGCTGCAGCGGCGCTACTACCAATGACATAGCGCTGCTGCGGCTCCAGTCCCCCTCCCTCCTCCTCCTTTTCCCCTGCGGCTGCCCGGGATCTCTGCCAGCACGAGGAGCCTGACTGCGGGGAGAGATGGTAAGTATATGTCTTTCTTTCTTTCTTTCTCTCTCTCTCTTTCTCTCTTCTGCCACAATGTGTAAAAAGGGGGACGCTGTCTTCCGTAATGTGTAAAAAGGGGGACGCTATCTGCCGTAATGTGTAAAAAGGGGAGGCTGTCTGCCGTAATGTGTAAAAAGGGGGACTCTGTCTGCCATAATGTGTAATAAGAGGACGCTGTCTGCCCTAATGTGTAAAAAGGGGGGACTGTCTGCCGTAATGTGTAAAAAGGGGGATGCTACGCTGTCTGCTGTAATGTGTAAAAAGGTGGATGCTGTCTGCCGTAATGTGTAAAAAAAGGGGACGCTGTCTGCCGTAATGTGTAAAGAGGGGGACTGTCAGCCGTAAAGTGTAAAAAGGGGACGCTGTCTGCCGTAATGTGTAAAAAGGGGGACGCTGTCTGCCGTAATTGTAATAAGGGGCACGCTGTCTGCCGTAATGTGTAATAAGAGGACGCTGTCTGACGTAATGTGTAAAAAGGGGGACGCTGTCTGCCGTAATGTGTAAAAAAGGGGACGCTGTCTGCCGTAATGTGTAGAAAGGGGGACTGTCTGCCGTAATGTGTAAAAAGGGGGACTGTCTGCCGTAAAGTGTAAAAAGGGGACGCTGTCTGCCGTAATGTGTAATAAGGGGGATGCTGTCTGCCATAATGTGTAAAAAGGGGCTCTACCTGGTGTAGTGGTGCTACTGTGCAGCGTAATTTGAATAATGGAGACTACTGCGCACCGTAGTATGAATTGGTATTATTTTGTGGCCACGTCCCTTCCCCATGAAGCCACGCCCCTATATATTTTCCGCGCGACAGCTGCGCGCACTACCCCTATCATTCATAGGGGGGGCGCCAATGCCGTTTCTTGCACACAGCGCTAAAATGCCTAGTTACGGCACTGCCTTAAAGTGTAATCACGTTTCCTGGTGCAGTTTGCAAAATAATATTTTTATAACTACAGTATCTTCTGTCATGTAACTCTTTTCCAGCAGCATTATATTAGTATTGTAAAATGTATAATGTTCAGCACTTAGGGGTTATTCAGGTTTGTTAGCACACCAAAAAAGGACACTAGTGGACAAAACCAGGGGGGTCATTCCGAGTTGATCGTAGCTTTGGTAAATTTAGCACAGCTATGATCATGTTCCCAAACATCCGGGGGGATGCCCAGCACAGGGCTAGTCCGCCCCGCATGTCAGTCCGCCCCCCCCCCCCCTTTGCACAAGTACAAAATCATCACACAGCGGCGATGCTTTTGTACTTGTGGAGTAACTCCCGGCCAGCACAGCTCCTGCGGCAGGCCTTGAGTTGATCGTCGCTGCCCCTGGTCGCAGCGGCTGCGTGTGTCATCACGCAGCCGCTGCAGCCCGCCCCCCGCATGGTCCGGACATGCCTGCATTGGCTGGACCGCGCCCCCTCCCGCCTCTGCCTGTCAATCAGTCAGAGGCGATCGCTAGGGAATGACGGTTTTCGGCATGCGCAGTTCCGACCCGATCGCTGTGATAAACTGCAGCGAGCGATCGGATCAGAATGACCCCCCATGTGCACTGCAGGTGGGGCAAGTGTAACATGTGCAGAGATTTAGATTTGGGTGGGTTATATTGTTTCTGTAAAGGGTAAACACTGGCTGCTTTATTTTTACACTGCAATTTAGATTTCAATTTGAACCCACTCCACCAAATCTAACTCTCTGCACATGTTACATTTGCCCCACCTGCACTGCACATGGGGGGTCATTCCGAGTTGTTCGCTCGGTAAATTTCTTTGCATCGCAGTGATTTTCCGCTTAGTGCGCATGCGCAATGTTCGCACTGCGACTGCGCCAAGTAAATCTGCTATGAAGTTAGGTATTTTACTCACGGCTTTTTCTTCGTTCTGGTGATCGTAATGTGATTGACAGGAAGTGGGTGTTTCTGGGCGGAAACTGGCCGTTTTATGGGAGTGTGTGAAAAAACGCTACCGTTTCTGGGAAAAACGCGGGAGTGGCTGGAGAAACGGAGGAGTGTCTGGGCGAACGCTGGGTGTGTTTGTGACGTCAAACCAGGAAGGACAAGCACTGAACTGATCGCAGATGCCGAGTAAGGTTGAAGTTACTCAGAAACTGCTAAGACTTGTGTAATCGCAATATTGCGAATCTTTCGTTCGCAATTTTACTATGCTAAGATTCACTCCCAGTAGGCGGCGGCTTAGCGTGTGCAATGCTGCTAAAAGCAGCTTGCGAGCGAACAACTCGGAATGACCCCCATGGTTTTGTCCATTAGTGTTTTTTTTTTTGGTTTGCTAACAAACCTGAATAAGGCCAGAGGTTTGTTTATATAAAGTATATGACAAATACAAAGAATCTCCTATATATTAGCCCTGTGCCTGCATTTCTAACACTGGGCGGAGTCACAGGCACAGATCTGGGTGGCTGGATGCAGGCCAGGAACAGTCCCCTCCCTCGGTCTTCCCATCCCCGCCCAGTCCCCTCCCCATCTCCGCCCACTCCCCTCTCTCCCCCCTCCCTTTACACTCCCTGCACCCTGGTGACACTGCAGCCGGTGACTGCTCAGCTGCCGCACAGTCCGGAGGAGAATGCCGTGGACGAACTCTGACTGCGGCACCCACAGCCTCCACAACATCCGCACCCCACCCGCGGCACCCACACCTGCAGCACCCCCCACCCGCGGCACTCACTCCCCCACCCATGGCACCCACATCTGCAGCACCCCCCACCCGCAGCACTCTCGCCCCTCCCCCACCCATAGCAGCCACATCTGCAGCACCCCCCGCCCCTCCCCCACCCGCGGCACTCCCGCCCCTCCCCCACCCATAGCAGACACATCTGCAGCACCCCCCGCCCCTCCCCCACCCGCGGCACTACCGCCCCCTCCCCCACCCATAGCAGCCACATCTGCAGCACCCCTCCCCCACCCGCGGCACTCCTGCCCCTCCCCCACCCATAGCACCCACAACTGCAGCACCCCCCACCCGCGGCACTCCCGCCCCCTCCCCCCACCCATAGCACCCACATCTGCAGCACCCCCACCCCTCCCCCACCCGCGGCATTCCTGCCCCTCCCCCACCCGCGGCACTCCCACCCCCTCCCCCACCCATAGCACCCGCATCTGCAGCACCGCCACCCGCGGCACTCCCGCCCCTCCCCCACCAGCAGCAGACGCCCCTTCCCCACCCTCGGCACTCCCGCCACACCCACACCTGCAGCACCACCCGCCGCACTCCCGCACCCTCCCCCATCCGCAGCACCCCCCGCCCCTCCCCCACCCGCGGCACCCACAGCACCCACCACATCTGTCCCCCACCCATGGTACACGCCCCTCCCCCACCCACACCACTCCCGCCCCCTCCCCTACCCGTAGCACCCACAAACCGCGCTGACCTCTCCTCTCCCACCCGTGGTAGCCCCGCCCATCCCCCACCCCCGTACCCACCTCTCCCACCCCCAGCATGCCCTGTATCAGTTTTAGCAAGGCCAAATAGCAAAACTGTAGCAGGGCATGCTGGGATGTGTAGTTCAACAACAGCTGGAGTGTCAAGGTTAGCCATCACTGATCTACACTGTTTAGATAGACAGTCATTAGGTTGACCCCATATGCTGGACATGCATTAGGTCAGCAGGGTTAAAAAGTATCAAAATGTTAACATGTAAAAGGTAGATAATGGAAAATCTAGCAAATTGAAAAGGTTGACAGGTACAAAAGGTCGACATGAGAATGGTCGACACATTAATGGTCGACACCCCCAGAGATATAAAAAATACAAATCTGCTTCCAGCAAGGGTGTGTGGCCTCGCTAAAATGGGCATGATCTCGACTGAAAACACTACCTTACACCTCAGTTTTTTACCCTACACCAAAAGAAAAATAAAATTCCACCATATTAAGCCCCGCACAGTAATGCCTCCTGTACCATATTATGCCACACACCACAAATGCCCTTGATACATTATGCCCTACAGTAAAGCTTCTAATTACTTTTAAATTACCTGCTCATTGCCAAGGGTTTCACACGCTGGGATCCATGCTGGTTGCCAGGGGTTTCATGCTCTGGGATCCATGCTGGTTGCCAGGGTTTTCATGCTCTGGGATCCATGCTGGTTGCCAGGGGTTTCATGCTCTGGGACAGATGTCATGATCATTGCCAGGGCTGTGTAATGCCTGTTGCCAGGGCTGTGTAATGCTAGTTGCCGGGGCTGTGTAGTTGTCTGTGGTGTGTTTACTGCACTGCACTGTGCTGTGCCTGCCCGCCCAGCCGGCCGGCCGGCCTCCCACCCACCCACCCACCCGCCTCCCTCTCAGCACGGCTGCGCGTTTGTCTATGTTCTCCTTCCTGCCCGTTTGTCTGTGTTCTCCTGGGCTCCCCCTCCTCCCCGTCGGGGGCGGAGTTTCGAGCAATGACGCGTTTGCATCGTGACTTCACGACGCAAATGCGTCATTACACGAAACTCCACCTCCCCGAGCAGAGTAGTAATTACAGGGAGGAGGGGGAGCAGAAACAACCACCAAGAGCCATGGCGGCGCCCCGTGCGACGGCATGCCTCGCCCGCGACAAGAAACGGCTCTGATCATATCGATCATTTGAAGCTGTCGACCGTTTGGACCTGTTGACCTTGAGCACTGTCTACCTTTTGCCTGTCAACCTTTTGTAACTGTCAACCTAGTGCATGTTGACCATATGGTATTGACCTATCAACTGTCTATCTAGACCCTGTCGACATATAGTCCAATACCATCTTTGTCCTGGGGACATGCTATTTTTGCTTATGCATTTTTCATTCATTTTGTGGTCAACTTAAATAAGCACATTTGAAGCTATTTATCAATCTAATCTACCTAATTTATCTCTTCCAGACCTAAAAATATGGATCCAGCCTTGCGTTTATGTAAGTATGTGATTACTTTGTACTAGTAGTAGGTTTTACTCCTAATTCTAAATCAGGCCCTATATACTGTATGTCTTATGTATATACATGATATATAATTTATTATAACATATTACCTGGTGGTTGTTGGCAGTAAGCAAGTAGTAAAATCTAAACTAGCTTCTTAAATCGACTTATTAAAATGATGATTACCCCCAGCAGAATTGCATAATTTAATCCAGTGTCCTAGGTTGGATAACAGCAGTGGGGTGTAACTAGATTACCAGCACCATTCTACTTTCCCAGAATGCCAGTAGGCTTGATGAGTCGATACATGGAAGACCACCAGTGGTGGTTTAAGAGAGGAGAGGGACCCGTGTGCAGGGTTTAATCAGGCCCCTTCCTTTCTGGCAGTGCAGCAGACTCTGGCATTGTGTCAGAGTCTACTGTGCATGCACTGGTTTCCAGGAACATGGTGCCTGCACCATGGGGGTAATTCAGACCTGATCTCTAGGGTGCGTTTTTTGCATCCATGTAATCAGGTAGTCGCTGCCTACAGGGGGAGGGTATGGAGTGTGTGCAGATGTACGATCGCATTTGTAGCAGAACTGCACAAACTTCAGTTTATGCAGTTTATGCTCAGCCCAGGATTTACTCTGCCGCTGCGATGATCGGGTATGGAGCTGAAGTCAGAAACCCTCCCTCCAAATGCCTGGTCCCTCCTGCCTGGTCCCTCCTCCTTGAAAATGGTCAATTGCCACCTACAAATGCCCTCTTCCTGTCAAACTCCTTGCAATCACCCATGCGTTAGGAAATTTCGCACCGTCCCGTCACTGACCGGTGATTCCCGTTGCTGCGGTCCATCACGCCTGTGCATTGCGGTGCATACACATGCGCAGTTCAGCTCTGATTGCAGGCTGTGAGAAAACGCAGCCTAGTGATCAGGACTGAATTATCCCCCCTGTTCGTACGGACATCTCTACTGTACAAATCAAGGGGAAAATGGCCACTGTGGCTTTGATTACTGCAATTCTGCAGCCAGCGCAGGCTGACTGAGCACACAGCATAATTACAGTGCATCCAGAAAGTATTCACAGTGCTTCACTTTTTCCACATTTTATTATATTACAGCCTTATTCCAAAATGGAATACATTTCTTTTTCCCCCTCAAAATTCTACACCCAATACCTCATAATGACAATGTGAAAAAAGTTTTTTTATTTTATTTATTAAAAATAAAAAACGAAGAAATCACATGTACATAAGTATTCACAGCCTTTGCCATGAATCTCAAAATTGAGCTCAGGTGTGTCAGCCTCCAGAGCCTTACCGCTGGCGGGTGCTCCCGCGGGTTACCGTCCCGCTGGTTGACGAGGCTGCGGCGGCAGGGAGCTGCTGGTGGCGGGTCCTCCTGGACGGATGTGCGGCTGCCAAGGGCCGGGGGTCGAGGGCCTGGAGATCCGGGCGCTGCGGCGGGGATCGCTGCGATAATGTCCTCTAGTGGTGACACAGTATAGTGTGTCAGAGACAGCAGCTGGCTAAAGCTGTGTCCTAACAACTAAGTATGTCTCCTGTGCTGGGGGCAGCCATTTTGGAGACCATAATATCACCAATGTAGTTCCCTATCTGTGTCCAGCCAATCCTGCATGTTCTCCCCTTACAAAAAGGGGCTGGCTCAGAGTGAGAGTGCCAGTGCTTCAAGTTACCTCCTTGTGAAAGGTTCTCCAGCTCTGTGCTCCCAGGTTACTTCTGGTTCTCTGGTCCTGGTTGCTCTCATCCATCAGTTACCTAAACGCTGCTGCAGTCCTGCTGTCTAAGTCCGTTGCCACTCGTGGAAATGCTCACGGGGTCCCAGGTCGTAGAGGAGCTCCAGGTGCTAACGGCAGTTCCCGCAGACGTCTTCATTTCTTCAAAGTCCAAGTTCTTCAGCCCCGTCTTTCAATCAAAAAAACACAGTCTTCAGTTCTTCCTTACCGGAGTTCTTCAGCTTCACTCTTCAAGTAATTTAACCATAGACTCTTATTCTTCCAGTTTCTTCTATTTGAGGTGCATCCTGTGTCCACTGATTGTCCTTGAGATGTTCCTACAGCATAATTGGAGTCCACCTGTGGTAAATTCAGTTGATTGGACACGATTTAGAAAGGCAAACGCCTGTCTATATAAGGTCACACTCTTGACAGTGCATGTCTGAGCACAAACCAAGCATGAAGTCAAAGGAATTGTCTATAGACCTTCGAGACAGGATTGTCTCAATGCACAAATCTGGGGAAGGTTACAGAAAAATATCTGAGGCTTTGAAGGTCCCCAATGAGCACAGTGGCCTCCATCATCTGTAAATGGAAGAAGTTCGGAACCACCAGGACTCTTTCTAGAGCTGAGCGACCGTCTAAACTGAGCAATCGGGGGAGAAGGGCCCTAGTCAGGGAGGTGATCAAGAACCTGATGGTCACTTGGTCAGAGCTACTGCATTCCTGTGGAGAGAGGAGAACCTTCCAGAAGGACAACCATCTCTGCAGCAATCCACCAATCAGGCCTGTATGTTAGAGTGGCCAGATGGAAACCACTCCTTGCAAAAAGCACATGGCAGCCCACCTGGAGTTTGCCAAAATGCACCTGAAGAACTCTCAGACCATGAGAAACAAATTCTCTGGTCTAATGAGACCAAGATTGAACTCTTGGGTGTAAATGCCAGATGTCATGTTTGGAGGAAACCAGGCCAATACCATCCCTACAGTGAACCTGCTCCAGAGTGCTCTTGACCTCAGACTGGGGCGATGGTTCATCTTTCAGCAGGACAACGACCCTAAGCACACAGCCAAGATATCAAAGGAATGGTTTCAAGACAACTCTGTGAATGTCCTTGAGTGGCCAAGCCAGAGACAAGACTTGAATCCAATTGAACATCTCTGGAGAGATCTGAAAATGGCTGTGAACCGACGCTTCCCATCCAACCTAATGGAGTTTGAGAGGTGCTGCAAAGAGGAATGGGCGAAACTGCCCAAAGATAGGTGTACAAAGCTTGTGGCATCATATTCAAAAAGACTTGAGGCTGTAATTTCTGCCAAAGGTGCATCAACAAAGTATTGAGCAAAGGCTGTGAATACTTATGTACATGTGATTTCTTTATTTTTAATACATTTTCAAAATTATAAGAAAAACTTTTTTCACATTGTCATTATGGGGTATTGTGTGTAGAATTTTGAGGGGAAAATTAATTTCATTTCCATTTTGGAATAAGGCTGTAACATAATGTAAAATGTGGAAAAAGTAAAGCGCTGTGAATACTTTCCGGATGTATTGTATACTGTATGGGTGCAGGGTGTGTGGCCCCCCCGGGACCCAGGGCCCTTGCACCCATCACAGATACACCAGATCACTGTACAATGCAGAGAGTAGCCAGGGCAACAGCAACCACCACTACACACATATGCACGCACACTCCTTGGTTTCTCTTACACGATATCCCGGGAGGCCTTGTAAAAATGGAACCAACCACCAATCAATGTGCTATTGTGGCTATGCCCAGGGTTGGACTGGCCCACAGGGGTACAGGGGAAACCCCTAGTGGGCCCCAATGCCTAGGGGCCCACCCAGGTTCCAGGTTCTGCACTGGATTATGGTGTATTTTCTACAGTGCATTGTTGTTATTAGTCTGGTATATTATAATGCATGTACTAGCAGTATTTACTATACTGTATATATTTATCATGGGGCAGAGCCCATGTACTCTCTAATAGTTAAGCAAACCTATGTGATAGCTGGCCACGCCTCCTCTGGAGACTGGCCACACTCCTAAACATGGGCCCCTACCACTGCATTTCCCTGGTAGGCCCTTCATACCTCAGTCCAACGTTAGCTGTGCATCAGAATCAGAAGCTAAGGCTGCATGGACAGCTAGGGTGGTGTGGACGGTGCACTCGCACAGAGCCACACCACTCTAGATAAGGCTGTGCATGCATCCTTATCTTCATGATTCTTAGGCACAGCCACAAGAGAGCACATGCCTTTTGGGGCCTCCACACACAATCTACCTGTGTATGCGCCAACGCTGCCACTGACCATCAAATTCCCTCTGTAATGTATAATAGTAGTGGGGTGTCTGGGTCACAAGGACTGGGTTTTGTGAATCTGGAATTGTGGCTTGCGGTTTGGTATCAGTGACTTTAGGCAGGATTAGCCGAGCAGGCTGAATGAAAGTCTTTTTCATAGAGCTTTAAAGGAGGTTCCACAGGTGCCCTAGCTGTTTACTTGTTAGAGCGGTTGCGTCGGCAGGACCTGTACATCTGTGGACGAACGTCTGGCGGAAACCCGGATAGGAAGACTGTAGACTGGGGTAACTGAGACTCGCTGAGAGGGATGGTGACTCGGAAAGGTCAGCATGCGAGGAGAAATAACCGGGTGTAGATCCAGCAATCCAGGTGAGAACTCAGGAAACAGGATGCTTTAGAAGCAATGCTGTGGAGCACAGGGAACTAGCACACACAAGGCTGTGTGAGAGACGTTGCACTGGCAATTTGCTTACCCAGAAATCCCTAGATTTATACCTGCAGACTGTTTCCCATTGGTTTTGCAAACCTTGCAGGTGACTGAGTGTTTTAGATTAGCTGACCCTTCCAAGGCGGCGACGCCCATCCCGGACCTCTGCAGCTGGAAGCTGCACAAATGTTTGCTGCTGCCTCTGAGACCTCTCCTCCCAGACATGCCTGCAAGTTGTGCCCCTTGCCAGCAGCCCGCACCCCCACCGGAGGGACCGTGCCAGAGCATCCGGACAGGTAAGTACTGCTGGTCCCAGAACCCGATCCGCCGGACCGTGACATTACCCCCCTCCCTTTTAGGGATGGCCACTGGACAGCCACCAGGTTTGCTGGGATTTTCTTCATGGAACTTGTGAAGTAAAGCGGGAGCATGAACATCCAAAGAATCCTCCCAGGAACGCTCCTCAGGACCGTAGCCCTTCCAATCCAGGTATTGTAGACGTCCATGTCTTACTCGGGAGTCAAGGATCTTCTTGATCTCGAATTCAATACCACGATCCGTGACAACCTTTGGAGAGCGAGGAAGGATCTTACAAAACTTGTTTAACACTAAAGGCTTCAAAAGAGAAACATGAAAGGCTGGGAAGACTTTCAGGTACGGGGGTAACTTAAGCCTATAAGTTACGGAATTGATGATTTGTTCAACTGGGAAGGGCCCAATGTAGCGAGAAGCAAACTTCATAGATGGAACACGTAACCTTAAATTGCGCGTAGAGAGCCAGACCTGATCTTCAACTGCCAATTTCGGTACCACCCTTCTCTTCTTATCAGCCCAGAATTTATAGCGAGCGGAGGCTTTTTGTAGATTTTGGTGAACTTTTCGCCAAACTCCGGAAAGTCTGTTGAGAGATTCCAGAACCGCAGGAAGATCTTGAGCTGGTAAAGCCAGGAACTGAGGAACTCGAGGATGGAAGCCATATACGGTATAGAAAGGGGTATGACCTGTAGAAGAGTGGTAGGAGTTGTTGTGAGCAAACTCTGCCCATGGTAGTAGTTCTAGCCAGTCATCTTGAGAAGAAGAGACATGAATTCTGAGGAACATCTCCAAGTCTTGATTGACTCTCTCTGTACTTCCATTGGTTTGAGGATGATATGCCGTTGAGAATTTTAACTGTACCCGTAGGGCGGCACAGAGAGCCCTCCAGAATCTAGCCACGAACTGGACTCCCCGGTCAGAAATAATTTTGGTCGGAAGACCATGGGACTTGAAGATCTCTGCAATGAAAAGCTGAGCTAACTCGGGTGCGGTGGGAAGACCCTTAAGAGGTACGAAACAAGCTATCTTAGAGAAGCGGTCTATGATTACCCAAATAGTAGTAAATCCTTTACAAGAGGGTAAATCCGTGATGAAGTCCATAGAAAGGTGGGTCCATGGCATCTTAGGAATAGTTAGGGGTATTAGCTCTCCCGCTGGCCGAAGACGAGAGATCTAATGCTGTGCACACTTGGTGCAGGAGGCGAGGTAAGAGGAAACATCAGACTTCAGTGCAGGCCACCAATACGAGCGTTGGATAAGGTCAGTTGTCTTATGGACTCCAGCATGACCAGAAAACTGAGAGGTATGGGCCCAAATCAGTATTTTCTTCCGAAGGTGAGGAGGTACGAACACTTTTCCCAATGGAGGCTGTAGTTTAGTGGAGGCGAAGTTCCGAGACTCCAATACAGGCTGAGGAGAAGGAGAGTCGTTGGAATCCTCAGAGGAGTAGGATCGGGAGAGAGCATCTGCCTTCTGGTTTTGAGAACCAGGTCGAAAGGTTAGGGAGAAATTAAATCTTGAGAAGAACGTTGCCCATCGGGCTAGACGAGGATTCAAACACTGAATATTCCTGAGAAAGATTAAATTCTTGTGATCAGTGAAAATAGTGATAGGAAACTTAGCTCCCTCCAAGAGATACCGCCACTCTTCCAATGCTAACTTAACAGCCAGTACTTCTTGCTCTCCTATCGTATAGTTCCTTTCTGCTGGTAAGAACTTCTTGGAAAAGAACCCGCAAGGATGAAGTTTGTTGTCATTCAGACGTTGGGAGAGAACTGCTCCCACAGCATCAGCCGAAGCATCTACCTCTAAAACAAAGGCTTTATTGACATCGGGTTGCCTCAACACTGGAGCTGTAGTAAAAGCCTGTTTTAATCGTTGGAAAGCTTCGTCTGCAGATGTTGACCATTCTCTGGGATTAGCCTCCTTTCGAGTGAGAGCGGTGATAGGTGCCACTATAGAGGAGAATCCTTTGATAAATCTTCGGTAGAAATTAGCAAAACCCAAAAAGCGTTGGATTGCTTTAAGGGTGGTGGGTTTGGACCAATTTAGAACCGCTTGTACCTTGGCTGGATCCATCTCTAATCCTGAACCAGATATTATGTAGCCCAGGAAGGGCATGGAGGATTGTTCAAAAATACATTTTTCCAATTTGCAGTACAAATGATGTTGGCGAAGCCTCCGCAGCACCTCTTGTATTTGAGAATGGTGATCTTTCAGGTTGGTCGAGAAAATTAGTATGTCACCTAAATAGACTACTACAGAACTATAGAGTAAATCACTGAAAATTTAATTTACAAAATTTTGGAAAACTGCTGGTGCGTTGCTAAGCCCGAAGGGCATGACTAAATACGCGAAGTGACCATCACGAGTGTTGAACGCCATTTCCATTCGTCACCCGCTCTGATCCGGATCAGGTTGTATGCTCCCCTGAGGTCCAACTTGGTGAAGACAGAGGCACCCTTAACCCGGTCAAATAGCTCTGAGATCAAGGGCAACGGGTAACGATTTTTTATTGTTATGTCGTTCAGACCCCGGTAATCGATGCAAGGACGAAGACCACCATCCTTTTTTTGGACGAAAAAGAACCCCGCACCGGCTGGAGAGGTAGAAGGCCGAATAAATCCTCTAGCTAGATTTTCCTTGATGTATTGCGACATGGAGTCTGTCTCAGGGGCCGAGAGAGGATAGATTCGCCCTCTAGGAGGAATCTTTCCCGGAATCAGGTCAATAGGGCAGTCCCAGGGTCTGTGGGGTGGTAAGACTTCTGCTGCCTGTTTGCTGAAGACATCAGAAAAGGAGGAGTACTGAGACGGAATTTGCGGTAGGATCTCCAGTTGGTTTTTATTCACATGTTTAACACCGGTAAGACAAATTTGAGCACACGACTCTCCCCATGCCAAAATTTGCATATTCACCCAATCGATTCTTGGGTTGTGCTTCTGGAGCCAAGGAAGTCCCAAAACAATTTCATGAGTAGCTATTGGAATGACTAAGAAATTAAGTAACTCCTTATGGAAAGCTCCTATACATAGCTGAAGGGGAAGAGTCTGGGGGGTTACTACTCCACTGCAGATTCGACTTCCATCTACAGCGGAAAGGGCAATTGGTCGAGAAAGCTCAACTGTAGGAATCCGTAGTCGCTGTACCACATCTGCCGTGATAAAGTTTTTAGCAGCTCCCGAATCTAGGAGAGCGAAAAACCCTTTAGAACCCTGTGGCAGGTCCAAAGAAACCTCTAGGACAGGCTCAGAATGAGATGGAGACGATGTCACCACTCCTAACCTAATGTCTCCTCTTCTGGTTAGGAGCGCTAGTTTTCCGGACGCTGGGTGCAAGAGGCTACCAAATGTCCTGAACCTCCGCAGTATAGGCACAAGTTCTCCCTGCGCCTTCTCTGACGCTCCTCTGGCGAGAGACGAGCCCTATTGATCTGCATAGACTCATCCTGGGACGCTTCAGCTGACACACTCGAGGAAGAAGGCGGAGGAGGACGAAAACCTTGGGCGCTCCCCACGATTCTTCTCTAACTGGCGCTCTCTAAAACGAAGGTCAATCTTGGTACAAAGGGAAATCAAGTCGTCTAATTTGGGCGGAAGGTCCCGGGTAGCCAACTCGTCCTTGATTTTGTCAGACAGACCTTTCCAGAAGGCCGATACTAGTGCCTCCTCATTCCACCGTAATTCTGAAGTATAGGTCTGGAACTGTACTACATACTGTCCCACAGACCGGTCCCCCTGCCGGAGGCGCATTATCTCGATTGATGCAGACGTGGTTCTTCCGGGGTCATCGAAAATTTTTCGGAAGGTAGCGATGAATTCATCATATTTGTCAAGTAGAGAATCCACTCTCTCCCACAGGGGTGACACCCAATCCCCCAATCCAGGGCTGGACTGGCCAGGAGGGAGACGATATATGCTACCTTTGCCTTCTGTGATGGGAAGTTAAAGGGCTGTAAAGAGAAATGAATCTCACACTGGTTTAAGAACCCGCGGCACATCTTCGGGTTCCCGTCGAATTTGGTGGGCGTCGGTAGTCGCAGGGATGAAGGGGAAGCTACCATAGGAACTGGGGCGGTCGGCACTTGCTGAGTCTCCGGGCGTCGACCAGTGGCGACATAAGCAATGTCGGCTTGCATGGAATCCTGGCGGGTAGCCATCCCTTGAATAAATTGAGCTAATTGGTGCTGGGATTCCTATAGACCAGGGGAGGGCAATTATTTCAGCTGAGGGGCCACTTGACATTTCCTGTCAGTATCCGAGGGCCACACACAAAATATCAGCTCCCCCCACTTGCCAAATATATAGGGACGTGGCTTCATGTGGAAGGAGTGTGGACAAAAAATAATACAGATTCATATTAGGCTGCACAATAGTCTCCATTATTCAAATTGCGCCACTTACACACATTACAGCAGGTAGAGCCCCCTTTTACACAGTACGGCAGGTAGAGCCCCCTTTTACATATTACAGCAGGTAGAGCCCCCTTTTACACATTACAGCAGGTAGAGCTCCATTTTACACAGTACGGAAGGTAGAGCCCTCTTTTACACAGTACAGAAGGTAGAGCCCCCTTTTACACATTAACATTTTATTTAGGATAATTATTGCGCAGCAAGCAAATTATCCAGTGTCTTATGGCCCCTGGGGAAAGGTGTGACACAGGGGCCCTCATTCCGAGTTGTTCGCTCGCAAGCTGCTTTTAGCAGCATTGCACACGCTAAGCCGCCGCCTACTGGGAGTGAATCTTAGCTTAGCAAAATTGCGAACGAAAGATTCTCAAAATTGCGAATAGAAATTTCTTAGCAGTTTCTGAGTAGCTCGGGACTTACTCTGCCACTGCGATCAGTTCAGTCAATTTCGTTCCTGGTTTGACGTCACAAACACTCCCAGCGTTCGCCCAGACACTCCCCCGTTTCTCCAGCTACTCCCGCGTTTTCCCCAGAAACGGCAGCGTTTTTTCACACACACCCATAAAACGGCCAGTTTCCCCCCAGAAACACCCACTTCCTGTCAATCACATTACGATCACCAGAACGAAGAAAAAACCTTGTAATGCCGTGAGTAAAATACCTAACTGCATAGCAAATTTACTTGGTGCAGTCGCACTGCGGACATTGCGCATGCGCATTAGCGACTAATCGCTCCGTTGCGAAAAAAAAGTAACGAGCGATCAACACGGAATGACCACCAGTGATAGAACACGGGGAGTGTGACACAGTGACATAACACGAGGGGTCACAGATAAGAGCCGGCACACACAGTCCAGTCTCCGGGGGCAGCCAGCATCTTCGGGGAAGCTGGACATGCCCCCGGAGCGAAAGAGAAAATACCCGCCAGGCCCCACCCCTTTTAAATTAGGCCACACACCCTTTTTGGGCACCACGCGGCTTGAGTGGGGGGGGGTGTAATAGTACAGAGTGCGCTCCGCGTGTCACCACACCCGGTGACGCCTCTGGGCGACACGGTGACAGAAGAACACGGTGGGGTTGACAGTGACAGAACACCATGGGGGTGACACGGTGACAGAACACGGGGTGTGTGACACAGTGACAGAACATTGGGGGGTGACACAGTGACAGAACACGGTGGGGGTGACACGGTGACAGCACACGAGGGGTGACACGGTGACAGCACACTGGGGGGGTTACAGTGACAGAACACGGGGGGGGGGGGTGACACAGTGACAGAACACGGGGGGTGACAGTGACAGAACACCATGGGGGTGACCCAGTGACAGAACACGGGGGGTGTGACACAGTGACAGAACATGGGGGGTGACACAGTGACAGAACACGGTGGGGGTGACACGGGGGGGTGACAGTGACATAACACGGGGGGTGACACAGTGACAGAACACGGGGGGGTGACAGTGACAGAACACGGGGGGGGGGGTGATGCAGTGACAGAACACGGGGGGGGGGTGACAGTGACAGAACACGGGGGTGTGACACAGTGACAGAACACGGTGGGGGTGACACGGTGACAGCACACGGGGGGGTGACAGTGACAGAACACGGGGGGTGACAGTGACAGAACACGGGGGGTGACACAGTGACAGAACACGGTGGGGGTGACAGTGACAGAACACGGGGGTGTGACACAGTGACAGAACACGGTGGGGGTGACACGGTGACAGCGCACGGGGGGTGACAGTGACAGAACACGGGGGTGTGACACAGTGACAGAACACGGTGGGGGTGACACGGTGACAGCGCACGGGGGGGTGACAGTGACAGAACACGGGGGTGTGACACAGTGACAGAACACGGGGGGTGTGACACAGTGACAGAACACGGGGGTGTGACACAGTGACAGAACACAGTGGGGGTGACACGGTGACAGAACACGGGGGGTGACAGTGACAGAACACGGGGGGTGACAGTGACAGAACACCATGGGGGTGACACGGTGAGGGTTTGGTACAGCGAGAGCTAAAGATCTCTCCCCCCAACCTAAAAACAGTCTGACGCCACTGTCCGCACACACAAATACACACACACACTCTCACATATATATATACACACACACACACATACACACTTTCTCTCACTCACTTTTCCCAATAACTTACTGATCTGGCTGGCAGTGGCAGGAAGGATGGATCTGCAGCAGTCTGGCTCTTGTCCCGTGTAGCTCCGCCCCCTGAGGTCCCGTGTAGCCCCGCCCCTTCATCGACACGTAGCCCCACCCCCTTTTCGGCTGAATACAGCCGTTGTCACTGGGGAGTCTGGAGGCGGGAGGAGGAGGCTGCTACAACGCAGCAGCAGGGGAGAGAGGCGCCGCTGGCAGCTTGGAGGTACTGCAGTGCAGAGCAATGACAAGCAGCTCAGCTGGTCGGGCCGCTTGTCATTGCTTGCTGGTTGAAGGCAGTGGGCCGGGCAGGATCGGTTTGCGGGCCGCATCTGGCCCGCGGGCCGTATTTTGCCCACCCCTACTCTAGACTCTCCAGACGAGCTGCTATGCCCTGCAGAAGATCAGTACCGGAACCATGAGCACCCTCCGGATCCATAGAGCCAGTGCAAACTGTCACAAGGACTGGGTTTTGTGAATCTGGAATTGTGGCTTGCGGTTTGGTATCGGTGACTTTAGGCAGGATTAGCCGAGCAGGCTGAATGAAAGTCTTTTTCATAGGGCTTTAAAGGAGGTTCCACAGGTGCCCTAGCTGTTTACTTGTTAGAGCGGTTGCGTCGGCAGGACCTGTACGTCTGTGGACGAATGTCTGGCAGAAACCCGGATAGGAAGACTGTAGACTGTGGTAACTGAGACTCGCTGAGAGGGATGGTGACTCGGAAAGGTCAGCATGCGAGGAGAAATAACCGGGTGTAGATCCAGCAATCCAGGTGAGAACTCAGGAAACAGGATGCTTTAGAAGCAATGCTGTGGAGCACAGGGAACTAGCACACACAAGGCTGTGTGAGAGACGTTGCACTGGCAATTTGCTTACCCAGAAATCCCTAGATTTATACCTGCAGACTGTTTCCCATTGGTTTTGCAAACCTTGCAGGTGACTGAGTGTTTTAGATTAGCTGACCCTTCCAAGGCGGCGATGCCCATCCCGGACCTCTGCAGCTGGAAGCTGCACAAATGTTTGCTGCTGCCTCTGAGACCTCTCCTCCCAGACATGCCGGCAAGTTGTGCCCCTCGCCAGCAGCCCGCCCCCCCCCCCCCACCCCCGGAGGGACCGCGGCTGAGCATCCGGACAGGTAAGTACTGCTGATCCCGGAACCCGATCCGCCGGACCGTGACAGTCTGGCTTGTTCTCTGCTGGACACAACGCTGCTAATATACATTACAATGGACAGAGCAGCAGCTGCCTAACCTGTGTGCTCTGCCCCCTCCCAATCTCCACAGTGTCTGCCGGGAATGAGAGAGATGTCATGACATTTCTCCGGAGGCACTTTCAAATGGCACAGAAGCCATTCCATGGTTGTAGCTGGGCACAACATCAAAGGTAAGCAGCATAGTTGCTTCTAGGTGAGGGGGAGAGGAATAGTGAGAAGGAGCAATGAGAAGGAGGAGGAAGAGTGAGGAGGAGTAGAAATGAGGAGGAGGGGCTCTTCCATAGCATGATGTGTATATGGGGCTATACTGTGGCGTAACAGTGGCTCTACTGTGTTGTAATGTGTATAACCAGCTCTACTGTGGCATAACATGTATAAGTGACTCTACTGTGGCATAATGTGTATAAGTGGCTCTACTGTGGCGTAATGTGTATAAGCAGTTCTACTGTGGCATAACGTGTATAAATGGCTCTATTGTGGTGTAACGTGTATAAGGGGGTCTACAATGGCTTAATGTGTATAAGGGGCTTTACTGTGGTGTGACAAGTATAAGTGGTTTTACCTTGGTATAATGTGTATAAGGGGTTCTACAATAGCATAATGTGTAAAAGCGGCTCTACTGTGGCATAATGTGTTTAAGGGGCTCTACAGTGGCTTAACATGTATAAGCAGCTCTAATGTGGTGTCGTTATGTTCTCTGTACTTGAAACTCAGGAGATAGGGTGGCAGCAGAAGAGTTCCAAGTACAGATGCGTTAAGCTGCGACAGAACTGGGGTACGCAGCAATACCTAATGGAAAACCTGACTCCGTTGTCTCTCCCCAGTGGTCGGTCAATGCCTGTAAGACTATGGTTTCGTAGGCCCACGGCGACCGCGTTTGACGGGCAGATTATGTCTGCCCGACTCCGATGCCCCCAATCTTAGTAGGTTACAAGGCATTAACCGAGACAGAGAGAGAACAAGGGGAAATCTAACTAAAACAAATACAAAAGAGAAAGGGGAAACTACTGAAAACTATAACAGCTGCCAAGAAAAGCGTAACCAAAGTAACACAGCCTAACCGCCAAATACGAACCCATCGTAATAAGGTGAGGGCAGCGATGTGGAACCCTCTGCAAAATGACACAACCAAACACAAATAAAGAAAATACAGCTTCAGCCAAACAGTGCGGCAAAGCTGCTACTCACGACACCACGAATGGTGTATTCAGAGGGAACAGGACCCCAAGGCTGTAGATTCAGGATCACTGTACTGGAAGGCTGGAACAGATTCCCAGGACCAGGCTCCATAAACCATGACACAGGACACAGGAATGGACTGGCTGCAAGCAGGAACACTCCAGACGCAGGATACAAAGTCCTGTGAGAAGCTGACAGGTTCTCACAGGAACATACAGGTATCATAACAAACTTCTATCACCAGCCCTGGACTTCAGGGCTAGCTGGGTAATAAGGGAAACACGCCCCAATCAGGATGGCTGGAAGCCAGGCACAAGGTAATGGCAAAAATACTGGCAGGTGAGGTTACACAGACAAGAGCATTATGCATATTATCTGTCTTTTTAACTAAGAAAATACATCCCCAATCTACTCACTACAGTTCTCTATTATGCAAACTCATGTATGTTCTTGATGTAATGAATTGCTTGTAATTGGCATTGCATGTGTGGGGAAGTTGTTCAGTGAAACAGTTTTATTACTGCATGCTGTCTGGTGTTTACCTCCTTTCACCATTTGGCCATTTGTGGACAGGTGTACTATATCTTTACATTTAGTGAGGTGTAGTCTTTGTGTAAAGGACAGAGTGTGATTCCTGATTGGGAGGGGGGGGGACACAAACAAACAAACACTGAACAACATCACCAAACAGGTAATTTCAACTTTAAACTTGTTATTCTTTGTACTGTCTGGACCTGGCTACTAATAACAGATGCACAGACAAAATTCTTAAAGCTATGTGTGCAAATGCAAGGAGCTTAGGAGACAAAGTTCCAGAGCTAATTGCGATAATGACAAGGGATAACCTGGATATTGTCTCAATTAATGAGTCATGGTGCAATGAGAATCATGACTGGGACATAGCTATACCAGGATACAATTTATTTAGGAAGGATAGAATGGGAAGAATAGGAGGGGTAGCAATGTATGTGAAAAAAAGCATAAATGCTACTTAATACAAAATGTTGAGGACAAAACTGAGGCCCTTTGGGTCACCATGGAAACTGGGGAGAAGGACATTATTCGCATTGGGGTGATCTATACACCACCAGGCCAGGGGCAGGATTTGGACAGGAACCTATTGTTGGACATCTCTAAAATGGCTTTAAAGGGAGAAGTTATAATCATGGGAGACTTTAATTTACCTGATGTAAATTGGGAGGGGTCCTTTGCAAGTTCAGCTACAAGTGGCAAATTTCTAAATTCCTTACAGGGAGCATCTCTAAAGCAATTGGTGAGGGAACCCACTCGCAAAGACTCAATATTAGATTTGATTCTTACAAATGGTGACAGGATATCAGACATATATGTGGGTGAGCACCTGGGATCCAGTGATCATCAAGCAGTATGGTTTAGTATAAAGACAGGATCCAACTCTTGTCACACAAAAACAAAGGTGTTGGATTTTAGAAATGCTGACTTTGCAAAAATGGGGAGATGTTTAAGTGATTCATTGGCGGACTGGAGGAACTTGGAAGGAGTGCAGGAGAGATGGTAAAAACTGAAAAGTGCAACACTAAGGGCAACAGACCTTTGTATCAAAAGGGTTAGGAAAAGCACCAGGAAAAGGAAGCCAATGTGGTTCACAAAAGAAGTATCAACTAGTGTGAAAGCAAAAAAGATGGCTTTTAGGAAATACAAACAGACTCAAAATAATAATAACAAAGAGGTGTATCTTGACAGACGGAAGGATGCTAAGAAAGTGATCAGACGTGCAAAGGCAGAAGCTGAGGAGACAATGGCCCAGTCGGTAGATAAAGGGGGCAAAACTTTTTAAGTATATACTGTAAATGAAAGGAGAAAATCAAATGGAGGAATAATAATACTTAAGACAGAGAGTGAGAATTTGGTGAGGGAGACAAGGCAATAGCAGATCACCTAAATAATTATTTTTGCTCAGTATTTACTACAGAAGGAGAAGGGAAGGGGCCACAGTTATGTTGCAAGGACATTCATAAAAATTAGGTAGATGAAAGTACATTTACAGAGGAGAAGGTCCTAACTGAGCTTTCAAAACTAAAAGTGGATAAATCAATGGGGCCAGATGGGATACGCCCAAGGATACTAAAAGAGCTAAAAGATGTGCTGGTAGCACCATTAACAGAATTATTTAACCAGTCACTAAATACAGGTGCCATTCCAGAGGACTGGAAAAGAGCAAATGTAGTTCCATTGTACAAAAGTGGAAGCAAGGAAGAAGCAAGTAACTACAGACCAGTAAGCCTTACATCAGTAGTAGGGAAAGTAATAAAAAAACTACTAAAAGAAAGAGTTGTGGAATATCTTAAATCAAACAACTTACAGGATCCAAAACAGCATGGATTTACTGGTGGGAGATCATGCCAAACAAATCTTATTGACTTTTTTGACTCTGTGATGAAAATTAAAGATCAAGGGGGAGCTGTAGATGTAGCATATCTAGACTTTAGTAAGGCATTTGACACTGTCCCACATCGCAGACTGCTAAATAAACTTGAAAGTGTGGGGGTGGATTATAGAATAGTTAAATGGATAAGAACCTGCTTGCAGGATAGGAAACAGACAGTTGTAGTAAATGGAGTGCAATCTATGGAGGGAAATGTTACCAGTGGAGTACCCCAGGGATCTGTACTCGGACCAGTTCTCTTTAATATCTTTGTTGGTGAGATTGCAAATGGTATTGAAGGGAACGTATGCCTTTTTGCAGATGATACAAAGATATGCAACAGGGTAGACACACCAGGAGGAGTAAAACAAATGATTGATGACCTAGCTAGGCTTGAAAAATGGTCAAGAACATGGCAACTACAGTTTAATGCTAAAAAATGCAAAATCATGCACTTGGGTCTCAAAAACCCAAAGGCTAAATATAGTATCAAGGGTACTATAATGGAAACTACTGAGGAGGAAAGGGATTTAGGAGTCACTATTTCAAGTGACTTAAAGGCAGGAAAGCAATGCAACAAAACAATGAGAAAGGCAAGTCAGATGCTTGGTTGCATAGGGAGAGGAATCAGTAGCAGGAAAAGAGAAGTAATAATGCCACTGTATAGGTCATTGGTGCGGCCTCATCTGGAATACTGTGTCCAGTTCTGGAGACCATATCTCCAGAAGGATATAAGTACATTAGAGAGTGTACAAAGAAGGGCAACTAAAATGGTGCATGGCCTACATCACAAAACTTAACCGGAAAGGCTAAAAGATCTTAACATGTATAGTATGGAGGAGAGAAGGGAAAGGGGAGATATGATAGAAACTTTCAAACATACCAAAGGTTTTAACAAAGTTCAGGAGGGAAACATTTTTCAAAGGAAGAGAAGTATTAGAACTCGAGGACATACACTGAAACTGGAGGGAGGCAGGTTCAGGGGAAATTTAAGGAAAAATTATTTCACAGAAAGGGTAGTGGATAAGTGGAATAGCCTCCCATCAGAGGTGGTAGAGGCTAAGACTGTGGAGCAGTTTAAACATGCTTGGGATAGGCATGTGAATATCCTTACAAGGAATTAAGGTTCAAAGAGGGTTGTGATTACCTAAAGGATAAAAAAATGGGCAGACTAGATGAGCCAAGTGGTTCTTATCTGCCGTCAAATTCTATGTTTCTATGTTAAGAGCCAGACTGCAGTACACAGACTCACCACATAATGACCAAATATCTGACAAGTGAGGCTAAACACATAGAAAACAGGCTGCAGTTACACAGACTCACCACCGGCGGCCAACAAGAGTCTTCTAAACAAGTACAAGAGAAATCCTGGCATGCAAACAGAACTATAACATAAAATTCATGAACAGAAAGCAAACAGGAATGAACCACTGCTTGTGGTTCATAACAGGTGTAATGTGTATAAGGGACACTACTGTGTAGTGTAACTGTATAAAGGGCACTACTGTGTGGCATAACATGTATAAGCAGTACAACTGTGTGGTGTAATGTGACTAATGGACACTACTGTGTGGTGGAATGTGAATAATGGACACTACTGTGTGGTGTAATCTGAATTGGTACTCTTCTGTGGCAACTCCCCTTTCCAATAAAGCCATGCCCCTATACTTTTTGCAGACGCCTTCCCTATTTAGAATATGGGGGTGTACCAATTCTCTTTCTGCTACAGGACACATAAAGCCAGAGAGGGAGCAGGGGAGCGAGGCCGGAGCCACAGCTGCCAGTCTGAAGTCCCCCTGTGCTTACAGAACCTCCCCGCTCATAGTGCTGCTGCCATAGAGCTGTAAACAGACACAAGCAATGAGCAGTGGGAGAGTGGTGCCAGGATGGGTGCTGATGCTGGCTGACTGAGTGGAGGTGACAGCTGGGCGTCTGCGGCAGAGAGTATCCCAGTGCTGAGGGGGCCGGCTTCAGTGACAGGAGTGAGAGAGAGCATCCACTGGCCACCAATAGAAGAGTGCAGGGTGGAGTCGGGGGAGTGGCTACAGGCAGCAGCAGCTAGCAGAGTGAGCAGCTGAGAGAAAGGAGGGACTGAACAGCTGGAGGGTGAGATCAAAGCAAACACATTACACCCCTTACCTGCAGAGTTTAGGAGTGTTGCTGATGCAACATAACTTTTACTGATTGCCAGCCACTCCGCAGTGTCATGACAGGCAGCTGAGCTATTGCTCGGAATCAGAGGCTTACACTTATCTCTCATATATTATATTGGATGCTGGCTATCAAACGTATTATTACTAATTATACAAGCACCGTATAGCGGCTGAATGCGGCATTGACTTTTAACCTTCATACATTAAACAGCCTACTGCCTCATCAAATCTCTTGCAAAGCTAATCTTCATCTCATCTGGGACAATGTTGCAAGAGGGAGAAAGACTGTTTTCTGTAGAATCCTAACACTGAAATAATGTGGATACACCTGTGAGGCATAGACTATAGACTTTATTCTGTTTAAAAGCTCAAAAGTTATAACTAATTAAACTTACAAACTGCAAACAGGTGTTTCATACACACGGATGAAAGCAACATAGCCAATGCATGAGGATCTCCAAGAGCAATGTTTACTAGAAGGTTGCTTCTATGCAAACTTACACATAAAAAAGGGCTAATCAACAAATGGGCCCCAACTTTACTGCAGTTTACAGTGGAACTAATACTACCCGGGTATACCCATATATTGGTTGTGTGTTTTATTTTACTGCATGCAGTAATATGTATTTAGAATACATATTTAGTCATCCTTGGTTGCAAAACAAATGATACTGTATTTTGAGACACAAGTTTTCATGAATTCAGCTAAACTTGTCATTGTAGAACTTATAATTTAACTTTCATTAAATGTATAAACTTTCCTGTCACATATGACACAAATGAGCTCATACAGTAAATGTGATACTCTGCACATATTTACAGGGAAAGTGTTTCTCATTCATAATGGGGGGTATTAACAAGTTTGTAAACTATTGGCCCTCCCTGGGATTCATAGGCACCTACAGTTACTACTGGACTTTGTCCTAATTAGCATACACTGTACATCTAGCCTATTTGTGGGGTGCCACTGAGTCCTTGGGTTGGCCATAGTAATGGGGGTAGTTTCAAATTATTAATAGTTGTTAAATACATTTTGTGTTGCATTGTCGATAATATATGCAAATATGACATCAGTTTTAAAGAATGGATGCGAGAAATAAACTTAGCTTCTGCTGATTCATCCAAGAGTGAGGTGTATGTGGTATCAGGGGTGTTATTAAAGACATTAATTAATGTATTTGGGTTTCCCCAAGTAGGTCCAAATGGTGTAAGAGGTAGGTACACAAACATACTTGGGTGGAGGCACTGACATTAGACGTACAATACCCTCAGTTAAGGGTGGGTACATCCAAGACATTATTGAATGCTAGTAACCCTAAGTAAATTAAGGGATTAGTCCCATTAGAGGTTAAAAGGGGGTTACACACATATAAACATACATGTGTAGATGTAATGTAATATATGTATACCTCAGTTGCTGAGCAGAACCCAGGACTCAGCGTTAAGCTTCCATCTCATAAGCCCGCCCCCAGACTCTTATTGGCTAGTTCACATGAGTCTGGGAGCGGGCTTAGGAGAGGGAAGCCTAATGCCGAGTACTGGGTTCTGCACGGTACAGCGCTGCGGCCGATCCCGGATACACACCAGTACATATATTGCATACATCTACACATGTATGTTTAAATGTGCTTAGCAGCCGCCCCTGGTGCATACAGTAGTTGAAAAGTTTTAGGTACAGAACCGCTTTAGTCACAGCTGACTGATTAAACCAAGAAAATGGAGACAGCTTAGGGCCTAATTCAGACTTGATAATAGATGTGCGAGAAAACACACATCTACGATCATTTTCTTTGACATGCGGGGGAACACCCAGTACAGGGCAAATCCGCCCCTCATGCCGGATCCAGCTCCCCCTTCCCCCTCAGACATGCGAGAGCATCGCACGGTGGTGATGCTTTCACATGTTTCAAGTAGCCCTCTGTCTGCGCAGCCAAGCTGGAAAAGCAGACAGCTACCCGCCATGTTAATGGTCGCAGCGGCTGTGTGTGTTGTCATGCAACTGCCGTGGGCCCGCTCCATAAATGGTCCGGACACTCCTGTGTTGTCCCGACCGTGCCTCTAAAATAGAGCATCGATGCCCACAAAACGCAGCGTCGATGCAACGTTCTTGCCCCCCTCCAGGTCTTAAACTGCGTTCTGAAGAGAACGCAGTTTAGGACCTTGCACATGCGCATACATGCGTACGCGCATGTACAGAAATTTTTGCACATCAGCGACAGAGTCTGAATTGACCCCTTAGTTTCTAATAATAAACTTCATAAAATGTATGGTTTTTTTTGTTTGTGTTATACAAGGAAAACTTTCTTTGAAATAATATGTTAAATATCTACATATCTGTTAGCAATGCATATACTAGTTATATATCAATATTTATGTAACTATGATCTGTTTGAATTTCAGGTTACCAGATAATTTCTTTAACTGTCTGGATTGGGCTAAGCATAGCTATGATTGTAATGGGTAAGTGATAAACAATAATATCAGCTTTCTTTAGACCTCATTTATAAGTTACTAACTAGTTGCTGTTATATCTGTAAGCTAATAAGTTACAAACTCTTATTTTGCTCTATTGACCACGTGTTACATATTCCTTGAACAGTTAATTAGCCACAAAGTTATACTTTATTTTTGCTCATACCTCATAGATGTGCAAATAAAAATAAGCAATGTTGTACCAACCATCATACCAGGAAGCATGCACAGCCACAAGGTTTTGTCAGAACCGCATGACTATTTAAGGACTAGATATATACCCTGGCAACAATGGTTCTGTGTGCTTCCAGTTTGTGTTTCCGTGGTTACCACCAGCAAAGTTTATTCACTCCAGCCCTGCCTGTACTCACAAGCCTGGAGCATCTCCAGCACACCTGACTCTGTATTAGAGCTACATCTTAGCCATTGTGTGATATAACGGACTGCAGCCTAGTCTCTATTCATCTAGCAAGTCTCTCTGCTACTGTTAGGCACCGGGGTCCGCTCGTCGGTGCGGCCCGGCGCCTAGCAACCAGGGACGCCGTGCGCGTTCAGCCGCCGGCTCCCTGGCAACGCTGGATGCCGGGCGCACGGAGCCGCTCAGACCCTAGCAACGGGGACGCCACGTTCGGGCCGCGTTCCCCGTTGCTGGGTCTTTTCTAATTGTATAATGGTGTGCTGGCCGTGCAGCATGCAAGCTGCACGGCATTACTTGTGATTACCCAGTCTGGCTCCTGATTGGGGAGCTCACAGTTATAAGCACCCTTTGGACTTCTCACAGACGCCGGTGATAGCTTCCTGTTTGCCTGTGTCGGTTACAGAGAGTTTCCAGTCCTGCTCAATCCGGTTGTTCCTGTCCTCAGTGATCCTGTACTCGGAAGTTGTCATCTGTTCCTGGAGTCTGACCGAGCACCTTTAACATCCTGTGGTGTTCGTGAGTCGCGGCGTAGCCGTGTGTTGCGGCTTGACCGCTTACTGTTTATTATTTTGTATCTTTGTGTTCTGGAGCTTTTGCGGAGGATTCCGCTCCCCCTGATCCACTCTGGTATCCAGCGGTGCTGGATAGGAGTTACGGATCAGTGGATCTTTGGTTGTCCTTTTCCCTGGCGGCTAGTCCGCACATACTTTTTTGGTTTAGTTAGTTAGCTTGTAACCCCTGGCCTGGTTGCTTAGTCAGAGGGCCCCTTGTTATCACCCTGTCTCGGATTTCCCTTTGTCTCCCATTAAGACCTGAGGGGGCATCGGGGTTGGGCAGACATAATCCGCCCTTCGAACGCGGCTGCCATGGGCTCAAGCAACCATAGTCTCGCAGGGGATTTCTGATAACACGGGCGAGACAACGGAGTTAGGGCGCCAGGGGTTACTAGGCTCTCCTGCTCCCACAACCAGTATATCTTTCCAGTACTCAGACCTCTGCCATAAGATCTCCTCTGGTCTGGAGTACGGGAATCATAACATTATCACCGGCCAGACTAAAATTTAAAATTAAACAGGAGTTAATTTTTCCCTTGTTCAGTTGGGAGATTTGTCGGCCTCATGAATCCCACCGGTGTCGGGCCAAATCCTGGCCAGCTTCTAGTTAGCCAGATTCAAGAACTTACTCAGATGGTTCAGGATCTGTCCCTTCGGGTGAGGTCACAGGAAGATCTGTTACGGACTTCCCCGAGGGTCATTCCTGAGCCAAAAATGCATCTGCCTGACCGTTTTTCTGGGGATAGAAAACAGTTTTTTAATTTTAAAGAGTCTTGTAAACTTTATTTTCATTTGAGACCAGTCTCCTCAGGTACGGAGGCTCAGCGGGTTTGAATTATTATTTCTCTGCTTCAGGGGGATCCTCAGACCTGGGCTTTTAGTTTAAAGACAGACGATCCGGCTTTATTTTCTGTAGACGCCTTTCTAAAGTCTTTAGGGCTATTGTATGACGACCCTGATAGAGAGGCATCCGCCGAGAGTCAGTTGCGTGCTCTCAGACAGGGTAGGAATCCCGCAGAGATTTATTGTACGGAGTTTCGCCGTTGGTCGAACGACTGTGAATGGAATGACCCAGCCCTGCGCAGTCAGTTTCGCCTCGGCTTATCAGAGTCTATAAAAGACAGTCTCCTTCAGTATCCCGCTCCTGAGACTCTCGATAAACTCATGGAGCTCTCTATTAAGATTGATCGTCGGCTCAGAGAGCGGAGGGCTGAAAAAGGAGCATCTGTCGGGTCAACTCCTTGTGTTTTTTTCCATCCCTGTGGACATAGAGGAGCCTATGCAGATAGGTCTCTCCAAACTGTCTCCTGAAGAAAGAACCAGAAGGCAAAATTCTGGTCTTTGTTTATACTGTGGAGGTAAGGGACATTTTGCCCGTAGTTGTCCGAACAAGTCGGGAAACGTCTCGACCAAGTGAATTGTGAGGGGGTTCACTTTGGTCTGCAGCTTATCTCCTCAAATAATTCACTGTTAGTCCCAGCTAAAGTTTCCTTTGGCAGCCTCTGTTCCTCGGTCTCTGTTTTTGTGGACAGTGGAGCTGCAGGGAACTTTATGGATTTAACATGGGCCAAGACCTTAGGTATTCCTCAGTTAGCCTTGGGTAGGTGTATCACCATGCATGGTTTAGATGGGAGTCCCTTGTCCAATGGGGTTATTTCTCTCTGTACACCTCCTGTTCTACTCTCGGTAGGAGCTCTGCATTCTGAAAAAATTGAGTTTTTCCTCACCCATTGCCCAGCAGTTCCAGTGGTTCTGGGTCACCCTTGGCTGGCCTTTCATAATCCCATCATTGATTGGCAGTCGGGGGAGATCTCACAATGGGGTACCATCTGTAATAAGGAATGTATTACGCTTCCCATCAGAATAGCTGCTGCCATTCCCGCACCCATTCCTGTGGAATACCAGGATTTTGTTGATGTTTTTTCCAAGGGCAATGCGGATATTCTGCCTCCCCATAGGCCTTATGATTGTGCTATTGAGCTAATTCCTGGTGCCACTTTGCCTAAGGGAAGGTTATATGCATTGTCCGGACCTGAAACTGTGGCCATGAATGAGTATGTTAAAGAAAGCCTAGGGAAAGGATTTATCAGGCCATCTAAATCCCCTTTAAGTGCAGGCTTCTTCTTCGTAGAGAAGAAGGATGGTTCACTCAGACCCTGCATTGACTTTAGAGCCTTGAATAAAATCTCAGTAAAAAATACTTACCCTCTGCCACTGATCTCTGTCCTCTTTGATCAGCTACGTTCGGCTGTGATTTTTTCTAAGATTGACCTGAGAGGAGCATATAACCTCATCAGAATCAAGTCAGGGGATGAGTGGAAAACGGCATTCAGTACTCAGTCAGGCCACTATGAGTATCTGGTTATGCCATTCGGCCTGTCTAACGCTCCGGCAGTTTTCCAGGATCTCATTAACGATGTGCTCCGTGAATTTCTTGGAAAATTCGTTGTAGTCTACTTAGACGATATTTTGATTTATTCTGACTCTGTAGAACAACATGTTACCCAGGTGCGTCAGGTTCTAAAAAAATTACGTGAAAATCACCTATATGCCAAACTGGAGAAGTGTGAATTTCATGTCACGGAGGTATCCTTTTTAGGATACATTATTTCCCCTCGGGGATTCCGTATGGAACCAAAGAAGCTCCAAGCCATCCTTAGTTGGGCGCAACCCACCAACTTAAAAGCAATTCAGCGCTTTTTAGGGTTTGCGAACTACTATAGAAGATTTATTCACGCTTTCTCTGACCTAGTTGCTCCCATTGTGGCACTGACTAAGAAGGGAGCGGATCCTACCAATTGGTCACGTGAAGCCGAGCTATCTTTTCAGGCCTTGAAACAAGCCTTTGTCTCAGCCCCTGTCCTCAGACACCCCAACCCAGAATTGCCTTTCATTGTTGAGGTTGATGCCTCAGAGGTTGGAGTAGGGGCTATCCTATCTCAGAAGGATCCGGATTCCCTTGAATTACACCCTTGTGCCTTTATGTCCAGGAAATTCTCTTCTGCTGAATCCAACTACGATGTTGGTAACCGGGAATTGCTGGCTATTAAATGGGCTTTCGAGGAGTGGAGGCATTGGCTTGAGGGAGCGACTCATATCATTTCAGTTTTGACTGATCACAAAAATCTTCAATACATTGAATCAGCTAAACGACTGAATGCCCGGCAGGCTCGTTGGGCTTTATTTTTTACTCGTTTCAAATTCATTATCACCTTCAGGCCAGGTTCCAAGAATACCAAGGCAGATGCCCTGTCACGCAGTTTTCTTCCAGTTCAAGACAACAGTCCTGTTACTCCCATACTTCCGTCTTCAGTCATTCGGGCAGGCCTCACACAGGATTTATTTACCCAGTTAAAGCTGCTTCAACATCAGGCTCCTGGAAATACTCCTGCTGGTCGTCTTTTTGTCCCTGAGTTTTTGAGAGCAACTGTTTTGACGGAGTTTCATGATAGCAAAGTTGCCGGGCATCCGGGAATCGCTAAGACTTTGGAATTAGTCTCCCGCTCAGTATGGTGGCCTGGTCTTTCCAAAGACATTAAGGAGTTTGTTTTTTCGTGTCAGGTCTGTGCTCAGCATAAAGTTCCCCGTTCTTTGCCTATCGGTCAGCTTATGCCCTTGAATGTTCCTCTCAGGCCATGGTCTCATATTTCCATGGATTTTGTGGTGGACCTCCCTCTGTCAGCCGGATGCCGAGTCATATGGGTGGTAGTGGACCGTTTTAGTAAAATGGCCCATTTCATTGCTCTTCCCCGATTGCCATCTGCCCAGGGATTGGCAGTCTTGTTCCTCCGCCATGTTTTCAGACTCCATGGGTTACCCACTGATATTGTTTCCGATCGGGGTCCACAATTCATTGCACTGTTTTGGAAATCTTTTTGTGTCTCATTGAAGATGAAATTATCTTTAACGTCAGGCTACCATCCCCAATCCAACGGGCAGACTGAGCGAGTTAATCAATCACTAAAACAATATTTGCGGTTGTACTCGGCCAAACTCCAAAATGACTGGTCTGAGTTTCTTCCATTGGCGGAGTTCGCTTACAATAATGCCTGTCATTCCTCCACCAATGTGTCTCCATTTTTTGCAGTTTTTGGTTTTCACCCCAGAGCTAATTCCTTTTTTCAACATTCCTCTGTCTCCTCACTGACCTTGACCTCTCATCTTAGGCTCATTTGGAGAAAAGTGCACCTGGCTCTCAGAAAAGCGGCATTTCAGGAAAAGAGATTTTCTGACAGGCTCCGGCGGCCGTGCACTTTTAAAGTAGGAGATAGGGTGTGGTTGTCGACTCGCAACATTAAACTTCGACAAACCTCAGCCAGATTGGGTCCTAAATTTATTGGACCATTTCACATTATCAAAAAAGTCAATCCAGTTGCCTTCCGGTTACGTTTACCAAAAACTTTACGGATCGGAAATACTTTCCATTGCTCATTGCTGAAACCATATGTTTCGTCCAGTAGATTTCCTCGTAAGATATCTCAGGGGAGATCACCAATAGTTGTACAGGGTCAGCAGGAGTTCTTAGTTGAGAAGGTTCTTGATTCCAAGTTGTCCCGGGGTCGGCTTTATTTTTTGGTGCATTGGAGAGGTTATGGTCCAGAAGAAAGGTCTTGGGTCCTGGATAAGGATCTCCATGCCCCGAGGCTCAAGAGGGCATTTTTTCGAGAATTTCCTCGGAAACCTGGCTTTAGGGGTTCCTTGACCCCTCCTCAAGGGGGGGGTACTGTTAGGTGCCGGGGTCCGCTCGTCGGTGCGGCCCGGCGCCTAGCAACCAGGGACGCCGTGCGCGTTCAGCCGCCGGCTCCCTGGCAACGCTGGACGCCGGGCGCACGGAGCCGCTCAGACCCTAGCAACGGGGACGCCACGTTCGGGCCGCGTTCCCCGTTGCTGGGTCTTTTCTAATTGTATAATGGTGTGCTGGCCGTGCAGCATGCAAGCTGCACGGCATTACTTGTGATTACCCAGTCTGGCTCCTGATTGGGGAGCTCACAGTTATAAGCACCCTTTGGACTTCTCACAGACGCCGGTGATAGCTTCCTGTTTGCCTGTGTCGGTTACAGAGAGTTTCCAGTCCTGCTCAATCCGGTTGTTCCTGTCCTCAGTGATCCTGTACTCGGTAGTTGTCATCTGTTCCTGGAGTCTGACCGAGCACCTTTAACATCCTGTGGTGTTCGTGAGTCGCGGCGTAGCCGTGTGTTGCGGCTTGACCGCTTACTGTTTATTATTTTGTATCTTTGTGTTCTGGAGCTTTTGCGGAGGATTCCGCTCCCCCTGATCCACTCTGGTATCCAGCGGTGCTGGATAGGAGTTACGGATCAGTGGATCTTTGGTTGTCCTTTTCCCTGGCGGCTAGTCCGCACATACTTTTTTGGTTTAGTTAGTTAGCTTGTAACCCCTGGCCTGGTTGCTTAGTCAGAGGGCCCCTTGTTATCACCCTGTCTCGGATTTCCCTTTGTCTCCCATTAAGACCTGAGGGGGCATCGGGGTTGGGCAGACATAATCCGCCCTTCGAACGCGGCTGCCATGGGCTCAAGCAACCATAGTCTCGCAGGGGATTTCTGATAACACGGGCGAGACAACGGAGTTAGGGCGCCAGGGGTTACTAGGCTCTCCTGCTCCCACAACCAGTATATCTTTCCAGTACTCAGACCTCTGCCATAAGATCTCCTCTGGTCTGGAGTACGGGAATCATAACAGCTACAAGGTTCAGGCTGCCAGCACTCTGCAATCAATCAGCACACACCCAGCACCTGGTTGTTCCCAGCAGTCAACCATCTCATTACTTCAGTTATCATTGGCCCTCATTCCGAGTTGTTCGCTCGCAAGGCGATTTTAGCAGAGTTACACACGCTAAGCCGCCGCCTACTGGGAGTGAATCTTAGCTTCTTAAAATTGCGAACGATGTATTCGCAATATTGCGATTACACACCTCGTAGCAGTTTCTGAGTAACTTCAACCTTACTCGGCATCTGCGATCAGTTCAGTGCTTGTCGTTCCTGGTTTGACGTCACAAACACACCCAGCGTTCGCCCAGACACTCCCCCGTTTCTCCGGCCACTCCTGCGTTTTTTCCGGAAACGGTAGCGTTTCTTCCCACACGCCCATAAAACGGCCTGTTTCCGCCCAGTAACACCCATTTCCTGTCAATCACACTACGATCGTCAGAACGATGAAAAAGCCGTGAGTAAAAATCCTAACAGCATAGCAAATTTACTTGGCGCAGTCGCAGTGCGGACATTGCGCATGCGCATTAAGCGGAAAATCGCTGCGATGCGATAAAACTTACCGAGCGAACAACTCGGAATGACCCCCATTGTTCAGTTACCAGTGCATATTCAGTCCTGCAGTCTTCAGTTATCATATGTTGCAACAGGCATTCCCAACCACGGTCCTCAAGGCACATCAACAGTGCAGGTTTTAGTGATATCCAGGCTGCAGCACAGATGATTAAATCAAAATAACTGAGCTGCCAATTAAGTCACCTGTGCTGAAGCCTGGATATCACTAAAACCTGCACTGTTAGTGTGCCTTGAGGACCGTGGTTGGGAATGCCTGTGTTGCAAGATAGGGGAAGAAACAAAGAGAGAAAAAGGATCTGTCTTCGGTGCACAAAGATATAAAATGTCACTTTTAATTATTTTATTTAAAATAGATGACACGTTGTACTTTAGTGTGTCCTGCTGATAGACTGGTATGCAAAATATTAAACACACAAATAACAAATATGTGTAAATGTAACAACACTGAACTATAGACAAAAAAGAAAAAATACAATAAACATAGAATGGTTAAAAAACTGAGCGTCTGTTTTGTGTCTGTCCTTTTTTAATCACTTAGTATAAGTAACAGTTGCTCTATGTTAAGTTACAATCTCTATTATACACTGCTCAAAAAAATAAAGGGAACACTTAAACAACACAATGTAACTCCAAGTCAATCACACTTCTGTGAAATCAAACTGTCCACTTAGGAAGCAACACTGATTGACAAACAATTTCACATGCTGTTGTGCAAATGGAATAGACAACAGGTGGGAATTATAGGCAATTAGCAAGACACCCCCAATAAAGGAGTTGTTCTGCAGGTGGTGACCACAGACCACTTCTCAGCTCCTATGCTTTCTGGCTGATGTTTTGGTCACTTTTGAAAGCTGGCGGTGCTTTCACTCTAGTGGTAGCATGAGACGGAGTCTACAACCCACAAAAGTGGCTCAGGTAGTGCAGCTCATCCAGGATGGCACATCAATGCAAGCTGTGGCAAGAAGGTTTGCTGTGTCTGTCAGCGTAGTGTCCAGAGCATGGAGGCGCTACCAGGAGACAGGCCAGTACATCAGGAGACGTGGAGGAGGCTGTAGGAGGGCAACAACCCAGCAGCAGGACCGCTACCTCCGCCTTTGTGCAAGGAGGAACAGGAGGAGCACTGCCAGAGCCCTGCAAAATGACCTCCAGCAAGCCACAAATGTGCATGTGTCTACTCAAACGATCAGAAACAGACTCTATGAGGGTGGTATGAGGGCCCGACGTCCACAGGTGGGGGTTTTGCTTACAGCCCAACACCGTGCAGGACATTTGGCATTTGCCAGAGAACACCAAGATTGGCAAATTCGCCACTGGCGCCTGTGCTCTTCACAGATGAAAGCAGGTTCTCACTGAGCACATGTGACAGACGTGACAGAATCTGGAGACGCCAAGGAGAACGTTCTGCTGCCTGCAACATCCTCCAGCATGACCGGTTTGGCAGTGGGTCAGTAATGGTGTGGGGTGGCATTTCTTTGGGGGGCCGCACAGCCCTCCATGTGCTCGCCAGAGGTAGCCTGACTGCCATTAGGTACCGAGATGAGATCCTCAGGCCCCTTGTGAGACCATATGCTGGTGCGGTTGGCCTTGGGTTCCTCCTAATGCAAGACATTGCTAGACCTCACGTGGCTGGAGTGTGTCAGCAGTTCCTGCAAGACGAAGGCATTGATGCTATGGACTGGCCCGCCCGTTCCCCAGACCTGAATCCAATTGAGCACATCTGGGACATCATGTCTCGCTCCATCCACCAACGCCACGTTGCACCACAGACTGTCCAGGAGTTGGCAGATGCTTTAGTCCAGGTCTGGGAGGAGATCCTCAGGAGACCATCCGCCACCTCATCAGGAGCATGCCCAGGCGTTGTAGGGAGGTCATACATGCACGTGGAGGCCACACACACTACTGAGCCTCATTTTGACTTGTTTTAAGGACATTACATCAAAGTTGGATCAGCCTGTAGTGTGTTTTTCCACTTTAATTTTGAGTGTGACTCCAAATCCAGACCTCCATGGGTTAATAAATTTGATTTCCATTGATAATTTTTGTGTGATTTTGTTGTCAGCACATTCAACTATGTAAAGAACAAAGTATTTAATAAGAATATTTAATTCATTCAGATCTAGGATGTGTTATTTTAGTGTTCCCTTTATTTTTTTGAGCAGTGTATATTGATACAATTGAGTTAGAGCTGTTACTTTAGTGCGTCTATAAAAGCTTTTGGCGTGTTGCCCAGACTCCTTAGGGTTTGGATGCAAATTATGTGTCTCAATCCAGGGCCGGTGCTAGGGTGTTCGGCGCCCCCCTGCAAACTATAAATTTGCGCCCTCCCATATTCCTTTGGCGCGTGCCGGGAAAAGGGGTGTGGTCTCACAAGTAAGGGGCATGGCCACACAATAATAGTTACCCCCATTTAAAATTACGCCACAATGTAGCACAATCTTATTAATCTTATACGTAATGCCCCACCCGTAGTAGTAGCGTTCTTATATGTAATGCACCCCAGTAATAGTAGCATCCTTATACATAATGCCCCCCAGTAGTAGTAGTGTCCTTATACATAATGCCCCCCCAGTAGTAGTAGCGTCCTAATACATAATGTCCCCCCCGTAGTAGTAGTGTCCTTATACATAATGCCCCCCCCAGTAGTAGTAGCATCCTTATACATAATGCCCCCCAGTAGTAGTAGCGTCCTTATACGTAGTGCACCCCCAGTAGTAGACACGTCCTTATACGTAATACCCCCCAGTAGTACTAGCGTCCTTATACGTAGTGCAACCCCAGTAGTAGAAGCGTCTTTATACGTAATTCCCCCCTAGAAGTAGTAGCGTCCTTATACGTAATGCCCCCCCAGTAGTAGTAGCGTCCTTATACGTAGTGCACCCCCAGTAGTAGTAGCGTCCTTTTCTCTGACGTTCTAGTGGATGCTGGGAACTCCGTAAGGACCATGGGGAATAGCGGCTCCGCAGGAGTCTGGGCACATCTAAAGAAAGCTTTAGGATCACCTGGTGTGCACTGGCTCCTCCCCCTATGACCCTCCTCCAAGCCTCAGTTGGATTTCTGTGCCCGACGAGAAGGGTGCACACTAGGGGCTCTCCTGAGCTCTTTGTGAAAGTTTTAGTTTAGGTTTATTATTTTCAGTGAGACCTGCTGGCAACAGGCTCACTGCATCGTGGGACTAAGGGGAGAAGAAACGGACTCACCTGCGTGCAGAGTGGATCGGGTTTCTTAGGCTACTGGACATTAGCTCCAGAGGGACGATCACAGGTTCAGCCTGGATGGGTCCCGGAGCCGCGCCGCCGGCCCCCTTACAGAGCCAGAAGAGCGAAGAGGTCCGGTGAAATCGGCGGCAGAAGACGATCCTGTCTTCAGATAAGGTAGCGCACAGCACCGCAGCTGTGCGCCATTGCTCTCAGCACACTTCACACTCCGGTCACTGAGGGTGCAGGGCGCTGGGGGGGCAGCGCCCTGAGACGCAATAAATCGATAAAAACCTTATATGGCTAAAATAAATGCATCACATATAACTCCTGGGCTATATGGATGCATTTAACCCCTGCCAAAACATACAGAAAAACGGATGATAAGGACGCCAAGAAAGGGGCGGAGCCTATCTCCTCAGCACACTGGCGCCATTTTCCCTCACAGCTCAGTTGGAGGGAAGCTCCCTGGCTCTCCCCTGCAGTCACTACACTACAGAAAGGGGTTAAAAAAGAGAGGGGGGCACAAATTAGGCGCAGTATAAACAATACAGCAGCTATAAAGGAAAAAACACTTATATAAGGTTATCCCTATATATATATAGCGCTCTGGTGTGTGCTGGCAAACTCTCCCTCTGTCTCCCCAAAGGGCTAGTGGGTCCTGTCCTCTATCAGAGCATTCCCTGTGTGTGTGCTGTGTGTCGGTACGTTTGTGTCGACATGTATGAGGAGAAAAATGATGTGGAGACGGAGTAGAGTGTCTGTAATAGTGTTGTCACCCCCTAGGGGGTCGACACCTGAGTGGATGTACTGTTGAAATTGCGTGACAGTGTCAGCTTTGTATAAAAGACAGTGGTTGACATGAGACAGCCGGCTACTCAGCTTGTGCATGTCCAGACGTCTCATACAGGGGCTCTAAAGCGCCCGTTACCTCAGATACAGACGCCGACACGGATACTGACTCCTGTGTCGACGGTGAAGAGACAACCGTGATTTCCAATAGGGCCACTCATTGCATGATTGATGCAATGGAAAATGTTTACACTTTTCTGATAATATGAATACCACCAAAAAAAAGGGGTATTATGTTTGGTGAGGAAAAACTTCCTGTAGTTTTCCTAAATCTGAAAAATAAAATGAGGTGTGTGATGATGCGTGGGTTTCCCCCCGATAACAATTGATAATTCTAAAAGGTTATTGGCAGTATACCTTTTCCCGCCAGAGGTTAGGGTGCGTTGGGAAACACCCCCTACAGGGGATAAGGCGCTCACACGCTTGTAAGAACAAGGGCTCTACCCTCTCTTGAGATGGCCGCCCTTAAGGATCCTGCTGATAAAAAGCAGGAGGGTATCCTAAAATGTATTTACACACATACTAGTGTTATACTGCGACCAGCAATCGCCTCAGCCTGGATGTGCAGTGCTGGGTTGGCGTGGTCGGATTCCCTGACTGGAAATATTGATATCCTAGATAAGGACAGTATATTATTGCCTATAGAGCAATTAAAAGATGCATTTCTATATATGCATGATGCACAGCGGAATATTTGCCGACTGGCATCAAGTATAAGTGCGTTGTATTCTACCAGTAAAGTGGTCAGGGATTCCAAACGGCATTTGGAAGTATTGCCTTAAAAAAAGGGGATGTACCCTAGGTCGCCTCTCAAAATAAGACGCCGTATTATCAGGCGCAGTCCTGGTTGGCAAGCGGACAAAAGGGTTCCTCTTTTCTGCTCGTGACAGAGGTAGAGGAAAATGGCTGCAGAGATCAGCCAGTTCCCAGGAACAGAAACCCTTTTCCGCCTCTGCCAAGCCCTCAGTATGACGCTAGGGCTTTACAAGTTCAGGCACGGTGGGGGCCCGTTCTCAGTGAATTTCAGTTCCCAGTGGGCTCACTCGCAAGTAGACCCCGGGATCCTTCAGGTGTTATCTCAGGGGTACAAAATTGGAATTCGAGACGTATTCCCCTCGCCGTTTCCAAAAAGTCTGTTTTACCGACGTCTCCCGCTGACAGGGAGGCAGTTTTGGAAGCCATTCACAAGCTGTATTCCCAGCAGGTGATAATTAAGGTACCCCTCCTGCAACAGGGAACGGGGTATTATTCCACACTATTGTGGTACCGAAGCCAGACGGCTCGGTGAGACCGATTTTAAAATCTAAAATCTTTGAACACTTACATACAGAGGTTCAAATTCAAAATTGAGTCACTCAGAGCAGTGATTGCAAACCTGGAAGAAGGGGACTACATGATGTCTCGGGACATCAAGGATGCTTACCTTCATGTCAAAATTTACCCTTCTCACCAAGGGTATCTCAGGTTATGGTACAGAACTGTCACTATCAGTTCAGACGCTGCCGTAGGGAGGGTCCACGGCACCCCGGGTCTTTACTGAAGTAATGACCGAAATGATGATATTCCTTCAAAGGAAGGGAATTTTTAGTTATCCTTTACTTGGACGATTCCCTGATAAGGGTAAGATCCAGGGAACAGTTGGAGATCGGTGTAGCACTATCTCAGGTAGTGTTGCGGCAGCACGATTGGATTCTCAATATTCCAGATTCGCAGCTGGTTCCGACGACTTGTCTTCTGTTCCTAGGGATGATCCTGGACACAGTCCAGAAAGAAGGTGTTTCTCCCGGAGGAAAAAGCCAGGGAGTTATCCGAGCTAGTCAGGAACCTCCTAAAACCAAACCAAGTCTCAGTGCATCAATGCACAAGGGTTCTGGGTAAAAATGGTGGCTTCCTACGAAGCAATCCCATTCGGCAGATTCCACGCAAGACTTTCCAGTGGAACCTACTGGACAAATGGTCCGGGTCGCATCTTCAGATGCATCAGCGGATAACCCTGTCACCAGGGACAAGGGTATCCCTCCTGTGGTGGTTGCAGAGTGCTCATCTTCTAGAGGGCCGCAGATTCGGCATTCAGGACTGGATCCTGGTGACCACGGATGCCAGCCTGCGAGGCTGGGGAGCAGTCACACAGGGAAGGAATATCCATGGCTTATGGTCAAGCCTGGAGACATCACTTCACATAAATATCCTGAAGCTAAGGGCCATTTACAATGCTCTAAGCTTAGCAAGACCTCTGCTTCAAGGTCAGCCGGTGTTGTTCCAGTCGGACAACATTACGGCAGTCACCCACGTAAACAGACAGGGTGCCACAAGAAGCAGGAGGGCAATGACAGAAGCTGCAAGGATTCTTCGCTGGGCGAAAAACCATGTGATAGCACTGTCAGCAGTTTTCATTCCGGGAGTGGACAACTGGGAAGCAGATTTCCTCAGCACGACCTCCACCCGGGAGAGTAGGGACTTCACCCAGAAGTCTTCCACATGATTATAAACCGTTGGGAAAAACTCGACAGGTATTGCGCCAGGTCAAGGGACCCTCAGGCAATAGCTGTAGATGCTCTGGTAACACCGTGGGTGTACCAATCAGTGTATGGGTTCCCTCCTCTGCCTCTCATACCCAAGGTACTGAGATTGATAAGATGGAGAGGAGTAAGCACTATATTAGTGGCTCCGGATTGGCCAAGAAGGACTTGGTAACCAGAACTTCAAGAGATGCTCACGGAGGATCCGTGGCCTCTACCTCTAAGAAGGGACCTGCTTCAGCGGGGACCTTGTCTGTTCCAAGACTTGCCGCGGCTGCGTTGACGGCATGGCGGTTGAACGCCGGATCCTGAAGAAAAAAGGCATTCCGGATGAAGTCATCCCTATCCTGATCAAGGCCGGGAAGGATGTAACCGAAAAACATTATCACCGCATTTGGCGAAAATATGTTGCGTGGTGCGAGGCCAGTAAGGCTCGACGGAGAAAATTCAACTGGGTCGATTCCTACATTTCCTGCAAACAGGAGTATCTATGGGCCTGAAATTGGGGTCCATTAAGGTTCAAATTTCGGCTCTGTCGATTTTCTTCCAAAAAAGAACTAGCTTCAGTCCCTGAAGTTCAGACGTTTGTTAAAGGGGTACTGCATATACAGACTCCTTTTGTGCCTTCAGTGGCACTTTGGGATCTCAAGGTGGTTTTTGGGTTCCAAAAGTCACATTGGTTTGACCCACTTAAATCTGTGGAGTTAAAATATCTCACAGAAAAAGTGGTCATGCTGTTGGCTATGGCCTGGGCCAGGCGCGTGTCAGAATTGGTGGCTTTATCCTGTAAAAGCCCTTATCTGAGTTTCCATTCGGACAGGGCGGAATTGAGGACTCGTCCTCAGTTTCTCCCTAAGGTGGTTTCAGCGTTCACCTGAACCAAACCTATTGTGGTGCCTGCGGCTACTAGGGACTTGGGGGACTCCAAGTTGCTAGACGTTGTCAGGACCCGGAAAATATATGTTTCCAGGACGGCTGGAGTCAGGAAATCTGACTTGCTGTTTATCCTGTATGCACCCAACTAGCTGGGTGCTCCTGCTTCTAAGCAGACTATTACTCGTTGGATTTGTAGTACAATTCAGCTTGCACATTCTGTGGCAGGCCTGCCACAGCCAAAAATCTGTAAATGCCCACTCCACAAGGAAGGTGGGCTCATCTTGGGCAGCTGCCAAGGGGTCTCGGCTTTACAACTTTGCCGAGCAGTTACTTGGTCAGGAGCAAATACGTTTGTAAAATTCTACAAATTTGATACCCTGGCTGAGGAGGACCGGGAGTTCTCTCATTGGGTGCTGCAGAGTCATCCGCACTCTCCCGCCCGTTTTGGGAGCTTTGGTATAATCCCCATGGTCCTTACGGAGTTCCCAGCATCCACTAGGACGTCAGAGAAAATAAGAATTTACTTACCGATAATTCTATTTCTCGTAGTCCGTAGTGGATGCTGGGCGCCCATCCCAAGTGCGGATTGTCTGCAATACTGGTACATAATTATTGTTACCAAAAAATTCGGGTTATTGCTGTAGTGAGCCATCTTTTCTAGAGGCTCCTCTATTATCATGCTGTTAACTGGGTTCAGATCACAAGTTGTACAGTGTGATTGGTGTGGCTGGTATGAGTCTTACCCGGGATTCAAAATCCTTCCTTATTGTGTACGCTCGTCCGGGCACAGTATCCTAACTGAGGCTTGGAGGAGGGTCATAGGGGGAGGAGCCAGTGCACACCAGGTGATCCTAAAGCTTTCTTTAGATGTTCCCAGACTCCTGCGGAGCCGCTATTCCCCATGGTCCTTACGGAGTTCCCAGCATCCACTACGGACTACGAGAAATAGAATTATCGGTAAGTAAATTCTTATTATACGTAATGTCCCCCCAGTAGTAGTAGCGTCCTTATACGTAATGCCCCCCCAGTAGTAGTAGCGTCCTTATACGTAGTGCACCCCTAGTAGTAGTAGCGTCCTTATACGTAATTCCCCCCTAGAAGTAGTAGCATCCTTATACGTAATGCCCCCCCAGTAGTTGTAGCGTCCTTATACGTAGTGCACCCCCAGTAGTAGTAGCGTCCTTATACGTAATGCCCTCCCAGTAGTAGTAGCGTTCTTATATGTAATGCGCCCCCAGTAGTAGTACCGTCCTTATACATAATGCTCCGCGCAGTAGTAGCATCCTTATACGTAATGCCCTCCCCCCAGTAGTAGCATTGTTATACGTAATGCCTCCCAGTAATAGTAGCGTCCTTATGCATAATGCCCCCAAGTAGTAGTATCGTCCTTATACGTAATGCCCCCCCCAGTAGTAGTATCGTCCTTATATGTAATCCCCCCCCCACAGTAGTAGTAGCGTCCTTATACGTAATGCCCCCCCCAGTAGTAGTAGCATCCTTATACGTAATGCCCCCCCCAGTAGTAGTAGCGTTCTTACATGTAATGCCTCCCCCAGTAGTAGCGTCGTTATACGTAATGCCCCCGCAGTAGTAGCGTCCATAAAGCGCGCGCACAGACATACCTCACACACACACACACACACACACACACACACACACACACACACACTTCTCTCTCAACCTCCACTTACCTAAGCCAGTCTCCCTCTGTACAGCAGCCTGGTCCGTTTAGCTCCGCCCCTTCTGGGCCGTTTAGCCACGCCCCTTCCGTCCCCGTGTAGCTCCGCCCCCTTCTGTCCCGTACTTGGCGCTGTCACACAGCACAGGTGAGGTGAGGGGAGGGGAGGGAGGAGGCGTTTCATGCTGCAGGTGCCCGCTGCCAGTGCCTGTCATACAGTGACAGACACAGCACTGGCAGCAGCACCAGCAGGAGTGGGGACAGGACGGCGCAGCAGGGAAGGGATGCAGAGCAGGGGAAGCGCCTATCCGTCCCAGCGCCTCCCTGCACTGCATCCCTTCGCTGAGCGGGTAGCGCCGGGCCTGTCTCAATCTTTAGTGATGTAATACAATAATCCTGTATGTCTAACAGTGTGCTATAACCGACTCAAACGACCTATATTGCACAGATAGGTTTTATATCTTTATATTTAATTCCAAATATAGTGTTCCGAGATATCTTCCATATTTAATGTACAATATGATGTTTATGTGATTCACCTATCACTGTAATATAATATATGATGGCTCCTTGAGTATTGAGTATCCAATACTTTACCTCTCACTTGTAGTGTCAGGTATCTAATATTGGGGCAGATGTATTGACCTGGAGACGGCATAAGGAAGTGATAAACCAATGAGAAATGCCAGGTGATAAACACACCAGCCAATCAGTTCCAATATGTAAATACCAGTTAGGAGCTGATTGGCTGGTGCGTGTATCACCTTGCATTTATCACTGGTTTATCACTTCCTTATGCCTTCTCCAGGTTAATACATCTGCCCCATTGTCAGATATAATATTGGTCCACCTCTCACTTATAGTGTCAGGTGTTTAACTTACCGTATACTATAGGATCCTAAAAATACTTCCCAACATCATACGGTATCTGCACAGTACACCTGTAACATATGGTATTGGATACGTTAATACATTGTCATCCACATGTAATATGTCGCTTAATTTTTAGGTGTCCCCAATATCCAGTATTAAGTATATAATAATTTCACCTCTCACTTATAGTGTCAGGTTGCTGGTATATATGGGGAATGATCCTATAGTACAGCGGTGGCCAACCCGTGGCTCTTGAGCCGCATGTGGCTCTTTCTTTATTCAAATGTGGCTCCCGACACTTGAGGTGCACAACAGATCCGGTATCCGCTGCACTCCAGCCAGACACGCAGCAGCATTATGGGGACTGACAACTGAGGAAGCCAGATACTAGAGTTGAGACACCGACCGGGAAACAGGACAAATAAGGCGCTGCTGCAATGGCAAGAGTTCAGGGACTGTAGTGACACATGAGAGTGGGCAGGAGTGACACAAGGGGGAGCTGACTGGAGTGACACAGGAGAGTGCTGGCAGGAGTGACACATAGGGGAGCTGACTTGAGTGACATAGAAGGGTGCTGGCTGTAGTGACACATGGTGGAGATGAAGTGTATTATGTGAATCTGTCTTTTTCAATATATTTTATGTGGATCGCCCTTTCAATTATTTTATGTGGAAGTAGCATTTTTAATATATTTTATGTTGTATCTGACTTTTTTTTTGTACCAGGGGCGTGGCCTAGCAGGAACAAGGCCACACCCCATTTTTACACATGCAACTTTGGTTCGATGTCGGCTCTTAGATGTACCTAACAAGATATTTTTGGCTCTTTTGTCTCAGACTGGTTGGCCACCCCTGCTATAGTAACTTACTTATGCAGAATCAGATATGCTGTTTATTCACCTCTCACTTCTAGTGTCAGGCGTCTGACTCCGCCACATATGTTATTTTAATGGGCATTCCTGCAGTTATATTTCCAATAGATAAAGTTATGTGCTCATGAGCATATTATGATCATATTATGTGATTAATAAATCTCTCCATAATGGCACAATACATCTTATCTCTATCAAAAAGAGATAGATATGAATCTTAATATATGCGCTGCTTCATTTGTGCATACACAGTGTGAGGTGCTAAAATAGTATGGTATTAGTCTATAAGAGTATCTGAGACATACAGGAGATGAATATATAATATGTTATTTGTTAAGCACAATATGTCAATTGCTAGTATCCTATTATAGACTGGTCAGGAGATCACTTTATCTGATTGAAACTATATCTCTTATGGGAACTATCCTGTTCAGTTCCACAGCCGAATATTCTAGGTCTTTGTATATATAAACTGTTCGTGGCCAGACTGGCATAAATACTAGCATACTTGTGCTGATATTAATAAATCCCTATTTGGGATCCACTTTTATCACTATACGATTGAGTAGTGAGAAGCCATCCTATACACCGGTTTCCTGTGATCACGCTAATGCGGACCTGCATATGGACGTACTCTCACTATTAATCCCTTACTGGGAATCCAATGGAGCCGCGCTATGGTTAAATTGTACAGGGCGTGTGTACAGATTGCCTATACCGGATCCGCTTGCGCCCTCTGTCTCAAGTGTCACGTATAATCGATATTATATAGTTTATTCAAAGTGTCTGTATTTTATTTTACTGAACACACATAGACTTTGCATTAAATTTCCTGTAATCAGACTAATACGGACAATAACAGGGGCACGCAAATACCAATGATCTTTTAATCAAGGTCTGATACAGCTATTCTGCGGTCAGATAGTGAAAGATATTCATATATATATAGATCATCTGTATCACACTATAACAGACATCCTGTCTCAGGTGCCGAGGAGGTTTTACATGCTGTAGCTTGTACACAATGTGTGTGATAGGCTAAATTACTAACACTCTCTCTGAGCCGTAATATAATCAAGCGGCATCACATTACACTGCCCATTTTTAAATATAGTAAGTACAGTGTGTTAATACATTTTTTTGTAATATGACAGAAGGAACAGACACGTAGGACGTTCAGGTCCTACATACGTTTCGCATTAGCTTCGTCAGGGTCTGTTCCTGTTTTGTGTTTTGGTTTTGGATCTATATCTTCTTTGTGTTTTGGATCTGTATTGGTTTTGCCAAAACCACCCTTGCAGGTTTTGGTTTTGCATATGTATTTTTTGGAAGAAAAAAAAAAATCGAAAAAAATAAAATCATAAAAACAGCTAAAATAACAGAATTTGGGGGTGTTTTTGTACCTATAGTATTATTAACCTCAATAACATTCATTTCCACTCATTTCCAGTTTATTCTGAACACATCACAGCTCACAATATTGTTTTTATCCAGTTTAGGCCAAAAGGTTGCACTGAGGTAGCTGGATGACTAAGCTAAGCGACAGCAGTGGGCAGCAAACATGTGGCATTTAATAATATATATTAATCATCTGTTAAAATTATTTTAAAATTAGGATCAAGTTCTTCTGTTCATTAAAGATATCCTTGACATGAGAAGGTTCGCTAATCATCTGTTAAATAATATTTTCAAATTAGGATTACGTTTTTCTGATCCTCAAAGATACCATTGATATGCAGAAGGTTAGTTATATTAATTTAATTTAAATTTAATTTATAATTATTATTAATGCTATTAATTTGAATTAATCACAGTGTGGTGATAAGAAGAATTATGAAAATAGGACAATCAATTATAACATAAGAATATGAGCTACGGACACAGCAATCTGAAATGGACGGACCACGCAGGCTGTATACTGGGAGGATACAGCAGAAAATATTTTTTCAAAAGATGTCTATATTTTGGGTGGACTGACAGAACACCCCTAGGTGGATGGAGCAGCTGCAGTCCTTGGACGTATACTGGGTTGACACGGCACAAAATATTAATTTAAATCAAAATATATATTATTTTTTATATCACACACTGGTTACAGTGTCGCACAAATGAGTCAAAATATGTATTAATTTTTTATCTCCCACTCCAGCGGTAACAGTGTTGCACAAATGAGTCAGAAATATATATTATTACACACTGCGGTTTAGCTTCACTGACAGCGTCGCACAATACGTGTATGAGCAGGAAATAATATACTGCGGTCTGACTGGCAGTGTCACAGTACTTATGAAAATAAAAACTGTATAGTACATTGGGGTACAGCACAAATAAACAAAAAATATATTTTTTATAACTATAATGTTAGGCTTTTTGTTTCAAGCTTTTATTTTTGTAATTTTACGCTGTGGCGGAGCCTCTGGATGGAAGGACAGATCACCCCTTTCAGATACAGCAGACAGAGAGAGCACCCCTTTCAGATACAGCAGACAAAGAGAGAGCACCCCTTTCAGATACAGCAGACAGGAAGAGCACCCTTTTTCAGATACACCAGACAGAGAGAGCACCCCTTTTTCAGATACACCAGACAGAGAGAGCACCCTTTTCAGATATAGCAGACAGAGAGAACACCCCTGTCAGATACAGCAGACAGAGAGAGCACCCCTTTCAGATACACCAGACAGAGAGAGAGCACCCCTTTCAGATATAGCAGAGAGAACACCCCTGTCAGATACAGCAGACAGAGAGAGCACCCCTTTCAGATACAGCAGACAGAGAAAGCAACCCTTTCAGATACAGCAGACAGAGAGAGCACCCCTTTCAGATACAGCAGACAGAGAGAGCACTCCTTTCAGATACAGCAGACAGAGAGAGCACTCCTTTTTCAGATACAGCAGACAGAGAGAGCACCCCTTTCAGAGACAGCAGACAGAGAGAACACCCATTTCAGATACAGCAGACAGAGAGCACCCCTTTCAGATACAACAGACAGAGAGAGCACCCCTTTTTCAGATACAGCAGACAGAGAGAGAGCACCCCTTTCAGATACAGCAGACAGAGAGCACCCCTTTTTCAGATACAGCAAACAGAGAGAGCACCCCTTTCAGATACAGCAGACAGAGAGAGCACCCCTTTTTCAGATACAGCAGACAGAGAGAGCACCCCTTTCAGATACAGCAGACAGAGATAGCACCCCTTTTTCAGATACAGCAGACAGAGAGAGCACCCCTTTCAGATACAGCAGACAGAGAGAGCACCCCTTTTTCAGATACAGCAGACAGAGAGAGCACTCCTTTCAGATACAGCAGACAGAGAGAGAGAGCACCCCTTTCAGATACAGCAGACAGGAAGAGCACCCTTTTTCAGATACAGCAGACAGAGAGAGCACCCCTTTTTCAGATACACCAGACAGAGAGAGCACCCCTTTCAGATATAGCAGACAGAGAGAACACCCCTGTCAGATACAGCAGACAGAGAGAGCACCCCTTTCAGATACAGCAGACAGAGAGAGCACCCCTTTCAGATACAGCAGACAGGAAGAGCACCCCTTTTTCAGATACAGCAGACAGAGAGAACACCCCTTTCAGATACAGCAGACAGAGAGAGCACCCCTTTTTCAGATACAGCAGACAGAGAGAACACCCCTTTCAGATACAGCAGACAGAGAGAGCACCCCTTTTTCAGATACAGCAGACAGAAAGCGCACCCCTTTTTCAGATACACCAGACAGAGAGAGCACCCCTTTCAGAGACAGCTGACAATGAGAGCACCCCTTTTTCAGATACAGCAGACAGACAGAACACCCCTTTCAGATACAGGAGACAGAGCACCCGCCCCATACCTGACAACAAGTACTGAGATGGACACGTCCGTCCAGTACACTCTCCACAGCCAGAGTGAAGATGGCGCCGGTGCACGGGGACTTATATAGAATCCAAAACCTGCGAGAATCCGACAGTGGGAAGATGACGTTTGGCCTCACTTTGGTATCCAAGTAAGGCGGAAAGTCTCGAGTTGGACTGGATCCCGCCTCGGATCTCAATGTTCGGGTGGGTTTTGTTCCCCGAGAACTGAAACCGCTCATCTCTAATGTAAAGTATATCGCACATCATGTTTCTTGTGCAAAACTGCTCAAAAGCTATTTGTTCTAAAAATATTGTCTGCTACTAACCAGGTACCTTTCTTATTCACAGGAGCCATATATAAAAATGACTGTCCTATCCAGCCTTATATACCCATCTTTCTGTTGGTAACTGGCATCACACACTTGGTTGCTATTTTCGTATTATTTCTAAGAATTGTGTTGGAGACATGTAGCCTTGTTCTAGAAGCTTTGCTTGGAACGTTCAGCTTTGCATGGTTTATAGCAGGTAGGTGTTTAACCCATATCAAGCATACATTTGAGAGTGATTTGTGTTCAACTATTTCGAAATTCTGAATGTGGTGATTTTGAAAGACAAAATAAAAATATAGGGCCTAATTCAGCATCAGTTGAAGTTTTGCTAAAATAGCTAAACTGCAACTGCTACCACTCGCATGCTGGGGGCTGTCCAGCACAGGGCAATGCCGCATACCATGCTAATGGCGACCAGCGATGCAATCGAAATACAATTGCGATCACATCGCTGATTTAGGGTAGCTCACTGTATGCGCAGCCTGGCTGCAAAAAATAAGCTGCCGCCATTTTTCTCATCGCATCGTCCACATGTGAAATCACGCGCCCACTTTGAAAATGGCCCTGGCTATCCCCCATTTTCAATCCCCCTCAACGCCGCCCTACTGCCCCACAAACTCCTCTGCCTATCAATCAGGCAGAGGCATTCACATCAATGCGATGTGAGTGTATTGGCCGGCTTGTGCACGTGCAGATCAGGACCTGGACGTGCGCACTGGGCCTAACAAGGACATAATGCGATCGCTTCACTTTAGCGGACCTTGTTGAATAATTTAGTAAATATTTCCACCACTAACCTTTGGAGATACGTGTTCTGGGTGTGAACAATTTTCTAAATATATCTTGGGGGCCAATTCATCATAATATGCAGTGGCCCCATGCAAATTATGTATCTGGCTCGATGCAATTCAGTATTGCTCCAGTAGCAGGATAGCTGCTCGGAAAAGCAGCTGTCCCACAATCAATACAATACACTAAGAAGCAGCAGCAGCAGAAGTTTACAATGTCAGACAGTGTTAGTGTACAACTGTGAGCTTATTTCACGCATGCCACAGCCAGGACCGAAAGAGGCAGAGGGTTAAATATGGATCTCTCTTTGCAATGTGTCCCTGTTTCCACTACTAAGGAGGGCCGTCAAGAGGGGAGGGAGGCATTTAATATTTATCCAGGCTTGATGCACTGCCCTTCCTCCCACCCTCCTCTAAGGATGGAGAGGCCTACTTACCGGCGCCCTGCCACCTCGTGCTAACCAAATAACTGAGACGAGACTAGTACTTTTTGTGCAAAGAAAAATGGTCATAGCTTTATTTACACCTGATACCAATACACACCAATCGCAGGGTAAAGGAGAGGAAGCGGTGCACGGCTCTCCCGATGTTAGAAACGACTGGGGCGTGCCTTGCGCAACCTTATCGGCGTGCGGTCACGCACCCACACCTGAAGCGTGCTTGGCCCACCCTTGTCGGCACACAGACCACGCCCCCTAAGTAGGGAGACCAGCTACCATGCGCATAACACCCGACCACGGCACGCAACCCGTATGGCCCATGCTGCATTTAGCTGGCACCAGGTGTACGGCCTACTAGTTGGTGACTTATGTGAGGCATTTTGACAATCCCCCACTTACCATGCCTTGTGCATCGCCCCTTCCCTGCCATCTGCTGTGACAAGAAATGACAGTCAAATTACACAAAACCACATCTATTGCAATAAAACTAAATCAAAACAATCACTTCTCAAATGTATTACTAATGAAATGTATTTATTTTTAAATATGAATACGACTTCACACCAAAACATAACACCATTCCCAGGCACATATTTTACCCATGCAAACAGTCCTTGACCCTGAGCAGGCGCCGAAAATATGGCCGTGTCCTGCACTACCCTAGCCTGCATCTCGGCCCGCACTACTACCAACCTCCTGCCCCTGCTCCTCCCCCGGTTCCTGCCACATTGGGGTGAGTGGGTGAGATTTCCTGCATGCGTGGGGAAGGAGATGATCACTCCTACCCCCTGGCTGCTGTTTTAACTGCTGTGTCACATTCCCCCTGCCTCTGGCCCACACCTTCTACTGGCCAGCGGGGCTTACCAGGTGCCAAAAAGGGGGGTACCTTGACAAACCTGCGTCAACTTCCCCGGAGTTCGTGCTGTTGGCCCGCAGGCCACCCCACGCCCCTCCTCCTTATTTGGCTGCGGCGCCATTAATGGCCCCTTCGCCCCTGTTATATGCCAGCATCCAGTGTCACTGTTTCCCCAGGCCAGCACATGCTGCTGTGAGCTGGGCTGCAGTGGTGCCAGGAAGGTTGCAACACTGAAAATGCTTTTATTTTTAAACCTTTTTTTTCCTAAGGGGGTGTGGTTCCACCTACCGCTGTTAAGCCACTCCCCCTGCATTACCGGGGCCCAGCCAAGCTTTATCGGGCCCTGCTAATGCCATCTGAATATGACATTAGGTCCTGCAGCTAAGCTCTGAAAGCTGTTTTTATTTCTAGAGCTTGAATAGTCTTCCCCATTCTAGTGTATGAGGATATGGGGATGCTTGCCACTTCAGTCCTGTAAGGGAGGCAGGCGATATCTGTAATATCTCCTACTTACCCAAAATCATGATTCACTCCAAATCTTTATTTTTCTAAAACCATGCAGTAACCAAGGTTTCTCTAACGTCCTAGTGGATGCTGGGAACTCCGTAAGGACCATGGGGAATAGCGGGCTCCGAAGGAGGCTGGGCACTCTAGAAAGATCTTAGACTACCTGGTGTGCACTGGCTCCTCCCACTATGACCCTCCTCCAAGCCTCAGTTAGATTTCGTGCCCGGCCGAGGTTGGATGCACACTAGGGGCTCTCCTGAGCTCTTAGAAAGTTATAGTCTTAGAATTTGTTATTTTCAGTGAGACCTGCTGGCAACAGGCTCACTGCAGCGAGGGACTAAGGGGAGAAGAAGCGAACTCGCCTGCTTGCAGCCGGATTGGGCTTCTTAGGCTACTGGACACCATTAGCTCCAGAGGGATCGACCGCAGGCCCAGCCTTGATGTTCGGTCCCGGAGCCGCGCCGCCGCCCCCCTTACAGAGCCAGAAGCAAGAAGATGGTCCGGAAAATCGGCGGCATGAAGACATCCTGTCTTCACCAAGGTAGCGCACAGCACTGCAGCTGTGCGCCATTGCTCCTCATACACACTTCACACTCCAGTCACTGAGGGTGCAGGGCGCTGGGGGGGGGCGCCCTGAGGCAGCAATAAAAACACCTTGGCTGGCTAAAATACCTCAATATATAGCCCCTGGGGCTATATATGAGGTAAATACCCCTGCCAGAATCCCATAAAAAGCGGGAGAATAGGCCGCGAAAAAGGGGCGGAGCCTATCTCCTCAGCACACTGGCGCCATTTTTCCCTCACAGCTCGGCTGGAAGGAAGCTCCCTGGCTCTTCCCTGCAATTCTACAGTACAGTAAGAGGGAAAAGAGAGGGGGGGCATTAAAATTGGCACTGTATACAGTATATTATATAAAAAGCAGCTATTAGGGACATAACTCAGTTAGTCCCTGTATATATTAGCGCTCTGGTGTGTGCTGGCATACTCTTACTCTGTCCCCCCAAAGGGCTTTTGTGGGTCCTGTCCTCTGTTTGAGCATTCCCTGTGTGTGTGGAGTGTGTCGGTACGGCTGTGTCGACATGTTTGAGGAGGATAATGATGTGGAGGGGGAGCAGATGCCTTTAGCAGGGATGTCACCCCCTGGGGGTCAGACACCTGAGTGGATGGTATTATGGCAGGAAATGAGTGCACGTATAGACTCCTTACATAAAAAATTTGACGACATGCCGACTGTGGGACAGCCGAGTCTTCAGCTCGTGCCTGTCCAGGTGTCTCAAAAGTCATCAGGGGCTCTGAAACGCCCGTTATCTCAGGTGGCACAAGTAGATGTCGACACGGATACTGACACCAGTGTCGACGACGATGAGTCAAATTTAATGCCCGTTAAGGCCATTCACTGCATGATTGAGGCAATGAAAGAGGTGTTAAATATTTCTGATTTACATCCAGGTACCACAAAAAAGGGTATTATGTTTGGGGAGAAAAAACTACCTGTAGTTTTTCCCCCGTCAGATGAATTAAATGAAGTGTGTGAAGAAGAACCTGCTGATAGAAAGCAGGAGGCGATCCTGAAGTCTGTATATACACACTCAGGCATTATACTCAGACCAGCTATTGTGTCAGCATGGATGTGCAGTGCTGCCGCTGTGTGGTCAGATAAACTGTCAGAAAATATTGACACGTTAGACAGAGACACGATCCTGCTAACAATTGACCATATAAAAGACTCAGTCTTATACATGAGAGATGCACAGAGGGAAATCTGCCGGCTGGCATCTAAAATAAGTGCATTATCTATCTCTGCTAGGAGATGCTTATGGACTCGCCAGTGGACTGGAGATGCAGATTCCAAAAGGCACATGGAAGTCTTGCCTTATAAGGGGGAGGAATTATTTGGGGATGGTCTCTCCGACCTAGTTTCCACAGCAACGTCTGGGAAGTCAGCATTTTTACCCCATGTCCCCTCACAGCCTAAGAAGGCGCCATTTTATCAGGTTCAGTCCTTTCGGTCCCAGAAAAACAAGCGGGGAAAAGGAGGGTCTTTTCTGTCAAGAGGCAGAGGCAGGGGAAAAAGGCTGCAGCAAACAGCAGGTTCCCAGGAACAAAAGTCCTCCCCCGCTTCCTCTTCCAAGTCCGCCGCATGACGGTGGGGCTTCACAGGCGGAGCCAGGTACGGTGGGGGCCCGCCTCAGGAATTTCAGCGATCAGTGGGCCCGCTCACAGGTGGATCCCTGGATCCTTCAAATAGTATCTCAGGGATACAGGCTGGAATTCGAGGTGACTCCACCCCGCCGTTTCCTAAAATCCGCCTTGCCGATTGCTCCCTCAGACAGGGAGGCGGTGCTAGCAGCGATTCACAAGCTGTATTCCCAGCAGGTGATAATCAAGGTACCCCTACTTCAACAAGGCCGGGGTTACTATTCCACACTATTTGTGGTGCCGAAACCGGACGGTTCGGTGAGACCCATTTTAAATTTGAAATCCTTGAACACATACATAAAAAAATTCAAGTTCAAGATGGAATCGCTCAGGGCGGTTATTGCAAGCCTGGACGAGGGGGATTACATGGTATCCCTGGACATCAAGGATGCTTACCTGCATGTCCCCATTTACAATTCTAACCAGGAGTACCTCAGATTTGTGGTACAGGACTGCCATTACCAATTCCAGACGCTGCCGTTTGGACTCTCCACGGCACCAAGGGTATTTACCAAGGTTATGGCGGAAATGATGATACTCCTTCGAAAAAAGGGAGTTTTAATTATCCCATACTTGGACGATCTCCTAATAAAGGCACGATCCAAGGAACAGTTGTTAGTGGAAGTAGCACTATCTCAGGAAGTGCTGAGCCAGCACGGCTGGATTCTGAATATCCCAAAGTCACAGCTGGTCCCCACGACACGTCTAATGTTCCTGGGAATGATTCTGGACACGGCCCAGAAAAAAGTGTTTCTCCCGGAGGAGAAAGCCAGGGAGTTGTCTTCTCTAGTCAGAGACCTCCTAAAACCAAAACAGGTATCGGTGCATCACTGCACGCGGGTCCTGGGAAAGATGGTAGCTTCTTACGAAGCAATTCCATTCGGCAGGTTCCATGCCAGGATTTTTCAGTGGGACCTGTTGGACAAGTGGTCCGGATCGCATCTTCAGATGCATCGTTTAATAACCCTGTCTCCACGAACCAGGGTGTCTCTTCTGTGGTGGCTGCACAGTGCTCATCTTCTGGAGGGCCGCAGATTCGGCATACAGGACTGGGTCCTGGTGACCACGGATGCCAGCTTACGAGGCTGGGGGGCAGTCACAAAGGGAAGAAATTTCTAAGGACTATGGTCAAGTCAGGAGACTGCCCTTCACATAAATATTCTGGAACTAAGGGCCATTTACAATGCCCTAAGTCAAGCAAAATCCCTGCTCCTACACCAGCCGGTGCTGATCCAGTCAGACAACATCACGGCAGTCGCCCATGTGAATCGACAGGGCGGCACAAGAAGCAGGACGGCGATGGCAGAAGCCACAAAAATTCTCCGATGGGCGGAGAATCATGTACTAGCACTGTCAGCAGTGTTCATCCCGGGAGTGGACAACTGGGAAGCAGACTTTCTCAGCAGGCACGACCTCCACCCGGGAGAGTGGGGACTTCATCCAGAAGTCTTCCAAATGATTGTAAATCAATGGGGTCGTCCACAGGTGGACATGATGGCGTCCCGCCTAAACAAAAAACTAGAGAAGTATTGCGCCAGGTCAAGAGACCCTCAGGCGATAGCTGTGGACGCTCTAGTGACACCTTGGGTGTACCGGTCAGTTTATGTGTTCCCTCCTCTACCTCTCATACCAAAGGTATTGAGAATAATAAGAAAGCGAGGAGTAAACACAATTCTCGTGGTTCCGGATTGGCCGAGAAGAGCGTGGTACCCGGAACTTCAAGAGATGATCTCAGAGGACCCGTGGTCTCTGCCGCTCAGACAGGACCTGCTGCAGCAGGGCCCCTGTCTGTTCCAAGACTTACCGCGGCTGCGTTTGACGGCATGGCGGTTGAACGCCGGATCCTGAAGGAAAAGGGCATTCCGGAGGAAGTCTTTCCTACGCTTATTAAAGCCAGGAAAGATGTTACGGCAAAGCATTATCACCGCATATGGCGGACATATGTTGCTTGGTGCGAGGCCAAAAAGGCCCCAACAGAGGAATTTCAACTAGGTCGATTTCTGCATTTCCTGCAAGCAGGAGTGAATATGGGCCTAAAACTGGGCTCCATTAAGGTACAGATCTCGGCTCTGTCGATTTTCTTTCAAAAAGAACTAGCTTCAGTACCTGAAGTTCAGACATTTGTGAAAGGAGTGCTGCATATTCAGCCCCCATTTGTGCCTCCTGTGGCACCTTGGGATCTCAACGTAATGTTGAGTTTCTTAAAATCACATTGGTTTGAGCCACTAAAAACCGTGGATCTGAAATATCTCACGTGGAAAGTGGTCATGTTATTGGCCTTGGCTTCAGCCAGGCGAGTGTCAGAGTTGGCGGCTTTATCATGTAAAAGCCCTTATCTGATTTTCCATATGGATAGGGCAGAATTGAGGACTCGTCCCCAGTTTCTCCCTAAGGTGGTGTCAGCGTTTCACCTGAACCAGCCTATTGTGGTGCCTGCGGCTACTAAGGATTTGGAGGACTCCAAGTTGCTAGACGTTGTCAGGGCCCTGAAAATATATGTTTCCAGGACGGCTGGAGTCAGAAAATCTGACTCGCTGTTTATCCTGTATGCACCCAACAAGCTGGGTGCTCCTGCTTCTAAGCAGACTATTGCTCGTTGGATTTGTAGTACAATTCAGCTTGCACATACTGTGGCAGGCCTGCCACAGCCAAAATCTGTCAATGCCCATTCCACAAGGAAGGTGGGCTCATCTTGGGCGGCTGCCCGAGGGGTCTCGGCTTTACAACTTTGCCGAGCAGCTACTTGGTCAGGGGCAAACACGTTTGCAAAATTCTACAAATTTGATACCTTGGCTGAGGAGGACCTGGAGTTCTCTCATTCGGTGCTACAGAGTCATCCGCACTCTCCCGCCCGTTTGGGAGCTTTGGTATAATCCCCATGGTCCTTACGGAGTTCCCAGCATCCACTAGGACGTTAGAGAAAATAAGAATTTACTCACCGGTAATTCTGTTTCTCGTAGTCCGTAGTGGATGCTGGGCGCCCATCCCAAGTGCGGTTTATCTGCATTACTTGTACATAGTTATTGTTAACTAAATCGGTTTATTGTTGAGCCATCTGTTGAGAGGCTCTATTGTTTCATACTGTTAACTGTGTTTCATATCACGAGTTGTACGGTGTGATTGGTGTGGCTGGTATGAGTCTTACCCGGGATTCAAAATCCTTCCTTATTGTGTACGCTCGTCCGGGCACAGTACCTAACTGAGGCTTGGAGGAGGGTCATAGTGGGAGGAGCCAGTGCACACCAGGTAGTCTAAGATCTTTCTAGAGTGCCCAGCCTCCTTCGGAGCCCGCTATTCCCCATGGTCCTTACGGAGTTCCCAGCATCCACTACGGACTATGAGAAACAGAATTACCGGTGAGTAAATTCTTATTTTTTGTATTTATAATAAGGAAAAATACATTCATAAATAGGCCCCATGGTTGATCTTAAATAAATCATATATCCAAGTAAGGTCACATTTAAAGACAACATAATTTGAAGGCGCTTTATGAACTCAAATAATTTTATTTTATGATCACTTTTACCGGAGTACCCCAAACTTATATATTTGGCACCATTCTAGGGGAACACAAAGATCTTCTAGCGGGGGATTCCAAATTCTTCATTTCAGAACAAAGAAAAAACTAATTACCGCAGTAAGCCTGCAACAGACACTATTCTGTAGTCAGATAATGGGGTATATGCAATTCACGGCGAATCGCGGCAATTTTTCGCCGTTTTTTTTCCCGACTCAATTCGCCAGGTGAATTCCGGCAGGTGCCTGCCGGAATTCACCATATTCAATGAAAAACGGATTCGCCAGAATCGCGGGCGAAAATCGGCCGATTTGGCGGATTTTGCCGCGATTTTAAAAAACGGTAAAAAACGGGAAAAACCCGAAAAAAAAATGGCGTGGGGTCCCCCCTCCAAAGCATAACCAGCCTCGGGCTCTTCGAGCTGGTCCTGGTTCTAAAAATGCAGGGGAAAAATTGGGCAGGGATCCCCCGTATTTTTAAAACCAGCACCGGGCTCTGCGCCTGGTGCCAAAAATACGGGGGACAAAAAGAGTAGGGGTCCCCCGTATTTTTAACACCAGCATCGGGCTCCACTAGCTGGACAGATAATGCCACAGCCGGGGGTCACTTTTATGCCGTGCCCTGCGGCCGTGGCATTAACTACCCAACTAGTCACCCCTGGCCGGGGTACCCTGGGGGAGTGGGGACCCCTACAATCAAGGGGTCCCCCCCCCCAGCCACCCAAGGGCCAGGGGTGAAGCCCGAGGCTGTCCCCCCCATCCAATGGGCTGCGGATGGGGGGGCTGATAGCCTTTTGTGATAATAAAAAGATATTGTTTTTTCCATTAGTACTACAAGTCCCAGCAAGCCTCCCCCGCAAGCTGGTACTTGGAGAACCACAAGTACCAGCATGCGGGAGAAAAACGGGCCCGCTGGTACCTGTAGTACTACTGGAAAAAAAATACCCAAATAAAAACAGGACACACACACCGTGAAAGTAAAACTTTATTTCATACGCCGACACACACATACTTACCTATGTTGACACGCCGACTGCCACGGTCTCCGACGATCCGAGGTACCTGTGAAAAAATTATACTCACCTTCCAGCGTCCAGAGGTACATCCAGGTCCAGAGATAATCCACGTACTTGGCAAAACAAAAAAACGAACAACGATCCATACCGGACTAGAAAGGGGTCCAATGCTTTCACATCAGACCCCTTTCTCCCGAATGCCGGGACATCACGTGACTCCTGTCACTGAAGTCCCTTCAGCCAATCAGGAAGCGCTACTTCCGTGGCGCTCATCTGATTGGCTGTGCGCTGTCTGTGATGTGACAGCGCATCGCAAAGCCGCTCCATTACTTTCAATGGTGGGAACTTAGCGGCTAGCGGGGGGGTCACCCGCCGGTCAGCCGCTGACCGGCGGGTGACCTCACCGCTAGCCGCTAAGTTCCCACCATTGAATATAATGGACTGGGCTGTGCGATGCGCTGTCTGCTCAGACGCACAGAGCCAATCAGATGAGCGCAACGAAGTTGCGCTTCCTGATTGGCTATAGAGACCTTTCTGTGACAGCTGTCACTGACAGGTCTCTCTGCATTCGGGGATAGGGGTCCCATGTGTCAGCATGGGACCCCTTTCAGTCCGGCATGGAGCGGGTGTTCGGTTTGTTTTTTTCTCCAAGTACGTGGATTTATCTCTGGAGCCTGGTTGAGGTGAGTATATTGATCTTTTATTTTCAGGTACCCTGGATTCTACATGGAGAAGAGGACCGATGTCGGCGTGTGAACATAGGTAAGTATGTGTGTGTCGACGTATGAAATAAAGTTTTACTTTCACGGTGTGTGTGTCCTGTTTTTATTTGGGTATTTTTTTCCCAGTAGTACTACAGGTACCAGCGGGCCCGTTTTTCTCCCGCATGCTGGTACTTGTGGTTCTCCAAGTACCAGCTTGCGGGGGAGGCTTGCTGGGACTTGTAGTACTGCTGGAAAAAACAATATTCTTTTCATGATCACAAAAGGCTATCAGCCCCCCATCCGCAGCCCATTGGATGGGGAGGGACAGCCTCGGGCTTCACCCCTGGCCCTTGGGTGGCTGGGGGGGGGGGACCCCTTGATTGAAGGGGTCCCCACTCCCCCAGGGTACCCCGGCCAGGGGTGACTAGTTGGATATTTAATGCCACGGCCGCAGGGCACGGCATAAAAGTGACCCCCGGCTGTGGCATTATCTGTCCAGCTAGTGGAGCCCGATGCTGGTGTTAAAAATACGGGGGACCCCTACGCTTTTTGTCCCCCGTATTTTTGGCACCAGCACCAGGCGCAGAGCCCGGGGCTGGTTTTAAAAATACGGGGGATCCCCTGTCAATTTTCCCCCTGCATTTTTAGAACCAGGACCAGCTCGAAGAGCCCGAGGCTGGTTATGCTTTGGAGGGGGGACCCCACGCCATTTTTTTTTATGATTCCACCATTCCAGCATAAAAAAAAATAAATAAAAAAAATAATATTTTAAAAAATATATAAATAATATTTGTGCCTCCAAAAAAAAAAAAAAAAGTACCTAATCCCTTCTAATATAAATAGATCTGCTATTCCCAAAAAAAAAAAACACAAAAAAAAACATGTTTAAATTTTTTTTATTTGTTTTCACCCTCCAAAGTGTGGCGGATTGAAAATGACGAATTTGCTGTCTAAAAGCACTGCTGTCGAATTTCCAAACTTGAATTGAATATGCTTTGGTCGAATTGCAGCACTTGTATCATTGCAGAAAAGTCGAATTTGCAAAAATTCGAATTTCAAAAAGTCGAATTTTGAAAGTCCGTTTTTTGGTCGGAAAGCACTGAATTGCATAGGCGATTTTTTTTTTTTGGTCGAAAATGACCCAAAATTCGACAATTTCGGGAATTCGACCGCAATTGCATATACCCCAATACCTTCCTACTCTCCTGGAAGCTGCGGGAGACCAGTTTTTGGGGAAGACCCCTCACCCCTGGGATGACTATACGGATCTACTGCATGCAGCTCACTTTCTAGTACAGTGGGCAGGATGGGGAGATTATCAAGGGAATTGTAGCTTCGTATGGGGAGGGGCTTAAATTAAGCAAATTGTATCATTTTAGCTCCACCCCTCCCCGCGGACCTGTAAATCATGACATTTTTCTCATGATGGGACTGGGCCCTAATGACGTGATAGCCCAGCCATACCCCCAAAGTCTCCAGCAATGTCTCCTCTCCAGGCTTCTCCCAGAGAGGAGACAGCAAAGTTAGTAAGTATGAGTCAAATATTTTATTGTACATAAAGTTAGAGTTACAGTACATCATGCAGTGTTATCTTTACAATCTGACATATATGAAAATAAAATCAGTGAATCAACTACAGAACTGACAATACACATCTTACCAGGAGACTGAAACATTAACTAGATGACTCATTAGCTATATATTTCTTTTTTGGGCCAAAAACTTTGCCACCATGTTTGTGCATGCTTGTCGTCATTACTGTTCAAAGTGGGCAAATGTGTGCTCCACATGGTAGAAGGACATTCACGATCTAGGCTGATTGAGATGTTTAATGGCCGATGTGGGCTAATCGCAGTAATGCACCTCATTCTGTGTACAAATTGACAAAGGAGAATTAGGTTAGCAGGTGGAAATATGCTAATGAACTTGAAGTGGTGGAGAATGTACATATTTGTTATCATTTCAGTTTGGGGCCTGTCCACAGTGACTTTAATTCATACCTCCCAACATGACCCTCTCCAGGAGGTACACAATGCTCTGCTACTGGACTTCTCTCTTAATGTATGATTGCCGGCACCTGTTTTGAACGGGTTAATGGGTAAGGAAGGTGTATCAGAACTGGTGATGGCAATCATACATTAAGAGAGAAGTCCAGGAGCAGAGCATTCTGTCCCTCCTGGAGAGGGTCATGTTGGGAGGTATGTAAATGCACCTGTTAGTAAAAAAAAAAAAAGGCAGTGGGATTGCCATTACAGGTTGAGTATCCCATATCCAAATATTCCGAAATACGGAATATTCCGAAATACGGACTATTTTGAGTGAGAGTGAGATAGTGAAACCTTTGTTTTTTGATGGCTCAATGTACACAAACTTTGTTTAATACACAAAGTTATTAAAAATATTGTATTAAATGACTTTCAGGCTGTGTGTATAAGGTGTATATGAAACATAAATGAATTGTGTGAATGTATACACACTTTATTTAATGCACAAAGTTATAAAAAATATTGGCTAAAATTACCCTCAGGCTGTGTGTATAAGGTGTATATGATACATAAATGCATTCTGTGCTTAGATTTAGGTCCTATCACCATGATATCTCATTATGGTATGCAATTATTCCAAAATACGGAAAAATCCCATATCCAAAATACCTCTGGTCCCAAGCATTTTGGATAAGGGATACTCAACCTGTACTATGTAAAGAATGCCTCTAGCACCATCTAGGTGCATGTCACTGCATCAGCACGCCAAACAGCAAGCCAATACGTTATGCCAACATACTGTACAGTAATAAAAAGAAAAAAATCAAGTTCTAGAGTTGCATTACATGTTTTTGGAGACCTAAATAAAACTCAAGGCACTCTAATGCCTCTTTCACACAGAAAGGCAAATTCCCTGGTGAAGATGTTCTACCCGGTAATTTGTCGATAAACACAGGCCTTTTTTCTGTGTGAAAGGGTCAACCTGGGTTGAAATTCCCGGGACTTCAACCAAGGAATTTACCAGGGTTGGAGGTAAGCATACGCTTACCAGGGTTGGAGACCTGGGAATTTAAACCCGGGTTGACCAATCACACAGACGAAATACCCGTTTTGATCAAATTACAATGTAGAAATTCTTGACCCGGTAATTTGCTTGTCTGTGTGAAAGGGGGGTCAGCAGGGACCGGCAAAACTACCCAGTACTGAAATGCCGGTAAAAGCCAGAATTTTCAGACACTTCTGTCTGAAATAGGGATGGTCATCGGCATTACCTCCATCGATGGTTACCATCGATGGTGATGGTCAGACAAACCATCAATGGCAGGTATCTATTTGGTGCATATCCATCGATGGCTTTTCCCCATCTGTGTTTATGCACATGCGCAGCTGCTTGCTGTGATTCTATATGAGAGCCGGGGGCGGGGCTGAGCTGTGAATAACAGCTCAGCCTCTTAAAGAGGCGGGACATCTCATTCCTGGCTCTTACACAGTGGAAGAGCCGGATGCTGCATAGGGCTGCTGGCTGACAGCCTAGCAGCCCGGTACAGCAACAGACAGCCCCAAAAATGAAAGGAGAATTAAAAAAACATTGTGCATACAGCTACCACCAATGGTGAATAACCATCTGCTTACACACCATCGATGGTAAAAGTATTAAACATCAGCCATATACCATTGATGATTTTGAATGATCGATGGCCATCCCTAGTCTGAAGAGGGTATCACAGTGCAGGTTTTAGTGATATCCAGGCTTCAGCACACATGGTTAAATCAACATAACTAAGGTACAAATTAAGGCTCCCTGGGCTCAAGCATGGATAACACAAAAACCTGGACTGTTAGTGTGCCTTGAGGACCGAGGTTGGCTGCTCTAATAAGTAGTATTTTAGCTACAGAACACTTATTAACCAATTAGTTGCTCTGTTCATATGCATATACAAAGCTGGCCCTAACAAATATGATGCTCTAGGCAAGATTTTGGATGGTGCCCCCTAGCACCGCCACTAGTTCCACCTCTGACTCTGCACCCCTTTCCCAGCACCATCACCCCTCACCGATAGCAGTCCTCATTTTTGGTGCACCCACCCCCTCTACTTTAAATAGGAACAGTGCACACGTTCAGCACTTCTTGCTGGTAAGGGGCATGGCCACACAATAGTACCCCCAATTCAAATTACACCACACAGTAGTGCAACTTTATACACATTTTATCATGTGATAGTGTCCCTTATTCACGTTACATCACACAGTAGTACCACTTTACCTTATAAACGTTACTCCTCACAGTAGTGCCCCTTATTCACATTTCATCACACATTAGTAATGTACCAGTAAAGCACCTTATACACATAATGCCACACAGTAATGCCCCTTACACATATGACACACATTATTAATGTCCTTATAAACATACACTCTGGCTGTATCTGCATACGAAATGCAACGTTACAGTAATTTCTAGAAATAAACTATAACATAACATTTCATATGCAGATACAGCAGCAGTCGCACACAGAATATAGGCATGCGGCATATCATTTTAATCAGCAGAAGCTGCTTGTGCCCCTAGGCATGCCAAATGCCCTAGGCATTTGTCTACTTTGCCTATGCCTAAGGCCGACTCTATGCATATATCTGTTGAAGACAACACAATTGCAAAATGCATCTAAAAGCATCTTCCTGAACCAAAACCAAATTAATAAAAAATGAATGTGTGTGTGTATTCCAATGTATTTGTTTTGTGCACAAATAGGATTTGCACAATACAACATGCACTGTGCCTTGACATGTTCTTCCAGTTCACATATGGAATAATCGGATATGTAAACAAAAGGTGTTTGCCATTATTCACAGTCAAAAACACTGGTACAGTATAGTGCAGAAATAGGCAATCTGTGGATCTCGAGCTGCTGTGGAACTATACATCCCAGCATGCCCTGTCATAGTTTTGCTGTTGAGGCATGCAGCTCATACTTGCCTACTCTCCTGGAAGTTGAAGGAGGCTCCCAATTTTTGGGGTAGCCCCCCACGCCCCCCGGAAGAGAAGGCAGATCCTGCCTGCACCCTAGTGAAGTGGGCAAGATGGAGAGAAAGGGCCTAATTCAGAACAGATCACAGCAGCAAAATCTTTCTCTAATGGGCAAAACTGTGTGCACTGCAGGTGGGGGCAGATATAACATGTTCAGAGAGAGTTAGATTTGGGTGGTTTATTATGTTGCTGTACAGTGTAAATACTGGCTGCTTTATTTTTACACTGCAATGTAGACTTCAGTTTGAACACACCCCACCCAAATCTAACTCTCTCTGCACATGTTGTATCTGCCCCACCTGCAGTGCACATGGGGGTATATTTCCTAAAATGTTGTGTTTGTCCGATTTATTTATTTTTTCTAAGTCCCAACACGGGAATATACTATGCACAAATCTCGGCAGTGTTTGGGCTATTCGTAATGGTTTTGACGGCAAAGTTCAGAAATACGAATGAATAGACCATCGGTCAAACGCGGCTGTTTGTTCATACAACACGGGAATTTACTATTAATACGTATTTGGGTGTTAGTCTCTGAATGCTCAAGTGCGGGTGTATTTTTTTGTGATTCGTTAAAAAAAGCAGCAAAAAAATAGACCTGCTTTTTCCAGGCGAGTTTGGATAATCATGCACGGATCAATGAGATCTGTGCATGGTTATCTATGGGAAAGGGTCTGTTTAGTGTAAAAACTGAAAAAAAAATTGCGTGGGGTCTCCCCTCCTAAGCATAACCAGCCTCGGGCTCTTTGAGCTGGTCCTCGTTGTATAAATACAGAGGAAAAATTGACAGGGGATCCCCCATATTTTAACAACCAGCACGGGGCTCTGCGCCTGGTCCTGGTGTAAAAAATACGGGGGACAAAAGACGTAGGGGTCCCCCGTATTTTTCACACCAGCACCGAGCTCCACTAGTCAGAGAGATAATTCCACAGCCGGGGGACACTTTTATATAGGTCCCTGCGGCCGTGGCATTAAATTCCTAACTAGTCACCACTGGCCGGGGTACCCTAGAGGAGTGGGGACCCCTTAAATCAAGGGGTCCCCGTCCTCCAGCCACCCAAGGGCCAGGGGTGAAGCCCGAGGCTGTCCCCCCCATCCAAGGGTGGCGGATGAGGGGCTGATAGCCATAGTGTAAAAATAAGAATATTGTTTTTTGTAGCAGTACTACAAGTCCCAGCAAGCCTCCCCCACAAGCTGGTACTTGGAGAACCACAAGTACCAGCATGTGGGGGGAAAACGGGCCCGCTGGTACCTGTAGTTCTACTAAAAAAAAACCCAAATAAAAACAGAACGCACACACCATGACAGTATAACTTTATTACATACATGCACACCTACATACACACATACTTGCCTATGTTGACACGAAGAGTCGGTCCCCTTCTCCACGTAGAATCCACGGGGTACCTGTAAATAAAATTATACTCACAACAATCCAGTGTAGATCGGTCCTCTTCTGTTTGTAATCCACGTACTTGGCAAAAAAGAAAAAAAAAGAAAAACCAGACCACGCACTGAAAGGGGTCCCATGTTTACACATGGGACACCTTTCCCCGACTGGCGGGACCACCCGTGACTGCTGTCAAAGAGGGTCCCTTCAGCCAATCAGGGAGCGCCACGTCATGGCACTCTCCTGATTGGCTGTGCACGCCTGAACTGTTAGTCAGGCTGCGCACTGAAAATACAATGTAGCGTATAGGCGCTCCATTGGATCCAATGGTGGGAACTTTGCTGTCTGCGGTAGACTGTGAGGTTAAGTGGGTTAAATCTTGTGGTATTTTTTTGTAGTAGAACTACAGGTACCAGCGGGCCCGTTTCCCCCCTGCATGCTGGTACTTGTAGTTCTACTACAAAAAAGTGGTACCAGCTTGCGGGGGAGGCTTGCTGGGAATTGTAGTACTGCTGCAAAAAACAATATTCTTATTTTTACACTATGGCTATCAGCCCCCCATACGCCGCTCTTGGATGGGGGGGACAGCCTCGGGCTTCACCCCTGGTGCTTGAGTGGCTGGAGGGGGGGACCCCTTGATTTAAGGGGTTCCCACTCCTCCAGGGTACCCCGGTCAGGGGTGACTAGTTGGTGATGTAATGCCAGGGCCGCAGGGACCAATATAAACGTGTCCCCTGGCTGTGGCATTATCTCTCTGACTAGTGGAGCCCGGTGCTGGTGTGAAAAATACGGGGGACCCCTACGTCTTTTGTCCCCCGTATTTTTTACACCAGGACCATGTGCAGAGCCCAGTGCTGGTTGTTAAAATATGGGGGATCCCCTGTCAATTTTCCCCCTGTATTTTTACAACCAGGACCGGCTCAAAGAGCCCGATGCTGGTTATGCTTAGGAGGGGGGACCTCTCGCAATTTTTTTTCTGCTTTTTAACTCTTTAAACACTTTTTTTAAGGTACACAATGAAGCACTGCACGGATCTCACAGATCCGGCTGGGATTCCTTGTGTTTTGTCAGGCAGTGTTTTACTCATCACTCCTGTAAAACACTGCCTGACATTACGAATCACATCGACATCAGAAAAAACGAATGTTGAAAACTCGGCAGCTTAGTTAATGACCATATCAGGATTCAAAAAGTTGCAGTAAAATGCAGCCGATACCATACGAGTTCAAACACCCTTAAAAATGGCTAAAACACGAATATTAGTAAATATACCCCATGGTTTTGCCCAATAGAGAAAAAATTTGCTGGTGTCAGGTCTGAATTAGGCCAAAAATCTCCGGCATTTGCGGGTCCGTGGGGTGGGTGTGGGGCTAAAAGGACGCAAATGACGCTTGATAATGTCAGAGCCAGGCTCCCTCCAGAAGTTGCCTGCAGTACCTCCTCTCCGGCTTCTCCCTGAGAGGAGGACTTAGAAGTCGGTAAGTATGGGCATGCTAGAACTGTGGCAAGACATGCTGGAATGTGTACAGATGGGTCCTCCATTATCTTGACTGGCTGAGGCGTTAGTTACGATCGGGCATATGCAGCGTACCGGGTCTCAGGGAGGCGCGCCTAGTCACAGAGAGGCATGCCTAATCGCACGGAGGCCCCTTTACGTGTAATACCTGCGATCATCCACCAGAAGCCGCTGTTTACAATCACCACTGCGCATGCGTGTGGTCTCCCGTAAAATAAAATACTGAAATACATAGTAAGAACTACTTTACGAATGCGTCTCATTATGCTGCATACAGTAAATGCAGCATCTCATTACGCTACATTATTTCATACAGTATATACAGTACAGACGCAAATAGTACAGCATATATGATCCATTTACAGTACTTTAGGAATATGTAAGCGTCCAAGTCCCGCAGACAAAGCAACATAAAACCAGTAGTGTACACTGACGCAAATGGACGTGTTAGAAGTACATTGTTGCCTATTGATATTAGGAATATTGTATGTTAGCGTCCTAATCCCATAGCCATTACAGCATAATCAAAACCAATGGATTTATTCATCTGTTGGAGGCGAAGTGGTGAAGTGTTCCGCTTCCTATACTTAGTTTCCCGGGTTCGATTCCTAAAATACGAATGCATGTTAGTTTTTTCCAGACACCTTATTATTTTTTTTATTTACATAAACCAGGGCAAAGCTTCAGGAGCAGTTCTACTGTTAAGGTTCTATGCACCGTACGGTACACATACAATTCTGTAGCAGGGCAGACTCAATTGAAATGGATACCGCCTGTGACTTCATTCCCCATGGAGGCCATCGGCTATGGAGCAAGTAACAGCACAGATTTTGCAGGATATGGGCCAATGCTGAAGGAGCGTCACAATCCCCTAGCTAAAATACACAGGGGTGATAAGGATAAGTGAGGTCTATGCACATTACGGTACACCGGACTCGATCGCATAGCAAACTGACAAAATGACCATCGCCCATGAACCCCCACCACATGGCATCACTCGGATATGGAGTGAGAGATGGCATAAGTTTTGCAGGTCACGGGGCAATGCTGAAGGAGGATCACAATCCCCTAGCTAAAATACAAAGGGGCAATAGGGATAAGTGAGGTCTATGCACATTACGGTACACCGGACTCGATCGCATAGCAAACTGACAAAATGACCATCGCCCATGAACCCCCACCACATGGCATCACTCGGATATGGAGTGAGAGATGGCATAAGTTTTGCAGGTCACGGGGCAATGCTGAAGGAGGATCACAATCCCCTAGCTAAAATACAAAGGGGCAATAGGGATAAGTGAGGTCTATGCACATTACGTTACACCGGACTCAATCGCATACTGTAGCAAACTGACAAAATAACCATCGCCCGTGAACCCCCACCACATGGCATCGCTCGGATATGGAGTGAGAGATGGCATAGGTTTTGCAGATCACGGGGCAATGCTGAAGGAGGATCACAATCCCCTAGCTAAAATACAAAGGGGCAATAGGGATAAGTGAGGTCTATGCACATTAGGTTACACCGGTCTCGATCGCATACTGTAGCAAACTGAAAAAATAACCATCGCCCGTGAACCCCCACCACATGACATCGCTCGGATATGGAGTGAGAGATGGCATAGGTTTTGCAGATCACGGGGCAATGCTGAAGGAGCGTCACAATCCCCTACCTAAAATACACAGGGGCGATAGGGATAAGCGAGGTCTATGCACATTAGGTTACACCAGACTCAATCGCATACTGTAGCAAACTGACAAAATAACCATCGCCGTGAACCCCCACCACATGGCATCGCTCGAATATGGAGTGAGGGATGGCATAAGTTTTGCAGATCACGGGGCAATGCTGAAGGAGCGTCACAATCCCCTAGCTAAAATACACAGGGGCGATAGGGATAAGCGAGGTCTATGCACATTACGTTACACCGGACTCGATCGCATAGCAAACTGACAAAATGACCGCCGCCCGTGAACCCCCACCACGTGGCAGTGCTTGGATATGGAGTGAGAGATGGCATAAGTTTAGCAGATCACGGGGCAATGCTGAAGGAGCGTCACAATCCCCTAGATAAAATACACAGGGGCGATAGGGATAAGCGAGGTCTATGCACATTACGTTACACCAGAATCGATCGCATACTGTAGCAAACTGACTGTGTTGCACAGTTAGTTGCGTCAGAATATACTAATTTAAACTCATTACCGCTGTGTATTTGCATTTAGCGTAAAGAATCGCTCCTGCAGATTTACTCTGATTTATGTGAAACCTGTGTGCACTCTTCCATTGAATGTATTACACAGAAAAAATTATAATATTAAAGTGAATGTCACAGGAACACATAAAAAAAAAAAAGTTGGCACTTTAGGACTCGATCCCGGGACTCTCAGCGTGGGAGGTGGGAGCCTTCATCGCTAGCCCACGACGCTTCATGAGAGATTCACAATTTCATGTGTAAAAGTACTGCAAAGAGCAACCCCTCCCCATTGGTGTTGGTTTATGCCTTGGGGGACTCGGACGCTCATACATGTATTTCAAAAGCACGGTGTTTATGCAATGTACATACTTCCTTTTACACAATTAGTTGCGTCTGCATACACAATCTTGCGTCTGCATACACAAGTATTTTAACATGTTTGTCTGTGTCTGTATAAACTGTTTATTTATTTTGAGAACTCTCACCGTCTGACCAATGGTCACCATCTATTAACATTACAGTCGTCACTGACCAGTTGCTAGAGCTGTAGATCAATCCGCCGCTACACGATTTAAAGTACTAGATTAGTGGAGCATTAGCCACCCAGTGGTGGAGATGTGTAATGCATGCTGAGTATCTAGTATCGCCTCAACGCGCCTGTCCGTGATTAAACTCAGCAAGCTAGCTATCGCCTTAGCGTGACTAAACGTCCGTCTAGGTGCAAAAAGTCAAGATAACGGAGGACCCATCTGTAGTTTCACATAGGTGGAGTGCTGGAGGTTGCCTACCCCAAGTGCAGTGCATGCAATGCATACTTTTTTTTTCTCCTCCCCAGGTGAAGCCTGGAGAGGAGATGCTGCTTGGCAGGGCCGGGTTTTAACATCACTAGGCCCTGCCTCCCAAATAACATGATTTGCGGGTCCCCTGGAGGGGGTGGGACTAAATTATGTTTTATCCCCGCCCCTCCATTCAGCACCGAAATTCCCCTGTTACTCTCCTCATCCTGCCGTATTCACTAGTAAGCAGGTGAAATGTGGTGGATGCGGGGGAGTGCCCGAAAATCTTGGTCTCCTGCGACTTGTGGGAGAGTAGACATGATACAATGTAATTTATTAATATTAATAAGATTATGGGTGGAATTCAATTAGCACGATAACCCATTTTTACTGTAAAAATAGGGTTTATTTTGTGAACCGCGGTACGCCGCTATTCAATTGTACACAATAAATTACTGGTGATAAATCTCCATAGGTTTACTTTCACTTCATCACGTCTGAGCAGGTGATAAGCTTGGGGAAAATCCCTATTGTAAGGTAAAAATGTCAGGATTTGTTTCAGAACCCCCGGGACACCCCCCAAATGACTAATTCGAGGTTTTTAATTAGAAGACACTTAGAAGTTTTTAATTATTTTTAATTGGCCAATAATGACATGTCCTTTTTGAGGGTCAAAAAAATGCAAAATGGGAATTGAGGTATAAGGTATGGGACAGGTATATTGGGGTGCTTTATTAGTGGTACAAGTGTTTTTAGGCTTGCAGGTGGAAGTAATAATTTTTTGGGAAGTTTTTTTAAAAAGTGGCTTAAAATGGCCCATATAAGGTATAATACCCACTTTTATGTACCTCCAATTTAATTGTTGGTAACCCCCCCCCCCCCCCCCCCCCACACTTACTTTATATAATTTTTTGACTTTTTTTTTTAGAAAAATGCATATGACAGTCATTTGACACAATTTAAGTACCCCAAATTGCACTATTATGACCACTAATAGGCTTCTATAATGTTTTTCTATATTAGTTTGGATTTTTGGGGGTACTGGCAGATTTCCCTATTTTTTCCAACACTTTAATCTGCTTTTGACAGCAAGAATTATAGCAAGACTACTGTTTTCGTGAATTCGCACTTGAATAGGGCGAATCACGAGAGAGCGCAAATCGCAATTAGCCGCTTTTCACTGTCATTTTTTGCCAATGTCTGTTAAAAGTCAGATTGCAGTAAATTACCGTAGCTAATGAAATTTCCCCTATATATTTATCCAGGCATTATTACTGCTGTTATTATATCTGATCTAAATTCATATTTTCTTTTGATTTTATTTAGGTTGCGTTTGGGTGTTTAAGCTGTACAATTATTATGAAGGATTTTGTAACCAAAGCCTTTACTTATTTGCTTTTGGAATCCTAATATTTGAATGTGTGATGATCTTCTTAAGCATGATTGCTCCATGTTTTGGCTGTTCAACAAGGACACTTCTTTATGAGAGGTAATATTTATGAGATTTTTTTTTTTACTTCTCCTACTAATCGCCTTCATTTTATAGAGAGATACAAATGAAAATTGGTGTTGAAATTCTTTACTACAAAACTTTCACCTCTTTACCATCCTTCTTGCTTTCATTGTAATACACAGCATTAACATTTGAGCCACACTTGCCCTTCTCTCAGTGGGGGCAGTCAGGTCAGCACTGCGGAAGGGGGTGTTGTGGGTGTCATGGGGGCGTGATTGTGCGATCAGTTCAACTTGACACACGTCAACAGCCATGGACGAATGGCGTGTGCCCCCATGAAGACTCTTCCATGGCCAGGAGCACAAGCTGATTTTTTTTTAGAGCCTCCCTGATGTAGGCAGGTATGTTTTTAGCTCCAGCTCAACTTTGCTTTGCCTGTTAATATTTTGGATGCTAGCTTGACTATATTCCGCACTCAGATTAAATACACTTGGCACATAACTTCTTATATAGGCATACATATGTCCCCTTCTGTAATGACTATTTTTTATGCTAACACTTATTAGTCAGCTATTATCCTTTAGAAAATGTTGGCTTTCCTATGTGATTTCTTGGTTAGGCTGCTTTGCTATTTAAAATGATGCTGCTCCCTAAATTTATGTACTTATGCTGTTTAGTTCCCTATGCTTTACCCAAGAAGTACCTAGATAAACTTAGAGCTATCTTGTCCTTATTGTTTGGAACAATAAGTCCCTGAAAATTGCTCATTCCTGATTAGTCCTCCCTAAGAGGTGGGTTGGCATTACCATATCGTATTAGGTGTCAAGAGGCCCGTCTTCTTGCTCAGCTTCAGAACTGGGGCTAAATCTTGCACAGAGTATCCAGTGGAATTATTCTGGACCCCTAAACATTTGAGACCCTACTCTCTCTCTCTCTCTCTCTCTCTCTCTCTCTCTCTCTCTCTCTCTCTCAGAGAGATGTATCAAGCTTTGGGGGGAAAGGTAATAGGGTCTAAGAATCAGAAAGTGAGAGATTTTGTGAGAGTGGCATTTACATGGCAAAACCAGGAGAACTCTCACAAAATCACTCAGTTTCTGATTCTCACACCCTATTACAATCCCTCCTTGGAGAGAGATAAAGTGGAGTAGTTGCCTAAACCAACCAATCATCATCTCACTGTCATTTCAAAGACCATTCTACATAAATGGCAGCTGAAAGCTGATTGGCTGCTTTGGGAAATATCTCCACTTTCTCTAACATCCATAAGGGATACTGGGGACACTTATTACGATGGAGTATAGATGGGGCCCAGCTGGGTGTGCTGGCTCCTCCCCTCTATGCCCTCCCTCACAGCTCAGTTAAGAAAAATGTGCCCTCAGGAGAGGATGCTCACTCTGGAGCTCCAGAGAGTTTATCTTCAGTTTATTTTCTAGTTTGTTATTTTCAGGTAAGCTGTTGGGCAACAGCTTATCTGCACCATGGGACACTGGAGGGGGTGCTAAGTCGTATCCCGCTGACAGGACAACGGTCCTGAAGGTCAGTGTACCACAGGCATTGCGCTCTCTCGCACACACCCGCAGCACGCCGCACACCCCCAGTACAGAGCCTGAAGGTCGACAGAGTGGTGAGTGACAACTGGGGACCACGCTAGCATGGGCCCTGGTTCTTTGTGCGTCGCGATCGCGGGGTGGGCATATGGACTCCTCTTGGGTTGATCCCATAGCCCCCCACCCGCGTAGACTGTCCAGCGATAGTGAAATTGGGTGTCAGCTTCTTAATGTTACATTGTTGGGGACATTTGCCACTATAAATATATGTATAGCTCCAGCACCATTGCAAGGGCCAGAGCTTTCTCAGAGCGGGACCAGCGGCTTCCTGGCGCCATTTCCTGCTCTCACAGCGCTGCTGCAGGACTGTCAGCTCCTCCAAGTGATACTCCATGGCCAGACACTGGTACAGGGGTGTAGTTAAGGGGGAGAGCTAGCTGTGGCTTGTATTAGGCTCCTCACGCACTGTACACTAAATTGCCTCTTTCCTAGCAGTTCAATTGTTAGTATCAGGCTGTGTGCTGGTTCCTCCTCTCTGAGTCTCTCCACACATACAGGGCTGGGCAGGCTTGCTTGTACCCTGTGTCTCTGTGTATGTCTGTGAACGTAAATGTCCTCTGTCAGCATGGTGAAAAAAGTTGTGTGTGCTGTTTGTCACCAGGACCGGCTTCAGGCTTACTAGCGCCCTGTGCGAGAAAATGTTGAAGTGCCCCACCACCACCACCACCACCATGCGTACACTCCTGGAAAAGTGGGTGTGGCCTCGCAACTTTATATAATCAAACTATAAATAAATATATTTTCACATCTTCTCTACACACACACAATTAGCAGCCTTACATACAATGCCCATAGTAGTGTTCCTTACACGTCTCCAGTATAGTGTCAGATGCATAATGACCCCAGTAGTGCAGTGCCAGATACACATGATATGCCCCCAGCAGGGCCAGATACAGATGATGTGCCCCAGCATTATATGCTCCACAGTGCCAAATACACAATATATGCCCCCACAGTGTCAGATACACATTATATGTTCCACAGTGCCAGATACACAATATATGCATCCACAGTGTTAGATACACATTATATGCTCCACAGCGCCAGATACACAATATATGCTCCACAGTGCCAAATACACAATATATGCCCCCACAGTGTCAGATACACATTATATGCTCCACAGTGCCAAATACACAATATATGCCCCCACAGTGTCAGATACACATTATATGCTCCACAGTGCCAGATACACAATATATGCCCCCACAGTGTCAGATACACATTATATGCTCCACAGTGCCAGATACACAATATATGCTCCACAGTGCCAAATACACAATATATGCCCCCACAGTGTCAGATACACATTATATGCTCCACAGTGCCAAATACACAATATATGCCCCCACAGTGTCAGATACACATTATATGCTCCACAGTGCCAGATACACAATATATGCCCCCACAGTGTCAGATACACATTATATACTCCACAGTGCCAGATACACAATATATGCTCCACAGTGCCAAATACACAATATATGCCCCCACAGTGTCAGATACACATTATATGCTCCACAGTGCCAAATACACAATATATGCCCCCACAGTGTCAGATACACATTATATGCTCCACAGTGCCAGATACACAATATATGCCCCCACAGTGTCAGATACACATTATATGCTCCACAGTGCCAGATACACAATATATGCCCCCACAGTGTCAGATACACAATATATGCTCCACAATGCCAGATACACAATATATGCCCCCACAGTGTCAGATACACATTATATGCTCCACAATGCCAGATACACAATATATGCCCCCACAGTGTCAGATACACATTATATGCTCCACAGTGCCAGATACACAATATATGCCCTCACAGTGTCAGATACACATTATATGTCCCACAGTGCCAGATACACAATATATGCCCCCACAGTGTCAGATACACATTATATGCCCCACAGTGCCAGATGCATATTATATGCCCCCACAGTGTCAGATATACATTATATGCCCCCACAGTGTCAGATACACATGATATGCCCCCAGCAGTAATGGCACTTCACACCCTCCACAGCTAATTGGATTGACCCCATTGTGTGCTGAGCTATATAATATATATATATATATATATATATATTTATTTGCAGTTATAGTATATGTGATACAGTTGCCAGGTTTTAATTCTTAAGGCTTTGTGATAGTGTAGGACCTGCATAAAGATGGGGTACCGTGGAGCGGTATGCAGGCTTCCGTGCATTGGCCAATTCACTAACTAAACCCCCATCATTTATTTATTGATGTTGTGAGGACAAGTGAGCTTGCTATGGTGAGTGCTGAATTCTCTATTTGTATATATATATATATATATATATATATATATATGTGTGTGTGTGTGTATATATAGTAGCGAATAAGCCGACACTCCAGCAAAGCCAAAGAATCTGCCCCGGTGCCTTCAAATATCCACCTTGCAGTGGATACCATATATTCCTTGTGTATGGCGGCACTGTGGAGTCTTAGTTAAATATAGTAAGTGCAGGCGACCAGCACCATACTGTAGATTAACGTTTCCGTTTATTTATAAAACTTTCGTCAGAACAAAATAACTCCATGCTGGGCTCCGGGCCGGTGACATCATAGAGCTGGAAACTGATGGCACAGTCTTTGTTATGCTTGTTGCAAGGTGATAGCGGGACCGGAAGTAGTACAGAAGAGAGCTCGTCGCAGCATGGAGCCCAGCATGGAGTCCGCGTCTCTATGTACACATGGTGCTACCTATATAGGTAAGATCTGTTCACTTGTTATTTTGTTCTGACAAAAGTTTTGTAAATAAACGGAAACGTTAATCTTCAGTATGGTGCTGGTCGCCTGCATTTACTATATTTAAATAAGACCCCAGAGTGCCGCGATACACAAGGAATATATATATATATATATATATATAACAGTGCAAGGCGCCAAGAGCCTCTGTAGTATGGCCCCCTTATTTCTCTCCATTAAATTTCAATCATGTGTTGATGTATATTCAGTAGTGTAAAATACAAGCAGCTTTGTTTAGCGCGCACAGCCACCATTACTCACCTACCTCTGGGAACCAGTAATCACTTGCAGGCGGAAATCAGCGACATTCGCCATTTTGCCATCCACTGGCACCGCCACCAGCACACCACCCCTTCTATGCAGCTACCGTCGCCATTCAGCAACATCCCCCACAGCGCGGCTTTTGCCATCACCGTTCAGCTCTTCCTGGCAGCCAGACTCATCTTCTTCGGAGGAGGACGCAGACGTGTGCACTAGAGCCAGCAGCTGTCACGCTTTGGCCTGCCTACAGCACTCCCCCTCCTCGTCACATAGCCACTGCAAGGAGGCCAGGAGGCGGGCCGCGGGACGGACTCTGCTGCGGTAGGTACCGGCTCCAGGCTCCAATATGGCAGTGAGATCTAGTGGCGCCCATTAAGTGTGGCATCCTGTTCGGCTGCTCTATTGGAACATGCCTGGAGCCGGCCCTGTTGGTCATACCAGGTTTTCCCCCTCTCCCGTGGATTCTCTCATGTGTGAACAATGCAGTCAGCCCTCACAAACTAGTAGGGCTTCTGGGGGTGAATTGCAGGAGCCTCCTTGGCTCAGTTAAATTAAAACTTTGATGGCTGACACAGGAGCGGTCCTTGGTGCGGGCAAGCAGTGCATGCGCCCGGGGCGCTGTGGACTGGGGGCGCGGCCGCAGTCACCCCGCAGGCACCGCCGCCTACCCGCACCCCACTCCCCGGCTGCAGCAGACGCCGTGGGCTGTGTGGGCGTCCGCTGCAGCCGGCTCCAATGACAGACACTAGAGGTCAGGATTGACCTCTAGTGTCTGTGCGGCGCTGCTATGGGAGAGACGTCATGACGTCTCTCCCATAGAGAGGAGCCACGGCAGCCAGACGGAGCATCAGCAGCAGTGGCAGCAGCGTTCAGGAAGCAGGAGCAGGGCAGTAGTAAGTATTTTTATTTTATTTTTGTGTGTGTGTTAACAGGGGGCACAGCAGCAGAGGGCACAACAGGGGGCACAGCAGCAGAGGGCACAACTATCGGGGGCACAGCAGCAGAGTGCACAACTAGGGGGGGCACAGCAACAGGGGACAAAACTACTGGGGGCACAGCAGCAGAGGGCACAACTATTTGGGGCACAGCAGCAGAGGGCACAACAGGGGGCACAGCAGCAGAGGGCACAACTATTGGGGGCACAGCGACAGGGGACACAACTACTGGGGCAAATCTACTGGGGACAAAGCAACAGAGGGCACAACTACTTGGGGCAAAGCAACAGGGGGCACAGCGACGGGGCACAGCTACAGGGGGCAAATCAACTGGAGGGCACAACTACTTGGGGCAAATCTGGGGGCATAACTGTGGCCATGCCCCTCCCCTATGAAGCCACGCCCCTACTTTTTTAAACGCGTGGGGGGGGGGGCGCCAGTGGAAACTTTCGCACTGGGCGCCACAAGGTGTAGAACCGGTCCTGGGCTAACATGTTAAATTAATTACCTACTCCTAGGCAGGAAAGGCAGCAGTTACAAAAGTCTGTGGCTGCTCTGACAAAAGATAAGGCAGACAGCAGACGTGTTTATACTCTCTCTAATCCATTACCCCAAAAAAGGGGGTTACCTGATATCCTCTCGGAATCCGAGGAGGAGGTACCAGATGTGGAAGAGGGGGAGGAGCTTGAATCAAATACTGAGTTAGATGATTCGTCTACTGCACAGGGGGTGGATTCCCTTATAATTGCAATAATAGAGGTCTTAAATATTCCTGGTGATGAATCTGATGTGCAGCAATCCTTTTTCTCTGCACAGAAAAAGGTACAGGTCACATTTCCTGACTCAAGGGAACTGGATGACCTTTTCAGGGAAACATGGGTTACTTCTGATAAGAATTCCAAGTGTCAAAAAAATGGATGGCCGCTTTTCCATTTGCTCAGGAAGGGCATAAGGTTTGGGAAACTCCCTCGGCGGTGGACACCTCAGTGTCACGCCTATCTAAAAAGTGGGTGGTCTTCTGTTTGCCGGCGGTCGGGCTCCCGGCGCTCAGTATACCGGCGCCGGGAGCCCGACAGCCGGCATACCGACAATTATTTTCCCTCGTGGGGGTCCACGACCCCCATAGAGGGAGAATAAAATAGTGTGGCGCGCGTAGCGCGCCACCGTGCCCGTAGCGTGGCGAGCGCAGCGAGCCCGCAAGGGGCTCATTTGCGCTCGCCAAGCTGTCGGTAAGCCGGCGGTCGGGCTCCCGGCGCCGGGATGCTGGTCGCCGGGAGCCCGACTGCCGGCCAGCCGTAGTGAACCCCTAAAAAGTTAGTTCTGCCGGTTTGAGGGCCACAGCCTTAAAGGAACCTGCAGATAGGAAAATGGAAGCAACTTTAAAATCTATTTATGTTGCAGCAGGGGCATCCCAAAGGCCTATTATTGCGGGTTGTTGGGTGACACACGCCATACACACTTGGGCTGGTAACATTCAGGAGGGCCTGACAGTCCCTGGCCGACTTGGTGTTGTTGGTTCAGCATATTCAGGATTCTGCCTGCTTCTTCTGTGATACCATCAAAGGAATCGGTGTTATTAATGCCCGTACCTCTACCATGGCGGTCTCTGCATGCAGAGCGTGGTGGTTACACCAGTGGGTGGCAGATGCTGAGTCTAAAAAGAGTGTAGAAGTCTTACCCTTCACAGGTGATTGGCTGTTTGGAGGCGAATTAGACAATTGGATTTCGAAGGTGACCGCTGGAAATTCCACGTACCTCCCCTCTGCTGCTCCACCTGCTAGACGCTCTTACACTGGACCTTCTCTGCAGTCCTTTCGAACAGTGCACTTTAAGGGTAAAGCCAGGGGTGCCTCAAATGTGGCACAAGGTTTCAGAGGTAAGTCACGTGAGCCTGCTACCACAGGATCTCAGGACCAGAGTGTCAGCTCTGGCTCCTCAAAACCCTCAGCATGACGGTGTCCCTCTGCTCCAAGGGGATATCAGGGTGGGAGCTCGTCTGAGATTATTCAGCTCCATTTGGAACAGCTCCTGCAAGGACACCTGGGTAAAAGACCTGATTTCTCAGGGCTACAAACTAGAGTTCACCAGTTCTCCACCTCACAGGTTTTTCAAGTCGGGTTTACCGGCTTCAGAAAACATGTGCCTCACCCTACGGGAGGCCATTCAAAAGTTAGTCCAGACCCAGGTCATTGTTCCTGTGCCACTTCAGCAATGGGGCAAAGGATACTATTCCAGCCTTTTTGTGGTACCAAAACCGGATGGTTCAGTGAGGCCCATTTTGAACCTCAAATCGTTAAACCCATATCTGTGAGTTTTCCAGTTCAAAATGGTGTCTCTGAGAGCAGTGATCTCAGGTCTGGAGGAGGGAGAGTTCATGGTCTCTCTGGACATAAAGGACACCTACCTCCATGTGCCTACCTCCATATGCCCGCCTCATCAGGCCTACCTCAGGTTTGCTCTGATGGAGGAACACTATCAGTTCCAGGTGCTGCCCTTCGGCCTATCCACGGCCCCAAGGGTTTTCACCAAGGTAGTGGTGGAGATGATGTTACAACTCAGGATTCAGGGGGGTGAACATTGTCCCCTACCTGGATGATCTGCTGATAAAAGCAAGGTCAAAGGAAATCCTGCTGGACAGCATCTGCCACACAACATCCCTGTTGTCACGCCACGGTTGGGTTCTTAACTTTCAAAAATCCCACCTGGAGCCAACCCAATGCCTCCAGTTCCTCTGAATGATCCTAGACACGGTGGCTCAAAAGGTTTTCCTCCCTGCAGACAAGGCGGAGGCTCTTCAGGATTTGGGTCGAGCGATTCTACAACCACACAAGGTCTCGGTACATCTTTGCACCCATCTGTTGAGAAAGATGGTGGTGTCCTTCGAGGCCATTCAATTTGGCAGATTCCATGCAAGGACTTTCCAACTGGATCTCCTGAAGAAGTGGTCGGGTTCGCATCTGCAGATGCACCAAGTCATTCGTCTGTCACCACAGGCCAGGATTTCTATTCTGTGGTGGTTGCAGCCCTCCAACCTATTGGCGGGGAGGAGCTTCGGGATCCAGGATTGGATTCTCGTGAGCACGGACGCCAGCCTTCGGGGCTGGGGTGCTGTTACCCAAGGGTCACAGTTCCAAGGCAGGTGGTGTACCTAGTTCATCTGATTCCGTTGCTCCCCAGGATTCTAAAGAGGATCAGAAGAGAGGGAGTACAGGCAATTCTCATTTCCCCCGACTGGCCTCCAAGGGTTTGCTATGCAGATCTTCTGGCCATGGTTATAGACGACCCCTGGGCCCTGTCACTATGGCAGGATCTTCTTCAGCAAGGGCCATTCATCTACCTAGACTTGCGGCGGCTTCATTTGACGGCATGGCGGTTGAGCGTACATTCTAGCTAAGAAAGGTCATTACCACCATGGTTCAAGCCAGGAGGGCTGTCACATCGAAGCATTACACCATATCTGGAAACGATACGTCTCCTTGTGTGAGAGCCAAAGGCATCTGGCTGAGGTTTTCAACCTGGGGCGCTTTTTGCGCTTCCTACAGGCTGGTGTGGATATGGGCCTCAGGTTGGGCTCCATAAAGGTCCAGATCTTGGCCTTGTCCATCTTCTTCCAAAAGAAATTGGCTGCTTTGCCTGAAGTACAGGCGTTTTTGCAGGGGGTCCTTTGCATACAGCCTCATTTGTGCTACCCACGGCTCCTTGGGATCTCAACGTGGTTCTGAAATTTCTACAGTTCTCTTGGTTTGAGCATCTGATGTCTGTTGAGGACAAATACATGGAAGACAGTTATGCTCTTGGCCTTGGCTTGCTCCAGGCGTGTTTTGGAACTGGGTGCTTTGTCCTGTAGGAGTCCCTACCTGGTCTTTCATGTGGACAGAGCCGAGTTCAGGACTTGTCAACAGTTACTTCCAAAGGTGGTTTCTGCATTCCACCTGAATCAGCCTATTGTGGTTCCAGAGGCTTTAGCCACTTCCTCTCTCCCTGAGTCTTTGGATGTGGTGCGAGCCCTGAGGATTTACGTCAAGAGAACTTCTGCTATCAGGAAACCAAATTCCTTATTTGTACTCATCCTCCTGGCTATGGAGGATGTCCAATTTGGACATACAGTGTTGCAGGCGTCTCAGCATCTCTCCTACTGAGCGACGATCTTTACCTGCATATTCTCCTGCTGGTAAAGGCTCATCTCTATCTATGGCCGCCAGCCCCTAGTAGTACACTGATTACTCCCTCGCTACTTACTGCACATCTAAGCTCTATTGTGTATTGAGAATTGTGGTGCTCTTTGCTACCTGTACTCCATTTTTGTTATTATTTACTATAATGTTAAGTTCTGTCTCCCTGTACTGTTCTATTGTACGCCCTTTGTACAGCACTGCAAAACACTTGTGATGCCTTATAAATAAAATGTAATATTAATATATCTTATTACTATCACTATATGTTCCAGCTGTCTTCTATAAATCACCTTTGCAACCTTGTTGGGAGCTAGGATTTTTGCTATGTCCTATTGTAGGCCAAGGTGTTTAAACCATTTTGAGATGCATATTAAACGGGATGTAGTCAAAAGGTTGACAGTGTCAACGTTCAAAAAGTCGGCACCATCATCCAAATGACACCAGGTATCTTGTCAACATCAACATTGTCAGACTATTGACATTATGGTTAGGCTGTGGGCAGGAGAGTTAGGTTGCAGGGGGAAGGCTAGAGTTAGGCTGTGGCAAGGAATATAGGGTTAGGCTGTAGGTGGGAGGTTAAGGTTAAGCACTAGAGGGAGGGGTAGGGATTAGGGTTAGGGATACTAGGGAAATATTAATCTGAATGTTGGTGATTCGGAGGTCTGACCCAGAAGTCACATGACTCCAGGGACCCGAAAGATGCCATTGGAGTTGCTGCAGCCATCAGGAGCAGGTAAGTCATCACTTGGCCACCAGTAACGATATGTTGTAATTTAATTACTGTCGACATTATGATCATGTTAACATTTTCAGGATGAATGTCGACATTATGAGTGACGACATATCATACCAGCTCTATTAAACTACTACACAGACTATATGTAATGCCAAGCCATCTCCACACTGTTTGTTGCACCCAGTCTAAATTCTGCTGCAGGAATTATGGTGGTATGCATCACATTTTTCAATGTTCTGTCCCATGCTTTGAGCCCTCTGGTCGTCCTTTGCCTGGCTGCATCTGGTATATTTTGTCACCATTCATCATGTCGTCATCCATATTGTTGACATGAGAATGGTTGTAATGTTGACATGCTTAGCATCTTGACATTGACCACATCAACATTCATCATGTCGACATTGAAGAAATGTCAGTATGATTATACTGTCAACAAAATGTCCCTGGTAGAGTTTCTGTTGCTGCTGCTTACATAGAACAATAGCACTAATATGACAATGCAGCAGGAAGTGTCACGCCTCCTGCTGCATTACTGATCCTAAGATGCAGTATTGGTTCATTCTCCCACACCATTGGCCGGCTGTGTAACCCATGGGGTCATGCAAGCCGGCCGCCTCAGCTGCTACCAAGAGGACAGGAAATCTCCATCTTCTGACAGAGATCCCAACCTCTCCCTCCACTGCAATGACTGTGACATACCTCTGTTATGAGACTTGTGGTTTTCCAAGTACTGGCATGCAGGGAAGGCTTGCTGGGAACTGTAGTGCTCCTGTAAAAGACAACAGTATTCTAGTTTTTACTGAAATGCTATCAACTCATCACCCACTATCCAGAAGTGCCAGGGATAGCCCCAGGCTTCATCCCAGGCCTTGAAGTGCCCTCGAAAAGGGGGACCCCTTTATTGGGAGTGGTCCCCACTTCCCCAGGAATCCCTGTCATGGACTGGCTAGTTATGGGGATAAATGCTTTGGCAGAGAGACCCCATCAAGTGTGTCCCTTGACTGTGGCATTACTCCCTCTGCTAGTGGACCCCGGGTTTAAAAATATGGGGACTCCTACTCATTTTGTTCCCCAGGGCTGGTTATGCTTTTTGTGGGAGGGACCCCATGCTGGGTATTTTTCTGATTTTTTTACTATTTAATAATTTTTACACACAGAAACCTGCACGGATCTCGTTGATCTGTGCAGGTTTCTGTAAAATTCGCCAGCCAGAAGCAGGTCTTTTTTCTTTTTTGACTGAAGTGTTTTTATTATGGAGATTTTACATTACAGATCATTCAGATTAGTGTAAATGAATATGAGAACAATAACACGTAGGCATTGGATCTGCAATTATAATAACAAAAACATTAACATGAAGAAAAGAAAAAGGATGAACAGGGAGGAAAAATAGATGCCAAATACAGATTTAAGAGCATCAATTATACAATGAGTATATAATAAAAAATCATGAGTTATACAAGAAGTATGCAAGAAAGAAGTACGCACATGCCTGTAACTACTAAATGTGCAGGACCTCAGGGGAAGAGAGAGGAAAGACCTCAAATTCCAAGTTAGTCTGCAAGAGCTGAGGTCTATAAAAGTACGGACTGAGTAGAAACCTATCATGATCTTCTTAATTCAAAACATTCTGTGGGGCTAGATTGGAGGCGTAATAATCCGACCAAGATAGCCATTTAGTCAGAGGAGAAGTTGAACTTATTTAAATCCTATAGTTTCCATTTCATAACTGCGATGAACAGAGGCTATCATTTTCGGATAAACGTGGAGGATTTATTTGTTTCCAATATTGGGCTATAGCAGCCCTAGTTGCTATAAGTACTGTATATGGCCTATAACGTATATATATTCATTGGGAACAGTGGAAGGAAAATAATGTAAGAGTACAATTTCTGGGAGAAAGGGGAGTAACACATTTGTAATTCACTTAATGAAGTCAAAAACTTCTGTCCAAAGCTGTTTAATAATAGAACATGACCAAAATATATGAATTAATGTTCCCTCAAACCCACATTGTCTCCAGCAGAATTTAGAGATTCAGGACAGATGGAGGTCTATGAGGAGCGTTAATCCAGATCAGATCGGATAGGAAGAAACCCTTACACATGTACCTTTCAATTTTCACCCAAGGTTTCACCGGTCTTGTCGTAAGCCAATCTTTTAATTGGTCGATTACGCATGCGTGTTGGTAAAGTTCAAGATTCGGGAAGGCAAGACCACTACTACTTTTAGACCTATATAAACGAGCTCTAGCCATTCTAGGTCTTTTACCCTTCCAAATAAAAATAAACATGACAGAGTAGAATTTATTGAGTAGGTTATGAGGAACCAAATAGGGGATGGCCCTAAACAAATAGAGAATTTTAGGAAGGAGCATCATTTTAATAGAAGAGAGGTGCCCCATCCAAGCGATCTCATAGTTTGTCCACTTCTTGGTAAGGGCTGTAAACTGGGCTAAGAGAGGGAGAAAATTACATGCTACTGCATTGTGAAAATCCAAAGGGATTTTAATCCCTAGATAATGAAGAGAAGAGGTTTGCCATGAATAATTATATTGGGATGGTAAAGCTTGTAGGAGAGAATTGTCCATACCCAAAGCGAGTGCTTCCGTTTTGGATATGTTCAATTTATAATATGATATATTAGAATAATCTTGGAGATTGTTATGTCTTGCTATAAGAGAGGACTCAGGATTTGTTACGAATAGAAGAACATCATCTGCAAATAAGCAAATCTTGTGTTGCAAAGTACCCATATGTACTTCATCTACCACAGTAGATGTCCTAATTTTTTTCTGCTAAGAGCTCTTTCGCTAGTGCAAAACTTAATGGTGACAACGGGCATCCCTGTCGGGTACCATTAGTAATAGGGAAAAGATTGGACAGGAACCTGTTACTAAAAACTTTTGCCATAGGCCGTGAATACATGTGAAGTATATTATGTAAATACTGCCCACTAAACCCAAACCTGGTAAGAACTTCGGCCATGTATAGCCAATGAATCCTATCAAAAGCCATCTCCACATCAAGTGAGAAAAGTAATGAAAGTTTCCGATGCAGAGAGTGGGCCTCTAACAGGGAAAAGACCCTCCTGGTATTATCCGGAGCCTGACGGCCCATAGTAAAACCAACCTGGTCCTGGGTCACCAGGGTAGGGATCAATGGATTTAGTCTATTCGCAATTAATTTAGCATTTATCTAGACAGGTTTTTGCCAGGTTTGGGTATCATAACTATCTGAACCTCCAACATTTCACTAAGAAAAGGGTTCTTAGCCACATCAATGGGGGTAATTCTGAGTTGATCGCAGCAGCAAGTTTGTTAGCAATTGGGCAAAACCATGTGCACTGCAGGGGGGGCAGATGTAACATGTGCAGAGAGAGTTAGATATGGGTGGGTTATTTTGTTTCTGTGCAGGGTAAATACTGGCTGCTTTATTTTTACACTGCAATTTAGATTGCAGATTGAACTCACCACACCCAAATCTAACTCTCTCTGCACATTTTATATCTGCCCCCCCTGCAGTGCACATGGTTTTGCCCAACTGCTAAAAAATTTCATGCTGCGATGAACTTGGAATTACCCCCATTGTACAGATTAATGAGAATAGGAGAGAGGGATTCTCAAAATACTATATAGAAGTTATTAATAAACCCATCCAGGCCGAGAGCTTTATCTTTCTTGAGGGATTTCAAGGTAATGTGAAGTTCTTCATCAGTCCAAGGAGAACAGAGTGCAGAAGCGTTATCAGAAGAAAAAGAGGGTAGTTTAATTGAGTCTAGAAATGAGCATATGAGATGCAATGACGGTTGGGGAGTGAGAGGGCTTCGGTTAAGATTGTACAATTTCTCGTAACAAGAGGCAAATTGATTCAATGATACTGACCCATCTGGATTAATTAAGCTATTGATTCTATTAATTATATTTTAGCCCCTAAATTTCCATGCTAATAATTTGCAAGCCCTTTTTCCCAATGTATAAAATTTTTTATTTAATGCAGAAATTGCTCTTTGAACATGAGACAAGTATAAACTATTAAGTTTCCTCTTAGCTTCAGTTAAAGCCACAAGAGTAATAGAGTCTCTAGGAGATTTTTTATGTTGAGATTCTAGTTTTGCCACCTCAAGCTCATAGGCCAATTGAACTTCTTGATTCCTGCGTGCAATTCGTGCTGCAGCCTGGATAGCAGCACCTCTCATTACTGCTTTAAGGGCGCACCAATGGTTGGCAATAGAGGTATCAGCTGGGTCATTAACTTCCAAGTAAGACAGTGCGTCTCGTAAAATAGTAGCGCCATCCTCATCTCTCAAAATATAGCCCTGCAACCTCCAAGGTTTTGGGGGTGGGAATTAACTGTATTATAATTTGATATACCAAGACCATATCAAAGGAGCGTGGTCAGACCATGAAATCGGTAATATCTCAACACTTGGAATTAGTTGCAATGACCATTTATCAGTGAGGAAGAGATCAATTCTTGAATAAGATTTGTGCACTGCTGAATAATATGTATAGTCCCTTGCTCCCATATTTCTGATTCTCCAGGCATCATATAAGTCAGATTCAGCTAATAAATGAGAGAAAGAGGTGGCAAGAGAGTGAGCAGTATTCTTAGATTGTTTATCAAGGACTGAGGATTTATCCAGTAGTGGATAAGGAGCTAAATTAAAGTCGCCCATGATAAACACTATACCTCTCTTAACATCCTGAAGGTTTTGTAGAAAGGCTTTGAGGAAACGTGGCTGTCTGGTGTTAGGGGCATAGAGTGATACTAAAGTAACATACCTAAACCGTATCTTCCTCACGAGGATCAGATATCTGCCATTGCAATACACCCACTTGCCCTCCAAATGAAAAGGACAGGATTTATGAAATAGAATAGCTACTCCGTTTCTTTTAAATGGACCACAAGAGGTGTAGGATAAAAAATAGTTATTATTGGAGAACTGTGGGGGGAAGGGGGAGAGGCGAATGCAATGGAAAAATATGACTTCTGTATGGCAACGACTTCTGTTTTTTGATCTGCAAAATATTACTGGGCTAAACGCCTCTTACGAGGCGAATTCAGACCTTTGGCATTAAGGCTTAAAAACTTAACCATGAGGGATAAGAAACATTATTTTATATTAAACCTCAGTGGCGCACGCAGGGGGGGTTTCCGAGTACCCAGAAACCCCCCCCTCACTAAAAAAAAAAAAAAAAAAATTTTTTTTTTTTAGTTTTTTTTTAGTTTTTTTTCTGCATGACTATTATTATGCCTGCTGTCTTCCTGGTGGTACTTATAAGTGCTTAATAAAAGTTTACTTTATTTTAATTATAGTACATATATATCCAAGTGCATACATTATATACACATGTATATACATACATATAAACACACACACACATATGATATATATATATATATGGGTGTATATATATGTGTGTACTGTATATACGTATATGCATGTTCAATATGCTAAGTATGAATATATATATATACATATATATATATATATATATATGTGTGTGTGTGTGTGTATATATATATATATATAGAGAGAGGGGTATATACGGTATATATATGTGTGTAGATAAGTATATATATATATATATATATATATATATACATACACACAGACACACTAGTTTTACGGACCCGTCATATACTGGGTCACCTCAATCCCCACCCCCGTGTTTGGCTCCACCCAGTTCTGGAAACCCCACCATGCAAATCCTGCGTTTGCCACTGAACCTTTATATATAGCAGCAAAGAGTCAAATATGTTATATTGGGCATGTGCATACTTCTGTAAATACTGAAAATGTAATTTGGCATCAATAGGGAAAAAAACAGATAAAACTGAAAAAAAGAGAAGGAGAAAACAACAGAAATAGCATCCATAGAGGACACCATGATGTGCAAGTATAGGTGGGAGGTGGGTCATTCATAAATCACTTCCAACTATCACAATATCAATAATAATTAGATAACAGTCATCCTGACTAAAGCAGAAAAAGTCATCTTCAAATCAAGCAATAAGAGGAACAATGTTGTACCATGTGGATATAACCATACACTAATTACAATAAGAAACAATTATATTGTCACAAATGTAAAGGCCTTAAAGTAAAAATTAAACATAATAATACTTCAATTAGCAGTAATACTCAATTACAATATTAGAGAGAGAATACTATTAGAAAGATTCTTTATGTAGTATATTTCAAAATAAGGTAGAAGAGACAAGAAACAACCGAATATATTCACCATCTCACTATATATGAATAAACTTCAACCTGGAGCTAGCGACCACTCTGAGGGAATTTGCTTAGGTGACACAGCGGATGCCACAGGCTTGTTATCAAAAGGAATGTCCCATTTTTTCAGAATTGCAGGGCCATCTGCAGGAGCATTTATGACTGTGCTGATACCATTCTGTGACACTATCAATTTAGTAGGGAATCCCCATTTGTATTGAACGCCAGCTTACCTCAAAGCAGACGTGATGGCATAAAATGAGCATCTCTTGGCAAGTGTTGCGGGGGACAAATCTGAGAAATGTTGAAGAGAGTCAAGACAGTCCACAGTAGTTGAAGACGGTAGTGCAGCACAGAGAATCTGCTCTTTAATATGAAAAAAAGCACTATAAGAAGGGTGTCTCGTGGTGACTGAGCAGGCGCCTGTCTGAAATTTTGAAGTCTGTGGATTCTGTCAATTAGGAGATCCGACAAGGAGGCTTCTGGTAATAGCTTCTAAAAAAAATGTAGCAAACTGATACAGCTCAGCATCTACCAAATCAGGGATGCCTCTAATCTTTATATTGTTTCTTCTACAACGGTCTTCTAAGTCCTGGATTTTCTCACAGACAGAGGCAACTTCCTCCTGAAGAGAGTCGTGGGCAGTAATTAGATTGTTATGTGATGCAACTAACTCTGCCAATTTGTGCTCAATATGGTCCATCCTGCTACCAATCTCAGAAATGTCAGCATGGAGAGTTTGGATGTTAGACTTAAGTTCAGCAGTAATGTCCTTTTTAAATGAAGAGAGCATGGAATGAATAGACCGCAGTGTAATAGGTCCATCTAACGAGTCCATAATCCCTTGTGTATTAGTAGTGCAACTATGAGAGATTGGAGAAGTCGTTTGTAATGTTGGAGCCGGATCAGTCGAAGGAAGAGATGGACGGGTCTTATGCCCAGACAATGAGAGTCCAAAGAAATGAACCTGCAAGGCAGATTTGGCTTTTTTCGGAGGCATATTGATGTGAGCAGACGTAATATTGCAAGTTATACAGATTAGTTCAGGATGACTACTGTGTATCAGAAGGTCATTTGATCTAGAAGCGATGGCATAGAGAGCATATCGTTAGTAGGCCACACTTTAAAGAAAGAGAGTCAGTAGAGTGTAGTATCCGGTATAGACCACAAGATGGTTCTGGAGCCAGCGGCCAAGGGTTCCGTGTATAAGATCACAGCCAGTAAAAGTTATAGATACATCTTGCTCAGTTTATCTATAGAGTGTGCAATAAACAAAAACTTATGCACTGGTATTAGAAGTAGGATCTCCCGAGAAGCAAGCGTAAATCCTAAACTAGAGGTAGATATAGCAGAATGTTCACGAACCAGCCGACTGAACACCGTACCACAGGTAGATACTTTAGGATTCAAGGGAGTCACCACCAGGCGGTGGATTCTGCACAATATTCACCGCAGTCGTAACTGTATTCAAGAAATTTGGTGGTGATTAACACGTTACAGGACTATATATCTAGTAACACCCAGTTTGACTTGTCGTATCATCGACATCACAAGCCTCAGTGAAAAGTGGAAGTATATATCCAGTAATAAGAACAGGTTGGTCAAAGGGCACTTATCAGAGGTTGTACCAAACAAGACAAGTGTTACCTTCAGTGTTAGAAAGACTCTCGGCTGAGAATTGAGTTTAATAAAATCCTCCAGTTGGTCTACAGATTCCAAAGCAGATGTGGGTCACAACTTGCAAGGACTCCGCATTTGTCATCCAGATCTACAAACCACTGTTGTCTTGATCAAAGCTGAGGAGGGGCTGCAATATCTGCTGTTGCTGTAGTCTCTTTTTATTTTCTTTTTTTAGTAAAAAATAAAAATAAAACATATATATATATATATATATATATATATATATAGTCTGTTTATGTATTTTGGGGGTAATTCAGAGTTGATCGCAGCAGCAAATTTTTTAGCAGTTGGGCTAAACCATGTGCACTGCAGGTGGGGCAAATATAACATTTGCAGAGAGAGATTTGGGAGGGTTATTTTGTTTCTGTGCAGGGTAAATACAGGCTGCTTTATTTTTACACTGCAATTTAGATTTGAGTTTGAACACACACCACCCAAATCTATTTCTCTCTGCGCATGTTATATCTGCCCCCCCCCCCTCCAATGCACATGGTTTTGCCCAACTGCTAATAAATTTGCTGCTGTGATCAACTCTGAATTACCGCCTTAGTTATATAGAGAGCTTCTCCTGCACTTGTCTCGGATGGCTAAGGGAATAGTAGACCTCCGAGAGTGGGATCAAAGGTGCTTACCCTCAGAGCCTCCTCTGCAGCCATGTAAAATGGCATCTCAACTTCTGGCCCAGGACCGTGTTCACCCAATCTCCAAAGCGCTCTTCACTGTAGGGTGCAGCGCAGGAGGCAGCGGGTGGATCTGGGCGTCCAGGCAGCATTAACCACCATCACGGAAGTACAGGCAGGGAGGAAGCTTCTGGGGCTGAAGACAAGCCGGCGACAGATCGGGCCGCGGCAGGAGCTCCAAACTCCAGCCCGCGGCTTCAGGTAACAAGATAGGCCGCAGCCGGGATGGATGGCTTACACTCTCCAGAGGTCATCAAATGGTTCAGAGGCAGTGTAGCTGTGCCGGTTAGCACAACAGGGCAGAGGGGACAGGGGAGGAATAGATATTTAGCCCCCAAAACAGCATCAGGCTGAGGAGCTGTAACCGAGCACGTCCTCCACAGTCTGCAGCTAGGCCACCCCAGGTCTTTTTTTTTCATGAGTCTTTTTTACTAGCTCTGTGCAAGTCTACAACTCGCACGTATTACATTGTGCAAGTTTGCCCTCTGCGATTAGTGGAAATGCGAGTTACATGCGAATTTGCATGTTTTTGCAGCCGATTACATGTGTGAGTTTTCAATATGTGTGAGTTTAGCACTAAAATAGCACCTTTACAGAATTCGCACCCTATTACATTTGGGATGGGAGAGTTAAGGTGGGTGTAGTAGGGTATGCCGGCGGCCAGGCTCCCAGTGGCCAGCATACCGGCGCCGGAATCCCGACCGCCGGCATACTGACAGCTTGGCGAGCGCAAATGAGCCCCTTGCGGGCTCGCTGCACTCGCCAACGGTGCACTCGCCACGCTGTGGGCAAGGTGGCGTGCTACGTGTGCCATGCTATCTATTCTCCCTTTAGGGGGGTCGTTGACCCCCAAGAGGGAGAAAAGGTGTCGGTATGCCGGCTGATGGGATTTCGGCACCGGTATACTGTGCACCGCGATCCCAACAGCCGGCAAACTGAAGACCACCCGTTAAGGTGTAGCTATGGGAGGAAACAGGTGGGATTAGCCTCTAGGAGGAGGTTGGGATTAGGGGCAAGGAGTAGTTATACTTACTGCCGGAAGACCCGACAGATCCACAAAAAGTCATCAGGATTTCCTTGCTAGACCTGAAAGACACCTTGGAACTGCACGACCCACCTACCACCAGGAACTTTGTGTCAACATTCTAATCAAGTTGACATTTACTTTATGTTGACATGTTGCATGTTAAACATGGAAATGGATGATTCTGCCACTTCTTGAATGTCCATGTATAATTAAATCCAGTGTCACTCAATGTAAATATAGAGAAAATAAAAATGAAAAAATATATAGTGCACACTATAGAATAATATGGCACTTGTCATGATGTGAGGGTTTTTTAAATTCGGATTTGGATCTTTGACTGATATGGACCCGGGAGGTGGTGTTTTGAAAGTAGCTGATATAGCTTGATATAATTTCTGCTCATAGATTATGGGGATACGTGTACTAGTAACGGGTAGTTTATGGAAACCTAGAACAAGGGCACAGAGTCTAATATAATGGTGGTTTTCACCAGGGACTCCCGCAAGGAAGTTTGGGCTTCACTACGCCCGGCATGCAGGTCATGGCCCCCTGATTGGGTCACTCAGTACTAGCACTAGGTAAACTCTGAGAAAATAAGGAGACAGAACACTGAGGAATGAAGCTTACTGATTAAGATCCGAAGATTTGCAGTATCAGACTGAGAGCTGAGATGCTGGTATTAACCAGGAACTGTGAATATAGCTATTGGCCTGGAACCCATGGAGCAATTATTGGTCTGGAACCAGTGGAGTAATTATTGGAGTGGAACCGATGGTACAATATCGGACTGCAACCAATGGAGATAGTATCGGACTGGAACCAATGAGAGAGTATCGGTCTGGCACCGTTGGCAGCTTGTGACTCCTTGGATGGACATCTTTATATCTGCAGGGTGACAGGGATTGGCTGCTTCAGTCAGCTGAGTAAATTGCTCTCCAGGATTGGCAGAAAGTAAGTCATGTGATTGGAATCAACATGGCGGCGCACGGATCTGACAGGAAACAATCCCGCAATCCCTACCAGACCCCCCAAAAGTAATTTGCACCCCTGACTGAATCACACACAGAGCTCCCCTCTGCACCGCTGATCACCGACAGTCTACAGCCCTGCCAGGCAAATAGCACTGCAGGGTCCGGAGAGGTGAGAAGCAGGTCTCCCGCAGCACTTGTCTCTGGGTAGTGACACAACTATTAAATAATAATAAAAACTCACCCTTTTGAGGCATTGGACAGTTCTTCGGTGGTTGCATAAGCAACAGATGGCGATCATTCGGGATGCAGGCACACGTCCCTGATGCATCTTATACATTCAAATACAGATTTTTGGGAACTTCCTTTAGTGATCCTCTTTCAATTCACATAATTAAATGGAATGACATAGATTGCCAGACATCATGCATGTCAATGGTAAAGATTGTCACAAAGGGGCAGCGGCGGCTGCCGTGCTTAACTCTCCACTGTGTGCTCCGTCACTGGGCCAGTGATGTGTGTCTGCCGTCACGTGACCGCAGTGGCCAATAGGAACAGAGCAGGAAGTTTAAAGGGAGACGCCGGGCAAAGCTCCGGTGCCTGAGTATTGTCGCTTCGCAGCTGTTCCCAGGCTCACGCTGCAGATCAGGAAGGAGTGTTCCCTAGCCCTCCGTGTTCCAGTCTTGCAAGTGTGATCCCAGTCTCCAGCATTGCAAGTGTGATCCCAGTCTCCAGCATTGCAAGTGTGTTCCCAGTCTCAGTGCCAGATTAACGTCCACATGGGCCTGGAGCTGAAATTTATGAAAGGCCTATTGTGTACTGCTGCAGCAAATCGGATTAAGGAGGGGGGAGCGGGGTATATGTTATCCTGGGGCACCCTCTCTCAGGGCCCTACCGTGTCTGCCGTCAACCACTAGCCGATTGCTTGTATTTTTATTTTTTTTATGAAGAAGTTCAGCTGTGGGAGAGCCCTTCCCTATGTGTTCAGTAGTTTCCTCTAATACTCCCACCATGCACCTTGAAGCCGAGTACCCAGCATGGTCAGCTCACATCAGCGGTGGGTGCTGATTTACATTTGACATTAGAGGAGGCATCACATAGAAGGAGTAGTGAAGAATGGCTTCACTCTCCTGCTGCGTAAGCGAGCACAACCGTCACATAACAGGAGACTCATTACAGCCCCAGCGGCGGACACCCACCAGCACTAACTGACCACCATATATTACAGAGAGCATCAGTGACCACTATATATTACATAGAGCATCAGTGACCACTATATATTACAGAGAGCATCAGTGACCACTGTATACTAAAGAGAGCATCAGTGACCACCATATATTACATAAGAGCATCAGTGACCCAGTTTACTACACAGAGCATCAGTGACCACCATATATTAGAGAACATCAGTGATCACTGTATATTACAAAGAGCATCAGTGACCACCATGTATTACAGAGAGCATCAGTGACTCCCGTATACTATAGAGAGCATCAGTGACCACCATATACTACAGGCAGCATCATTGACCACTGTATATTACAGAGAGCATCAGTGACCACCACATACTACAGAGAGCATCAGTGACCACTGTATACAACAGAGAGCATCAGTGACCACCATATATTACAGAGAAAATCAGTGACCAACATCTATTACAGAGAGCATCAGTGACCACCATATATTACAGAGAAAATCAGTGACCATCATATATTACAGAGAGCATCAGTGACCATCATATATTAAATAGAGCATCAGTGACCCATGTTTACTACAGAGAGCATCAGTGACTACCATATATTAGAGAACATCAGTGACCACTGTATATTACAGAGAGCATCAGTAACCACCATACATTACAGAGAGCATCAGTGACCCCCGTATACTACAGAGAGCAACAGTGAATACTATATATTACAGAGAGCATCAGTGACCACTGTATACTACAGAGAGCATCAGTGACCACCATATATATTACAGAGAAAATCAGTGACCACCATATATTACAGAGAGCATCAGTGACCCCTGTTTACTACAGAGAGCATCAATGACCACCATATATTAGAGAACATCAGTGACTACTGTATATTACAGAGAGCATCGGTGACCATATATTACAGAGAGCATCAGTGACCTCTGTATACTACAGGGAGCATCAGTGACCCCTGTATACTACAGGGAGCATCAGTGACCACTAGAGCCATAACTAGACATTTTGGTGCAGCATCTGTTAGTCACTATTCACATTACACACACGGCAGCTTCCTTTAGTCACATTACACTGCACGATAGTGTCCGAGTCACATTACACCACACAGCAGCATCTGTTAGTCACTATTCACATTACACACACAGCAGCTTCCATTAGTCACATTACACCGCACGATAGTGTCCGAGTCACATTACACCACACAGCAGCGTCCAATAGTCACATACGCAGCACGGTAGCATCCGTTAGTCACATTACACCACACAGCAGCATTCGGTAGTTACATTACACCGCATGGTAGCGTACGTAATACACATTGGCTAGAATTCAATTGATTATCACACACAATAGATGGATAATATTATATATATATATATATATATATATACATACATTCCAACATGACCCGCCCCACTAGGTACAAAATGCTCTGTTTCTGGACTTCCCTCTTAATTTATTATTGCCATCCCCTGTGAAGAAACAGCTTTCTTATCATTTAACTAGTTCAACACAGGTGATGGAAATCATAAATTAAGCGGTAAGCCCAGGAACAGAGCATTTTGTACCTAGTGGGGCGGGTCATGTTGGAGGGTCTGTATATATAATTTTATATATATATATATATATATATATATATATATATATATATCTGAGCAATATTTAAAACAGTATGCCATTAAAGTCACAGAACATGCAGACATAACTTTCATTGTTGGGATTTCAGGTGTTAACACAAAGGCTCAGTGAGAGAAACTCAGGACTGCTTAGTGTGCTGTCCTGGGCATAGGGATACACAGCATATACTCCTTTGTACCTCAAACAGCAGCTGCACGGAACACCTCACAGATGACTTGGGCGGGGAGCACTGTGTGATGTCCAGTGGGCGGAGCTTAGAACGGCCCGGGGGCGGTGCTTCAGGCATCAGGTCTCAGCAGTGGAAGAACCAGAGTGCAGAGCTTATAATGGCCCAGAGCTTCAATGGGATGGTATGTGAAAGGAACTTTTGCCAATCGTGGGCACTGCTGTAGATGGACAAGGAGGAGGAGCCTATCGCGATCTGGGGAGGAGCCTATATCAAACATGGTCTGGGTCTGAGCTTCAGCTGACGTGGGGAGAGCGCATGTGGACAAAGAGTCGGAGATTATCTCGATCTGGGGGAGGAGCCTATATCGACCTGGCCTGGGTATGAGCTTCAGCTGACGTGGGGAGAGCGTTTGTGCACAGCTGCTGGCAGCTTGGAAGAGGATAGGCAGAGCTTTTGCTCTCCGAGACAGGAGTCGAGTGAGGGAATACTATTGGTGATGACAGGAGAAAAGTTTTTTTTTTCTGTCAACACTATTTGAACTGCAGGGGATCTGTGGACCTATTTTCAGTGGGGGGCCTGGAGCTGCAGCTCCATCCGCCCCATTGTTAATCCGGCCCTGCCCAGTCTCCAGTAGTGCAAGTGTGATCCCAGTCTCCAGCATTGCAAGTGTGATCCCAGTCTCCAGCATTGCAAGTGTGATCCCAGTCTCCAGCATTGCAAGTGTGATCCCAGTCTCCAGCATTGCAAGTGTGATCCCAGTCTCCAGCATTGCAAGTGTGATCCCAGTCTTCAGCATTGCAAGTGTGATCCCAGTCTCCAGCATTGCAAGTGTATTCCCAGTCTCCAGCATTGCAAGTGTGTTTCCAATATCCATCATTACAAGTGTGTTCCCAGTCTCCAGCATTGCAAGTGCATTCCCAGACTCTCAGCATTGCAAGTGCGATTTCAGTTCTCACTGACATACAGAGTTCTTCAGCGTCGTTCTGAAATCATCATTCTTTTCTTCATACAGAGTTCTTCAGCATCGTTCTCAAATCATCATTCTTTTCTTCAGAGTTCTTCAGCATCGTTATCAAATCATCATTATTTTCTTCATACAGAGTTCTTCAGCATCGTTCTCAAATCATCATTCTTTTCTGCATACAAAGTTCTTCAGCATCGTTCTCAAATCAACTTTCAATTCTACATTCAGAGTTCTTCAGCACCGCTTTCAAGTCATCAATCCTTCTTCATTCCGTGATCCCAACATTGTTCATTCATTATCACCCATTTCCTTCCATGGTTTCTGGCGTTGTTCTCAAGTATCTATTATTAATAAATCTGCATGAGGAAAACCTACATCCGTCCGTCTTTATCGTGACCCAGCTACGGTTCCTCTTCCCGACCATTGGAAGAATCCCAGAGTACCCAATTCTCTCAGCCCAGATCAGCGACAGTATACTCAGGCCCAATGGACTCGTATGACCAGAACGTGGAAGCAAGTGCCATACAAAGTCTGGCTTCCCGTGTACAGAGTCAGGAGGCGGCACACGGTCAGGTGATGCAGTATTTCCAGGAGTTGTCGGGTTGTTTGGATCAAATTCAAGCATCCCTCAGAAAGGGTCATATTCTATTTTTTATACGATCGCCTCTGCCTGATTGACAAGCAGAGGCAATCGCTGGGAGGGAGGGGCGGAACGGTAGCGTTTGGCCGCCGTTTTGTGGGTTTGGTCCGGGCCGGGGAGTGATGAGTAGCTCCCGGCCAGCACGCTAAAGCTGTGCTGGCCGGGAGCTACTCTTAAAATGCAAAGGCATCGCCGCTATACGATGCCTTTGCACTTCTGCGATGGGGGCCAGACTGACATGCGGGGCGGGCTAACCCTGTGCTGGGCGTCCCAACCCTGTGCTGGGCGTCCCCCCGCATGTCAGGGAAGAAGTTCGTAGCTGTGCTAAGTTTAGCACAGCTACGATCAACTCGGAATGACCCCCACTGTTCATTCATTATCACCCATTTCCTACCGTGGTTTCTGGCATTGTTCTCAAGTATATATTATTAATAAAGCTGTATGTAAACTTACATCCGTCCATCTTTATTGCGACCCAGCTACGTTTCCTCTTCCCGACCATCGGAAGAATCCCAGAGTACCCACTTCTCTCAGCCCAGGTCAGTGACAAAGATGGTATTGGAAAATACAGGTGAATGGTTAAACTCACCCTTTTTGTGTTAATAAAGCACTTTGGAGTTTTAAATTCCCAATGTCTGTTGCAGGGGTGTTTTAAGAGAGGATAGGACCTGCGTGCAGCCTCCGTTGTGGGCCCCCTCCTCTCCAGCAGCAAATGGACTCTGGCATGATGCCAGAGTCTGCTGCGCATGTGCAGGTCTCTGGCAATATGGCTCCCGCACTTTGTTCCTGGGTACATCTCCAGTATGCATGCTCAAATCACTTTGAAATGGCCGAGGATTTTTTGAGCATGCATTTTTCAAGTGACTTATGTCCACAGAGCAGTGCCACCGCCACATAACTCCAAAGGGGTTAGCATATTATATGGGTGCAGGGTGTGCGGAGTGGACCTCCCTAGACCCAAGGGCCCGTGTGCACCACACACACTGCACCTATTATAGAAACACCTATGGTCTGATGGTTAATAATACCAAAAATAGATCCAAGAAGGTGAAAATAGAAAACAATGTACTACAACTGCATAAATGGTGCTCAAAAGATAGAAAAAGAAAACTTTCTTAAAAAAAAAATTTTGGGGGAAAAATCTAAAAAGAATTAGCACTTAAAAAACAAACAAACAAACTGGTAAAAGACCATATAATACTTAGAGATGAGCGGGTTCGGTTTCTCTGAATCCGAACCCGCCAGAACTTCATGGTTTTTTTCACGGGTCCGAGCAGACTCGGATCTTCCCGCCTTGCTCGGTTAACCCGAGCGCGCCCGAACGTCATCATGACGCTGTCGGATTCTCGCGAGACTCGGATTCTATATAAGGAGCCGCGCGTCGCCGCCATTTTCACACGTGCATTGAGATTGATAGGGAGAGGACGTGGCTGGCGTCCTCTCCATTTAGATTATAAGAGACTGAGAGAGATTTACTGGAGCTGACTAGGAGGAGTACTGTTACTGTAGAAGTGTAGAGACTGAGTGGAGAGAGTTTACTAGTGAGGACAGTGCAGTTTACTTTATAATCCGTTCTCTGCCTGAAAAAAGCGATACACAGCACACAGTGACTCAGTCACATACCATATCTGTGTGCACTGCTCAGGCTCAGGCCAGTGTGCTGCATCATCTATTATCTATATATAATATATTATATATATCTGTCTGACTGCTCAGCTCACACAGCTTATAATTGTGGGGGAGACTGGGGAGCACTACTGCAGTGCCAGTTATAGGTTATAGCAGGAGCCAGGAGTACATAATATATTATATAGTGAGTGACCACCAGACACACAGTGCAGTTTATTTAATATATCCGTTCTCTGCCTGAAAAAAGCGATACACACAGTGACTCAGTCAGTCACATACCATATCTGTGTGCACTGCTCAGGCTCAGGCCAGTGTGCTGCATCATCTATTATCTATATATAATATTATATATATCTGTCTGACTGCTCAGCTCACACAGCTTATAATTGTGGGGGAGACTGGGGAGCACTACTGCAGTGCCAGTTATAGGTTATAGCAGGAGCCAGGAGTACATAATATATTATATAGTGAGTGACCACCAGACACACAGTGCAGTTTATTTAATATATCCGTTCTCTGCCTGAAAAAAGCGATACACACAGTGACTCAGTCAGTCACATACCATATCTGTGTGCACTGCTCAGGCTCAGGCCAGTGTGCTGCATCATCTATTATCTATATATAATATTATATATATCTGTCTGACTGCTCAGCTCACACAGCTTATAATTGTGGGGGAGACTGGGGAGCACTACTGCAGTGCCAGTTATAGGTTATAGCAGGAGCCAGGAGTACATAATATATTATATAGTGAGTGACCACCAGACACACAGTGCAGTTTATTTAATATATCCGTTCTCTGCCTGAAAAAAGCGATACACACAGTGACTCAGTCAGTCACATACCATATCTGTGTGCACTGCTCAGGCTCAGGCCAGTGTGCTGCATCATCTATTATCTATATATAATATTATATATATCTGTCTGACTGCTCAGCTCACACAGCTTATAATTGTGGGGGAGACTGGGGAGCACTACTGCAGTGCCAGTTATAGGTTATAGCAGGAGCCAGGAGTACATAATATATTATATAGTGAGTGACCACCAGACACACAGTGCAGTTTATTTAATATATCCGTTCTCTGCCTGAAAAAAGCGATACACACAGTGACTCAGTCAGTCACATACCATATCTGTGTGCACTGTGCAGTGCACTGCTCAGGCTCAGGCCAGTGTGCTGCATCATCTATATATATTATATATCTGTCTGACTGCTCAGCTCACACAGCTTATAATTGTGGGGGAGACTGGGGAGCACTACTGCAGTGCCAGTTATAGGTTATAGCAGGAGCCAGGAGTACATATTATATTAAAATTAAACAGTGCACTCTTTTGCTGCAGGAGTGCCACTGCCAGTGTGACTGACCAGTGACCTGACCACACTGACCACCAGTATAGTTAGTAGTATACTTATATTGTGATTGCCTGAAAAAGTTAAACACTCGTCGTGTGACTTCACTTGTGTGTTTTTTTTTTTTTATTCTATAAAAATAAAACTTATTCTGCTGACAGACAGTGTCCAGCAGGTCCGTCATTATATAATATATAATATATACCTGTCCGGCTGCAGTAGTGATATATATATATTTTTTATATCATTTATCATCCAGTCGCAGCAGACACAGTACGGTAGTTCACGGCTGTGGCTACCTCTGTGTCTGCACTCGGCAGGCAGTCCGTCCATAATTATATACCACCTAACCGTGGTTTTTTTTCATTCTTCTTTATACATACATAGTTACATAGACATCTTCTCTTTATCAACCAGTCTATATTAGCTGCAGACACAGTACAGTACGGTAGTTCACGGCTGTGGCTACCTCTGTGTCTGCACTCGGCAGGCAGTCCGTCCATAATTGTATACCACCTAACCGTGGATTTTTTTCATTCTTCTTTATACATACATAGTTACATAGACATCTTCTCTTTATCAACCAGTCTATATTAGCTGCAGACACAGTACAGTACGGTAGTTCACGGCTGTGGCTACCTCTGTGTCTGCACTCGGCAGGCAGTCCGTCCATAATTGTATACCACCTAACCGTGGATTTTTTTCATTCTTCTTTATACATACATAGTTACATAGACATCTTCTCTTTATCAACCAGTCTATATTAGCAGCAGACACAGTACAGTGCGGTAGTTCACGGCTGTGGCTACCTCTGTGTCGGCACTCGGCAGCCCGTCCATAATTGTATATACCACCTAACCGTGTTTTTTTTTTCTTTCTTTATAGTCATACTAGTTACGAGTATACTATCTCTTTATCAACCAGTCTATATTAGCAGCAGACACAGTACAGTGCGGTAGTTCACGGCTGTGGCTACCTCTGTGTCGGCACTCGGCAGCCCGTCCATAATTGTATATACCACCTAACCGTGTTTTTTTTTTCTTTCTTTATACATACATACTAGTTACGAGTATACTATCTCTTTATCAACCAGTCTATATATTAGCAGCAGACACAGTACAGTGCGGTAGTTCACGGCTGTGGCTACCTCTGTGTCGGCACTCGGCAGCCCGTCCATAATTGTATATACCACCTAACCGTGGTTTTTTTTTCTTTCTTTATACATACATACTAGGTACGAGTATACTATCTCTTTATCAACCAGTCTATATATTAGCAGCAGACACAGTACAGTGCGGTAGTTCACGGCTGTGGCTACCTCTGTGTCGGCACTCGGCAGCCCGTCCATAATTGTATATACCACCTAACCGTGGTTTTTTTTTCTTTCTTTATACATACATACTAGTTACGAGTATACTATCTCTTTATCAACCAGTCTATATTAGCAGCAGACACAGTACAGTGCGGTAGTTCACGGCTGTGGCTACCTCTGTGTCGGCACTCGGCAGTCCGTCCATAATTGTATACTAGTATCCAATCCATCCATCTCCATTGTTTACCTGAGGTGCCTTTTAGTTGTGCCTATTAAAATATGGAGAACAAAAATGTTGAGGTTCCAAAATTAGGGAAAGATCAAGATCCACTTCCACCTCGTGCTGAAGCTGCTGCCACTAGTCATGGCCGAGACGATGAAATGCCAGCAACGTCGTCTGCCAAGGCCGATGCCCAATGTCATAGTACAGAGCATGTCAAATCCAAAACACCAAATATCAGTAAAAAAAGGACTCCAAAACCTAAAATAAAATTGTCGGAGGAGAAGCGTAAACTTGCCAATATGCCATTTACCACACGGAGTGGCAAGGAACGGCTGAGGCCCTGGCCTATGTTCATGGCTAGTGGTTCAGCTTCACATGAGGATGGAAGCACTCAGCCTCTCGCTAGAAAAATGAAAAGACTAAAGCTGGCAAAAGCAGTAGCACCGCAAAGAACTGTGCGTTCTTCGAAATCCCAAATCCACAAGGAGAGTCCGACTCCAATTGTGTCGGTTGCGATGCCTGACCTTCCCAACACTGGACGTGAAGAGCATGCGCCTTCCACCATTTGCACGCCCCCTGCAAGTGATGGAAGGAGCACCCGCAGTCCAGTTCCTGATAGTCAGATTGAAGATGTCAGTGTTGAAGTACACCAGGATGAGGAGGATATGGGTGTTGCTGGCGCTGGGGAGGAAATTGACCAGGAGGATTCTGATGGTGAGGTGGTTTGTTTAAGTCAGGCACCCGGGGAGACACCTGTTGTCCGTGGTAGGAATATGGCCGTTGACATGCCTGGTGAAAATACCAAAAAAATCAGCTCTTCGGTGTGGAAGTATTTCACCAGAAATGCGGACAACAGGTGTCAAGCCGTGTGTTCCCTTTGTCAAGCTGTAATAAGTAGGGGTAAGGACGTTAACCACCTCGGAACATCCTCCCTTATACGTCACCTGCAGCGCATTCATAATAAGTCAGTGACAAGTTCAAAAACTTGGGCCGACAGCGGAAGCAGTCCACTGACCAGTAAATCCCTTCCTCTTGTAACCAAGCTCACGCAAACCACCCCACCAACTCCCTCAGTGTCAATTTCCTCCTTCCCCAGGAATGCCAATAGTCCTGCAGGCCATGTCACTGGCAATTCTGACGAGTCCTCTCCTGCCTGGGATTCCTCCGATGCATCCTTGCGTGTAACGCCTACTGCTGCTGGCGCTGCTGTTGTTGCTGCTGGGAGTCGATGGTCATCCCAGAGGGGAAGTCGTAAGACCACTTTTACTACTTCCACCAAGCAATTGACTGTCCAACAGTCCTTTGCGAGGAAGATGAAATATCACAGCAGTCATCCTACTGCAAAGCGGATAACTGAGGCCTTGACATCCTGGGTGGTGAGAAACGTGGTTCCGGTATCCATCATTACTGCAGAGCCAACTAGAGACTTGTTGGAGGTACCGTGTCCCCGGTACCAAATACCATCTAGGTTCCATTTCTCTAGGCAGGCGATACCGAAAATGTACACAGACCTCAGAAAAAGAGTCACCAGTGTCCTAAAAAATGCAGCTGTACCCAATGTCCACTTAACCACGGACATGTGGACAAGTGGAGCAGGGCAGGGTCAGGACTATATGACTGTGACAGCCCACTGGGTAGATGTATGGACTCCCGCCGCAAGAACAGCAGCGGCGGCACCAGTAGCAGCATCTCGCAAACGCCAACTCTTTCCTAGGCAGGCTACGCTTTGTATCACCGGTTTCCAGAATACGCACACAGCTGAAAACCTCTTACGGCAACTGAGGAAGATCATCGCGGAATGGCTTACCCCAATTGGACTCTCCTGTGGATTTGTGGCATCGGACAACGCCAGCAATATTGTGTGTGCATTAAATCTGGGCCAATTCCAGCACGTCCCATGTTTTGCACATACCTTGAATTTGGTGGTGCAGAATTTTTTAAAAAACGACAGGGGCGTGCAAGAGATGCTGTCGGTGGCCAGAAGAATTGCGGGACACTTTCGGCGTACAGGCACCACGTACAGAAAACTGGAGCACCACCAAAAACTACTGAACCTGCCCTGCCATCATCTGAAGCAAGAAGTGGTAACGAGGTGGAATTCAACCCTGTATATGCTTCAGAGGTTGGAGGAGCAGCAAAAGGCCATTCAAGCCTATACAATTGAGCACGATATAGGAGGTGGGATGCACCTGTCTCAAGCGCAGTGGAGAATGATTTCAACGTTGTGCAAGGTTCTGATGCCCTTTGAACTTGCCACACGTGAAGTCAGTTCAGACACTGCCAGCCTGAGTCAGGTCATTCCCCTCATCAGGCTTTTGCAGAAGAAGCTGGAGACATTGAAGGAGGAGCTAACACGGAGCGATTCCGCTAGGCATGTGGGACTTGTGGATGGAGCCCTTAATTCGCTTAACAAGGATTCACGGGTGGTCAATCTGTTGAAATCAGAGCACTACATTTTGGCCACCGTGCTCGATCCTAGATTTAAAGCCTACCTTGGATCTCTCTTTCCGGCAGACACAAGTCTGCTGGGGTTCAAACACCTGCTGGTGAGTAAATTGTCAAGTCAAGCGGAACGCGACCTGTCAACAACATCTCCTCCTTCACATTCTCCCGCAACTGGGGGTGCGAGGAAAAGGCTCAGAATTCCGAGCCCACCCGCTGGCGGTGATGCAGGGCAGTCTGGAGCGACTGCTGATGCTGACATCTGGTCCGGACTGAAGGACCTGACAACGATTACGGACATGTCGTCTACTGTCACTGCATATGATTCTCTCACCATTGAAAGAATGGTGGAGGATTATATGAGTGACCGCATCCAAGTAGGCACGTCACACAGTCCGTACTTATACTGGCAGGAAAAAGAGGCAATTTGGAGGCCCTTGCACAAACTGGCTTTATTCTACCTAAGTTGCCCTCCCACAAGTGTGTACTCCGAAAGAGTGTTTAGTGCCGCCGCTCACCTTGTCAGCAATCGGCGTACGAGGTTACATCCAGAAAATGTGGAGAAGATGATGTTCATTAAAATGAATTATAATCAATTCCTCCGTGGAGACATTGACCAGCAGCAATTGCCTCCACAAAGTACACAGGGAGCTGAGATGGTGGATTCCAGTGGGGACGAATTGATAATCTGTGAGGAGGGGGATGTACACGGTGATATATCGGAGGATGATGATGAGGTGGACATCTTGCCTCTGTAGAGCCAGTTTGTGCAAGGAGAGATTAATTGCTTCTTTTTTGGTGGGGGTCCAAACCAACCCGTCATATCAGTCACAGTCGTGTGGCAGACCCTGTCACTGAAATGATGGGTTGGTTAAAGTGTGCATGTCCTGTTTATACAACATAAGGGTGGGTGGGAGGGCCCAAGGACAATTCCATCTTGCACCTCTTTTTTCTTTTCTTTTTCTTTGCGTCATGTGCTGTTTGGGGAGGGTTTTTTGGAAGGGACATCCTGCGTGACACTGCAGTGCCACTCCTAGATGGGCCCGGTGTTTGTGTCGGCCACTAGGGTCGCTTATCTTACTCACACAGTCAGCTACCTCATTGCGCCTCTTTTTTTCTTTGCGTCATGTGCTGTTTGGGGAGGGTTTTTTGGAAGGGACATCCTGCGTGACACTGCAGTGCCACTCCTAGATGGGCCCGGTGTTTGTGTCGGCCACTAGGGTCGCTTATCTTACTCACACAGTCAGCTACCTCATTGCGCCTCTTTTTTTCTTTGCGTCATGTGCTGTTTGGGGAGGGTTTTTTGGAAGGGACATCCTGCGTGACACTGCAGTGCCACTCCTAGATGGGCCCGGTGTTTGTGTCGGCCACTAGGGTCGCTTATCTTACTCACACAGCTACCTCATTGCGCCTCTTTTTTTCTTTGCGTCATGTGCTGTTTGGGGAGGGTTTTTTGGAAGGGACATCCTGCGTGACACTGCAGTGCCACTCCTAGATGGGCCCGGTGTTTGTGTCGGCCACTAGGGTCGCTAATCTTACTCACACAGCTACCTCATTGCGCCTCTTTTTTTCTTTGCGTCATGTGCTGTTTGGGGAGGGTTTTTTGGAAGGGCCATCCTGCGTGACACTGCAGTGCCACTCCTAGATGGGCCCGGTGTTTGTGTCGGCCACTAGGGTCGCTTATCTTACTCACACAGCGACCTCGGTGCAAATTTTAGGACTAAAAATAATATTGTGAGGTGTGAGGTATTCAGAATAGACTGAAAATGAGTGGAAATTATGGTTTTTGAGGTTAATAATACTTTGGGATCAAAATGACCGCCAAATTCTATGATTTAAGCTGTTTTTTAGGTTTTTTGGAAAAAAACACCCGAATCCAAAACACACCCGAATCCGACAAAAAAAATTCGGTGAGGTTTTGCCAAAACGCGGTCGAACCCAAAACACGGCCGCGGAACCGAACCCAAAACCAAAACACAAAACCCGAAAAATTTCCGGCGCTCATCTCTATATTACTACGCATTTTGTGGAACATCCACTGCTTCCTCAGGCTGGTAATTGGAGACAGACCAGAAATGACTATAAGTAGAGAGAGTAAGGTGATCTAATGATGATTGACAGGTCATGTGATTTAATTATAAAGATCTGTCTCAGGTGATCTAATGATGATTTATTATAAAATTCTGTCTAAATAGAGAATCTCAAAACAGAGAGCAAACCTTGTTATTGAGTGAGCAAAATTTTTCATGAAGTCATCAATGTACAAATAAGTGTTATGTTGCCTTGGTGCCTGATTAATACTGGCTTAAACGTCCTTTAATAATTTAATATATTTTTGTTTGTTCCTTGAGGCGGATGTATATTCAGTCAGAGATGTGTCAGTTCTGCTCTAGGTAACATAGTAACATAGTTAATGAGGTTGAAAAAAGACAAAAATGTCTGTCTAGTTCAACCTGTATTATAACAGGTATAGTTCATGCTCTAAAATTTCCCTCCTTTAAACGCTGTAACGATGGATATTTCTTTCCGTTAGGACTTTATCTAATCCATTTTTAAACATATTCACAGAGTCCACCATTACTATCTTATCTGGCCAAATCCTTACTGCCCTTACTGTGAAGAACCCTTTCCTTCAATGTGTATGAAATTTTCTCTCTTCTAATCTCAGGGGGTGTCCGCGTGTCCTGTGTAACAATTGTTTGATAAACAAATCACCTGATAGATTCTTGTATTGTCCTTTTATGTATTTGTAAATATTAATAATGTCCCCTCTCAGCCGCCTCTTTTCCAATGTAAACATACCCAACCTTGTAAGTATTTCCTCATAATCCAGTGCCTCTAACCCCTTGATCAGTTTGGTGGCTCGCCTCTGAACCCTTTCAAGTTACAAGATATCTTTTATGTAGTTTGGTGCCCAGAACTGTACACAGTATTCCAGGAGTGGCTGTACCAATGATTTGTACAGTGGCAGGATTACACTCTCATCCCTTGTCTCAATTATCCTTTTTATGCATGCCAACACCTTATTTGCTTTTGTTGCTGCACTTTGACATTGGATACTGCTACTAAGTCTATTATCGATGAGCACTCCCAATTTTTTTTCAACTACTGTTATCCCCACATTTTCTCCATTTAATTTATAGGCTGCCCGATTGTTCTTAGTCCCAAAGTGCATAACTTTAAATTTTTCTAAATTGAACCTCATTCTCCATTTCTCTGCCCAAACCTCCAGTTTAGATAAGTTGTTCCACAGAGACTCAAGATCCTTGTCTGAATTAATTACTCTACACAGTTTAGTATCATCTGCGACAATTGACACTGCTTTCCAGGCCCACTCCTAGGTCATTAATAAATATGTTTAACAGCAGTGGTCCAAGTACTGAACCCTGTGGTATTCCACTGTGTACTGGGGCCCAGTCAGAAAACATCCCATTAACTACCACTCGCTGTTCCCTGTTATCCTGCCAATTACTTACCCAAGTACAAATAGTGTTTCCTACCCCAAGCTCTCTTAATTTGAAAATGAGTCTCTTATGTGGCACTGTGTCAAAGGCCTTAGCAAAATCTAAAAAAAACACGTCCACTGCTTTACCCTGATCAATATTATCACTCACTTCCTCGTAGAAGCCAATTAAGTTAGTTTGACATGACCTGTCCCTCACAAAATCATGCTGATAACTATTAATAATCTTGGAGGAATCCAAATACTCTTGTATGCTATCCCTTATTATACCCTCCAGTATTTTCCCCAGTATAGATGTCAAACTAATCGGTCTATAGTTACTGGGATGAGTTTTAATACCGTTTTTAAACATTGGGACTACCTCTGCTATATGCCAGTATTTCGGTATCATTCCTGATGTAATTGACTCAGAGAAAATCAAATATAAGGGCCTTGGTAGCTCAGAGTTGAGCTCCATTAGAACCCAGGGGTAAAGTCCATCTGCCCAGGAGATTTATTTATCTTTTTTTTACTTAGTCTCACCCGGACTACTTCCTCATTTAACCAACTACTTAGCAACGGGTCGTTATCAAAGCTTATGCTTTGCACTACTCCCTCCAACAGGTCCTCTCTAGTGAACACTGATGAAAAGAATTTATTCAATAAATCTGCTTTTTGCCTATCATCATTAATCAAGACATCCGACTCGTCCTTTAATGGTCCTATGTTCTCCTTTTTTAACCTTTTTTCCATTTATATACTTAAAAAACTTTTTGGGGTTTGTTTTACTCTCCTTGGCGATTTGTTTTTTTGTTTTCTATTTTAGCTGCTATAATTTCTTTTTTGCATTTTTTGTTACTTTCCTTATAGTACTGGAATGACCCCGCCTTCGCGTCGGATTTAAATGCTTTGAATGCGCGTCTCTTTTTTTTTTTTTTCTTTAACTGAAATATTTTTATTAAAGAAGATTTTCATTACAGATAATACAAGGCATCATGAATACATATAAAGACAATTATGCGTTGATAATAAGTCTGTAATCGTAAATAACAACAATACAAGAAAACAAAACATACATAAAAATTCAAAATAGAAAGGGAAGAGACTAAACAAAAGGGAGGGGGAAAAAAGTAGGGGGAGATGATGCTGGTCCATTACTTCCATGATTCTCAAAAACAGAGGAGGGAGAACTTATTAACCTTTAAGTTAAAGTCTACCGTGGAGCTATACAGGAGGTATAATAGTCAGACCAAGATAACCATTTACGCAAAGGGGATTGTGGGGCTGAAGAGTATTTAAAACACATAGTTTCCATTTAAAAATTGCGGTGGGTAGAAGCTATAATTTTGGACAAGTGCGGGGAATCTGTTTTTTCCCAATATTGAGCTATAGCAGCTCTGGTGACTATAAGAATATGTCCTATAATATATGAGTGTTCGGGAGGTACAGAGGAAGGGAAAAAATGAAGAAATACAATCTCCGGCCGAGGGGGCAAAAGTACCATTGTAACCTTTTCAATCAGATCAAATACTTCTGTCCAGAGCGATCTAACAATAGGGCACGACCAAAATACATGGATCAGTGTACCTTCAAACCCACACTGTCTCCAACAAAATTCAGGCCAGATCCTATGAAGTTTATCCGGAGTGTGATAGAGACCATGTATTAATTTAAACATCATTTCTGAATGGGTAATGCATCTAGACATTTTGAAAATATTCAGAAAAATCTTGTTCCATTCAATATCTGTCCAGAGGATATTAAGTTCCGATTCCTATCTAACTTGGATATGGAGTTTCAAGTCATCGTGTGGGGAAAAGAGAGTAGAATACCACTGGGATATACCGCCTTTGTGACCTGGAGCAGAAAATTTAGATAACACATATGGGGGGGAGAAGGGGGAGAGTGAGGGTCAGTTATGGTTGTTGTTATCCAGTGCCTAATACGCAGATACTTATAGAAGTCCTTTGTCGGTATTGAGTATTGGGCCTGTAGTTGTTGGATGGTTTTAAGCCACGAGATATCATAAAGATCCTTAATCAGTCGAATGCCAAGTTCCTGCCAGTTCTGTAAAGCCAAATCAGGGAGTAGTTTTGAAATTGCCAGCAGGGAGAGATGTGAAGAGGGTAGAGTACATTCACCCAGAGTAGCGATCAATCTATCCCAAACTGTAAGGGAATTAGAAATACTCTTCACAGTTTTAGCATAGGGGGGTCTATGCAGGGGTTTAACCCAAATCAGATCTGGTAGGGGGAAACCCGCACACATATGCCTTTCAATATCCACCCATGGTTTCATGGACTCTGTCTGAAGCCAGTCCTTCAACTGATCAAGGAGACACGCGTGTTGATAAAGTTCAAGATTAGGGAAGGCAAGACCACCACTACCTTTGCATCTAAACAAACAGGCTCTAGCTATCCTGGGTCTTTTACCTTCCAAATAAAGGTAGACATAACAGAATAAAATTTGTTAAGTAGCGTAAGTGGGACCAGATAAGGTATGGCCCTAAACAAATAGAGGATTTTAGGGAGGAGCATCATTTTAATCGAGGAGAGATGTCCCATCCAGGAAATCTTGTAATTTGTCCACTGTTTAGTGAGAGTTGCAAACTGAGCTAGGAGAGGGATATAGTTATCATTTACTGCATTATGAAAACTTGAGGGGATCTTGATCCCTAGATATTGAAGGGAAGAGTCTTACCAGGAGTAGTTATATCTAGATTGTAGGGACTGAAGGGAGGGCTTATCCATGTTGAGTACGAGAGCCTCCGTCTTGGATTTGTTCAATTTATAATAGGAAACAGTGGCGTAGTCTTGGAGAATGTCATGAATAGCTGGGAGAGAAGACTCAGGATTTGTTACAAATAAGAGGATGTTGTCTGCGAATAAGCAAATCTTATGTTGTAAAGGACCTTTATGCACTCCAGTCACTAGGAGAGATGCCCTAATCCTCTCTGCCAGAGGTTCTATCACTAACACAAAAAGTAAGGGTGATAGAGGGCAGCCCTGGCAAGTGCCGTTAGAAATAGGGAAAGGATCGGACAAAAATCCATTACTAAAGACACGTGCTGTAGGCTGTGAATACAAGCGGAGAATATTTTGAAGGAATTGGCCAGAAAAGCCAAACCTAGCAAGAGCCTCAGACATATATAACCAATGAATCCTGTCAAATCCTTTCCCCGCGTCAAGAGAAAGCAGTAATAAGGGCTCTCGGAGTACAGAATGAGCTTCTAATAGAGAGAAAACTCTCTTAGTATTGTCTGGGGCCTGCCGGCCCATAGTAAAACCAACCTGATCTTGATTTATTAAGGTAGGGATCAGCGGGTTCAATCTATTTGCTATCAATTTAGCGTAGATTTTAATATCTGTGTTCAAAAGTGCAATAGGTCTATACTTTGCACAGAGAGACGGATTCTTGCCAGGTTTGGGAATCGTGATTATCTGCGCCTTCAACATTTCACTAGGAAAAGGATTTGTGGAAGCATCGTTATATAGATTAAGAAGAATGGGGGAGAGTGAATCTTGAAATGTAATATAAAAGTTATTAATAAACCCATCTGTGCCAGGGGCTTTGTCCTTTTTGAGAGATTTCAGAGTGGCAGAAATGTCTACATCAGTCCAAGGAGAGCAAATTGCAGAAGCATCTTCGGGAGAAATAGAAGGCAGGTTAATAGAGTCTAGGAAAGACCGTATGCGTTGCAATGAAGGTTTGGGGATGAGAGGATCTTGGTTAAGATTATATAATTTCCTGTAGTAAGAGGCAAATTGGTTAGTGATATCTTTAGAGTTCAAGGACACAGATCCGTCTGAGTTATTCAAACTTTTAATCCTATTAATAATATTTTTCCCCCTAAATTTCCGCACCAACAATTTACTGGCTCTATTACCCAGAGTATAAAATTTTTGGTTCAGAGCGGAAATTGCTCTTTGAACGTTGGAAATATACAAACTGTTAAGTTTCCGCTTAGCCTCAGTCAGGGCAGCAAGTGTAGCGTCATCTCTAGGAGACTGTTTGTGTTTGGCTTCTAGTATCGTCACCTCCAATTCATAAGCTAATCGTACTTCTTGATTACGGCGTGCTATCCGTGCTGTAGCTTGGATAGCAGCTCCTCTCATTACAGCCATAAGGGCGCACCAATGGTTAGAGACAGAGGTATCAGCAGGATCATTAGTTTCCAGATATGAAGACAGAGTCTCTCATAATATAGAGACTCCATCATCGTCTCTCAGAATATAGTCCTGTAACTTCCAAGGACGAGGAAGGGGCCTAGTCGTTTTGTCTGACCAGGACCAAATTAAAGGGGCATGATCAGACCATGAGATCGGTAATATCTTAACAGTAGGGATTGATTGCAGGGACCATTTATCTGTGAGGAGTAAGTCAATCCTAGAGTAAGATTTATGCACAGCTGAATAATATGTGTAGTTCCTTGTACCAATATTCCTAACCCTCCAGGCATCATATAGATCAAATTCCATCAATAAATGTGAAGAGGAAGAGGCTAAAGCCTTGGCAGCATTAGCAAACTGCTTATCAAGTTTTGAGGATTTGTCTAAATGAGGATCGGGAGCTAAGTTGAAGTCGCCCATAAGAAAAACAGCACCCTTCTTGACACTATATAACTTTTGAAAAAAGGTTTTAAGAAAACGGGGCTGATTGGCATTAGGGGCGTAGAGTGAAACCAGAGTAACAAACCTAGATCGTAACTTCCGCACGAGAATCACGTATCTGCCATTGGAATCCACCCACTTGTTCTCCAATTGAAAAGGGCACTACTTATGGAACAGTATACTCCATTTATTTTAAACGGTCTACAAGAAGTATAAATTACTGGATAGTTATTATTGGAGAACTGTGGGGGAGAATGCAACGGGAAATGCGACTCTTGTATAGCCACCACTTCCGCATTTTGATCAGCAAAATATTTCAAAGCTAAACGTCTCTTACGGGGCGAGTTGAGCCCTTTAACATTAAGACTTAGAAATGTAGCCATATGGGAAGGTAGGGCAGTCTACTACGTAAGATAGTGGCGGACATCAGCAGTAATTGTGGAATAATATAATAAACACTTATATAGCATTTAAAAAAAGAAGTCAGAATCAGCATTAAAAAAAAAGAAAATACAGCAATAACAGACAAAACAAAAAACATAACGGGAGAAGAAAACAGAAATAGCATCCATAAAGGAGCTAGAAACCAGGGACGTGCAGTTAGGGGAGGCCCCGATGAATGCAAGCCCCTGTCAGTCCCCCAGATGTGATTGGCCCAGCGGATCCAGTGCTGGATCCGCTGTCCAATCAGTAGCAAGCCCCCTTCCCGGCTGCAGCAGGCGCCGTGGGCTGTGTGGGTGCCCGCTGCAGCCGGTTCCGCTGACTGACACTAGAGGTCATAATTGACCCCTAGAGTCTGAGCGGCGCTACTATGGGAGAGACGTCATGAGTCATGACGTCTCTCCCATAGTAGAGAGGAGCCGGCGGACAGGGACGGAGTCGGAGGACAGCGCAGCAGGAGCGGTAAGTATTGTGTGTTGTGTGTGTATTTTTTCTTTTATGTGTTTTTTTTTCTGGCACAGCGACTGGGGGTACAACTACAAGGGGCACAACTACAGGGGGCACAGCAACTGGGGGCACAGCTACAAGGGGCACAATTACTGGGGGCACAGCCACAAGGGGCAAAGCTACAGGGGGCACAGCGACGGGGGGCACTACAAGGGGCGCAACTATTCGGGGCACTGCTACAAGGGGCACACCTATTGGGGGCAAAGCTACTGTGGGCACAGCTACAAGGGGCACAGCGACCGGGGGCACAACTACAGGGGTCACAACAACTCGGGGCACAGCTACTGGGGGCAAAGCTACAGGGGGCACAGCTACTGGGGGAAAAGCTACAGGGGGCACAGCGACCGGGGGCACAACTACAGGGGTCACAACAACTGGGGGCACTGCTACAAGGGGCACAGCAACTGTGGGCACAACTATAGGGGTCACAACTACTGGGGGAACAGCGACTGAGGGCACAACTACTCAGGGCACTGCTACAAGGGGCACAGCTAGGGGGCACAGCAATTGGGGGCACAATTACAGGGGTCACAACTACTGGGGGCACAGCTACTGGGGGTAAAGCTACAGGGGGCACAGCTACAAGGGGCACAGCAACTGGGACACAACTACAGGGGTCACAACTACTTGGGGCACTGCTACTGGGGGCACTGCTATGGGGGCAAAGCTACTGGGGGCACAGCTAGAGAGGTCACAACTACTGGGGGCACAGCTACTGGGCTCACAACTATTGGGGGCACTGCTCCATCCTCCCAGCCAGCAGCAGCACTCTCTCACCTGTCTGTGCTAACGTCTTTCCGCGTCAGTGAGTGCATAATATTCATTTCTCTCTCTCTCTCTCTCTCTCTCTCTCTCTCTCTCCTCCTGTGGATTACTTCGTTTGTAAGTATAATTTTCATTTTTACAGGTAACCCTATTGGATTCTACTGGACAAGTGGATGTGATCGGCGTGGGATGTAGGTAAGTAATCTCTCTCTCATTTTTACAGGTATCCCTATTGGATTCTACATGGACAAGTGGACGTGACTGGCGTGGGATGTATGTGTGAGTGTGTAAGTGTGTTTTAATAAATTTTTACTTTCACGGTGTGTGTGTTGTGTTTTTATTTGGGTATTTTTGTTATTGTAGAACTACAGGTACCAGCGGGCCAGTTATTTCCCCGCATGCTGGTACTTGAGGTTCTCCAAGTACCAGCAAGCGGGGGAGGCTTGCTGGGCCTTGTATTCCACAACAAAAAACAATATTCTTTTTTTCTACACACTTATGACTATCAGCCCGGCACCCACCGCCCAGGGGTGCTGGGGACAGCCTCGGGCTTCACCCATGGCCCTTGGGTGCCTGGAGGGGGGACCCCTTGATTTAAGGGGTCCCCACTCCTCCAGGGAACCCCGGCCAGGGGTGACTAGTTGGGGGGGTAATGCCACGGCCGCAGGGACCTACATAAATGCGTCCCCCGGCTGTGTCATTATGTCCCTGGCTAGTGGAGCCCGGTGCTGGTTTTAAAAATATGGGGGACCCCTACATATTTTGTCCCCATATTTTTGGAACCAGGACCAGTCTAAGAGCCCAGTGCTGGTTGTCTAAATACGGGGAACCCCTGTCCAATTTTTTTCCAGTATTTAAACAACCAGGACCGGCTCAAAGAGCCCGAGGCTGGTTATACTTAGGAGGGGGGACCTCACGCATTTTTTTTGTTTTTTAACCCATTCAGACCCTTCTCTATTAAGTTAATGGAAGCCCTGGACAACAAAATTGCATTCATGTCCTCCTCCCACTCCCTTCCCAGTCCCAAACACTAATTTTATTTTATTTTATAAAAATGTGCAATATATCACAAGTATACTGAGCAGGCAGGCAGCGGGCATTGGTGGCATCGGACTGAGATGCAAATTAGTGGTGGAGGGCTGGGTCAGTTGATTGTGGGCAAGTTTATAAGCCATTGGCGGTGGCAGTGGGCATCGGCTCAGAGGCAGTAGCGGGCATTGGCTCGGTGGCGGTAGGGGTCATCGGCAGGATCCGGCGGACATTATTGCTGTAGTGCCTCACCAGCCACTGACCTCACCGCACGCCACTGCTAGAAAAACCGTCACAAGGGCATTGTGACGGACAAATACAGGTGGTCGGCAGGTCAGTCATATATACCCACCGCCGCCTCCAGACCATAATATTATTAATAACTAATAATATTATTAATAACTAATAAGACTATGGCCATCCCAGTTTGAGGAGGAGGGACCCTCCTCTGAATAAAAAAAGAGGAATAATATTCAACTAGAAAAACATAACCAAATTACAATATCCAAAAAGAGATATCATCTTCAAGGGCCATCTCGAGAGGCGACAACAAAAATCAAAGTGGTCACCAGAACATAGACATCGGTAAATAATCTAAAGGCAGAGGGATAAAAGAACAATTCTAGTATGACTGACATCTAGCTGAAACATCGGATATACAATGTAAATAACAAAACCAGTAGGGCGGCAGTTATGAGAGCCTATGCATATTAGAAAAATGGAGAAGTCAGATAATATTTAACAGTTGGTCAAAATAAAGAGAACCTCAGCCCGGAACCAATGACCACTCTGGGGTAATCCGTTTCGGTGATGCAGCGGGAGTGGTAGGTGGAATGACGAGAGAAATGTCCCATTTTTTAAGGATTGCAGGACCGTCCTCAGGAGTATGAATAATAGTAGATGTGCCATTACGCAACACTATCAGTTTAGTGGGGAATCCCCATTTATACGGAATTGTAGCTTTTCGTAGGGCTGACGTGATAGCATAAAATGAACGTCTCCTGGCCAAGGTTGCTGAGGACAAATCTGGGAAAAGCTGAAGAGAGTCAAGACAATCCGCCATAGAGTAAGAGGGCATTGGGGCACACAGAATCTTCTCTTTAATGTGGAAGAAATGCACTCTGAGAAAGGTGTCTCATGAGGCTTGGGCAGGTGCCTGCCTGGATTTCGGGAGTCTATGGATCCTGTCAATCAAAAGGTCAGATAGGGAAGCATCTGGTAATAGCTTGCGAAAAAGATCAGTGGCGTAGTCATAGAGGTCAGCATTAGCAACGGAGTCAGGGATGCCTCTTATTTTAATATTGTTTCTTCTCGAGCGATCCTCTAAATCTGTAGTTTTCTCGCGGATGGCGGCGACTTCCTCCTGGAGAGAGTCATGTGCGGTGATCAAGTCATTATGCGATGCCACCAACTCTGTCATCTTGTGCTCAATATGATCCGTTCTATCACCAATTTCAGAGATGTCCGAGCGTAGAGCTTGGATATTAGATTTAAGCTCAGCAGCAATATCAGTTTTGAATGAAGATAGGAGAAAGTGAATAGAACGGAGTGTAACCAGGCCATCCAATGAATCTATATCCTCTTGCGCGACAGTAGCAGCACTGTGCAGGGTTGGTGAAGTTGTCTGAGACGACTGAGGCGTGCCAGACGAGGAAAGGAAAGGACGAGATCTATTTCCAGAAGAGGAGGGTCCAAAGAAATTAACTTGTGGAGCGGATTTGGATTGAGATCCCTTATTTTTTTGGGTGGAGCAGAGCAAGCCCCAGGGGTCCCGAATTGGCACCCGCGGTGGTCCGTCCCCGACTTCCGGTCCAAATTGAGGCCGTGGCTCTAAGGGGCAGGTAGGGTGCAATCCGCAGGAGCTCCTGGAGCGCTCCCCAATTCTGCGGACCTAACCGGTTGCACAGGGCGACAGTGAGGAGGGGAGAGGCAAAAGGAGGACGAGGTAGGGTTAGGGTAGGCAAGGAACGGGTAAATTCTGGAAGTTAAACAGGAGCCCTGAGAAGGCATGTCCGTACCTCAGGCTGTCCAGACCACGCCCCCCATGCTTGTCTCTTTTTATCCATTTGTTCCTTAACCTTCTTATTAAGCCACATCGGTTTGAATTTAGTACTCCTGCATTTGCTGCCATTGGTAATAAACATATAAGTGTACTTGTTGAGCAAAATAGTAAAAGCATCCCACATTTCAGCGGTATTCTTTCCATGAAACAGAATTTCTCAATGTTCTTTCGTGCTTGTTTCAGCAAGTTGAAATTAGTTTTTCTAAAGTTAAAAGTCTTAGTTGGACCCTTATAGCATTGTTTTTGTAAACTGATATCGAATGTGACCATACTGTATTATGATAGCTATTTCCCAAGGTCTCCCCTATTTTAGTATTTGATATTATCTCCACATTATTAGTTAGCACTAGGTCCAGTATAGTCCTAAGTCTAGTTGGTTCTTCGATTACCTGGGACAAGTAGTGGTCTTTTAGCATGTTTAAGAACCCGCTACCCCTAGCTGTATTTACTGTTCTGGTGTTCCAATTTATGTCTGGATAATTAAAGTCCCCAATGATTAGGACCTCCCACAGTCCAGCAGCTTTTTCGATTTGCTGCAAGAGTTGTAACTCATCAGCCACACTAATATCTGGTGGTTTGTAGCATGTCCCTATTAATAGCTTTTTTGTATCTTTCCCTCCACTCGAAATCTCATCCCATACTGACTCTCTTTTTACTAACTCTATTTTCCCATTCACATTCCTGGTGAAGACCAGACACTAATTAGTTTCCAAGCCCCGAATGAACCAGCTACTAGAAGCTAGGTGACTCCATTAATAGAGCACATGATACAAAGGAGGTGATTAGAGTGACATTGGTGAAATAATACAGTGATCAAATTGTGATTTTTCTACCAGTTTCTTAAATACCAGTTTTATTTAAGATGAAATGCACTGGGTTTTGCCTTTAACACAATTGTTATTTTGCAATTGTAGGCAAAGTTGCAGAAAAACAGATTTTGTTTTTTATAAATAGCTATTTCAGAAATAAACTCTATAGTCTACATTTTACTTTGTGTCACTTTTGCAGAAGCATGTTTATTTTTATGTAATTTAATTAGTAAACAGTAACATAAATGTGTTGTTCACTTTTTATCCTGATATTCATTGAAAAGGAAATTATTTTTCAATCTATGGAGGGAATTGATTTGCATATGTTCTCACCCCCACAAGTTAGTGCCTCAATAGCCACACTTTACAGCAGCTCAGACTCACACAATTTATGGCTGTGTACAAAACTGTGAAAATTCACGGTGACATATGCAGTGCCATTGCCGGCATTTCAGCACCACTGCAAAGTCAACTTGTACTCTTTGCCCACAATGTTTTCAGAAACACCTTGACATTTTTATATTTGTATGGTATTTTTATGCTTCTGTATACTGTATCTTTTGATTTATTTTTACATTCAAATTACTTTTTAATCTATAGTGTTTAATAATGATGTTCTCCTCCTTGTGTTTCAGATTTGATTGACAAGCGGAAAATTCTAAATCAAGCAAATTAGTACAAGGATACAAATTATAATGGTTAAAGGAAACAAACACAAATCCTAAAATTATTAAAATCTGATAACTTATAACAATAAAATGTGTATGTTGTTATTATGTGGTTTCTTTTCCTGCTGGTTGTTTAGATTTGTGTTTATGGATATTCATTTTGTGTCAGAAGATCATTGTAGTACATTTTGACCTAGAATATGTAAATATTAAACCAAATGCTACTAAATATTGTTTTTGTAATAACAATTCACTGTTTTATAAAGGATGTAGTTTCACAATAATGGTACAAGGTGAATGATCAAATTTGGAGATTTTCAAGACTTGAATCAATGTAAAATTACAAACGATTTAGAATGTAAGAATTTGTTACATGTTAATGGTGCCAGCATTTAGAAAGAAAAAGTCAAGACAAACAGCAGATTAAGGGGGTTATTCAGACCTGACCACTCCTCTGTGAATTTGCAGAGGTATGCGATAAGAACCGTAAGTCTGCATACGGCTTGTGAAAATCTCAGCAATTGCCGGTGAGCTGCAAATCCGTTCGCAACTCACCCACCATAGAATGATTTTTCCAGTCTGTGCGTAGCCCAGGACCTACTCCTACAGTGCAATAGAATCAGGCTGATCGGGGCCGAAGCTGACGTCACACACCCTCCCTGAAAATGCTTGGCCACTCCTGCGTTTTTCCTGACATTCCCAGAAATTTTTATCCTCTCTATTTTAGAAATATCACACGGAAATTACTTTGCTATCTGCATTGATTAATAGCGACACTAGATTGGTTGTGGGAGAAAAAGCGCACTGAGCTACCCTTATAGGACTATATATATATAAACCGGAGTACAAAGAGAACAAAATATCTTGTAATATATTGATATCCACTTCCTATGGAGGGAGAAGAAACAAAATTCTTAACTAACGAATAGAAAGGCCGGTGGTGCTCCCTGGAGTTGTAAAGAACAGATCACATACTATGCAAAAAGAAAAAAGACAACTCTTTTTCATGGGGCACTCTTATTGATAATCTAAAACTTAACTTTTATTTGTAGAAATTGGACTCACATTAACATACTAACATATAACATACATTAAATTATGATAATATCTGGTGTAACTGGCTAAGTCCCCCGAAATGTCTTCTTATAAAGTCCTTCTCACTGAATGAATTACGGTCAACTAATTATTAGAAATCGTCTACAATTATTACTGTAAATGAATCATTGAAAAAACATCAATCTATGGCCTGCTGCCAAAAACAAGGTTGATTTATATGTTATAGCTACTATTGAGCCTCCGAATATATATCAAAATAAATTAATACAAATTATACGGTTAAACTTCTTGACCAGTCACCAGTGTACAGATGTTTAGCCATGTGCTAGTGTTTAAACAGTTGTATACTGTAGAGAAGGAAAAAATGTCAGAAGGAAGACGGGGAAGATTAGGTGACTAGATGCCTGGTTTCTGCTTTTGGAAATCTGCTCAAAAGCATCGAATTTCCAATGAGAGAACCATCTGGAGCATATGCACCAACCCCAAGACCTGTATCTGCTGTTAACTTTTTATTGCCCAATTAAGGGCAAAGTTAATGAGAGTGCAGGGGAGAGGTCCCTACCCAGTATTTAACACTTATTTTGCTAATTTGATATAAGCCCATTTGAAAATTAATAATAATAATTGAAAAATTAACAATAATTATTGGTTTAAATCGTTGATTACTACTTAATATTTCCACTTGTTCTCAAAATAGATCTGTAACATCCATGGAATACGCTCTACCAATAGAGACAGATCGACATCCTTATATGTTGACATAGGATACAGATGTTATATTTAAATAATTATCTCTATGAAATACAGATTTCATCTGCGGTAACATCCAGGATGTCTACTGTCCTCAATCATGTCAGACGACATCGAATTGAGGATGAGAGAGTCCTTTGGGTGTTTGTGCAAAATGAAAAAGGGTGCTTCTGCTGTCGGTATCTCAGAAAGAGTTAAGCCGATGAGAGAGCACTGAAATAAGAGAATAATAGGAATAAGAATAATAAGAGGAAAGATCAAATGATCATGTGATAAATATGAATATATCTAAGTGAGTGTATCCATAGCATGTATCTTTAAATAACCAAGTATCAAGCCATTATGTCCCCGTATAATTAATTTTAAACTGTGGTAAGTAACAGCCAATCTTCTCACAGACAGGGGTCAAATAGGTTGGATAAGTGTTAATATATTAAACTCGGTACATATATAGTGAAAGTATCACAATTACATCGTATTTGTGGAATTATCTAAGTAGTATAATTACATAATATTTGTAATGATATCAAATTTGCATCTTATTTGCAGGCGGCGTCTTACGTGCACATCACCAGAATAGCATACCTATAGATTGGAGATTCAATTGTCCTAATTTCTTGTATACATTCTCATATTAAACATGAAAGGCATGTCTCCATTAATTACTATGCTATTTACTGCTATATAAAATAACATCAAGTAAAAAGTACAAATGATAATAATTTCTACTTATCTGCTGCAAATTCTCTTCGGTCAAATAGTATGTATATCCTCAGATATAATTGACACGGTACTCCCCGATTGTATTGTAGGTATATTTTCTCAGTTTAACCTACTACTGCTGAATATTAGAGATTATTTGTCACACGAGAAGTCAGGTATGGTAGTCCAATATTTCACCCACTGATCCAATCACATCTATGAGGGCCGTTGCAGTGACCTGAATAGCCCTCACTGCCAGACGTTTAAAAGGCAGATATTATGGCAGTAAAGCTCTACTCATAGCCAGTCATAAGGGTATGTAAATCCGCTGCTAGTAGCATGCGGCTCACCGCTGCCTACCGAATTTGTGTAGAGAGGCGAACACCCGTCACTTCAGAATATTTCAGAACGGGTCTAATCGTGGTAATAAGTCTCCTCTTACTATCGGTCAGAGCTGTGTGTGAAGCCACTGCCAGCAGCATGCGGTTTACCGCTAATCGCCGATTCTATATAGAGAGGCAGCAGCCGTCGCTAAGGAATATTTTAGCGGATCTGTGTAGAGAGGTAGCTGCCGTCACTTCAAATTATTTCAGGACGGGTCTGGTAATAGTAATCAGTCTCCTCTCATTTTCAATCAGAGCAGTGTGTAAAAGCCGCTGCCAATAGCGTGTAGCTCACCGCTGGTCGCCGGGTCTAATACAGAGAGGCAGCAGCCGTCGCTTGAAATGTTTCAGCGGATCGCTAGTCGTCGGGTCCGTATAGAGAAGCAGCAGGAGCAGTGAAGGTGACGTGCATGTGCGCCGTACATCCGACATGCATGTTTCACCTGGGCGGCTTCGTCAGGGATTGTGGTGCTCTACCTACTGGCTGTGATATTTACCTGAACAGGTATCTCTCCTTTGGCCAATCATAACATATCTCTGGTTTGTACCAATAGAAACAGATCAGATTGAATCATGGGATATGTAGTTTCCATTAATAAACCAATTCAATGACTTAGTATAAGCTGTAACTCAAAACAGCCAAAGAGATCGTGATTATAAATAAATTAACACATAATAATGAAGGACAAAATAATTACAATGAAATATACCCACAACAACCAATTACACTGATAAATCATGATGTGAATAGATAAATAAAAGAAAAGAAGAAATAATAAATTAAAAAATAATAATATAAAAATAAATATAAATAAAACTGTGTATTTATTAAGTGAAACTTTTAATTAGTTGATTAATTGACAAATAATTAACAAAATCTGTAAATATAAACCAGATATAGGCTAAATAAATCAACTAATATAGTAAACCTTTAGTTTGTAATAATAATATTATTTAATTATATATCTTCTACTTATATAAATTATTTTATTGTGAAAATTATAAAATGGGGGAATAAAGGGAAGAGGGAAGGGGAAAGAAAGAGAGAAAAAAGGACCTAACAAGTGTAAATTACTGGTAAAGTGATGATATTAAATTGGGAACATTGGTGCTAAACAAGAGGAATGACCTAAATAATATTATGACTAGTAGATGGTGTACAAAAGCAACACGTGCAAGAGTGGATTATAGTAATAATAATAATATAAATATAAAAATAAAAGACATTTTTTATTTAAATAATATAAAATGTGATAGATAAGATCCTTTGGCATATAAGGTTGTAGTGTAAAAAAATTAAGAAAAATTTAAAAATGAAGAATTGAAGATTTAATGAAATGCTCAAAAATTTTGATTTTCATTCAGCCCATCCGGACTCAAAGTTCCTAATCTGAATATCCATTTGCTCTCTTGTTGTAGGAGAGTCCTGTTAAGATTACCTCCCCTAATTCCCAAACGGATTTTCTCAAGTCCAAACACCGTCAAACTCTTACAATTATCTCCATGTTTATTGTGCATATGTCTTGCTACAGGAGAAAGTTTTTTCATCTTATTCAAGTCTGAAATGATGTTTCTTATATTGCCGACATGTTCCAAAACTCTCTGTTTGAGTGCTCTTGAAGTCATTCCTACATACTTCATTCCACATTCGCATTGTAGACAGTATATTACTCCTATGGCGTTACAATTGATAAAAGATCTAATCTCTACCTTATTTCCTCGCCGGTCAAAAGTATATTTTGTCTTGACCATATACTGGCACGCCTTACAATTTCCACACGGGAAGGACCCAGTTGTTGTAGGTGTCCTTCTAATCGATCTTTCAAAATGGCTATCCACAAGAATATCTCTCAAGTTTTGAGACCTCCTCCAGCTCATGGCTGGTTTGATGTCCAATTTTTTACTCAAGTCTCTGTCGGTATGTAGGACTGGCCAGTGGTGTTGCGTGATATTCACTATCTCATGCCACTCATGGCAAAAGTCACCTACAAATCTGATCTGATTCATTGTATTGGACTTGACTTTATTCTTAGAAAAGATCAAATCCTCTCTTGGAACTCTAGATGTTAAATAGATTGCCTTTTTTATGCTTCTATTACTATACCCTCTTTCTCTAAGGTTTTACATGCTTCCCAAGATCCACAAAAACAGCGACCTTCCACCAGGCCGACCTATAGTCTCTGGAATAGGTGAGCTAAGTGAACAAGCTAGTGTCTTTTTGGACCTTCGTCTAAGGGAACATGTGGTAAGCTTACCCTCTTATGTTCAGGATACATCTGATGTCTTACGTAAAATTCAAGGCATCAAGGTGGAAAAAGGACATCTTCTAGTCTCCCTGGATGTAGAATCGTTATATACGAGCATTAATCATCAAGTAGGATTGGCAGCAGTACAGTATTTCTTACAAATGAAGGATACTGAGGATTTTAATGCTTTTCTGGTCGATCTATTAAAATTTGTTCTTACAAAAAATTCCCGTGTGGAAATTGTAAGGCGTGCCAGTATATTGTCAAGACAAAATATACTTTTGACCGGCGAGGAAATAAGGTAGAGATTAGATCTTTTATCAATTGTAACGCCATAGGAGTAATATACTGTCTACAATGCGAATGTGGAATGAAGTATGTAGGAATGACTTCAAGAGCACTCAAACAGAGAGTTTTGGAACATGTCGGCAATATAAGAAACATCATTTCAGACTTGAATAAGATGAAAAAACTTTCTCCTGTAGCAAGACATATGCACAATAAACATGGAGATAATTGTAAGAGTTTGACGGTGTTTGGACTTGAGAAAATCCGTTTGGGAATTAGGGGAGGTAATCTTAACAGGACTCTCCTACAACAAGAGAGCAAATGGATATTCAGATTAGGAACTTTGAGTCCGGATGGGCTGAATGAAAATCAAAATTTTGGAGCATTTCTTTAAATCTTCAATTCTTCATTTTTAAATTTTTCTTAATTTTTTTACACTACAACCTTATATGCCAAAGGATCTTATCTATCACATTTTATATTATTTAAATAAAAAATGTCTTTTATTTTTATATTTATATTATTATTATTACTATAATCCACTCTTGCACGTGTTGCTTTTGTAGTACACCATCTACTAGTCATAATATTATTTAGGTCATTCCTCTTGTTTAGCACCAATGTTCCCAATTTAATATCATCACTTTACCAGTAATTTACACTTGTTAGGTCCTTTTTTCTCTCTTTCTTTCCCCTTCCCTCTTCCCTTTATTCCCCCATTTTATAATTTTCACAATAAAATAATTTATATAAGTAGAAGATATATAATTAAATAATATTATTATTACAAACTAAAGGTTTACTATATTAGTTGATTTATTTAGCCTATATCTGGTTTATATTTACAGATTTTGTTAATTATTTGTCAATTAATCAACTAATTAAAAGTTTCACTTAATAAATACACAGTTTTATTTATATTTATTTTTATATTATTATTTTTTAATTTATTATTTCTTCTTTTCTTTTAATTATCTATTCACATCATGATTTATCAGTGTAATTGGTTGTTGTGGGTATATTTCATTGTAATTATTTTGTCCTTCATTATTATGTGTTAATTTATTTATAATCACGATCTCTTTGGCTGTTTTGAGTTACAGCTTATACTAATTAATTGAATTGGTTTATTAATGAAAACTACATATCCCATGATTCAATCTGATCTGTTTCTATTGGTACAAACCAGAGATATGTTATGATTGGCCAAAGGAGAGATACCTGTTCAGGTAAATATCACGGCCAGTAGGTAGAGCACCACAATCCCTGACGAAGCCGCCCAGGTGAAACATGCATGTCGGATGTACGGCGCACATGCACGTCACCTTCACTGCTCCTGCTCCTTCTCTATACGGACCCGACGACTAGCGATCCGCTGAAACATTTCAAGCGACGGCTGCTGCCTCTCTGTATTAGACCCGGCGACCAGCGGTGAGCTACACGCTATTGGCAGCGGCTTTTACACACTGCTCTGATTGAAAATGAGAGGAGACTGATTACTATTACCAGACCCGTCCTGAAATAATTTGAAGTGACGGCAGCTACCTCTCTACACAGATCCGCTAAAATATTCCTTAGCGACGGCTGCTGCCTCTCTATATAGAATCGGCGATTAGCGGTGAGCCGCACGCTGCTGGCAGCGGCTTCATATACTGCTTTGATTGGCAGTGAGAGGAGACTTATTATTCTTACCAGACCTGTCTTGAAATAATTTGAAGTGACGGCTGCTACCTCTCCACACAGATCCGATGAGCATCGGTAAACCGCATGCTGCTGGCAGTGGCTTCACACACAGCTCTGACCAATAGTAAGAGGAGACTTATTACCACGATTAGACCCGTTCTGAAATATTCTGAAGTGACGGGTGTTCGCCTCTCTACACAAATTCGGTAGGCAGCGGTGAGCCGCATGCTACTAGCAGCGGATTTACATACCCTTATGACTGGCTATGAGTAGAGCTTTACTGCCATAATATCTGCCTTTTAAACGTCTGGCAGTGAGGGCTATTCAGGTCACTGCAACGGCCCTCAAAGATGTGATTGGATCAGTGGGTGAAATATTGGACTACCATACCTGACTTCTCGTGTGACAAATAATCTCTAATATTCAGCAGTAGTAGGTTAAACTGAGAAAATATACCTACAATACAATCGGGGAGTACCGTGTCAATTATATCTGAGGATATACATACTATTTGACCGAAGAGAATTTGCAGCAGATAAGTAGAAATTATTATCATTTGTACTTTTTACTTGATGTTATATTATATAGCAGTAAATAGCATAGTAATTAATGGAGACTTATGCCTTTTATGTTTAATATGAGAATGTATACAGGAAATTAGGACAATTGAATCTCCAATCTATAGGTATGCTATTCTGGTGATGTGCACGTAAGACGCCGCCTGCAAATAAGATGCAAATTTGATATTATTACAAATATTATGTAATTATACTACTTAGATAATTCCACAAATACGATGTAATTGTGATACTTTCACTATATACGTACCGAGTTTAATATATTAACACTTATCCAACCTATTTGACCCCTGTCTGTGAGAAGATTGGCTGTTACTTACCACAGTTTAAAATTAATTATACGGGGGCATAATGGCTTGATACTTGGTTATTTAAAGATACATGCTATGGATACACTCACTTAGATATATTCATATTTATCACATGATCATTTGATCTTTCCTCTTATTATTCTTATTCCTATTATTCTCTTATTTCAGTGCTCTCTTATCAGCATAACTCTTTCTGAGATACCGACAGCAGAAGCACCCTTTTTCATTTTGCACAAACACCCAAAGGACTCTCTCATCCTCAATTCGATGTCGTCTGACATGATTGAGGACAGTAGACATCCTGGATGTTACCGCAGATGAAATCTGTATTTCATAGAGATAATTATTTAAATATAACATCTGTATCCTATGTCAACATATAAGGATGTCGATCTGTCTCTATTGGTAGAGCGTATTCCATGGATGTTACAGATCTATTTTGAGAACAAGTGGAAATATTAAGTAGTAATCAACGATTTAAACCAATAATTATTGTTAATTTTTCAATTATTATTATTAATTTTCAAATGGGCTTATATCAAATTAGCAAAATAAGTGTTAAATACTGGGTAGGGACCTCTCCCCTGCACTCTCATTAACTTTGCCCTTAAATGGGCAATAAAAAGTTAACAGCAGATACAGGTCTTGGGGTTGGTGCATATGCTCCAGATGGTTCTCTCATTGGAAATTCGATGCTTTTGAGCAGATTTCCAAAAGCAGAAACCAGGCATCTAGTCACCTAATCTTCCCCGTCTTCCTTCTGACATTTTTTCCTTCTCTACAGTATACAACTGTTTAAACACTAGCACATGGCTAAACATCTGTACACTGGTGACTGGTCAAGAAGTTTAACCGTATAATTTGTATTAATTTATTTTGATATATATTTGGAGGCTCAATAGTAGCTATAACATATAAATCAACCTTGTTTTTGGCAGCAGGCCATAGATTGATGTTTTTTCAATGATTCATTTACAGTAATAATTGTAGACGATTTCTAATAATTAGTTGACCGTAATTCATTCAGTGAGAAGGACTTTATAAGAAGACATTTCGGGGGACTTAGCCAGTTACACCAGATATTATCATAATTTAATGTATGTTATATGTTAGTATGTTAATGTGAGTCCAATTTCTACAAATAAAAGTTAAGTTTTAGATTATCAATAAGAGTGCCCCATGAAAAAGAGTTGTCTTTTTTCTTTTTGCATAGTATGCATTGATTAATATACAGAAGTGCTTTCTTGCTGTTTCTAAACTGGATATAGTTATTGGTTGAATTTGCACAGTTGAAGAAAGGCTTATTTTTGCTGTATGATACCTCAAACCTGCAGGAAGAAATATACGTGTTACATCTTTTCAAACCCTCCTTAATTTATGCAATTACATCTAGATGTATACGTCTGCAGTTTATGATAGTTGGAGGTAATCATTTTAAACATCTGGGACAAAGAAAGACGTGTGTATCTGATATATGAACTTGGAATGATATTTGCAAACCTTTATTGAGGCATACCAATTACTGGCTAGGGATAATTTGAGAACTAGTGATCATTAGACTACACCAGGTGTGCAATATACTGTATATGTGCTGTCACTTGGTGAGAGGTGATATCATTCAGCTCAGCAGTAGTAATCAATTGATAATTAATTAATTGAGGATATATAAACAAACTAATCACTGTGTTACTCACAGCCTTACAATCTGCTTATATCAACATACTCTCCCAGTTTATTATAGGTTGAGTATCCCTTATCCAAAATGCTTGGGACCAGAAGTATTTTGGATATCGGATTTTTCCGTATTTTGGAATAATTGCATACTATAATGAGTTATCATGGTGATGGGACCCAAGTCTAAGCACAGAATGCATTTATGTTTCATATACACCTTATACACACAGCCTGAAGGTCATTTTAGCCAATATTTTTAATAACTTTGTGCATTAAACAAAGTGTGTCTACATTCACACAATTCATTTATGTTTCATATACACCTTATACACACAGCCTGAAGATCATTTAATAAAATATTTTTAATAACTTTGTGTATTAAACAAAGTTTGTGTACATTGAGCCATCAGAAAACAAAGGTTTCACTATCTCGCTCTCACTCAAAAAATTCCGTATTTCGGAATATTCCGTATTTCGGAATATTTGGATATGGGATACTCAACCTGTACTACATTTCAGACTTTGATTTATGGGAAACACTGTTGCTATACAATTATCTTCATAGTAGCTAATATATTCCCTTCAAGAGATAGAAGTAAGCTTGTATCAATCTCGCTATTTTCATCCAAACAGTTACACCATCACAAATATATGTTGAGGTGAAATTCTTACAGGGAGCCGCAGGTATTAGATTACCTAAAAAGATCAGAATTTATAATTAGATCTTAAGGATTTACCTGGAATAGATAACTAATACCACAATGCTATTTAATTAATTAGTAATTAATACCATAAATACCATCCATTAATTTTCTTTTCTTTTATATTTTCGCATTACTCACACATACTTACAGTAATTCAAATTGCTCTTTTAAATAAAAAAATGTTTTTGGCATAATAGAGTATAAGTAATGGCCCCCAATTATGAAATTCTGAGTCATTAAAGGGGCACTACAAACTTATTACTCAGCTTTTTTTACTCTTAGGCTACCAAATTATCGTCCTTATACCTGTTACTTATTTTAGAAATATATGAATAAAAATTAAGTTTCTCATACGTCCTAGAGAATGCTGGGGACGACATCAAGACCATGAGGAATAGACGGGATCCGCAGGAGACATGGGCACTCTAAAGACTTTTCATTGGGTGTGAACTGGCTCCTCTATGCCCCTCCTCCAGACCTCAGTTTTAGAAATGTGTCCAGGTCGACTGGATGCACTCTGAGGAGATCTACTGAGTTTCTCTGAAAAGACTTATGTTAGGTTTTTTATTTTCAGGGAGATCTGCCTGCATCAGACTCCCTGCTTCGTGGGACTGAGAGGGCAGAAGCCGAACCAACTACCACAGAGTTTCATGGCTCTGCTTCTGGCTGACAGGACACCATTAGCTCCTGAAGGGAACTGAACGCTAGCCGTGTCTAGATGCTCACTCCCACAGCACGCTGTCACCCCCCTCGCAGAGCCAGAAGTCAGAAGACAGGTGAGTATGAGAAGAATGATCTTCTATAAAGTAAGTGACGGCTGAGGTGCGGCGCGGATGGCGGGAGCGCAGCGCGCCATTGCTGCCCACACACACAGGCACTGCAGGGTGCAGGGCGGGGGGGGGGGCACCCTGGGCAGCAAGAAAAATACCTCAAATTGGCTAAGAGGGGGCATAAGATGCCACTGGCACAGCCCTACCCCCGCCAGTATAAATAATAGGTCATACACTGAGTGTAAGGACACGCCATTGTGGGGGCAGAGCTTATTCCTCAGGCAGCCAGCACACTACTCAGCGCCATTTTCTCTCTCTCCTCAGGCTGTAGAGAACACGCTGGTCCTCTCCTCCACTTCTGACAAGTACACGGTGCTATAAAAGGGGGGCACAAAGCGATTGTGGTGCATTTGATAGTGTATATTACTATTTAAAAGCGCTTTTGGGCTGTGGACATACTGTGTTCACAGGCAATACTGGCGCTGGGTTTGTGAACTGGCTGCTCCTATCCTGTGTCCCTCTGACAGATTTTACTGTGGGTCTGTCCCCAAAATAAGTCCCAGTGTGTCTGTGAGTGTGGTGTACACGTGTGAGGCATGTCTGAGGCAGGGAGTTCCTCCCCGGAGGAAGCCATTTGAGGGACACAGTTGTAATATGGTGGCGCTACCGGCCAGTACCAGATTAAGGTCCACATGGGCCTGGAGCTGAAATTTATGAAGGGCCTATTGTGTGCCTCGCCAGGAGGTGTGACAAGCGCTGCGTTGGTGTGACCAGTGTGGTGTGGTTTACAAAGTGGGTGTGGCCTGTGCTGTGTGTGTCGCTATCCCCGTGGAGGTCATAGCTAGTGCCTACCTTCAACTACTTAAGTGAAGATATAACAACAAAAAGTTTGTGACCATATATACAGATCCATCAGTGACCGCCATATGATACAGACAGCATCACAGTGACCACCATATAATACAGAGACCATTGCAGTGACCGCCATATGACACAGAAAGCTTTACAGTGTCGCCATATGATACAGAGAGTATTGCAGTGAACATCATATAATACCAAGAGCATCGCAATGACTGCCACATAAAAAAGATAGAGTAACAGTGTCCACATTAGAGAGCATCCCAGTGACTAACATGTAATACACAAAGCATTCAAATGACCTCCACACACTAAAGAACATTATAATAAATGCCATATTATATAGAGAGCTCCAACCACCACCATAAAATACAAAGGACACCACTCCCATGGGGTAAAACTGAGAGGAGATGACTTTGAGGAGACAAGTGTGAGGATAGGAACAGAGATCTGAGGCATAGGTAGTCTAGGAGATTGCTAGACTGGGTGTTGCTATAGATGTGAGCAGGTCTCTGGATGAAATGACACTGTGTAGAGGTGAGGGTCTCTGGATGAAAGGATAGAGTGTAGGGATGATGGTACCTGGATGTATGGACAGGGTGAGGGTACCTGGGTGTAGGAACAGGGTGTGGGTATTGGGATGCAGGGACATGGTGTAGGGGTGAATGTACCTGGATGTAGGAACAAAGTGTGGGTACTGGGATGCAGGGACATGGTGTAGGGGTGAGGGTACCTGGATGTAGGAACAGGGTGTGGGTACTGGGATGCAGGGTCAGGGTGTAGGGGTGAGGGTACCTGGATGTAGGAACAAGGTGTAGGTACCTGGATGTAGGAACAGGGTGTGGGTACTGGGATGCAGGGTCAGGGTGTAGGGGTGATGGTACCTGGATGTAGGAACAGGGTGTGGGTACTGGGATGCAGGGACAGGGTGTAGGGGTGAGGGTACCTGGATGTAGGAACAAGGTGTGGGTACCTGGATGTAGGAACAGGGTGTGGGTACTGGGATGCAGGGTCAGGGTGTAGGGGTGAGGGTACCTGGATGCAGGAATAGGGAGTGAGTACTGGGATGCAGGGACAGGGTGTAGGGGTGAGGTTATTAGGATGCAGGGAGAGGATGTAAGGGTGAGGGTATCAGGATACAGCGACAGATTGCCGGGGTAATGGTACCTGGATGGAGGGACAAGGTGTAGGAGTTATGGTATCTGGATGCAGGAACAGGGTGTAGGGATGACTGTATTTAGATGCAGGGACAGGGTGTAGGGGTGACGGTACCTGGATGCAGGTACAGGGAGTAGAGGTGAGTCTATCAGGACGTAGGGACAGGGTGCAGGGGTGATGGTACTGGGATGCAGGGACATGATCTAGGGGTGACGGTAGCTGGAAGCAGGGACAAGGTATAGGGGTGAAATAAATGGAGGGACAATACAAAGCTCCTATAGATCACCCTGATAAGTGCCATAGGCTGCCTGTGCACAGCTGCGTGTAGTGGTTTAACTCAGACCATCATGTTAGAGGGTCCCCGGACAAATGACTAGGGAAACTGAAGCACCTCTGATAATTGGGCTCTTACCCACTCTGCCAGCAGCAGGTGGTCTTTGCAAGAGCTCAGGAATTCCTTTCCTGGGAAGATATCTAAATTCAATGCACAAAATGGTAAGCTGCTCAATCAGATTGTGATGTCACTCAGGTGCTAAAAGGGAGGGGTAATTCTGTGTAGGAAAAAACTATGTGTTCCCTAATGCACACCGAGTGTTGATCGGCCTGGGGGCTTAACCCTATATCTGCAGATATACGCAACTAAGATCTCCCCCAGTGATGGAGAAGCCTTGTCGATCGGCCTGGGGGCTTAACCCCATATCTGCAGATATACGCAACTAAGATCTCCGTATTATCTGAGTATTATGTAGTAATATTTTTCACTCGGTGTGCATTAGGGAACACATTGTTTTTTCCTACACAGAATTACCCCTCCCTTTTAGCACCTGAGTGACATCACAATCTGATTGAGCAGCTTACCATTTAGTGCATTGTATTTAGAGAGGCATGGATGGGTCAGCATTAGGAGGGATTGCTAACTCCAGAGTGCCATAGGAGAAGCTAGGGGTATCTCCAGGTAAGCTGGCTCTCAGATGCTGTAGGAGCCATTACCATGTGGCCTTACACTGGGAATTTAACCCAGATATATTTGTAATTATTTATGGGGTGGGTGTGGGGTGCGGTGGCCCCTGTGTCGGTATGGCTGGGCTGCTTCAGGTCGGCACACCCTAACACTTTATTAACACTTATGATTTTCCCTATCACTTTGTATATATTTTTGTATTATTTTAATCACACCACTTGCATAGCACTTCTGTGCTTCTTATTAACCCTTATTAATTCTCACCTGTGTGCTGACCTGGGGTAGCCGACCTGTGCCGACGTTATGGGGTCCTGCACCCCGGACCCATACCTAGTATTAGGGACCCCCAGTGACGGAGAAGCCTTGTCGATCGGCCTGGGGGCTTAACCCTATATCTGCAGATATACGCAACTAAGATCTCCGTATTATCTGACTATTATGTAGTAATATTTTTCACTCGGTGTGCATTAGGGAACACATTGTTTTTTCCTACAAGATATCTAAATTCTCAGATGGCAGATTGGGTTGCCCAGGGCTGCTCCAGGGTCGTCCACTGAGGTCAGTGTCAGACTGGGGCATCAAGGGCTTACAGAGGAATGCAATGGCAGGGGCCCACTGAAGGGACATAACCAGCCTTAGGTAAGTGTGGCCATCAATAGGAGGGGTGTGGTCAACCCACATTATAATATAAATATTCTGTGCCCCTTTTATCAGATTAACATTAACCGGCGAACTCGGACGACCTTACATCCCTTCCCATAGTTTACACATAACGGGAAGAATACAATTGCAAGTGATATTCTCATTCCCGCAAATTAGTACTTTATGCCTTCTGCGACTTGTACAATTTTGTAAGCAGCTTTTTGGGTCTGCGTGCAAAATTGTTAAAATTCGGGGAGGGAGTGTGCCATGAATGGTGCAAGATGCAGTGCCATTACTGCCGTCTCCACACCACTACAACAGGCAACTTGCACCGTTAGCCCGCAGTAGGACTGACCCCTAAGCTAGAGATAGTGTACATACATAGTATACATATACATGGTGTACATAAACATAGTTAACATACCTAGATTAAGGGGGGAATTCAATTGTTGCTCCATTTGGGCACGCTGAGCCGTGGGAAGATACATTTCAGCTCGTAGCCGGCAGTGTGGCAAGCTGAAGTGTGTGAAAAGTGACCCGTTTCAGCGTGCAAACAGCACCTTTCACGTCACGCCCAGCATTTTGGGTGGGTTTAGCAATTTTATGTGGCTAAACCTGGCCTGTCTGGGCGAGATTAGTGAATTAAAAATAAAACTATTGAATTTCGCCCCGCGATCTCCCATAATTTTAGACGGGAGAATAGGTGTGCAAAACAATTTGAGTCTCCTCCACAGTGTACATAATAACATATACAGTATCCATATGTATAGTATATGTGCATATACATGGTATGGGATGCAGTCACTGGGATCCCGGCAGCCGGTCACGCAGACACAACCCCACAGTATACATGTACAGTATATATACAGCAGGGATTGGCAATGTCCAGCCCTCCAGGTGCTGTGCAATTAAATATCTCAGCATGTCCTTTAACAGTTATAGTTTGCCCTAACAGCAAATCTGTGGCAATGCATGCTGGGATGTATAGTTAAACTGTAGCTGGAGTGCTGAACATTGCCTACTCAATATACAGTGTACATATATATATATACCTATATATTATGCATATGTATACATGGGATCAGTACGAGATCCCGGCATTTGGTATACCGGCGGTCAGAAGACCGACGCTGGGAGCCCAACAGCCGGGATCCCGACGGCGAGTGCAGTGTGTCCGCTCGCCACGCTTCGGGCCCGGTGGCGACCTCTGCTCGCCACAGGGTTCTGCTCCCCTCCGGGTGGTGGCGTGGACCACCACCCAAGAGGGGTAACCAGCCGGCGGTTGGGAATCCTACCGCCGGTATTTCAGCTGGTGTCGGGATTCCAGCGTTGGTACCTCGGGATCCAGACAGGCGGTCAATTGACTGCCTCCGGGATACATAGTAGTATATGGGGATACGTTCAGCATGCCGGTGGTCAGGATGCCGTCACTCCAAATCCTGGTGCCAGAATCCCGACATGCGGCCGGAATCAAGATCGTAAGTATGCTGGGGACTCTTAGGGTTAGGTCATGGAGGGAGGGGCTAGGTTTAGGAGCCACCGGGGAGGGTTAGGCTGCAGGGGGGCTGTGAGAAGGGGAGGTTAGGTTTACGCACCACTGGGGAGGGTTAGGGTTAGGCTGCGGGAAGGGATGGTTAGGGGGGTTGGTGGGGAAGGCAATTATAGTTACCGAACCCCTGTCGACATCTTCTCCATCGGGATGTCGCTGTCAGTTTTATGACTGCCAGCATCCCAAACGCTGGTAAAATGTATCACACCCAGCATATGTTTCCAGTGTACATAAACATTATCTACAGTATACATAGAATGCATGTTTACATTTACATAGCATAAATACCAATACAAAATGCATATACATAGTACAGTATGCATACACAAATATAGTATACATACCTATAAATAGACTATATATAGTTTACATAATGTGCCTGCAGATACAGTGTACATAGGGTGTAGTATGGTATGCCGGCAGCCAGGCTCCCGGCGGACAGCATACCGGCACCGGGATCCTGACCGCCGGCATACTGACAGCTGGGCGAGCGCAAATGAGGACCTTGCGGGCTCGCTACACTCGTCATGCTATTTATTCTCCCTCCAGGGGGGTCGTGAATCCCCAAGAGGGAGAAAAGTTGTCAGTATGCCGGGTGTCGGTATGCCGGCGCCGGTATACTGTGCGCCAGGATCCCAACAGCCGGCAAACTGAAGACCACCCTGTACATATATAGAGTATGTGTATATATATCTGCATGCACATGGAGCTGCTCTCATCTAGTGCGGCTCTATCATATAGGTGCACTCCCGGCGGGACTAGGCGATCCGGCCGCCTAGCCCCGCCGGGAGTGAACAGAGACGCTCCCATTCTTGTGAATGGGGTGCGTGCGTGTCACGGACGCGCCTGGGCGCAGACGGAGCCATGAATAGCGTGGCTCCATCTGTATGTTAAATATAGTTAAGCATGAAAGTGTGTCGGCACTCAATTCCACAGCTCTCCAATATTGCCTGGGTGCCCTCCCACGTGTTGCTCAACGAATAAAAACATATAAACAGGCTGATTTGTTTCTATATATATATTTACAAATATAGCACACAAACACATGGTATACACGTACATAGAATATACACACAGTATATACATATTATATATAGCTATACATACTGTAGAAAAGGCAGCCGGGAGGGAGGGGGTTACACAAGGGGCTGCTACATCCAGGGGATAAGGCTATAAGGAACATGTAGGCTCTGGGGAGAAGAGGGGGAGGGGCCTCGCTTATTACAGTGATTACTCTGTACAGTGCTATACACATACAGTACATAGTATGTGACACACTGACACTACACTTACCATTTGTGCCGTGTTAGTGTTGAGCTTCAGCCCTCAATTTCATGCAGAGTCAGACTAGCAAGCCTCCTGTCTGGGAACGGTGTGGGGTTGTCTGTGCTACGATTGGCTGAGTGACTGAGTGATTTCTCCGAGCAGGAATCTCCTCAGCGTTACATTAGCAGGCCAGTCCACTGTACGCAGCACAGCAGCAGCTGCTAAAGTAGTGACTGCTGTATACAGCTTCACCCTGGCAGTCATCAGCCGACCCTGCCTTGGCCACGCCCCCCGATGATAGTGGGCGGGGTTACATAGCAGGGAACTCGGAGCTCACTGGGGATTTATCCAACTGTGCGCAGTCCGAGTCTGAGGTTAGCAGACGATCGTGGGGGCGGGGATTCGGACGGGGTGGGAGGGCGTCAGGATAATGTCAGGTGTATTCGGGGGAGAAACGGCAGTTACAGATAGGCCTTTGGGTTGGGGTCGTGTGGGCCTATTTACAATGGGGGGCCTGGAGCTGCAGCTCCATCCGCCCCATTGTTAATCCGGCCCTGGTCAGGATAATGTCAGGTGTATTCAGGGGAGAAACGGCAGTTACAGATAGGCCTTTGGGTTGGGGTCATGTGGGCCTATTTACAATGGGGGGCCTGGAGCTGCAGCTCCATCCGCCCCATTGTTAATCCGGCCCTGCTACCGGCACACCAAGAGCCTGCATGGGTGAAAGAGCTACGTGACAGTATGCATCTGATTAACCGTAGATTGGATAAGTCTGAATCTAAGGCTGCATGCTGGAGAAAATCTGTGGAAGATGTGATTTTTCAGGATGCTCTTATTCCTTATGCGGGGGGCCCCTCTGGGTCACATAAGAGACCATTTGCAAATGTTGTAAACACTGATACCGAAACGGATTCTGATTCTTGTGTTGACGATAGTGAATCCAGAGAGAAAGATCATAAATTGGAAAAAAAAAAGTATACAGTATATGATTGTGGCTATAAGGGACGTGTTAGAGGTTACAGAAAGCACTCCTGTACCTCAGGAAAAAGCTTATTTATGTAAGGAAAAGAAATCCAAAGTCACGTTCCCTTCTTCACATGAACTAAATGCTCTGTTTGAAGGGATGTGGGTGAATCCTGATAAAAAAATTTGTATTCCAAAAAGGATTCACATAGCTTATCCTTTCCCGGTCGAAGACAGGAAAAAATGGGAGTCACCCCCTGTGTTAGACAGTGCACTTTCCAGGTTGACAAAGAAGGTAATTCTCCCTGCTCCTGGCACGGCTTCTCTTAAAGAGCTGGCAGACTATAAAATGGAAACGACATTGAAATCCATTTATGTTACCAATGGTACACTGCCTGCGCATGGGTGAGTCGCGCTATTGAAAAATGGTCAGAAAGCGTGTCTTTAGAAATTGACACGATTGATAAAGATGAGATACTCCTTAAGTTAGGGAATATCAAGGACGCTGCCGCCTACATGCTGGAAGCAATGAAGGATATTGGACTCTTGAGTTCACAATCCGCTACCATGGCAGTATCGGCTAGGCGGGCATTGTGGATTCGCCAGTGGAATGCGGATGCAGATTCCAAAAGAAATATGGAGGCTCTCCCATCTAAAGATGAGGCCTTATTTGGCAATGGCCTGGATGCGTTAGTCTCGGCGGCTACCGTAGGTAAGACAACATTTTTGCCCCCTGCGCCTGCACCGGCAAAAAAGACCTATCACCCGCAAATGCAGTCCTTTCGGCCCAATAAATACAAAAAGACAAGAGGGGAAGGGGAAAGAAGACGAGAGGGGAAGGGGAAAGAAGCCCACACCGGCTCCAGGTTCCCAAGAGGAAATGTCTACCCCTAATTCTGCCAAATCCCCAGCATGACGCTGGAACTCCCTTGTGGGAGGCCGCTCGGGTGGGGGCAATTCTCAAACTCTTCAGCCAGGATTGGATTCTGTCTGGCCTGGACCCCTGGGTGTTGCAAATAGTATCCCAGGGACACAAACTAGAGTTTCAAGATGATCCCCCATGCCGATTTTTCAAATCGACCTTGCCAGCTTCTCCGCCTAAGAGAGAAGCAGTAACAGCTGCAATCCAAAAAAAAATAAAAAAATCTGAATTTCTTCCTGAAAAAGTTCAAGTTCAAGATGGAATCACTTCGGTCGGTGATTGCCAGTCTGGAGGAGGGGGACTACTTGGTGTCGGTGGACATAAAGGATGCTTACCTGCATGTTCCCATTTATCTTCCTCACCAGGCTTATCTGAGATTCGCGATTCAGGATTGCCATTACCAATTCCAGACGTTACCTTTCGGTCTCTCCATGGCGTGGAGGGTATTCACCAAGGTGATGGCGGAGATGATGGTCCTCCTTCGTCAGAAAGGAGTCAATATAATCCCTTATCTGGATGACCTCCTGATAAAGGCGAGATACAGGCAGCAGTTATTACAAAACATATCCCTCTCCATGTCAATACTCCAACAACACGGGTGGATCATAAATTACCCAAATTCACAGTTGGAACCGACGACAAGGTTGTCTTTCCTTGGGATGATTCTGGACACAGAAGTTCAGAGAGTATTTCTTCCACTGGAAAAGGCTCTGGAAATCCAGAAAATGGTAAAACAGATATTGAAACCATCAAGTGTGTCGATCCATCAGTGCATTCGGTTGTTGGGGAAGATGGTGGCGGCCTACGAGGCCATACAGTTTGACAGGTTCCATGCCATTCCAGTGGAAATGTTGGACAAGTGGTCGGGGTCACACCTACACATGCACAGAAAGATAATCATGTCATCAAAAACTAGGATTTCGCTCCTGTGGTAGTTGCACAGCTCTCACCTGCTAGAGGGACGCAGGTTCGGGATTCAGAACTGGGTACTAGTAACCACGGATGCAAGTCTCCGAGGCTGGGGTGCAGTCTCTCAGGGAGAAAACTTCCAGGGACGTTGGTCACAACAGGAAGCCTGCCTTCACATAAACGTTCTGCAACTAAGAGCCATTTACAACGGCCTTCAACAAGCGGTACATCTTCTTCAAGACCGTCCCGTGCAGATCCAGGCAGACAATGTAACAGCAGTTGCATACATAAACAGGCAGGGCGGAACAAAAAGCAGAGCGGCAATGGCAGAGGCGACAAAAATCCTCCGCTGGGCAGAGAAACATCTACAAGCTCTGTCGGCAATATTCATTCCGGGAGTAGACAACTGGGAAGCAGACTTCTTCAGCAGACACGATCTCCATCCAGGAGGGTGGGGCCTCCACCAAGAAGTCTTCGCAGAGGTGACAAGTCTTTGGGGAGTTCCTCAAATAGACATGATGGCGTCTCGTCTCAACAAGAAGCTTCAGAGATACTGTTCCAGGTCAAGAGACCCTCAAGCAGTAGCAGTGGATGCACTGGTGACCCAGTGGGTGTTTCCATCAGTGTATGTTTTTCCTCCACTTCCGCTGATCCCAAAAGTACTCAGGATCATAAGAAAGACAAAAGTTTGAGCAATTTTCATTGCCCCAGACTGGCCAAGAAGGGCTTGGTACCCAGATCTTCAGCAGTTACTCATAGGAGATCCTCGCCCTCTTCCTCTTCGGGAGGACCTGCTGCAGCAGGGGCTGTGTGTGTACCAAGACTTACCGCAGCTACGTTTGACGGCATGGCTATTGAGCACCATATCTTAGCCAGGAAGGGTATTCCTAAGGAGGTCATCCCCACCCTTATTCAGGCCAGAAAGGGTGTAACGTCAAAACATTACTGTCACGATCCGGGTATCTGGACGCCATTTCTTACCCATCAGATGCCTCCTAAGGCTGGCTCAGCGCTCCAGGACCGGATCCCATCTGTTATCCTGATGTGTACATTCCTGTATCCTCTCCTGTCACTCTGGGACGCTGTCACAGTGGACGCCATATTACACCTGGCATGGCGTCTCCCGCGGCCTCCGCCGCCGTCCCTGAACTTCTGCATGCGGAGTGTCTGAGTGGCGATTGCGTCAGCCGCGGCCTCCGCTGTGTCCGCGTGGTTGGATGTGCATCTGTCAGCCTGGCGCCTCCTGTCTCCGGTGGCCGGCGCCGCCATTACTGTTTTCATTACCACATGGATTACAAACCAAACTTCCCTCCAAGTGTCTGCATGGGCGCAGCCATCTTGGATTCTGTCAGCTGATCATTTCCACCAATCTGTTCTCAGTATTGATAATCTGCATAATTGCCTAGCCAATCCCTTCCTTGCTGCAGGTATAAATACACTGTGCCTGAGCAAGGAAGGCGTCAGTACTTTGGTTGTCAAACCTAGTTCCTGTTTGTCTCTCTCCTGTGATTGTCTTCCAGGTTCCAGCTCCTGTCTCAAGACTTCCACCATAGAGACCCGCACCAGCATTCCACCTGCGGTGTAGCCTGACTCTCCAATCCATTGTGGATTCATCTGTTTCCAGCTACAACATTACCTGCTTCCAGCTCAGCTTCCAGCAGAGTACAGCTTCCCTTAAAGGGCCGGTGTCCTTTCTACACTTTACCACTCTCCACCGGTATTATTATTTCTCCGCTCTCAAGTTCTACATTTCAGTTCATATTTCATCGCTCCCAAGTTCATTTATTATTTAACTGGTTCCAGCCAGTATCCACTCCGTGCTAACAACAGTCTGGTTCCAGCCAGTATCCACAGCAGCTGTTTTATCTTCAGCAACCCAGCTTTTCCTGGAACACCAGCTGGCACAATCCTGGGTTATCTCCATTGCTACAGTCGGGCCTGGTAAGGACTTTCCATCTAGAAGATCATAAGAACTATCTCACACTACCAGTGCCCTGTGGCTCCTGCCATCCTGTAGTACCCAGGAACTGTATTTATTCTTTGCTGACTTTTTACGTTTTCTTTTACTGCTGCTGTGTTGCGGAGTTGTCATAATAAACATCATTGACTTTTATCCAAGTTGTCGTGGTCACGCCTTCGGGCAGTTATTATTCATGTTACTTACATGTCCAGGGGTCTGATACAACCTCCCAGGTTCCGGTACATCTCAGCCCCTACAACTGAGGCTGCCTCCCGTCAGCTCAGGCCCTCAGTTGTGACAGTAAGCACTGACCTAATGAATCCAGCCGGAGACCAGGATCAAGCGGCCAGGCCGATGCAAGAACTGGCAGCCCGACTAGAACATCAGGAGGCTGCACAGGGCCACATCATCCGCTGTCTCCAGGATCTCTCTACTCGGCTGGATGGGATTCAGACAACTCTCCGTGGATCAGGCGCGTCTGGTGCGTCAATCACAGTGACTCCAGCTATAACCCCACCCACCTTACCCATTTCTGCTCCACGTCTTCATCTTCCAACGCCAGCAAAATTTGACGGATCTCCAAGATTCTGCAGGGGATTTCTCAACCAGTGTGAGATTCAGTTTGAGCTACAACCTGGCAATTTTCCCAGTGACCGTACAAAAATTGCCTACATTATTTCTCTTCTCAGTGGCTCAGCCCTTGATTGGGCATCACCGTTATGGGAGAGGTCCGACACCCTGCTATCTTCCTACACTGCCTTCGTGTCAACATTCAGGCGCATCTTCGACGAGCCAGGCCGGGTAACCTCAGCTTCATCCGAGATTCTCCGTTTACGCCAGGGGTCACGTACTGTAGGACAATATCTTATACAGTTCCAGATCCTGGCATCCGAACTGGCATGGAACGACGAGGCCCTGTATGCTGCATTCTGGCATGGCTTATCTGAGCGTATTAAAGATGAGTTAGCTACCAGAGACTTACCTTCTAAGTTAGATGAGCTAATCTCACTCTGCACGAAAGTTGATTTACGTTTCAGAGAGAGAGCAACTGAGCGTGGAAGATCATCTGCTCCAAAATCTTCTGCTCCTCCTCCTCGTCAACTGTCACCATCTAAAGATGAGCCCATGCAACTTGGCCGTTCCCGTTTAACTCCTGCTGAGCGCCGAAGACGTCTCTCTGAGTCTCTTTGCCTTTACTGTGCAGCTTCGTCTCACACCATCAATGACTGTCCCGAACGTCCGGGAAAACTCCAAACCCTAGCTCGCCCAGGAGAGGGCCGGCTAGGAATAATGATCTCCTCTCCATCTCCTCATGATTGTAATCTCCCAGTGTCGCTCCAAATTGCTCAACGTTATCGGAACGTCATTGCCCTCCTTGATTCCGGAACAGCTGGGAACTTTATTACCGAAGCCTATGTTAAACGGTGGTCCCTACCCACCGAGAGACTTCCTTCGTCCATCTCCTTAACTGCCGTGGATGGCAGTAAAATTTTTGATACAGTTATTGCTCTAAGGACTCTACCAGTTCGTCTGAGAGTGGGAGTTCTTCATTCCGAACTTATTTCACTTTTAGTGATTCCAAGAGCCACACATCCTGTGGTCCTGGGCCTTCCATGGCTCCGTCTTCACAATCCTACAATTGATTGGACGACTACGCAAATCCTGGCATGGGGTTCCTCCTGTGCTGAGACATGTTTGTTTAAAGTATTGCCTGTCTGTTCTTCCTCCCCCAGGTCGTCTGATGTTCCACCTCCTCCATATCAAGATTTCACGGATGTGTTCAGTAAAGCTTCTGCTGATATCCTTCCTCCTCATAGAGAATGGGACTGTCCGATTGATCTCGTTCCAGGGAAGGTTCCACCTCGAGGCCGAACTTATCCGTTGTCTCTGCCTGAGACGCATTCTATGGAGGAATATATTAAAGAGAACCTAGCAAAGGGGTTCATTCGACCTTCTTCTTCTCCAGCCGGCGCAGGCTTCTTTTTTGTAAAAAAGAAAGATGGTGGTCTGCGGCCGTGCATCGACTACAGAGGTTTGAACGACATTACCATCAAGAACCGTTATCCTTTACCCCTGATTACTGAGCTCTTTGACAGAGTTAGCGGAGCTACCATCTTTACAAAGCTGGACTTGCGAGGTGCATACAATCTCATCCGGATCCGTGAGGGTGACGTGTGGAAGACCGCCTTTAACACCCGTGACGGACATTATGAGTACCTCGTCATGCCCTTCGGATTGAGCAATGCTCCAGCTGTCTTCCAGCATTTTGTCAATGAGATCTTCAGAGACATTCTATACCGTCATGTCGTGGTCTATCTAGACGATATCCTCATTTTTGCCAACGATTTAGAGGAACATCGTTTTTGGGTTAAAGAGGTTCTGTCCCGTCTCCGTGTCAATCATCTCTATTGCAAATTAGAAAAATGCGTCTTTGAAGTCAAGTCCATTCCGTTTCTAGGGTACATTGTGTCCGGTTCCGGACTAGAGATGGATCCTGAGAAACTACAAGCAATCCAAAATTGGCCGGTACCCTTAACCCTCAAAGGGGTCCAGAGGTTCTTAGGGTTCGCCAACTATTACCGAAAGTTTATACGAGACTTTTCCACCATTGTGGCGCCTATTACTGCTTTCACTAAGAAGGGTGCTAACCCGTCCAAGTGGTCTGAAGAAGCCATGCAAGCATTTCATCTTTTAAAACAAAGGTTCATCTCTGCGCCTGTTCTGAAACAGCCTGACATCGACTCTCCTTTCATCTTAGAGGTGGATGCCTCCTCCGTTGGAGTAGGAGCGGTGTTATCTCAGAGGGCTACAGATGGCCATTTACACCCTTGCAGTTTCTTCTCCCGGAAGTTCTCCCCAGCTGAGCGCAACTATGCCATTGGCGACCAGGAGTTGCTAGCCATCAAGCTCGCTCTAGAAGAGTGGAGGTATCTGTTGGAGGGAGCTTCTCATTCAATCACCATACTTACAGACCACAAGAACCTTTTATACCTGAAGGGCGCACAATGTCTCAACCCTCGTCAGGCCAGATGGGCACTTTTCTTTTCCAGGTTCGACTTTAAACTCCAGTTCTGTCCGGGCTCTCAGAATCGCAAGGCTGATGCCCTTTCCCGCTCATGGGAGCAAGAAAATGAGTCAGAGTCTTCAGACAAGCATTCTATTATAAATCCGTTGGCATTCTCCACGGTAGGGATGGACTCTACGCCCCCATCAGGGAAAAGTTTTGTGAAGCCGATGCTAAGGAAGAAGCTCATGCATTGGGCCCATGCTTCCCGTTTTGCCGGACATACAGGTATCCAAAAAACCCTGGAGTTTATCTCTAGGTTCTATTGGTGGCCAACTCTGAAAAAGGACGTCTTGGAGTTTATTGCATCTTGCCCAAAGTGTGCCCAACATAAAGTATCCCGCCAGTCGCCTGCGGGGCAACTGGTTCCACTATCCATTCCCCGTCGACCATGGAACCACTTGTCGATGGATTTCATTACAGACTTACCCATGTGCAACAAGTTCAATACCATCTGGGTGGTAGTTGACCGGTTCACCAAGATGGCACACTTCATTCCTCTCACCGGTCTTCCGTCAGCTTCCAAGTTGGCTCAAGTATTCATACAAGAGATCTTCCGACTCCACGGTCTTCCTGAAGAAATTATCTCAGATCGAGGAGTTCAATTCACAGCCAAATTCTGGCGAAGTTTATGTCAAGTCCTCCAAGTCAAGCTAAAGTTTTCCACGGCTTACCATCCTCAGACCAATGGTCAAACCGAGAGGGTGAATCAGGACTTGGAGGCCTTCCTCCGCATCTATGTGTCCTCCTCTCAAGATGACTGGGTTCAATTACTTCCCTGGGCCGAGTTCTGTCATAACAACCAGTATCATTCTTCATCTGCTTCAACACCATTCTTCACTAACTTTGGATTCCACCCTAAAGTCCCTGAGTTCCAACCGCTTCCAGCAACTTCTGTTCCCGCAGTGGATATCACCTTGCATCAGTTTGCCAATATCTGGAAGAGCGTACGATCAGCTCTGCTCAAGGCATCGTTCAGGTACAAGAAGTTTGCGGATAAGAAGCGTCGAGCAGTTCCTGCTCTCAAGGTGGGTGATCGGGTATGGTTATCCACGAAGAATTTGAGGTTAAGAGTTCCCAGTATGAAGTTTGCACCTCGCTATATCGGTCCTTTCAAGATTGAACAAGTCATCAATCCTGTTGCTTACAGACTCCAGTTGCCTCCCTTCTTAAAAATACCCAGGACATTCCATGTTTCCCTGTTGAAACCGCTGATCTTGAATCGGTTTCATTCCTCACTTCCTCCAACTCCGAAAGTCCAAACTCAACGAGGCGTTGAGTATGAAGTGGCCAAGATCCTGGACTCACGTCACCGTTACGGTCAACTACAATATCTTATTGACTGGAAAGGTTATGGTCCTGAGGAACGTTCATGGACCAATGCTTCTGATGTCCATGCTCCTGCCTTGGTCCAGAGATTCCATTCCAAGTTTCCTCAAAAGCCAAAGAAGTGTCCTGGGGCCACTCCTAAAGGGGGGGGTGCTGTCACGATCCGGGTATCTGGACGCCATTTCTTACCCATCAGATGCCTCCTAAGGCTGGCTCAGCGCTCCAGGACCGGATCCCATCTGTTATCCTGATGTGTACATTCCTGTATCCTCTCCTGTCACTCTGGGACGCTGTCACAGTGGACGCCATATTACACCTGGCATGGCGTCTCCCGCGGCCTCCGCCGCCGTCCCTGAACTTCTGTATGCGGAGTGTCTGAGTGGCGATTGCGTCAGCCGCGGCCTCCGCTGTGTCCGCGTGGTTGGATGTGCATCTGTCAGCCTGGCGCCTCCTGTCTCCGGTGGCCGGCGCCGCCATTACTGTTTTCATTACCACATGGATTACAAACCAAACTTCCCTCCAAGTGTCTGCATGGGCGCAGCCATCTTGGATTCTGTCAGCTGATCATTTCCACCAATCTGTTCTCAGTATTGATAATCTGCATAATTGCCTAGCCAATCCCTTCCTTGCTGCAGGTATAAATACACTGTGCCTGAGCAAGGAAGGCGTCAGTGCTTTGGTTGTCAAACCTAGTTCCTGTTTGTCTCTCTCCTGTGATTGTCTTCCAGGTTCCAGCTCCTGTCTCAAGACTTCCACCATAGAGACCCGCACCAGCATTCCACCTGCGGTGTAGCCTGACTCTCCAATCCATTGTGGATTCATCTGTTTCCAGCTACAACATTACCTGCTTCCAGCTCAGCTTCCAGCAGAGTACAGCTTCCCTTAAAGGGCCGGTGTCCTTTCTACACTTTACCACTCTCCACCGGTATTATTATTTCTCCGCTCTCAAGTTCTACATTTCAGTTCATATTTCATCGCTCCCAAGTTCATTTATTATTTAACTGGTTCCAGCCAGTATCCACTCCGTGCTAACAACAGTCTGGTTCCAGCCAGTATCCACAGCAGCTGTTTTATCTTCAGCAACCCAGCTTTTCCTGGAACACCAGCTGGCACAATCCTGGGTTATCTCCATTGCTACAGTCGGGCCTGGTAAGGACTTTCCATCTAGAAGATCATAAGAACTATCTCACACTACCAGTGCCCTGTGGCTCCTGCCATCCTGTAGTACCCAGGAACTGTATTTATTCTTTGCTGACTTTTTACGTTTTCTTTTACTGCTGCTGTGTTGCGGAGTTGTCATAATAAACATCATTGACTTTTATCCAAGTTGTCGTGGTCACGCCTTAGGGCAGTTATTATTCATGTTACTTACATGTCCAGGGGTCTGATACAACCTCCCAGGTTCCGGTACATCTCAGCCCCTACAACTGAGGCTGCCTCCCGTCAGCTCAGGCCCTCAGTTGTGACAATTACCACCGTATTTGGAGAAAATATGTGTCTTGGTGTGAATCCAAGAAAGCTCCTACGGAAGAATTTCACTTAGGACATTTTCTTTATTTTTTGCAGGATGGTGTAGAGACGGGCCTACGATTGGGATCAATCAAGGTCCAGATTTCGGCCTTGTCAGTGTTCTTCCAAAAACAACAAGATTGGTAGTCCTGCTTCCAAGCAGACTATTGCACGTTGGATTACAAATACGATTCAGCAAGCTCATACTACGGCTGGATTGCCATTACCGACGTTGGTAAAGGCCCACTCCACTAGGAAGGTGGGCTCATCCTGGGCGGGTCTCGGCATTACAACTTTGCCGAGCAGCTACTTGGTCAGGGTCAAACACATTTGCTAAGTTCTACAAGTTTGACACCTTGGCCGATGAGGACCTAAAGTTTGGTCAATCGGTGTTGCAGGGTCATCCGCACTCTCCCGCCCGTACTGGAGCTTTGGTTTAGACCCCATGGTCTTGATGTCGTCCCCAGCATCCTCTAGGACGTATGAGAAAATAGGATTTTGATAACCTACCGGTAAATCCTTTTCTCCTAGTCCGTAGAGGATGCTGGGCACCCGTCCAAGTGCGTACTTTACCTGCAGTTTAGTTATTAGAGTTACACAAGTTGTTATCTTGGTTTCAGCATGTTTCTGCAATTAGTTCATGCCTGTTGGTGTGTGTTATGTTGAATACCATGTGTGCGGCATGGTTGAGGGTGTGAGTTGGTAGATATCTCACCACTAGTTAAGTAATTCCTTTCCTCGAAATGTCAGTCTCCCTGGGCACAGTTCCTACAACTGATATCTGGAGGAGGGGCATAGAGGGAGGAGCCAGTTCACACCCAATGAAAAGTCTTTAGAGTACCCATGTCGCCTGCAGATCCCGTCTATACCCCAGCATCCTCTACGGACTAGGAGAAAAGGATTTACCGGTAGGTTATCAAAATCCTATTTTTAACTTTGTCGAAGTCGGAAAATATTACAGTACACACATCACGTACAAACTACACACAGATCGCCTCCGTGCGCGTACTTGTTCTGCCGTACGTGTGCATATTTGCAAGTTGCGTATGACTGCTCACGCGGTCCTGCGTATTAGCGCGTGGTATGAGTAATTACGGTAGCATTTGTATTCGCATGGAAAAGCCACAAAGACATATCTCATATTTAATCCACATTGTGCACAATGTACACATAGCCCACACACACCACGCCAGCAAGTTATACTTGTTTAAAAGGTACAACAACAAAGGGATTCACCTTTACAGGATATGAGGGGACAGCATTAGGTTATGAGGTGGTGTTTGGTATCCAGCTGTAGGGTATTTTAAGGGCAACATTCCGGTATTAGTTTGCAGAAGATAGCACACTCCTGTGCATAATTATGTGCAGGAACAGGTTATTAATATTATACTGTGTTTACTGTACTCTGATATTCGGCGGGAACCCAGTGGAGACCAACTGCAAGCACACCTGGACCAGACATCGCCCACCTATTCAAACCAACCTATGACCCCTCCTGTACTGTAAATGACCAGCCCTTTGGCCTATAGATGAAGAGGCTGCAGTTTATATTGTATTGTGTTTTGACCAACTGTATAAAAGCCAAGCTGCCTAGCTGGTCATTCATCTCTCCCTGAAGGTCATCTTGCCAGATTGACTGAGCACCGGACCGTGTGGCGCTGGCGAAACCAAACATATGTACCATTGTATTGTAGCCTCTTTTATGTTATTGTGATTGTATATCTGTTGTAACCAACCCCCTTTCAGCAATTATATGTTGGTGGGGCGGATCCCAACATCTTAAATACAATTGGTGTCGTGTCTCTTTTCCTGCTAAGGTATTAAGTGTAATTCAGCCACATGTGAAGCTGCATTGTGCTCTCAGCGTGTTGGTGTGTGTGTATGCACTGCGTGTACTTTGTACATCCGTTGCGGAGTGTGCACACAAAGTGCGTACACGGTACGGGCCTTCATACGCTAACTCAGCAAAAAGTACGTAGGTTAAGGATTGAATACAGTGGTCGCAGCGGCTCGAATTTAAAGTGTATTAAGGTATTGCTTTTAGTCCTGTAACTAAATCAGCATTTACAATTGGGGGCTCGATACGGTTTTTCACATGCTCGTAGGCTAGCATGTCATAGCAGACTTAAATCTATCAGCAAAGGGTGGAGATACATCTTTAAGTTAAACCTTTTCCTGGTTGCTTGGATGTTTTAAAACTCTGGCCCTCATTCCGAGTTGTACGCTCGCTAGCTGCTTTTAGCAGCATTGCACACGCTAGGCCGCCACCCTCTGGGAGTGTATCTTATCATAGCAGAATAGCGAACGAAAAATTAGGAAAACTGCTACTAAATAATTCTTAGCAGTTTTTGAGTAGCTCCGGACCTACTCACAGATTGCGATCAGCTCAGTCTGTTTAGTTCCTGGTTTGATGTCACAAACATGCCCTGCGTTCGGTCAGCCACTCCCCCGTTTCTCCAGACACTCCCGCGTTTTTCCCTGACATGCCTGCGTTTTTTTGCAAACGCCGGGTTAACGCTGAGTTGCCGCCCAGAAACGCCCCTTTCCTGTCAATAATTTACCAAACAGCAGTGCGACTGAAATGCACCGCAGAAGCCACAGCAAAACTGCTAAGTTTTGTGTGAAATAACTAAGCGCATGCGCCCTGCGTGCCTTGCGCATGCGCATTTTGCAACAAATTGCAGCATAGCAAAAATCGGCAATGAGCGAACAACTCAGAATTACCCCCTCTATTTTGTGCTGTTAGATTGCATCTGCTCTGTCTGGTCTGCAGAGGTGCTGATAGAACCCGGAGGTAAACAGGAAAAAAGCTATTTAAAAATCTGTATAATTTTTTTGGGCGCCAAAAGCGTACACAAAGGGTACCGATATTTTGCATACTCTCCCACATATTGTTGCCATAGGTTATTAGTCATTATATATCTGTGCGAAATCGGATACATTTGTTTGCTATATAGATAAATTTTAAATAAATGTATTTAAGGGTGTAATTATAAAACACAAAACGAAGTTCTGGCCTAGTCATTTTAGGTTTACACAAAACAAGTGTGGGTTGTGTTTGTGAACGATAGTAGCTTTTATCGATCACATTTATAGAGATTGTCTGATTTGTTTTATTGCGGATGCACGTTTGTACACGTGGTCCAGACAAAGTACAGTAGCGCGCATGCGGCGTAAAAGGCACGCACGGTCGCATGTTTATGCAAGGTTGTGTAGGAGTACGGACGCTAAGTACAAATCACACAATAGTTTGTTCAATTAAAGACGGGATAGTATACACTTAATACAATAGCACATAACTATCCGGTTTCAAAAACAGGTTACCTTAAATATTTTGTTTAAAACTGTAAGTACCTCTGGGGTAAAGTAATCAACCTATGGGAGTGGAATTTTCTGTACAGAAAAGAAAAACAAGGTGTATTTGAGTGAGTGAAAGCGGAGTGAGTGGATTTGAACCCCGGAAATCGGGTCCCGTTGTGCACCAAGTAAGTGGAGGCTTGGTGGCGTGAGGCAGCTGACTTACGTTAAATACAGATAGAAATAATACGCAAATCGTGAGGAGATTTGCAGAGGAGCATGATATGGAATTGTGCATTGTGAAGTTTAGAAATTGTGAAATTGAAGTTTAAAGGTTTTGTATTACGCTCCGGCTGAGGAGCGAAGCTTGTATATTCGACTCCAGTGATTGTAGGGCGGATAGGTAACAAGTACCTATACGCTGTGCGAGTAAATTCATGTATTAAATTCATGTTTGTGGGTGCAATACATAGCGCAACTTAATACCCCTTTACGAGCTTTGCATAAAATCGCGGTATCATTAGCGCTGTGTAGAGCATACGCAAGCGTGACATGTGTACGTCAAAAAGGGAAGTTTTCGCTGGTCTCTCTCAGGAAAATATTCAACGGTAGATATTCACTGGAAAAGGTAAGTCACTCCTAAAACTTCCATTGAATAGAAGCCAGTTAGGGCCTCACTGGGTACGTGGTGGTCACTATTGGAGTGAGTCGTGGTATGTCAGCGGAGAAGGAGTTGGTGAAAGTGCTCTGAGAACTTTCACCGTCTATTGTGTTGTGCATTTGGGGATTGCGTTTACAGGCAAAAGGTCCGCGATGGGATCCAATTGCAAAAGCAGTAAGCGTTTGGTAGCTAGGGTTCAGGCTGTAGAATTGAGACCGAGAGGGTCAGAATTGCGGCCGAGAGGGTCAGCGAGGTTTATTATGTGTGAGAAATATGGTTCACACACGAAAGCTTTGCAATGAGTGGGTACGTATGACTGCTGAATATAAGGCCTCATTCCCCAGGATGGGCAGCTTTGAATCAGAGGTATTACAGAACATAAGAAATAGAATATGTCTGATTAAATCTAGAAAACAAAGGATCAGGCATACCGATTGTTTAAATCTGTGGCAACAAGAGGGGGAGGTGCAAAAGGAACTGGCCCGCGCAGCAGGTACCAAACCTAGCAGGATAGTGATTGCGAGCGCACCACCACCACCATATGCTGATGGGGAGAAATTGGCTACAAGCAATGGTACATTGGTAAAGGATAGGAAAGTGATTGATCAATGTGTTAACCCTAACCCTTGCCAGCTGTATACCATTTAAAATTTTCCCCAGGATTGTGAGCAGGAAGATGAGCCCAGCACGATATCGGCACTCTCTCTAGCAGCCACAATACAGGACACCCAGGAGGGCACGGCCCAACCACCAAGAGTAGTAGCGATACCCTCCAGTGGAGGGGTGAGTGAGGTTGTGTACACTGGTAAGTATGGTACCACACATTATGCAGAAACGATAGCTCCTCGCATTATAGAATCAAGTCAAAATTATATAGTCGAACTAAATCCTGTCAGGCTGATTGCAGTCCCCAATGGGAAGACTGACAGTCAGGGAGTAACTCCCATCAGGAACATTGCCATGCATTGTCCTTGGTCCCGAGCAGAGTTAAGGTCAATTATGTCAGAATTCCCCGATCCCAGAAAGATCTAGTTGGATGCCAGAAATTCGTTAAAGAGTTAGGTAACGCCCATGAACCCACAAATAAAGATTGGCGAACATTGCTACGGTTGTGTTTACCCTCAAATATTGACATCACGAAATTCATAATGTATTGTAAGTTAGATGCAGAGGTACCTCTCACTGATGAGTACAATCAGGAGAATGTACGGCAAATCCACCTGCAATTAGGAGTGTATTTCCCTACTGTTGTTAAATGGAATAAAATCTTCTCCATAAGACAAAAGGAAGGTGAAATGGCATCAGAACATTTCCATAGAGCACTGAAGGAAATAGCTAGATACACTGGGATCAAGGACATTAAGGAGAATGCACATCACAGGGAGGTAGCTGTTTCTGTGTTGATGAACGGTTTAAAGGAGTCACTAAGGACAAGGGTGCAAACCTCTCTACCTAATTGGAGAGGTATCTCGGTGGCTGCATTGAGAGAGTCCGCTATCGAGCATGATCGGAATATCACTAAACACAGGGAGTCGCAAGGGGATAAGCTGATGATCGTGAGTATACAGGCACTTACAGGTAAGTCCTATCAGCCAAAACCCCAGGCCCCTGATGGTAAGTCAAGGTCAATAGTATGTTACTATTGTAAGAAGGAAGGACATTATGCAAGGGATTGTAGGAGTAAAGGGACACATAATGTATACAGACCCCCTAGACCTTAATATGAACCACACTACAAATCACATAATTGGGATCAGGGACCACATAGGAGAGATTACGAGCCACATAGAGGGGAAACAAGGAGGTACCTACCAAGGAGAGACTGGCAGGCCTCCGAAAACCTACAGCTACCTCCCTCATATATTGTAGCTGCCAATGCGCTGCGGGAGGGTCTCACTACACAATAGGGGTTGGGCCACACCTGTAGTCTGCAGCCAGTGAAGTTGATTGCTAGCCTTGGTAGTGAACCTGAGGTCATGGTTAATGTAGCTGGTGTACCATTACCTTTTCTTGTAGATACAGGGGTGGCCAGGTCAGTGTTGAATTCCACATCAGGTGTAAAAACCACGGGTAAAATGATTTCTGCAATGGGAGTAACAGGAACGGTGCAACAATACCCTTTGAGTAGACCGGCAGAGATTACGATAGGGCCCTTGCAGACAAAACATTCCTTTCTGCTGGCTGCATCGGCTCCAACTAATCTACTCGGCAGAGACTTATTGTGTAAAATGCGGTGTGTCATATGTTGTACTCCTGAGGGTGTCTTCTTGGAAATACCTGAGAACCACGCACAGGAAGTGCAAGATATACTAGACACCCCTCAAAGGCTAATGTCGCATTCTACTGTTATATACACGTGTCCATCGCAGGTAGAGGAAATGATCTCACAAATACCGGGTTCCCTTTGGACCAAAGATGGACAGGATACTGGATTGATGGTGAATGTAGCTCCAGTAGCAGTACAAGTAAAAGATGGCACGATAGCTCCAAAAATCCCTCAGTATCCTCTGAAGCCAGAGGTAGAATTAGGAGTGTACCCCATCATAGAGCGGCTGCTACAGCAGGGTATCATTGTCAGGACATCCAGCATCACCACTAGTCCCATCTTCCCTGTGAAAAAGAGTGGGGGGAGGGGTTACAGGCTAGTGCAGGATCTAAGGGGGATAAACAAAATAGTTGAGAGCCAATTCCCCGTAGTGCCCAATCCAGCTGTCATCCTCATGCAGATTACCTCTTCCGCAAAATTCTTCACTGTCATTGATCTCTGCTCTGCTTTCTTTTCTGTCCCTCTTCATCCTGACAGCCAATACCTCTTTGCCTTCACGTACAGGGGAGTACAGTACACCTGGTCTCCCCCCAAGGTTTAATTGACAGCCCAAATATTTTCTCCCAGGCCTTACATGACTGTCTGCAATCCTTTCAACCTGAGAGTGGATCAGTGCTAATACAATACGTTGATGACTTGTGTTCTGACTCACTCGAGTCGTCCTTAGCAGATACTAAACAGCTTCTGTTTCATCTTTCCCAGACAGGACACAAGGTTTCAAAGGATAAGCTTCAGTTGTGCCGGACCAGGGTTAAATACTTGGGACACTGCTTGACACAAGGACTTAGGCACCTGACCGCTGATAGGATACAGGCAATTCGCGACATGACTCTGCCGCAAACTCAGCAACAGATCCGCACTTTCCTCGGAATGTGTGGGTACTGTCGGAACTGGATTCTGGGGTTCTCCATACTGGCACTACCTTTACAAGAAATGGTCTCTTCGAACAAACCGGAATGGGTCTCTCACACAGATGAGTCCGAACTGGCGTTTGAGAGACTAAAACAGTGTTTATCACAAGCACCTGTGTTGGGTACGCCAGATTATGAGAAGCCCTTTGAATTGTACGGTACTGAAAGTGCTGGGTGCGTCTCACATCAAAAGGCTCCTGAAAGCAATACAGGAACCAGACAGAGTAGCTGTTATCAAGTGTAAAGTACACACCTACAACCAAGACCCAATCTCACTTGGTAACAGCCAGGCAGACGAAGCTGCTAAATCAGCAGCAAGCACAACCATACGAACTAACATCACATCACTGATGACATTTGAAACCGTTAACATGCAACAGTTAATAGAAATGCAAAATTTGTGTTCCCTACCGGAAAAGGCAGTCTGGAAGGCGAAGGGATATAGTCAGGAGTCCTCAGGACTTTGGACAGATGGACACGGTAAGCCAGTGGCCCCCAGGGCATATCTTCCAAGTCTAGCTGAGGCGGCACACGGTCTGACTCATCTGGGCAAGGAAGGTATGTGCAAGCTGGTAAGAGCCTACTGGAATGCGCCAGGATTCTCTTCTCATGCAGGTAAGAAAGCAATGACATGTCTTACTTGCTTGAGGAAGAATATTGGTAAGGCAATGCCAACGGAACCATCCCATATCCCTCCTACAGACGGACCTTTTCAGGTAATACAAATCGACTTCATACAGTTATCACCCTGTACGAATTTAAAATATGTATTAGTATGTACTGATGTGTTTTACAACTGGGTAGAAGCGTTCCCTGCTGCCACAAATACTGCTGTGTTCCCTGCAAAGAAAATCGTGCAGGAATTTGTGTGCAGATTAGAGATGAGCGCCTGAAATTTTTCGGGTTTTGTGTTTTGGTTTTGGGTTCGGTTCCGCGGCCGTGTTTTGGGTTCGACCGCGTTTTGGCAAAACCTCACCGAATTTTTTTTGTCGGATTCGGGTGTGTTTTGGATTCGGGTGTTTTTTAAAAAAAACACTAAAAAACAGCTTAAATCATAGAATTTGGGGGTCATTTTGATCCCATATTATTATTAACCTCAAAAACCATAATTTCCACTCATTTTCAGTCTATTCTGAATACCTCACACCTCACAATATTATTTTTAGTCCTAAAATTTGCACCAAGGTCGCTGGATGACTAAGCTAAGCGACACTAGTGGCCGACACAAACACCTGGCCCATCTAGGAGTGGCACTGCAGTGTCACGCAGGATGTCCCTTCAAAAAAACCCTCCCCAATCAGCACATGACGCAAAGAAAAAAAGAGGCGCAATGAGGTAGCTGACTGTGTGAGTAAGATTAGCGACCCTAGTGGCCGACACAAACACCGGGCCCATTTAGGAGTGGCACTGCAGTGTCACGCAGGATGTCCCTTCCAAAAAACCCTCCCCAATCAGCACATGACGCAAAGAAAAAAAGAGGCGCAATGAGGTAGCTGACTGTGTGAGTAAGATTAGCGACCCTAGTGGCCGACACAAACACCGGGCCCATTTAGGAGTGGCACTGCAGTGTCACGCAGGATGTCCCTTCCAAAAAACCCTCCCCAATCAGCACATGACGCAAAGAAAAAAAGAGGCGCAATGAGGTAGCTGACTGTGTGAGTAAGATTAGCGACCCTAGTGGCCGACACAAACACCGGGCCCATTTAGGAGTGGCACTGCAGTGTCACGCAGGATGTCCCTTCCAAAAAACCCTCCCCAAACAGCACATGACGCAAAGAAAAATAAAAGAAAAAAGAGGTGCAAGATGGAATTGTCCTTGGGCCCTCCCACCCACCCTTATGTTGTATAAACAAAACAGGACATGCACACTTTAACCAACCCATCATTTCAGTGACAGGGTCTGCCACACGACTGTGACTGATATGACGGGTTGGTTTGGACCCCCCCCAAAAAAGAAGCAATTAATCTCTCCTTGCACAAACTGGCTCTACAGAGGCAAGATGTCCACCTCATCATCACCCTCCGATATATCACCGTGTACATCCCCCTCCTCACAGATTATCAATTCGTCCCCACTGGAATCCACCATCTCAGCTCCCTGTGTACTTTGTGGAGGCAATTGCTGCTGGTCAATGTCTCCGCGGAGGAATTGATTATAATTCATTTTAATGAACATCATCTTCTCCACATTTTCTGGATGTAACCTCGTACGCCGATTGCTGACAAGGTGAGCGGCGGCACTAAACACTCTTTCGGAGTACACACTTGTGGGAGGGCAACTTAGGTAGAATAAAGCCAGTTTGTGCAATGGCCTCCAAATTGCCTCTTTTTCCTGCCAGTATAAGTATGGACTGTGTGACGTGCCTACTTGGATGCGGTCACTCATATAATCCTCCACCATTCTTTCAATGGTGAGAGAATCATATGCAGTGACAGTAGACGACATGTCCGTAATCGTTGTCAGGTCCTTCAGTCCGGACCAGATGTCAGCATCAGCAGTCGCTCCAGACTGCCCTGCATCACCGCCAGCGGGTGGGCTCGGAATTCTGAGCCTTTTCCTCGCACCCCCAGTTGCGGGAGAATGTGAAGGAGGAGATGTTGACAGGTCGCGTTCCGCTTGACTTGACAATTTTCTCACCAGCAGGTCTTTCAACCCCAGCAGACTTGTGTCTGCCGGAAAGAGAGATCCAAGGTAGGCTTTAAATCTAGGATCGATCACGGTGGCCAAAATGTAGTGCTCTGATTTCAACAGATTGACCACCCGTGAATCCTTGTTAAGCGAATTAAGGGCTCCATCCACAAGTCCCACATGCCTAGCGGAATCGCTCCGTGTTAGCTCCTCCTTCAATGTCTCCAGCTTCTTCTGCAAAAGCCTGATGAGGGGAATGACCTGACTCAGGCTGGCAGTGTCTGAACTGACTTCACGTGTGGCAAGTTCAAAGGGCATCAGAACCTTGCACAACGTTGAAATCATTCTCCACTGCGCTTGAGACAGGTGCATTCCACCTCCTATATCGTGCTCAATTGTATAGGCTTGAATGGCCTTTTGCTGCTCCTCCAACCTCTGAAGCATATAGAGGGTTGAATTCCACCTCGTTACCACTTCTTGCTTCAGATGATGGCAGGGCAGGTTCAGTAGTTTTTGGTGGTGCTCCAGTCTTCTGTACGTGGTGCCTGTATGCCGAAAGTGTCCCGCAATTTTTCTGGCCACCGACAGCATCTCTTGCACGCCCCTGTCGTTTTTTAAATAATTCTGCACCACCAAATTCAAGGTATGTGCAAAACATGGGACGTGCTGGAATTTGCCCATATTTAATGCACACACAATATTGCTGGCGTTGTCCGATGCCACAAATCCACAGGAGAGTCCAATTGGGGTAAGCCATTCCGCGATGATCTTCCTCAGTTGCCGTAAGAGGTTTTCAGCTGTGTGCGTATTCTGGAAAGCGGTGATACAAAGCGTAGCCTGCCTAGGAAAGAGTTGGCGTTTGCGAGATGCTGCTACTGGTGCCGCCGCTGCTGTTCTTGCGGCGGGAGTCCATACATCTACCCAGTGGGCTGTCACAGTCATATAGTCCTGACCCTGCCCTGCTCCACTTGTCCACATGTCCGTGGTTAAGTGGACATTGGGTACAACTGCATTTTTTAGGACACTGGTGAGTCTTTTTCTGACGTCCGTGTACATTCTCGGTATCGCCTGCCTAGAGAAGTGGAACCTAGATGGTATTTGGTAACGGGGGCACACTGCCTCAATAAATTGTCTAGTTCCCTGTGAACTAACGGCGGATATCGGACGCACGTCTAACACCAACATAGTTGTCAAGGCCTCAGTTATCCGCTTTGCAGCAGGATGACTGCTGTGATATTTCATCTTCCTCGCAAAGGACTGTTGAACAGTCAATTGCTTACTGGAAGTAGTACAAGTGGGCTTACGACTTCCCCTCTGGGATGACCATCGACTCCCAGCAGCAACAACAGCAGCGCCAGCAGCAGTAGGCGTTACACGCAAGGATGCATCGGAGGAATCCCAGGCAGGAGAGGAATCGTCAGAATTGCCAGTGACATGGCCTGCAGGACTATTGGCATTCCTGGGGAAGGAGGAAATTGACACTGAGGGAGTTGGTGGGGTGGTTTGCGTGAGCTTGGTTACAAGAGGAAGGGATTTACTGGTCAGTGGACTGCTTCCGCTGTCACCCAAAGTTTTTGAACTTGTCACTGTCTTATTATGAATGCGCTGCAGGTGACGTATAAGGGAGGATGTTCCGAGGTGGTTAACGTCCTTACCCCTACTTATTACAGCTTGATAAAGGGAACACACGGCTTGACACCTGTTGTCCGCATTTCTGTTGAAATACCTCCACACCGAAGAGCTGATTTTTTTGGTATTTTCACCTGGCATGTCAACGGCCATATTCCTCCCACCGACAACAGGTGTCTCCCCGGGTGCCTGACTTAAACAAACCACCTCACCATCAGAATCCTCCTGGTCAATTTCCTCCCCAGCGCCAGCAACACCCATATCCTCCTCATCCTGGTGTACTTCAACACTGACATCTTCAATCTGACTATCAGGAACTGGACTGCGGGTGCTCCTTCCAGCACTTGCAGGGGGCGTGCAAATGGTGGAAGGCACATGCTCTTCACATCCAGTGTTGGGAAGGTCAGGCATCGCAACCGACACAATTGGACTCTCCTTGTGGATTTGGGATTTCGAAGAATGCACAGTTCTTTGCTGTGCTTTTGCCAGCTTGAGTCTTTTCATTTTTCTAGCGAGAGGCTGAGTGCTTCCATCCTCATGTGAAGCTGAACCACTAGCCATGAACATAGGCCAGGGCCTCAGCCGTTCCTTGCCACTCCGTGTGGTAAATGGCATATTGGCAAGTTTACGCTTCTCCTCCGACAATTTTATTTTAGGTTTTGGAGTCCTTTTTTTACTGATATTTGGTGTTTTGGATTTGACATGCTCTGTACTATGACATTGGGCATCGGCCTTGGCAGACGACGTTGCTGGCATTTCATCGTCTCGGCCATGACTAGTGGCAGCAGCTTCAGCACGAGGTGGAAGTGGATCTTGATCTTTCCCTAATTTTGGAACCTCAACATTTTTGTTCTCCATATTTTAATAGGCACAACTAAAAGGCACCTCAGGTAAACAATGGAGATGGATGGATACTAGTATACAATTATGGACGGACTGCCGAGTGCCGACACAGAGGTAGCCACAGCCGTGAACTACCGTACTGTACTGTGTCTGCTGCTAATATAGACTGGTTGATAAAGAGATGTAGTAGTATGTATGTATAAAGAAGAAAGAAAAAAAAACCACGGGTAGGTGGTATACAATTATGGATGGACTGCCGAGTGCCGACACAGAGGTAGCTACAGCCGTGAACTACCGTACTGTGTCTGCTGCGACTGGATGATAAATAATGATATAAAAAATATATATATATCACTACTGCAGCCGGACAGGTATATATATTATATAATGACGGACCTGCTGGACACTGTCTGTCAGCAGAATGAGTTTTTTATAGAATAAAAAAAAAAACACCACACAAGTGAAGTCACACGACGAGTGTTTAACTTTTTCAGGCAATCACAATATAGTATACTACTAACTATACTGGTGGTCAGTGTGGTCAGGTCACTGGTCAGTCACACTGGCAGTGGCACTCCTGCAGCAAAAGTGTGCACTGTTTAATTTTAATATAATATGTACTCCTGGCTCCTGCTATAACCTATAACTGGCACTGCAGTGCTCCCCAGTCTCCCCCACAATTATAAGCTGTGTGAGCTGAGCACAGTCAGATATATAATATATACATAGATGATGCAGCACACTGGGCTGAGCAGTGCACACAGATATGGTATGTGACTGTCTTGTACTCCTGGCTCCTGCTATAACCTATAACTGGCACTGCAGTGCTCCCCAGTCTCCCCCACAATTATAAGCTGTGTGAGCTGAGCACAGTCAGATATATAATATATACATAGATGATGCAGGCATGCAGCACACTGGGCTGAGCAGTGCACACAGATATGGTATGTGACTGAGTCACTGTGTGTACCGTTTTTTTCAGGCAGAGAACGGATATATTAAATAAAACAACTGCACTGCTGGTGGTCACTGTGGTCAGTCACTAAACTCTGCACTCTCTTCTACAGTATCAGCCTCAGGTCAATCTCTCTCTCTCCTAATCTAAATGGAGAGGACGCCAGCCACGTCCTCTCCCTATCAATCTCAATGCACGTGTGAAAATGGCGGCGACGCGTGGCTCCTTATATAGAATCCGAGTCTCGCGAGAATCCGACAGCGTCATGATGACGTTCGGGCGCGCTCGGGTTAACCGAGCAAGGCGGGAAGATCCGAGTCGCTCGGACCCGTGAAAAAAAACATGAAGTTCGTGCGGGTTCGGATTCAGAGAAACCGAACCCGCTCATCTCTAGTGCAGATATGGTATCCCTAGAATGATTGAAAGTGATAGGGGTACCAATTTTACAGGTGAAGTCTTTCAGGTCATGTGCAAACTGATGGGAATTAATAGCAAGCTACATATTTCATACCTGCAACAGGCGAGTGCGAAGGTGGAGAGAATGAACGGCACTAATAAGAATAAGCTGAGCAAAGTGATGGCTGAAACTGGATTGATGTGGCCAGAAGCTTTGCCACTAGTGTTGTACAGCATCAGAACCACTACTAAGTCACCGTTTTACTTATCAACCTTTTAAATTCTTTTTGGTCGACAACCCCATGTAATGATAGACCCCCAGGATGATTTGAAATGCAATAACGAAATAACTGTGAAATATTTGGTTAGGATGAGCCGGCAGCTGAGAAATCAACAAAGAAATCTAAAGCTGGTGATTCCTGACGTACCGAACAGTAATTGTCATGACATTGAGCCTGGGGATTATGTGATGATTCAAAATTTTTACGCTCAGGTTGCCTCATAGACAGGTGGGAAGGACCGTATCAAGTCTGGTTAACCAGCACGACAGCACTAAAGGTCGCCGAAAGAGAGACTTGGGTCCACTCGTCCCACTGCAAGAAGGTCGCTGACCCGGAGAAAACTCGTGACAAAGAGCAAGGTGAGGAGAACCTCATATCACTAGAGTTTTTGTTCTGGGAAAGCTGAGAGGCAGGACTGGTGAAATGGCACCTGAGCGCGGAGAACAACGAGATCAAAGATGTTTGTCGTACCAGTTTTCTTTTTTCACCTCCCACTGCCCTTTTCTCTCTCTCCCCCTTCTTATTTTCCTTCTCTTTCCCTAACGAAATTGATCTACCTAAAGAGACTGCGTTTTGGGTTTTTCTGGTAATTCTGTTTTTGCCCAGGACAATCTGTTTTGGTGAGGGTCCCAGAGAAGGCGAGCAAGGATCTGGAATGGGTTCTGATGGCGAGTATGGATTTGTAGGATCTCAGGAACAGCACATCACTCGAGTAAAGGCTGGTATCAGTAAGCGCTTTGGTAGTCACGGAGCTCGGAGGCAATGTGAGGGGTTATTGTCTGATGAATATTGTATTTGTAGGAATTGTGAGAACATAGTCGAAGACGGGTGCATCCAGAGATGTCAGTCCAACATTAATATCGACATGGACCGACATCCGTTGAGTGATTACCACTCATTAGTGGGTAAGGTCTTAAACCAGACAGAATGTTGGGTGTGCTCACAGGTACCTCAAGGACAGAGTAAGTCAGGATTAGTACCATACCCTTTAGCAATAGATGAGGTACTCGAATTATGGGGTGGGAGACCGGTGGACAAGAAATCAATATATCTAGGCCCCCTAGTTTGAAGCTCCACCAGTATCATGTAGATAGATCACTGTTGTGTTTTAATATTTCCAATTTCCGAAAACCAGAAATTTGAGAAGTGACGTGGAATAACCAGACAATGACCTTTTCACACAGAGCTGATAGGATACCTATCGACTCTGAACTTGTACGCAAGATAGCCAACAGTGGGAAGTATTTTCGGTACCGGTATACACGTGGGAGCAAAACCATGTGGGTTGGAAAGGTATCGCAATGGTATTGTGCCCACATCATCCAGCCCGATACTTGTACTGAACAAATGGGAGAACTAGGGATTGGTTTCTTTACATGGAAGATTTGCAATATGGTGTTGTTACATTTTGTCCCCTATGTTTTCCCAGATGATGCCTATTTCATACGTGGAAGGAAAGCGTACAAGTGGCTAACTCCGAACTCTGAGGGATTGTGTTATATTGGGAGAGTACTACCAGAGGTCATGACCATAACCTACGACAAAATGAAAGACGTTCACTGCAGCGCTCAGACTCCTTATACTCATACCCATTATGAACACATCATCAAGAGACACCTCATAGATAGGGCAGAGCACGCAGCCTCTGATTTGATCCATGAATCCACCGGGATTCAGTTCCTTCTCGCATTAGATATCATCCGTACTGCCAGAGGAACTATAAATTATAGGTCCATCCATGCGCTAGCGAACTTGATAGATAATATCACTGAGATGTATGATGACACCTTCAGGTATACAGGAAGGGAGTTACAAGCCTACAAGAATGAATTGAGCACAGGATGGTCCTGAATTATGTTACAGCTGTGACAGGTGGGTACTGTGTTACCCTGGCAACTCAATATGGCGTGAAGTGCTGTACGTATATTACGAATAGCACTGACGACCCCACGGAGATCATCGATCAAAAGATGGATGAGATCTTACAGTTGAAGTGGGAGTTCCGGAGGAAACACCTTGACGGCTGTGGGTAATGAATTGCCGGCTGGGTCTCATGGTTAAACCCACTCAAATGGTTTTCTGGATTAGGAGAGTGGGTGCAGAATGTAATTGCAAGCTTAGAAAAGTTTCTCCTTTGTATCCTAGGTGTCGTCATAATTATTGGCTTGATATTCAGGTGTGTTCGAATCTTAACGCGGCACGAGCACGGCACAAATTTGATGAGTCTAAGGAGCAAGGGCGTTATCACAGCAGCAGATTTGGTTTATGACCAATCATCAGAAACAGTGTTATGCTAAGGATTGCAAACGAATTTCACGACCTGTTTCTTTCACCATTTTTCTCTGTTTCCCCATTTTATCCAGAAACATCCAACCGGAAAAGACGTCAACCCTACCCAATGTTTATGTGAATGTATTTTATATATGTGTCGTATCTTCATCTCTGCAACCTCCAGTTAATGGCACACATAGTCGACAGGTGTTATCCACATATAGTGGCATTCACATATGTTCCCCCTCCATGTATCATTAACTAAATGTGCTCCCCATTTGTTGGTATTTGAAGCCGAAGAGGCGAGGGTCAAAAGCCCTTGCCCGAAAGGAGCTCGGTAGTGTTTGTTTGCCCAAGTACAGACCCTTAATACAAGATAAGAAGGATTTAATGTATACTTCGCAATACCTTGAAGCTTACTTAGAACATATACGTCATGATGATACATGCCCCTCAGACATTGATTCATACATACATGCTTTTACTATCCCACTAGGTTATACATTTCCCACCTACAACTCTCCCCCGATCATCCAAGTTGTGTATATATTGTAAAGGTAATATTTTTAGTTTATTAGTTAAGAGTGGCAGTTATTGGTGACTGCCAAAGGATGGACTGTTGAAGTCGTAAAATATTACAGTACACACATCACGTACAAACTACACACAGATGGCCTCCGTGCGCGTACTTGTTCTGCCGTGCGTGCCCATATTCGCAAGTTGCGTATGACCGCTCACGCGGTCCTGCGTATTAGCGTGTGGTATGAGTAATTACGGTAGCATTTGTATTCGCATGGAAAAGCCACAAAGACATATCTCATATTTAATCCACATAGTGCACAATGTACACATAGCCCACACACACCACACCAGCAAGTTATACTTGTTTAAAAGGTACAACATCAAAGGGATTCACCTTCACAGGATATGAGGGGACAGCATTAGGTTATGAGGTGGTGTTTGGTATCCAACTGTAGGGTATTTTAAGGGCAACATTCCGGTATTAGTTTGCAGAAGATAGCACACTCCTGCGCATAATTATGCGCAGGAACAGGATATTAATATTATACTGTGTTTACTGCACTCTGATATTCGGCGGGACCAGACATCGCCCACCTATTCAAACCAACCTATGGCCCCTCCTGTACTGTAAATGACCAGCTCTTTGTCCTATATATGAAGAGGTTACAGTTTCTATTGTATTGTGTTTTGACCAACTGTATAAAAGCCAAGCTGACTAGCCGGTCATTCATCTCTCTCTGAAGGTCATCTTGCCAGATTGACTGAGCACCGGACTGTGTGGCGCTGGCAAAACCAAACGTATGTACCATTGTATTGTAGCCTCTTTTCTGTTATTGTAATTGTATATCTGTTGTAACCCCCTTTCAGCAATTATATGTTGGTGGGTCGGATCCCAACATCTTAAATACAATTGGTGTCATGTCTCTTTTCCTGCTAAGGTATTAAGTGTAATTCAGCCACATGTGAAGCTGCATTGTGCTCTCAGCGTGTTGGTGTGTGTTTGTGTGTGTGTATATGCACTGCGTGTACTTTGTACCTCCATCGTGGCGTGTGTACGCAAAGTGCGTACACGGTACGGGCCTTTGTACGCTAACTAAGTAAAAAGTACGTAGGTTAAGGATTGAATACAGCGGCCGCAGTGGCTCGAATTTAAAGTGTATTTAAGTATTGCTTTTAGTCCTGTAAGTAAATCAGCATTTACAACTTGTTTATTACAACATTTAAAAAAGTGCGCTACACACTAAGTCTCTTTAACCACTTGTGGTTTCCACCAATCTTTTCTATAAAATACTCCCAGAAAATGGCCAGTTACCACTCCCAAACGCCGGCTTCCTATCAATTAACTTGCGTATGCCTAGCGATAAAAAAAGACACTGGATTTTTTCGCTGTTTGGCCTCGTGCATGCGTACTACGATTCATACGCATGTGCAGTCGATAATTGTCTGGCTTGCGAATTCGCACAACAGCGATCAGGTCTGAATAACCCCCTAAATTAGGTGGCAGTTCTGTTGGAACCTTGTTTGCTAATACTATGTGGAAAACGTAGGGGGTTATTCAGGTTTGTTAGCAAACCAAAAAGCACACTAATGGGCAAAACCATGTTGCACTACAGATGGGGCAGATGTAGAATGTGCAGAGAGTTAGATTTGGGCAGGTTATTTAGTTTCTTTGCAGGGTAAATACTGTCTGCTTTATTTTTACACTGCAATTAAGATTTTGGTTTGAACACACCCCACCCAAATCTATCTCTCTCTGCACATGTTACATCTGCTACATCTGCCCCACCTCCAGTGCAACATGGTTTTGCCTATTAGCTTGCTTTTTTGGTTTGCTAACAAAACTGAATAAGGCCCCAAGTTAACTGAATAAGGCCCCAAGTTACTTGACATGTTTGCCACTGCACATCATTCATGGGTCTAAATGAAGGGGAGATGTACAGAACGGATGGTATTTCTAAAACCTGCAGGCTTGAACTGGAAACTGAAAACACATAGTGGATTGAAAACTCCTAAAATTGAAGCACACGATCATTTGTTTCTGCTTCCTCTTAGATTAGCAGCACTAATACTGGCTAGAATGGTTTCTTAGGCTGGGTGGATATTTAGATGACGGATCGACCGCCTGGCCGATTTGCCAACCAATCTGTCAATTGGTAAGGTGTATACACAAACAATCTTGTGCATATATACTTACCAATCAGCCGCCCAATATGTCTGGCAGAAGAGTAATCTTGTCAGGCCTGTAACTGTGTCTGTACCCAGAGGGGGCACTAGTGGGTCAGTGGTGGTGCGGTGGAGGAAACGAGGAGGCTGTAGAAGATTCCTGCGCATGTGCGCAATGATATTTATTTAGCACACAGTCACTGAAACACAATAACAATACTGATGGTTTCAGCAAAGACGCTGACAGAGGTATAACAACAGTCACAGGTGATGATCTGTAAACCAGTGAAATTAATAAGAGTGATGACCAGCCTGGAAGCTGATGGCAAACATCGATGGTCGACTTGGAAGTTGATGGTAGCAGGATCAAATATGCAGACGATAGTAATGCAGCTGATGACAGTGAACACAGGCAATAGTAACTCCGGTGATTGGTCTGGAAACCAACAGCAATAGATTCACACAGTCTGTATATATGCACAAGTCCACAAAGCCAAGCAAGGCCAAAGCAGGAGACAATTTGTAAATTGCAAGCTGTTTTTTTTAAGTGTCAGATGGAATAGCACAGTGCTGAACGCAGATAAACAACACACAGATGAGAATGGTAAGTAGCACCTGGAGAGTCTCTTACTGCATGCAGAGGTGGAAGCTAACTCTGGAAGGAGATGTAGCAGGGCAGGGTGGCTGGAGCCTGAAGTTCCATGGAGACACTGGAGGAAGGAAATCACTGGAGACAGGAGACTGGAGCCAGGAGATGCTGTACACTGGATGTGATGCATTGTTCAAGGAGATGAGACTGAGCTGATGTTCTGGATTTATACCCCCTGGTCAGCAGGCATTGGATGCTTGAATTGTGTGCAGACACAGTGCAGGATTGGGTGTTTGCAGATCACCTGACCGCAAGTGTCATGGCGGCGCCCATGCTGCATAGATGGTGGGTACACACTAGATGGACTTCAGGGGAGCACAATAACAATGGGCACCGTGCCTGCGGACAGAGTATTCATGCAGCCGCAGACTGGGGCCGTGACCTCCGGAGGCCTGCATACCAGAGCGCTGGTAAGCGAGAAGCCACTGAATGCCGATTCCTGACAGTATTCCTCCTTTATGGGTGGGCACCGAACACCCACGAGGCTAGGAAGGAAAAAGCTATGAAAAGCTTGAACTAACCATAGAGCATTTACATCAGTGGCGTTAATCCAACTCCTTTCCTCAGGACCATACCCGGACCAGTCAATCAGATACTGTAGACGATCATACCGATGTCGGGAATCCAAGATCTTCTCAACCTCATACTCTATGCCCCGAAGAGTTTGAACTTTTGGAGCCGCTGGAAGAGCTTTCTGGAAATGGTTAAGAATCAAAGGTCTGAGGAGAGAAATATGAAATGAGCTCGGGATTTTTAAATAAGGAGTTAACTTCAGCTTGTATGCCACTGGATTGATTACACGTTCAACAGGAAATGGACTAATGAACCGTGGAGCAAACTTCATAGAAGGAACTCTGAAACGGAGGATATGGGTGGATAACTAGACTTTATCACCTGGCTTTAAACTTGGAACTGCTCACCTTTTCCGATCTGCAAAGACTTTATACTGGTTAGATGCTTTCTTGAGAGAAAGGTGAATCTTTTTCCAAATCTGAGAGAACAGCTGAAGAACTGAAGAAGCAGCGGGTACATCAACTACAGAAAGATCTTGAAAATCTGGAACTCTGGGATGTTGACCATAAACTGCAAAGAAAGGAGTAGTATCGGTGGCTGAATGATAAAGGAAGTTGTGAGCAAGAGATGTAGAGTCTTAGAAAGGTCTCAAGCTCCTGGTTTACTCTCTCTGTCTACCCATTCATTTGCGGGTGGCATGCTTTGGAAAATTTGAGTTTGACTTGCAAGGCGGAACATAAGGCCCTCCAGAATCTTGCCACAAATTGAACTCCATGGTCGGAAATAATCTCGGTTGGAAGTCCATGTAATCTTATGATTTCACGTAAAAATAATTGTGCAAGTTTTGGAGCAGAGGGCAAGCCAATGAGAGGAACGAAGTGGGCCATCTTAGAGAACCTGTTGACCACTACAGAGATGGTATCGTACCCCTTGGAGTGAGTTAGATTTGAAATAAAATCCATCGACAGGTGAGACCAGGGACGACTTGGTATGGAATTTGGCAACAGTTGACCAGCAGGAGCTTGACGAGGAACTTTATGTTGGGCGCATTTGTGACATGAATCTACAAATTCTTGGCTATGGGCTTTCATATGCGGCCACCAATAGGATTGTGACAAGAACTTATAAGTTTTGAGGATTCCAGGATGACCAGTGAACTTGGAAGTGTTAGCCAAGCCAGAAGATTTGGATGAAGCTCAGGTGAAATGAACATCTTGCCAGGAGGTGGAGCTGAAGACACATTAGTGGAAGCAAAAACCACAGGATTGAGAACTGGTCGAGAAACTTGTTCTGAAGATTCTCCATTAGCACTCATGGAGCGTGATAAGGCGTCCGCTTTGACATTCTAAGAGCCAGGACGAAACTGCAACTTGAAGTTAAAACAGGAAAAGTATAAGGCACACCTTGCTTGTCGAGGATTCAGACACTGTGCTGCCTTCAGGTACAGGAGGTTTTTGTGGTCGGTATAGATGGTGATGGGAAACTTGGTGCCCTCTAACAGATACCTCCATTCTTCGAGGGCCAGTTTAATTGCTAGCAGCTCCTGGTCTCCAATGGAGTAGCTAATCTCAGCGGGTGAGAATCTACGGGAGAAGAATCCACAAGGGTGAGTATTACCATTGGCGCCCGCTTGGGACAAGACTGCGCCAATGCCAACTGTTGAGACGTACACCTCTAAAACGAAAGCCCTGTTGACATCTGGCTGCTGTAACACAGGAGCTGAAACAAAAGCTTGTTTAATTTTTTGAAAGGCAGACAGTGCTTCTTCAGACCATTGGGAAGGACTCGCCCCTTTCTGAGTGAGGCAAGTAATGGGAGCTATCAATGTGGAGAATACTTTGATACATTTTCTAGAATAGTTGGCAAAGCCAATGAAATGCTGAATTGACTTGAGTGTAGTGGGAAGAGACCAGTTCTCTATGGCTTCCAACTTGGCTGGATCCATTTGAAGATAGGAACCGGAAATTATGTACCCTAGAAAGGGCATTGAAGAAGTTTCAAAAGTACACTTGGACAGTTTCCCATAAAGATGATTCTGTCGAAGACGTCGAAGAACCTCTTTCACTTGTTGGTGATGGGAGGCCAAGTCATGGGAGAAGATCAGGATGTCATCGAGGTAGACTTCCACATACTTGTACAATATGTCTCGGAATATTTCATTGACAAAGTTCTGGAATACCGCCGAGGCATTACTTAGGCCGAAGGACATCAGTAGATATTCGTAGTGGCCATCGCGAGTGTTGAAGGCGGTTTTCCACTCATCGCCACTTCGGTTCCTGATGAGATTATAAGCCCCACGGAGATCTAGCTTGGTGAAGATACTGGCACCTTTGACTCTGTCGAATAGTTCCGTGATTAATGGCAGAGGGTAGCTGTTCTTAATAGTAGCATCATATAAACCTCAGCAATCGATGCAGGGGCGTAATTCTCAGTCTTTTTTTCTTGACAAAACCCCCCACTCCTGCTGGAGATGAGGAAGGATGGATGAATCCTTTCTGCAGATTTTCTCTTATGTACTCACTCATAGCGAGGGTCTCAGAAACGGAGAGAGGAAATGTTCGTCCTTTGGGTGGGTTTTTCCCCGGGAGGAGATCAATGGGACAATCCCATTCTCGATGGGGAGGCAGAACATCAGCGGCCTTTTCACTGAAGACGTCAGCAAAATCCTTGTAGGCCTCAGGAAGTCCAGACTTGGGTTTTAACCCTGAAGATCTCACAGGACAGATTTGAGCCAAACAGGAATGGAAACAAGAAGGACTCCATTCTGTGAGCTGTAGTGTGGACCAGTTGATTTGTGGGTTGTGTATTTTAAGCCAAGGCATGCCCAGTATGATCTCATGAGTGGCTTTAGGAATGACCAATAGTTCAATGAACTCGGAATGGAGGAAGCCCACACCCAGGACCACTGGCTTAGTCTGCTGGTTGATGGAACCCTCGGCAATACGACTACCATCCACGGCAGTGAGGTAGACTGGGCAAGACAACTTTAAAACAGGTAGATGGATCTTATCAACTGCAGCTTGTGTAATAAAGTTCCCAGCAGCACCACAATCTACTAAAGCAGAAAAGGTATGTAATCCACTCTGTGTTTCCACTGTTACAGGGAGGATGAGGTCTCGAGAAGAAGGATCTTTGGCTGAAATTCCTAACTTGACTTATCCTTTGCAAGTTAGGATCTGGCGTTTCCCGAACGAGAAGTACAGGAACAAATCATGTGACCATCAGCAGCACAATATAGACACAGTCTCTTCCATAACCTTCTTGACCGCTCCTCAGGGGTTAAACGGGACCTATTCACTTGCATAGGCTCATCAGAAGCAGTGGGTAGGGACTGTACTTGAGGCATAGCCCGATGCTTGCGAGGGTCACTTCGAGAACGTTCACTAGTTCTTTTGCGTAAAACACATAGGGAGATTAAAGCTTTCAGTTGATCTGGGGGATCTCAGGTTGCCAACTCATCTTTTACATGATCAGACAGTCCATGCCAGAATGCAGCAACCAACGCTTGATTATTCCATTTAACCTCTGATGCCAATTTCTGGAACTGGATGACATATTGTCCCACAGTGCGTCTTCCCTGGCGAAACTGGAGGATGTCTGAAGAAGCAGATGTTCTACGCCCAGGTTCATCAAAGATGCGTCAGAATGCAGCAACAAATTCTGTATAGTTGTTTAGGAGAGAATCTGCTCACTCCCATAATGGGGAGACCCAATTCAAGGCAGGACCAGTCAGGAGGGACACAATGTATGCAACCTTTGTCCTAGGTGTTGGGAAGTTGTGTGGCAGCAATTCAAAGTGGACTTCACACTGATTCTGGAATCCACAACACATTTTGGGATTGCCATCGAACTTACTAGCCGTAGGAAGATGGAGACGAGACCCTGGAGAGGTAGCAACTGTAGAACCTGAAGTTGTGGAACTGGAAACTAGAGTTGGAGCTGAAGCTGGAGTAACAGAACTTGGAAGAGACTGTTGTAAAGTGTCCAGTTGGGAAGACATCTCTTGCAGGAACTGTATAATCTGCTGTTGGGAAGCCTCTTGACCATCGAGTCGTGACACTAAACTTTGAAGGGCCCCTGCACCCACACTCTGACCGCCGTCTGGGTCCATGGGCCTTGAACAAACTGTAAGGTCTGTAACTGTGTCTATACCTGGAGGGGGCACTAGTGGGTCAGTGGTGGTGCAGTGGAGGAAACGAGGAGGCTGTATAATATTCCTGTGCATGTGCGTAATGATATTTATTTAGCATACAGAGGTATGAACAGTTACAGAAACACAATAACAATACTGATGGTTTGAGCAAAGACGCTGACAGAGGTATAACAACAGTCACAGGTGATGATCTGTAAACCAGTGAAATTAATAACAGTGATGACCGGCCTGGAAGCTGATGGCAAACATCAATGGTCGACTTGGAAGTCAATGGTAGCAAGATCAAATATGCAGATGATAGTAATGCAGCTGATGACAGTAAACACAGGCAATAGTAACTCCTAAGATTGGTCTGGAAACCAACAGCAATGGATTCACACAGTCTGTATATATGCACAAGTCCACAAAGCCAAGCAAGGCCAAAGCAGGAGACAATTTGTAAATTGCAAGCTGGTTGTTTTAAGTGCCAGATGGAATAGCACAGTGCTGAACACAGATAAACAACACACATGTGAGAATGGTAAGTAGCACCTGGAGAGAGTCTCTTACTGCATGCAGAGGTGGAAGCTGACTGTGGAAGGAGTTATAGCAGAGCAGGATGGCTGGAGCCTGAAGTTCCACGGAGACACTGGAGCACGAAAATCACTGGAGACAGGAGACTGGAGCCAGGAGATGCTGTACACTGGATGTGATGCATTGTTCAAGGTGATGAGACTGAGCCAATGTTCTGGATTTATACCCTGGTCAGCAGGCATTGGATGCTTGAATCATGTGTGCAGACACAGCGCAGGATTGGGTGTTTGCAGGTCAGCTGACCGCAAGTGTCATGGTGGCGCCCATGCTGCACAGATGGTGGGTAGACACTAGATGGACTTCAGGGGTACACAATGAGAATGGGCACCGTGCACGCGGACAGCATTCATGCAGCCACACACTGAGGCCGTGACCTCCGGAGGCCTGCACACCAGAAAAAGTGCTTTGGACATGGATTTGCAGGAATTCCTATTGAAAGGTGTACAGTTTATTTTAGGGAATAATTATTTTGTTTTTAATGGTAATTTTTACATACAGAACATTGGCACAGCAATGGGCACCAGGTTTGCTCCAAGTTACGCTAATATTTTTATGGGGCAAAGGGAAGAAAATAACATTTGGAATAATTGCCCCTTTGGAGTGAACCTGGTGTCCTGGAAGAGATACATAGACAATGTATTCTTTATATGGACGGGTGGAGAAGACCTCCTTAAGGATTTTTTTATTTTTTGGAATGATAACATTTTAAATATACATTTTACCTTTGAATACAGTGCCACTACAATTAACTTTTTAGACATTACCGTTTTTATTAAGGATGAGCAAATTCAAACAAAGAATTTTATCAAACCAACGGACTCAGGGACATACATAGGAACCACAAGCTGCCATCATCCGGACTGGTTAAGTTCAATACCAGAAGGTCAATTCAAACGCTTGAAGCGAAACTGCACTGGTATTGAGACATTTACTATACAAGCAGAAGAAATGAAAAATAGATTCGTAAATTCAGGTTATAATTCAGAAAAGGTCGACAGTGCTAGGGAACAGGTTTTAACTATAGATAGGGAGCATTTATTTAATCCTGTCACAAAAAAAGAGGAGATCATTTAGAGTGGGCTTTTGTGACTTTGTTCAGCTCACAATATAAGACCATAGAAAAATCTATAAACAAGCACTGGGGGATCCTCAAAAAGGACCCAATAATAGGAAGTGAATTACCTGACAAACCAAAATGCATTTTTAGGCGAGCACCTAACTTAAAATCAAACTTAGTTAAGAGTGCCTACCACCAAAAAAAGCCATGGGTACAATTAAATCCAAGATTTTTTTTTAGGTGTGGCTTGTGTCTGGGCTGTAGGGGGATACCATCTGAGAAGAGCAAAATCACTAGTGTGGAAGTTACAAATCGAATAATTAACATCACAGATTTCATCACTTGTAACAGTTCTAATGTAATTTATGGGATAGAGTGCGCATGTGGGTTGTGGTACATAGGCAGGACTTCAAGACCCCTAAAGGTACGGATTAGTGAGCACCTTAGAAATATCAGAAAAGGCCTGACAACCCACGCACTCTCAGAGCATTTTAGAGTCCAACATGGTTGTAACCCCACTGCCATTAAACAGTTTTGTGGCCTGAGACATATTAAAGGCCACTGGAGAAGAAAAGATCTTTCCAATCAATTAGCCCCGGCAGAGATGAAAATTATTTTTGAACTGGGCACGCTTATACCAGGGGGTTTAAATTACGATTTTGAAATCAAATGGTTTTTATAAATTGCTTTCTTATTTAGAGGCACACTTTATTCAGTTTATTTTATAACATTAGCACCTTATTATTCTATGTCAGTTTTAATTACATGCATGGAGTATTAAGTATTTATTCAGCCCAAATTTGATGCACTTCATTTTTATGCACTTTATTAGGGATAATTATGCCTTTTTAACTTCAGGATAATCATCTAAAAGTTTTTTTTTATATAACTGTATATATTTCTCATTTTAAATGCTCTGTGATAAGGAACGGGACAATCAGGACTCGATTTTTAAATAAACAGATTGTCCACACATCCTAAGAATCATCTGATTACTATGGAGAGGAATCCTAATGCTGCTTATAACCCGGGAGGCACAGAAAAGGACAGTGATACTCCCTATGACACCACCGGGTTACTATAGAAACAGAGACGCGCATCATAGGAAGTGACGCGATGGAGGACTCGGGAAGCGCACCGGGTTACCATGGAGACCCGGAAATACGTCACGAGAGGGGACGCCAGGAGAAGGGAATCAATCGTCAAGTAAACCCGTACACTGGCAGTATAGGGTTTCCATGACAACCCAGAAATGCGTCACCGGAAGTGACGTGACGCGACGCAGGGAGATTTCGACGCCGGTTACTATGGAGATTTATTTTTATTGACACAGCCAATAGGGAGGTGCGCAGTAAGGGACCATGGGACATTTAGGAAATTCATGTATAGGGTCCACCTGTGCTCCTTGGCTTGTGATTGGACAACATGCATGTAAATACCCACATGTGATGAGAAGTCATTTATTCACCAGGATACCTTGAGAAAGAATAGGGGTGGAAACGCGTTGGGAGCTTCCAGGTTAACAGGGAACTCGGAGTTTGATGCCGGTAACCAGTGTGGATTTTGATTGAACCTATTCCAGTTTCCATCATTCATTCATGCGCTGTTTGGAACTGTTTGGCCACGGTTCCATTGTTTTCCGGTAATTACCCTGCATTTACTTATCACCAGAAGCAGATTGGTGGAATAATTGACTTGTCTTGTGTTTTATTTTTATTTTGATATACTGTATGTATTAAACAAACTTCACTATTGCTTCCTTTGTTTCATTTCCCTATGGTGAAACTGAGTGTCATGAAAATGGAAGTTTGAGGAAGTTGTCACGATAAGGACTACATTCTGACAGCGCAGGCTAAGTCATATTCTCTAAATCCTTTTTTTACATTGTATCACGCTGGTAAGTGAGATGCCACTGAACGCCGATTCCTGACAAATCTGAATATGCCCATCCACTTGTAACTACAAATTCAATAGCTGCTGAGGCTGTCCTATCATGCGGTCATCAAATTGGACTTATACACAAAAGATGTACCAAGTTATCTGCGTGATATTCAGCATCGCGTGTGCTGAAGGGCTAAGCTGATATGTCTGTGAATGACACAGACATATTAGACCTGATTCAAGTGGACAGATCTTGCATTACTCATGGTTATGCAGTAGGAGGCATCTGATATACTGTAAATTGACACCGTCTGCTTGCATTAGTGATCCGTGCTGCATCTTAGGAGGCAGCAACAAACCAACTGTAACACCACTGGCCAGCTGCATGACCCATGGAGTCACTTATGCTTGCTGCAGCAGTTCCTACAAAGAGGACAGGAATTCTCCATCTTCTGACAAAGATCTTTCCCTTGGAACTCCCTGCAAATGGTGGCCGCCAAACAGCTGCAGACTGTCAATCTGTTGACGTCTGCAGTCATAGTGCATCCAACAACGCAAAACACACATGCACAGTTTGTATCCGGCACATGTGCAAAGTACTTTGCACCATGCAACTCATCCTTAGGATCTGAATTAGGCCTGTTGGGTGTTTACACCTGCCGATGCACTAGTGATATATATCGTTCATCGATCGAACAAATTATATATCGAAAAAAAGTGTGTACCCAGCATATGAGTATGGGAGAGAATTATTATTATTTTATTTATGTTGTTACATACTGGCAGGAGAGAGCACAAGCAGAAAGTGGCTTGTGTTATCCCACCTGTCAGTGCCGTGTTGTACAAAGCTGCCATTTTTCTGTTTACTACTTAAAAAGAAAATCTCAGTGATTGTTTTAGACCATGCACCTGCAATTGTCTGGGCAGTTTAGCCTTTAGTAAATCTCCAAAGTGCAAATAAAATTGCTCGAAAAACTTGTGGTTTTGCAGGACTGCACTCCCATATGGTGTTCTTTCTAGAGATGTGCACCGGAAATTTTTCGGGTTTTGTGTTTTGGTTTTGGGTTCGGTTCCGCGGCCGTGTTTTGGGTTCGACCGCGTTTTGGCAAAACCTCACCGTTTTTTTTTTGTCGGATTCGGGTGTGTTTTGGATTCGGGTGTTTTTTTCAAAAAACACTAAAAAACAGCTTAAATCATAGAATTTGGGGGTCATTTTGATCCCAAAGTATTATTAACCTCAAAAACCATAATTTACACTCATTTTCAGTCTATTCTGAATACCTCACACCTCACAATATTATTTTTAGTCCTAAAATTTGCACCGAGGTCGCTGGATGACTAAGCTAAGCGACCCTAGTGGCCGACACAAACACCTGGCCCATCTAGGAGTGGCACTGCAGTGTCACGCAGGATGTCCCTTCCAAAAAACCCTCCCCAAACAGCACATGACGCAAAGAAAAAAAGAGGCGCAATGAGGTAGCTGTGTGAGTAAGATAAGCGACCCTAGTGGCCGACACAAACACCGGGCCCATCTAGGAGTGGCACTGCAGTGGCACGCAGGATGGCCCTTCCAAAAAACCCTCCCCAAACAGCACATGACGCAAAGAAAAAAAGAGGCGCAATGAGGTAGCTGTGTGAGTAAGATAAGCGACCCTAGTGGCCGACACAAACACCGGGCCCATCTAGGAGTGGCACTGCAGTGTCACGCAGGATGTCCCTTCCAAAAAACCCTCCCCAAACAGCACATGACGCAAAGAAAAAAAGAGGCACAATGAGGTAGCTGTGTGAGTAAGCTAAGCGACCCTAGTGGCCGACACAAACACCGGGCCCATCTAGGAGTGGCACTGCAGTGTCACGCAGGATGTCCCTTCCAAAAAACCCTCCCCAAACAGCACATGACGCAAAGAAAAAAAGAGGCGCAATGAGGTAGCTGTGTGAGTAAGCTAAGCGACCCTAGTGGCCGACACAAACACCGGGCCCTTCTAGGAGTGGCACTGCAGTGTCACGCAGGATGTCCCTTCCAAAAAACCCTCCCCAAACAGCACATGACGCAAAGAAAAAAAGAGGCGCAATGAGGTAGCTGTGTGAGTAAGCTAAGCGACCCTAGTGGCCGACACAAACACCGGGCCCATCTAGGAGTGGCACTGCAGTGTCACGCAGGATGTCCCTTCCAAAAAACCCTCCCCAAACAGCACATGACGCAAAGAAAAAAAGAGGCGCAATGAGGTAGCTGTGTGAGTAAGCTAAGCGACCCTAGTGGCCGACACAAACACCGGGCCCTTCTAGGAGTGGCACTGCAGTGTCACGCAGGATGTCCCTTCCAAAAAACCCTCTCCAAACAGCACATGACGCAAAGAAAAAAAGAGGCGCAATGAGGTAGCTGTGTGAGTAAGCTAAGCGACCCTAGTGGCCGACACAAACACCGGGCCCATCTAGGAGTGGCACTGCAGTGTCACGCAGGATGTCCCTTCCAAAAAACCCTCCCCAAACAGCACATGACGCAAAGAAAAAAAGAGGCGCAATGAGGTAGCTGTGTGAGTAAGCTAAGCGACCCTAGTGGCCGACACAAACACCGGGCCCATCTAGGAGTGGCACTGCAGTGTCACGCAGGATGTCCCTTCCAAAAAACCCTCCCCAAACAGCACATGACGCAAAGAAAAAAAGAGGCGCAATGAGGTAGCTGTGTGAGTAAGATAAGCGACCCTAGTGGCCGACACAAACACCGGGCCCATCTAGGAGTGGCACTGCAGTGTCACGCAGGATGGCCCTTCCAAAAAACCCTCCCCAAACAGCACATGACGCAAAGAAAAAAAGAGGCGCAATGAGGTAGCTGTGTGAGTAAGATAAGCGACCCTAGTGGCCGACACAAACACCGGGCCCATCTAGGAGTGGCACTGCAGTGTCACGCAGGATGTCCCTTCCAAAAAACCCTCCCCAAACAGCACATGACGCAAAGAAAAAAAGAGGCGCAATGAGGTAGCTGTGTGAGTAAGATAAGCGACCCTAGTGGCCGACACAAACACCTGGCCCATCTAGGAGTGGCACTGCAGTGTCACGCAGGATGTCCCTTCCAAAAAACCCTCCCCAAACAGCACATGACGCAAAGAAAAAAAGAGGCGCAATGAGGTAGCTGTGTGAGTAAGATAAGCGACCCTAGTGGCCGACACAAACACCGGGCCCATCTAGAAGTGGCACTGCAGTGGCACGCAGGATGGCCCTTCCAAAAAACCCTCCCCAAACAGCACATGACGCAAAAAATTAAATTAAGAAAAATTAATTAATTAATTAAATTAAGAAAAATTAAAGAAAAAAGAGGTGCAAGATGGAATTGTCCTTGGGCCCTCCCACCTACCCTTATGTTGTATAAACAGGACATGCACACTTTAACCAACCCATCATTTCAGTGACAGGATCTGCCACACGACTGTGACTGAAATGACGGGTTGGTTTGGACCCCCACCAAAAAAGAAGCAATTAATCGCTCCTTGCACAAACTGGCTCTACAGAGGCACGATCTCCACCTCATCATCATCCTCCGATATATCACCGTGTACATCCCCCTCCTCACAGATTATCAATTCGTCCCCACTGGAATCCACCATCTCAGCTCCCTGTGTACTTTGTGGAGGCAATTGCTGCTGGTGAATGTCTCCACGGAGGAATTGATTATAATTTATTTTAATGAACATCATCTTCTCCACATTTTCTGGATGTAACCTCGTACGCCGATTGCTGACAAGGTGAGCGGCGGCACTAAACACTCTTTCGGAGTACACACTTGTGGGAGGGCAACTTAGGTAGAATAAAGCCAGTTTGTGCAAGGGCCTCCAAATTGCCTCTTTTTCCTGCCAGTATAAGTACGGACTGTGTGACGTGCCTACTTGGATGCGGTCACTCATATAATCCTCCACCATTCTTTCAATGGTGAGAGAATCATATGCAGTGACAGTAGACGACATGTCCGTAATCGTTGTCAGGTCCTTCAGTCCGGACCAGATGTCAGCATCAGCAGTCGCTCCAGACTGCCCTGCATCACCGCCAGCGGGTGGGCTCGGAATTCTGAGCCTTTTCCTCGCACCCCCAGTTGCGGGAGAATGTGAAGGAGGAGATGTTGACAGGTCGCGTTCCGCTTGACTTGACAATTTTGTCACCAGCAGGTCTTTGAACCCCAGCAGACTTGTGTCTGCCGGAAAGAGAGATCCAAGGTAGGCTTTAAATCTAGGATCGAGCACGGTGGCCAAAATGTAGTGCTCTGATTTCAACAGATTGACCACCCGTGAATCCTTGTTAAGCGAATTAAGGGCTCCATCCACAAGTCCCACATACCTAGCGGAATCGCTCCGTGTTAGCTCCTCCTTCAATGTCTCCAGCTTCTTCTGCAAAAGCCTGATGAGGGGAATGACCTGACTCAGGCTGGCAGTGTCTGAACTGACTTCACGTGTGGCAAGTTCAAAGGGCATCAGAACCTTGCACAATGTTGAAATCATTCTCCACTGCGCTTGAGACAGGTGCATTCCACCTCCTATATCGTGCTCAATTGTATAGGCTTGAATGGCCTTTTGCTGCTCCTCCAACCTCTGAAGCATATAGAGGGTTGAATTCCACCTCGTTACCACTTCTTGCTTCAGATGATGGCAGGGCAGGTTCAGTTGTTTTTGGTGGTGCTCCAGTCTTCTGTACGTGGTGCCTGTACGCCGAAAGTGTCCCGCAATTCTTCTGGCCACCGACAGCATCTCTTGCACGCCCCTGTCGTTTTTTTAAAAATTCTGCACCACCAAATTCAAGGTATGTGCAAAACATGGGACGTGCTGGAATTTGCCCATATTTAATGCACACACAATATTGCTGGCGTTGTCCGATGCCACAAATCCACAGGAGAGTCCAGTTGGGGTAAGCCATTCCGCGATGATCTTCCTCAGTTGCCGTAAGAGGTTTTCAGCTGTGTGCGTATTCTGGAAAGCGGTGATACAAAGCGTAGCCTGCCTAGGAAAGAGTTGGCGTTTGCGAGATGCTGCTACTGGTGCCGCCGCTGCTGTTCTTGCGTCGGGAGTCCATACATCTACCCAGTGGGCTGTCACAGTCATATAGTCCTGACCCTGCCCTGCTCCACTTGTCCACATGTCCGTGGTTAAGTGGACATTGGGTACAACTGCATTTTTTAGGACACTGGTGAGTCTTTTTCTGACGTCCGTGTACATTATCGGTATCGCCTGCCTAGAGAAGTGGAACCTAGATGGTATTTGGTAACGGGGGCACACTACCTCAAGAAATTGTCTAGTTCCCTGTGAACTAACGGAGGATACCGGACGCACGTCTAACACCAACATAGTTGTCAAGGCCTCAGTTATCCGCTTTGCAGCAGGATGACTGCTGTGACATTTCATCTTCCTCGCAAAGGACTGTTGGACAGTCAATTGCTTACTGGAAGTAGTACAAGTGGGCTTACGACTTCCCCTCTGGGATGACCATCGACTCCCAGCAGCAACAACAGCAGCGCCAGCAGCAGTAGGCGTTACAAGCAAGGATGCATCAGAGGAATCCCAGGCAGGAGAGGAATCGTCAGAATTGCCAGTGACATGGCCTGCAGGACTATTGGCATTCCTGGGGAAGGAGGAAATTGACACTGAGCGAGTTGGTGGGGTGGTTTGCGTGAGCTTGGTTACAAGAGGAAGGGATTTACTGGTCAGTGGACTGCTTCCGCTGTCACCCAAAGTTTTTGAACTTGTCACTGACTTATTATGAATGCGCTGCAGGTGACGTATAAGGGAGGATGTTCCGAGGTGGTTAACGTCCTTACCCCTACTTATTACAGCTTGACAAAGGCAACACACGGCTTGACAAATATTGTCCGCATTTCTGGTGAAATACTTCCACACCGAAGAGCTGATTTTTTTGGTATTTTGACCAGGCATGTCAATGGCCCTATTCCTCCCACGGACAACAGGTGTCTCCCCGGGTGCCTGACTTAAACAAACCACCTCACCATCAGAATCCTCCTGGTCAATTTCCTCCCCAGCGCCAGCAACACCCATATCCTCCTCATCCTGGTGTACTTCAACACTGACATCTTCAATCTGACTATCAGGAACTGGACTGCGGGTGCTCCTTCCAGCACTTGCAGGGGGCGTGCAAATGGTGGAAGGCGCATGCTCTTCACGTCCAGTGTTGGGAAGGTCAGGCATCGCAACCGACACAATTGGAGTCGGACTCTCCTTGTGGATTTGGGATTTCGAAGAACGCACAGTTCTTTGCGGTGCTTTTGCCAGCTTGAGTCTTTTTATTTTTCTAGCGAGAGGCTGAGTGCTTCCATCCTCATGTGAAGCTGAACCACTAGCCATGAACATAGGCCAGGGCCTCAGCCGTTCCTTGCCACTCCGTGTGGTAAATGGCATATTGGCAAGTTTACGCTTCTCCTCCGACAATTTGATTTTAGATTTTGGAGTCCTTTTTTTACTGATATTTGGTGTTTTGGATTTTACATGCTCTGTACTATGACATTGGGCATCGGCCTTGGCAGACGACGTTGCTGGCATTTCATCGTCTCGGCCATGACTAGTGGCAGCAGCTTCAGCACGAGGTGGAAGTGGATCTTGATCTTTCCCTAATTTTGGAACCTCAACATTTTTGTTCTCCATATTTTAATAGGCACAACTAAAAGGCACCTCAGGTAAACAATGGAGATGGATGGATACTAGTATACTTATGGATGGACTGCCGAGTGCCGACACAGAGGTAGCTACAGCCGTGGACTACCGTACTGTGTCTGCTGCTAATATAGACTGGATGATAATGAGATGAAATCAATATAATATTACTAGTACTGCAGCCGGACAGGTATGTATATTCATTATGTAATGACTGATGACGGACCTGCTGGACACTGTCAGCTCAGCAGCACCGCAGACTGCTACAGTAAGCTACTATACTATAGTAGTATGTACAAAGAAGAAAGAAAAAAAAACCACGGGGAGGTGGTATACAATTATGGATGGACTGCCGAGTGCCGACACAGAGGTAGCTACAGCCGTGGACTAACGTACTGTGTCTGCTGCTAATATAGACTGGATGATAATGAGATGAAATCAATATATATGTATATATAATATCACTAGTACTGCAGCCGGACAGGTATATATATTTATTATGTAATGACTGATGACGGACCTGCTGGACACTGTCAGCTCAGCAGCACCGCAGACTGCTACAGTAAGCTACTATACTATAGTAGTATGTACAAAGAAGAAAGAAAAAAAAAAACCACGGGGAGGTGGTATACAATTATGGATGGACTGCCGAGTGCCGACACAGAGGTAGCTACAGCCGTGGACTAACGTACTGTGTCTGCTGCTAATATAGACTGAATGATAATGAGATGAAATCAATATGTATGTATATATAGTATCACTAGTACTGCAGCCGGACAGGTATATATATTTATTATGTAATGACTGATGACGGACCTGCTGGACACTGTCAGCTCAGCAGCACCGCAGACTGCTACAGTAAGCTACTATACTATAGTAGTATGTACAAAGCAGAAAGAAAAAAAAAACCACGGGGAGGTGGTATACAATTATGGATGGACTGCCGAGTGCCGACACAGAGGTAGCTACAGCCGTGGACTAACGTACTGTGTCTGCTGCTAATATAGACTGGATGATAATGAGATGAAATCAATATATATGTATATATAATATCACTAGTACTGCAGCCGGACAGGTATATATATTTATTATGTAATGACTGATGACGGACCTGCTGGACACTGTCAGCTCAGCAGCACCGCAGACTTCTACAGTAAGCTACTATACTATAGTAGTATGTACAAAGAAGAAAGAAAAAAAAAACCACGGGGAGGTGGTATACAATTATGGATGGACTGCCGAGTGCCGACACAGAGGTAGCTACAGCCGTGGACTAACGTACTGTGTCTGCTGCTAATATAGACTGGATGATAATGAGATGAAATCAATATATATGTATATATAATATCACTAGTACTGCAGCCGGACAGGTATATATATTTATTATGTAATGACTGATGACGGACCTGCTGGACACTGTCAGCTCAGCAGCACCGCAGACTGCTACAGTAAGCTACTATACTATAGTAGTATGTACAAAGAAGAAAGAAAAAAAAAAAACCACGGGGAGGTGGTATACAATTATGGATGGACTGCCGAGTGCCGACACAGAGGTAGCTACAGCCGTGGACTAACGTACTGTGTCTGCTGCTAATATAGACTGGATGATAATGAGATGAAATCAATATATATGTATATATAATATCACTAGTACTGCAGCCGGACAGGTATATATATTTATTATGTAATGACTGATGACGGACCTGCTGGACACTGTCAGCTCAGCAGCACCGCAGACTGCTACAGTAAGCTACTATACTATAGTAGTATGTACAAAGAAGAAAGAAAAAAAAAAACCACGGGGAGGTGGTATACAATTATGGATGGACTGCCGACACAGAGGTAGCTACAGCCGTGGACTAACGTACTGTGTCTGCTGCTAATATAGACTGGATGATAATGAGATGAAATCAATATATATGTATATATAATATCACTAGTACTGCAGCCGGACAGGTATATATATTTATTATGTAATGACTGATGACGGACCTGCTGGACACTGTCAGCTCAGCAGCACCGCAGACTGCTACAGTAAGCTACTATACTATAGTAGTATGTACAAAGAAGAAAGAAAAGAAAAAAACCACGGGGAGGTGGTATACAATTATGGATGGACTGCCGAGTGCCGACACAGAGGTAGCTGCAGCCGTGGACTAACGTACTGTGTCTGCTGCTAATATAGACTGGATGATAATGAGATGAAATCAATATATATGTATATATAATATCACTAGTACTGCAGCCGGACAGGTATATATATTTATTATGTAATGACTGATGACGGACCTGCTGGACACTGTCAGCTCAGCAGCACCGCAGACTGCTACAGTAAGCTACTATACTATAGTAGTATGTACAAAGAAGAAAAAAAAAAAAAACCACGGGGAGGTGGTATACAATTATGGATGGACTGCCGAGTGCCGACACAGAGGTAGCTACAGCCGTGGACTAACGTACTGTGTCTGCTGCTAATATAGACTGGATGATAATGAGATGAAATCAATATATATGTATATATAATATCACTAGTACTGCAGCCGGACAGGTATATATATTTATTATGTAATGACTGATGACAGACCTGCTGGACACTGTCAGCTCAGCAGCACCGCAGACTGCTACAGTAAGCTACTATACTATAGTAGTATGTACAAAGAAGAAAGAAAAAAAAAAAACACGGGGAGGTGGTATACAATTATGGATGGACTGCCGAGTGCCGACACAGAGGTAGCTACAGCCGTGGACTAACGTACTGTGTCTGCTGCTAATATAGACTGGATGATAATGAGATGAAATCAATATATATGTATATATAATATCACTAGTACTGCAGCCGGACAGGTATATATATTTATTATGTAATGACTGATGACGGACCTGCTGGACACTGTCAGCTCAGCAGCACCGCAGACTGCTACAGTAAGCTACTATACTATAGTAGTATGTACAAAGAAGAAAGAAAAAAAAAAAACCACGGGGAGGTGGTATACAATTATGGATGGACTGCCGAGTGCCGACACAGAGGTAGCTACAGCCGTGGACTAACGTACTGTGTCTGCTGCTAATATAGACTGGATGATAATGAGATGAAATCAATATATATGTATATATAATATCACTAGTACTGCAGCCGGACAGGTATATATTATATATTTATTATGTAATGACTGATGACGGACCTGCTGGACACTCAGCTCAGCAGCACCGCAGACTGCTACAGTAAGCTACTATACTATAGTAGTATGTACAAAGAAGAAAGAAAAAAAAAAACCCACGGGGAGGTGGTAAACAATTATGGATGGACTGCCGAGTGCCGACACAGAGGTAGCTGCAGCCGTGGACTAACGTACTGTGTCTGCTGCTAATATAGACTGGATGATAATGAGATGAAATCAATATATATGTATATATAATATCACTAGTACTGCAGCCGGACAGGTATATATATTTATTATGTAATGACTGATGACGGACCTGCTGGACACTGTCAGCTCAGCAGCACCGCAGACTGCTACAGTAAGCTACTATACTATAGTAGTATGTACAAAGAAGAAAGAAAAAAAAAAACACGGGGAGGTGGTATACAATTATGGATGGACTGCCGAGTGCCGACACAGAGGTAGCTACAGCCGTGGACTAACGTACTGTGTCTGCTGCTAATATAGACTGGATGATAATGAGATGAAATCAATATATATGTATATATAATATCACTAGTACTGCAGCCGGACAGGTATATATATTTATTATGTAATGACTGATGACGGACCTGCTGGACACTGTCAGCTCAGCAGCACCGCAGACTGCTACAGTAAGCTACTATAGTAGTATGTATAAAGAAGAATGAAAAAAAAAAAAAACCACGGGTAGGTGGTATACAATATTATATATATATATATATATATATTATATACAATTATATATATATATATATATATATATATATATATATATTAAACTGGTGGTGGTGATTGATTATTAAACTGGTGGTCAGGTCACTGGTCACACTATCAGCAACTTGCAAGTAGTACTCCTAAGCAGACAATCACAAAATATATTATACTGGTGGTCAGTGTGGTCACAATGGCAGTGTGGCACTGACTCTGGCAGCAAAAGTGTGCACTGTACGTTATATGTACTCCTGAGTCCTGCTCTCAGACTCTAACTGCTCCCCACTGTCAGTGTCTCCCCCACAAGTCAGATAATTAATACAGTCACACTATCTAATCTATATCACTTCAGCAAGTAGTAGTAGTATAGTAGTACTCCTCCTAATAATGCTCCCCAAAATTACTACTACTGTGTCTCTCTCTACTGTCTCACTCTCTTCTCTAAACGGAGAGGACGCCAGCCACGTCCTCTCCCTATGAATCTCAATGCACGTGTGAAAATGGCGGCGACGCGCGGCTCCTTATATAGAATCCGAGTCTCGCGATAGAATCCGAGCCTCGCGAGAATCCGACAGCGGGATGATGACGTTCGGGCGCGGTCGGGTTAACCGAGCAAGGCGGGAAGATCCGAGTCGCTCGGACCCGTGTAAAAAAACATGAAGTTTGGGCGGGTTCGGTTTCCGAGGAACCGAACCCGCTCATCTCTAGTTATTTCATAACTGCTTCTTCCCCTCTTTCCATTTTAATATATACTAATAACAGGGAAAAGTGTGCTGCTGCTTTACAATAAGTGCCACTGCTACTGACCACTTATAGCCTTGGGCAAAGAAAATATTTTCTAAAGGGGGGTACACACGGAGAGATCCATGTTTAAAATCTAAGCAATCTGACTAGATTGCTTAGATTTTAAGCACGGATCTGCAGTGTGTATGCCCCCCAGCGATAGCGATGCACGGCCCCGTGGCTCAATCTAGCGGGTTGCTCACTTCACCACTGTGTGAAGTGAGTGGCCCCCCGTACCCCCCCGCCCTCACTCAGCACATCGCGCTGTGCTGAGCGGGGGAGAGATGTGTGCTGAGCGGTCTGTGTTAAGATCGCTCAGCACACATCTCCCCCGTCAGTACCCCCCATAAGGGTCAATTTGTTGCAGGACTAGAGGGACAGAACAAAGGGAAGGGCAGGATACAAAACTCTCTCTATTTGCACCTCTCATTCATACATCTAGATAGCCAGACACTATGGCCACAAGCCACCTCCACGTACACCAGGGGTGGAGAACCTTTGGCCCTCCAGCTGTTGTTGAACTACACATCTCAGCATACCCTGATACAGTTTTGCTATTTGGCCGAGCTAAAACTACTGCAAAGCATGCTGGGATGTGTAGTTCAACAACAGCTGGAGGGCCAAAGGTTCCCCATCCCTGATCTACACAAATATAATCCATAAAGGATACTCTAAAGGATTTTTTACTACCTACATAACATGTGAATGTGCAACACATTTTTTATTTGTTGAAATGTGCATAACAATCTGCCATGTGCATAGCCGGGTATTATGTTGCTGGAGTTTTTTTTCTCCACCTTTTGCGGGATTGTGGGTCTAGCTGGTAATGAGCATGGTGGAAAGACTACAAACAATACTTCAGTGTGGCAGCTGCTAGATTTAAAGTGGTTATTAATTTTAAGACAAATCAAGGTTGGTTTCCTATTAAAACAAATTGCTGCCTTGATTGTGCAAATTGCACTGATCCCAAAGATTGCAGGCTATTACAATTGTGCTTATGACTACTTTAAGATAAAGAATAGATGAGGGTGGATTTGGTGAGGGTAATTTATAAAATGTGATTAGGGCATGAGCCTTTTGTACCGGTGTTTTATATGGGTAGTGCAGAGGTTGCCAAACGTGGCCCGCCACCTGAAAAAATTCAGGCCCTTGTCATTGATTCTTCAGGATAGTCTGAACTAGAGATGAGCGGGTTCGGTTCTCAGAGAACCAAACTGTACCGAACTTCACCATTCGAGTCCGGATCCGAGTCAGGCTCGGGTTTTTTCCGCCTGACTCGGAAACCAGAACTAGGCAAAACATCATCATCCCCTTGTCGGATTCTCGCAGGGTTTGGATTCCATATAAGGAGCCGCGCGTCCCCGCCATTTTCACTCCGGCATTGGAGAGTGTAGAGAGAGAACATGTCTCCGTTCTCTCAGTGTTCTGTCCGTGTCTTGTGCTGTATTTGTCCAGTCACAGTGGATGTGTCCTCTTGCTGCCATATGTCCATTGCTGCTGTGTTGTGCTGCATCAGTTCAGTGGTGGTGTATTGTGCTGCATCAGACCAGTGGTAGTGTCATGGCCATCAGTCATTCCAGTGACCAGGCAGTCACAGTGGTATACTCTGCTGCCATATGTCCACTGCTGCAGTATAATAATAATAATAATAATAATAATAATAACAACAAGTCCCTTACAGTGTTGCTGTGTTGTCCTGCATCAGACCAGTAGTAGTGTCCTGTGCATCAGCCATCAGTCATTCCTGTGCCGCATATTGTGTTATATAACTCCAGAAAAATAATGGAGAACAAAAATTTGGAGGATAAAATAGGGAAAGATCAAGAACCACTTCCTCCTAGTGCTGCTGCCACTAGCCATGACATAGGCGATGAAATGCCATCGTCGTCTGTCAAGGCCGATGCCCAATGTGATAGTAGAAGGCATGTAAAACCCAAAAAGCCAAAGTTCAGTAAAAAGCCCCAAACAAGGAAATTTAAATCGTCTGAGGAGAAACGTAAACTTGCCAAAATGCCATTTACGACACAGAGTGGCAAGGAACGGCTAAGGCCCTCGCCTATGTTCATGACTAGTGGTTCAGCTTCACATGAAGATGGAAGCCCTCACCCTCCATTTTGCCATTTAATTCTAGTGATTTGGACGTCTAATTCCAGTGATTTTGCCATTTAAATCCAGTGATTTTAAAGTATAATTCCAGTGATTTGGACGTATAATTCCAGTGATTTTGCAGTATAATTCCAGTGATTTGGACGTATAATTCCAGTGATTTGGACGTATAATTCCAGTGATTTTGCCATTTAATTCCAGTGATTTGGACGTATAATTCCAGTGATTTGGACGTATAATTCCAGTGATTTGGACATATAATTCCAGTGATTTGGATGTATAATTACAGTGATTTGGATGTATAATTCCAGATGGAATTGTTTGTGTCGCTTGGCTTAGCCATACAGCTACCCCATTGCACCTCTTCTACATCTTTGCATGAGGTGCTGTTTGGGGCCTTTTTTTATATCTGCCCTCCTGTCTGGTACTGCAGTGCCACTCCTAGATGGGCCAATTGTTTGTGTCACTTGGCTTAGTCATACAGCTACCTCATTGCACCTCTTCTACATCTTTGCATGAGGTGCTGTTTGGGGCCTTTTTTTTATATCTGCCCTCCTGTCTGCCACTGCAGTGCCACTCCTAGATGGGCCAATTGTTTGTGTCGCTTGGCTTAGTCATACAGCTACCTCATTGCACCTCTTCTAAATCTTTGCATGAGGTGCTGTTTGGGGCCTAGTTTTTGAAAATTGCCCTCCTGTCTGACACTGCAGTGCCACTCCTAGATGGGCCAGGTGTTTGTGCCGCACACTTGTGTCACTTGGCTTAGTCATAGAGCAGCCTCGGTGCACCACTTTTTCTTCTTTGCATCATGTGCTGTTTGGGGCCTTTTTTATATCTGTCCTCCTGTCTGACACTGCAGTGCTACTCCTAGATGGGCCAGGTGTTTGTGCCACACGCTTGTGTCGTTTAGCTTAGTCATACAGCCACATCAGTGCAACCTTTTGGCCTAAAAACAATATTGTGAGCAGTGGCGTAACTACTGCCCCCGCAGTCCTCGCGGTGGCTTGGGGGCGAGGGGCTTCGGAGGCGCCACTGATTTAGCACAGATTGACATGTGGACGAGCGTCCGCAAGTCAATCTGCGGTCTCCTTCCCTCCGCTGCTGTGTTGGAGGGACACGGTGGGCTCTCCCGTATCCCTCCTGGCTCTCCGGCCGGTCTAATAAAGGAAGTGCCGGCACTTCCTTTATTAGACCCGCTGGAGAGCCAGGAGGGACACTCCGTGCCCTCCGTGTCCCTCCAACACAAAGGAGCGGGGAGTGGGGGGGGAGGGGGGAGAGAGCAGGCACTGAGGAGGGCATATGTGGCACTGTGGGGGAATATCTGGCACTGGGGGGAGCAGGCACTGAGGGGGCATATACCTGGCACTGAGGGGGAATATCTGGCACTGGGGGCATATACCTGGCACTGTGGGGGAATATCTGGCACTGGGGGCATATACCTGGCACTATGGGGGAATATCTGGCACTGGGGGGAGCAGGCACTGAGGGGGCATATGTGGCACTGTGGGGGAAAATCTGGCACTGAGGGGGCATATGTGGCACTGTGGGGGAATATCTGGCACTGGGGGCATATACCTGGCACTGTGGGGGATAATCTGGCACTGAGGGGGCATATGTGGCACTGTGGGGGAATATCTGGCACTGGGGGCATATACCTGGCACTGTGGGGGAATATCTGGCACTGGGGGAGCAGGCACTGTGGGGGAATATCTGGCACTGGGGGCATATACCTGGCACTGTGGGGGAATATCTGGCACTGAGGGGAGCAGGCACTGAGGGGGCATATGTGGCACTGTGGGGGAATATCTGGCACTGGGGGCATATACCTGGCACTGTGGGGGCATATCTGGTACTGGGGGGAGCAGGCACTGAGGGGGCATATGTGGCACTGTGTGGGGAATATCTGGCACTGGGGGCATATACCTGGCACTGTGGGGGAATATCTGGCACTGGGGGGAGCAGGCACTGAGGGGGCATATGTGGCACTGTGGGGGAATATCTGGTACTGGGGGGAGCAGGCACTGAGGGGGCATATGTGGTACTGTGGGGGAATATCTGGCACTGGGGGCATATACCTGGCACTGTGGGGGAATATCTGGCACTGGGGGCATATACCTGGCACTGTGGGGGAATATCTGGCACTGGGGGGAGCAGGCACTGAGGGGGCATATGTGGCACTGTGGGGGAATATCTGGCACTGGGGGGAGCAGGCACTGAGGGGGCATATGTGGCACTGTGGGGGAATATCTGGCACTGAGGGGGCATATACCTGGCACTGGGGGCATATACCTGGCACTGTGGGGGAACATCTGGCACTGAGGGGAGCAGGCACTGAGGGGGCATATGTGGCACTGTGGGGGAATATCTGGCACTGGGGGCATATATCTGGCACTGTGGGGGAATATCTGGCACTGAGGGGGCATATGTGGCACTGTGGGGGAATATCTGGCACTGGGGGCATATACCTGGCACTGTGGGGGAATATCTGGCACTGGGGGGAGCAGGCACTGTGGGGGAATATCTGGCACTGGGGGCATATACCTGGCACTGTGGGGGAATATCTGGCACTGAGGGGGCATATGTGGCACTGTGGGGGAATATCTGGCACTGGGGGCATATACCTGGCACTGTGGGGGAATATCTGGTACTGGGGGGAGCAGGCACTGAGGGGGCATATGTGGCACTGTGGGGGAATATCTGGCACTGGGGGCATATACCTGGCACTGTGGGGGAATATCTGGCACTGGGGGCATATGTGGCACCGGGGGGGGTATATTTGGCACTGGGGGCTTATGTGGCACTGGGCGGGGGGGGGGGGGTATATTTGGCACTGGGGGCATGTACCTGGCACTGTGGGGGAATATCTGGCACTGGGGGCATATGTGGCACTGGGGGCATATGTGGCACTGGGGGGGTATATTTGGCACTGGGGGCATGTACCTGGCACTGTGGGGGAATATCTGGCACTGGGGGTATATACCTGGCACTGTGGGGGAATATCTGGCACTGGGGGCATATGTGGCACTGGGGGGGTATATTTGGCACTGGGGGCATGTACCTGGCACTGTGGGGGAATATCTGGCACTGGGGGCATATACCTGGCACTGTGGGGGCATATGTGGTACTGGGGGCATATGTGGCACTGGGGGGGGGTATATTTGGCACTGGGGGCATGTACCTGGCACTGTGGGGGAATATCTGGCACTGGGGGCATATACCTGGCACTGGGGGAATATCTGGCACTTGGGGCATATGTGGCACTGGGGGGGGTATATTTGGCACTGGGGGCATGTACCTGGCACTGTGGGGGCATATGTGGCACTGGGGGCATATGTGGCACTGGGGGGGTATATTTGGCACTGGGGGCATGTACCTGGCACTGTGGGGGAATATCTGGCACTGGGGGCATATGTGGCACTGGGAGCACGGCCCTAGCAACAAGCACTACCCCCTAGCAACGAGCATGACACCCAGTGCATGAAACCCCTGGCAACGAGCATGACACCCTGAGCATGAAAATCCCTGGCACCGTGCATGGAACCAAGAGCATGAAACCCCTGGCAACGAGCAGGTAATTTAAAAGTAATTAGAAGCCTTACTGTAGAACTTAATGTGTAATGGGCATTACGGTGTGTGGCATAATGTATCACGGACATTGCAGTGTGTGTCATAATGTGTCAGGCATTACGGTGTGTTGTATACTATATCACGGGCATTGTGGTATGTGGTATAATGTCTCAGGATCATTGCGGTGTGTGTCATACTGTGTCACAGACATTGTATGTGCTATAATGTATCAGGGCACGGCCGTAACTACGGGGGGGCTAGGGGGGCATGTGACCTGGGAGCAGGATAGGAGGGGGCGCAGAGAGGATCAGTTTAATTCCCCTAACACCCCCTCCCTATGCGCTGCGGTTCCTTAGAGCCGACGGAGCACAAGCTCCAGACTCTACTAGCTTCCGTGGCCGCATTGCTGTGATTAAACTGAAAATGAACTACAGCTCCCAGCAACCCTTGCTGCGGGAGCTGTAGTTTACTTTCAGTTTCTTCTGGTCACGTGTAGTGCCTGCAGGGCACAGGGAACAAGATGACTCCCCAGCCTCCCCCCCGCTGCCATTAATCATCGCAGCAGTGCACTACTATAGTGCACTGCTGAGCTGGAAAAGAAGAGGCAGCCGTAGGTCCGCAAAGGGGGCGGGGCTACACGGCACTGGGCTGTACACAGTGCCAGGCCAGCCAGCAGCATCATTGGGAGAGATCACTATCCAGGACAACGAGCAGAAGAGCCTAAGTAGTGAGTGTAAGGGAAGGGGCACTGTGTGTGTGTGTGACTACCAGTACCATATAGAGTATGTGTGTCTCTATGAGTGTGTGCATGTGTGTGACTGTATGTGAAAAGGTGTATGACTGACTACATAGCTGTATGTGTGCTTGTGTCTCACTATATGTAAGTATGTATATATGTTTGACTCTATATATGTATGTATACAGGTGTGTGACTGTGTATATATATATATGAGCGAGTGAGTGAATGTATGCATGCATGTATATATTCAGGTGTGTGACAGTATGCATGTGTATAGGTGTGTGATTTTATGTTTCAAGGTATGAGTATTTATTTCCCTTTTTTTATTTATCCCTAGGCCAAATAAATTTCTAGCCATCCCCTCGATAAAATACCTTCCCCAGGGAGGTCACCCGCCACGATATGATTGGAGGCTGTCAATCAAAGAAAACGTGTAATGGTGCAATCAACGTTTCGGGGACCACCTCCCCTTCATCAGGATGATTGCATCATTACACGCTTTATGTGATTGACAGCCTCTGAGTGCCGCCTCGTTTTTCCAAGCACAATATATATATATATATATACACTCACTCACTCACTCACTCACTCACTCACTCACTCACTCACTCACTCACTCACACTCTTACAATGAAGGGGAGGGGGGTCGCCAACTTACTGTCTTGCCCCAGGTGTCAAAGATCCTAGTTTCGGCCCTGATCAGGGGCATTGCAGTGTGTAGCATAATGTATAACGGGCATTGCGATTCCTGTCATAATGTGTCACAGGCATTACGGTGTGTGGCATAATGTGTCGGGGGCATTACAGTGTGTGCATATTGTGTCATGTGCATTATTGTGTGTGGCATAATGTCTGAGGGCCTTTGCAGTATGTGGAATAATGTATACTGGGCATTACTATAAGGAGGAAAAATGACAAATAATGTAAGGGGCATGAATCAGGATTATTTTTCTTTCCTGTGGTGGCTAACTTCTGGGCGTGCAGGTTGCAAAACTGGGGTATAAGGTAGTCCTTTCCTGCAATGCCACGCCCCTTTATGTGAAGCCACGCCCATTTAAACGAAGCCACATCCCCTTTTTGGCACCGCGCGCCTTCGACGCGCGCAAGTTTGTCCCTTTACTAGTGCCAATTATGGGGGGGGGGGGGGGGCGCCAAACAATTTTTCGGCTTGGGGGAGAAACATTTCTAGTTACGCCACTGATTGTGAGGTGTTCAGAATAGACTGTAAATTAATGGAAATTAATGTTATTGAGTTTAATAATACCGTAGGATCAAAATTACCCCCAAATTCTGTGATTTTAGCCATTTTTATGTTTTTTTTAAAAATCAACCAGATCCAAAACCAAAACACGAAAGTGGAATTAGAACCAAAACAAAAACACAAGACACGAAAAGTGCCAGCCGCACATCTCTAGTCTGAACCAGAATTCAGCAGCTCTGCCCCACTGGATGTGGTGCTTGTGATAGTCTGGTCCTCTGCTTCTCCTTCTCAAGTCCAGCACGCAGTCTCCTCCTCTGAGTAATCCTTGTGGCCGTTGCATGACCAGAGTATGGCATGTGTTGGACAAACGGAGGGTGGAGAGAAGTGGACTTTTGGTGGTGAAGATAACTAAAGCAAGGCTATGTGGGATCTGGGCTGAAAATATAAGGCATGAGATGGTTCTGAGGACTGAAGAATATATGTCATTTATGCATGATGGCTATGAGAATGATTGAGGGGACTCTGAGGCTGGCTATAAAGAGGCATGACTGAAGGAGTTCTGAGGCTGGCATAAAAAGGTTCATTTTACCAGTTGGACGCGTTACTGTGTGACATACTCATCTGGACATTACAGTGGAGGCACTACTTTTTAGCATATTATACAGTATGAACTGGGGACACTGCTGCATGGGTTATGCATCTCATCACAGTGAACAAAATTGAAATCATTCAAACTATGTTTCTTAGCTGTACAGTTTCTTAAAATAAGATTTATTCAACAACATAAAAACTTTACTTAATTACTGGAAGGCTAACTGAAATTTGTTTTGTGGCTCTCTGTTGAAAGTCATTTTACAGCACTCTAAGAAAAAAGGTTTGGAAGCCCCTAGTGAGGAGTGTGTGTTATGGAGTGTTTAGGGGCAAGGTTGTAGCTACAGTAGGTGTAGGGGGTGCGGCTGCTGCAGGGCCCAGCCCTCCTTCTGCACCTTGTTGCATTGCCAGTAGGTGGGCACTCAACTTCCAAGCCCTGTTGACTGTTTTTCATTTCGTAGCAGTGTGCTGCTACTGTAACAATCTGGGTATTTCAGGTCACGTAGTTACAACAAGTAGAACTGCGCTGCACTTTTTCTGTTACCTCTCCAGTATTAATACAGATTACCCGTTACCTTTTGATCCACCGATGTTCCGTTTTGTTTTCCTTTCTGATCCGGTTCCGAAGTGCAAGAATTTCACACCGACCAGTGAAGAAGAAGTGTTCTAAGGAATATAGTTAATGATATTTGTTCTTTCCAACAAAAGAAAATGCTGGTACTTACAATAGTGGAATTATTAAGCTAAAACAACTCAGCCTAAAGTGTTCACGACAATGTTGATCATTAAAACAATATTTATTTTACTGGAATTCTTGTCTGATGTCGTAACAACCCTTTGTTGTATCAACTCTCCTAAATGCAAAAAGGTTAGGTAGGCTTACTCAGCATTTACTTTACTATACATTTCAATGAAATCACCATGTAAGCAACTTTATCTATAAACTAATAAAGCAGTACATTTACACTTTATAAACAAAACAAATCGGCCACTATGGTTGCCGCCAACTGTATGGGTAGCTATCTTCTTCCCCAAGAAAGTGTCCCGTTTTCCCTGAGTACTCTTTTAACTTTCGTTGGTGCACATTTCAAATACTACGCTGGTGTGTTAAATTACCCCGTTTAGACTCTCGTTGCCTGGATGAAGTCTATAAGGCTTGGTCCTATTTCACCGTCTCCTCGCTATTGACTAACTTAATCAGTTTTCCTAGGTGCTCTTTGCGTTAGAGATCCAAGGGGATTGCCTGTATTATTGTATTCCAAAGTGGTGTGATATTCCAAATTAAGGGATAATGTGGCTGCGGGGATCCTACTCTTTCCCTAATATTCAACTGGGCGAGGACCTGAGAAGTTAGGTAACTTGGTCCTTCGGGCCAATATTTAGGTAAAAGAGTATTCTTTTGAACCGCAGTATATAGGAGTTAATACCTTGCTAGTGAGATCGCTGATGCCGCGGCACACAGGAATGTACAGCGTCTCCCTGTCCGTCTCACACTAGTCTCTGAAGTGCTAAGCTCACTATCAGGTTTGCCGGCAAAGGGGTAACCTCCTATTTCTCCTTGTAGCTGGGTAATGAGAAGGGTTAAGGGGCTTTAGGTGCAAATTTAACTGTCTCATCTGCCAAATAAACGCTTCTGTGAGCTGCTGCAGCCTACCCGAACCGTCTAGGAGGGAACAAAGACTTAAACTAGAGCTATCCTCCAATGTCTGGCACTAGCGGGTGAGTACACTGTTCTGTGCCCAGTAATTACTGTCTTATGTGATGGATGTGCAGTGATAAGTACCTGTACACCTCTAAAGTTGTGCCGGTGACTGCGACCAGGGATGCACCTTCCAGAACTGCTCCCCATCAGTCAGTCTCCCCACCGAGGCTTAATGTCTTGCATGCGGCTCTGTAGCGGGAGACTCCGCCTCCGTCTGTCACTCACCGCTCGAAGGACGTCAACCCCGGGGTGTCATACAGGTCGGCGCCGCCTCTTTCCCGTCTCAAAGGTTGCAGGCACTAGCGGAGGCCTCCGCCCACCGTCACGCTGTGACCCGCTCAGAGCCGCCTCCTCCACTCCACTCAGTATTGGTCCCTGCTGCCGGAGCCTGTTGCCGCTCACCGCCGCTACAGCTTCTAAAGGTGTGCTGCTTTGGGGACACGGATCTTCAAGCGAGCCACCTCCAGGACTAGGGTCACGCCGTCTCTGGGATGTCGCACTTCTCTCCGGGGTAATGCTGAGCCGCAGTGCCTTGTCTCCTCCTCACGATCTCCGGTAACCGCCTTAACGGTCCCCTCTCCAGTCTACTTATAGGCTCCTCCAGGGTACCCGGATCAGTCCTGCTCATTGCGTTTTCTCCGCGAGCTGGCCTACAGCACTGTAGTCTCGTGCCATCCCTCCTTCAGGGGCTGGTAGGGGGACACAGTCTTTAAATCTGGCATCGAGACAATTATTTCCGACTCCCCTCTATGAGGGAGATCCCAACTATTACCCCTCTCTATGAGAGCCATTTAGGCAGAGTGCCCTAATATCCCTCGGTGAGGGAATATATACATATACATTACAAATATACATTCTTTCTTAATAAAGTCAGTATAACATGCATTTATTTCAGTTATAACTATGCCTTATTTGCTAGGTACATGGGTGCTTTCACGGGGTGCTACACTACACTGCAGCCACATCTGCTGTTCTGTCATTCTCTGGTCTCTCTTCACTGATGCTGGAAGGAGGTTTAGCTGAGCCTGCAGGGTTTAAGTAAATCATGAGTGAGAGTATGTGCTGTATGTTTGAAGTTTATATCACATTAATATTAGAGATAAGCGGTTCAAATTTAGTGGAATCTGAATCGCACCAAACTTTAGGGAGCAGGCAGCTGCTCGGATTCCCCCACCTGCCCCGGACCCTATCCAAGGCAAAGCCGGGAGATCCTGCTGTCGGATCTCGCGGTTATTTTCAAACTCTCATTTAAAACAATGGGCTGAGCTATCAGCCAATCAGCGCTTCCTCACTGTTTTCAAGGGGCAAAATGGTAGCGCCCATCACGTGGAGGACACCGCCGATCCACACTGTCGACACCGCCGACCCCACAGCCAACCCGCCGGTGGCACTACCGACACCAGTAACCACCGCACTGAGGACATCGCTGGCACCCCTGCTCTGCTGGCACCACCACAGTGAGGACATCTCTGACACCCATGCACTGCCGACACTGCCAGCAACCCCACACTGAGGACACTGCTGACACCCCTGCTCTACCAACACTGCTGGCACCACTGCACTGAGGACACCCCCGCACTATCGACACTGCCAGGACCACCACACTGAAGGCACTGCTGACACCCCTGCACTGCCGACACTACCATACTGAGGACATTGCTGACACACCTGCACTGCCATCACTACCACACTGAGGACACCGCTGACACCACTGCACTGCCGACACTGCGGCACCACCGCATTGTGAACACTGCTGGCACCCATGCTCTGCCAACACTGCCGGCACCCCCGCATTGAGGACTCCGCTGACACTCCAAAACTGTCAGCACCACCGCACTGAGGATACCGCTGGCACCCATGCACTGCCTGCACCACCGCACTGAGCACACTGCTGACACCCCCAAACTGTCGGCACCACGGCATTGAGGACTCAGCTGACACCCCTACATTGCCGGCACCACCGCACTGAGAACACAGCTGACATCCCCACACTGTTGGCACCACCTCACTGAGAACACCACTGGCACCTCTACACTGCCGACACTGCCAGCACCGCCACTCTGAAGAGACCACTGACGACCCTAAACTGGGGACCCTTTATCACAGTAAGTGCACTATTGGTGTATCTAACCTGCACTGTATCTGACCTGCACTGTAACCCACGCTGTAGCTGACCCACACTGTATTTGACCCGCATTGTATTTAACCGCACTGTGTCCAACCCACACTATATTTGAGCCGCACTGTATCCGACCCACCCTATATCTGCTGACCCACAATATATACAACTGACAGTGTATGCGACCCATGTGAATGCTGATTATTTTACAGGACAGAAAGCTATACCTTAATACACTTTAATTAATCCTCACAATATGTACTTTTTACACAGTTAGCGTACAAACACCCATACCGTGTACGCACTTTGCGTACCCACGCCGCGACGGACATACAAAGTACGATGCTATTACTAAACACCTGCAGAACAAACACTAATCCACTGCAGGCTGCACGGAGCTTACAGAGCTGGTGATGCCGCATTGGCATGCAGGATGCAGGTATTTATTACTGGGAAATTTAGATTCTAACCTAGTAAACTTTATTATTATTATTATTATTATTATTATCCTTTATTTATATGGCGCCACAAGGGTTCCGCAGCGCCCAATTACAGAGTACATAAACAAATAATCAAACAGGAAAACAGCAACTTACAGTTGACGACAATATAGGACAAGTACAGGGTAAATAAACAAACAGCAGATGAGGGGGCAAAACTTTTTTTAAGTATATAAGTGAAAGGAGAAAATCAAATGGAGGAATAATAAGACTTAAGACAGAGAGTGGGCATTTGGTGGAGGGAGACAAGGCAATAGCAGATCACCTAATTAATTATTTTTGCTCAGTATTTACTACAGAAGAAGGGATGGGGCCACAGTTAAATTGCAAGGACATTCATAAAAATAAGGTAGATGAAAATACATTTACAGAGGAGAAGGTCCTAACAGAACTTTCAAAACTAAAAGTGGATAAATCAATGGGACCAGATGGGATACACCCAAGGATACTCAAAGAGCTAAAAGATGTGCTGGTTACACCTTTAACAGATTTATTTAACCAGTCACTAAATACAGGTGCTATTCCAGAGGACTGGAAAAGAGCAAATGTAGTTCCACAGCACAAAAGTGGAAGCAAGGAAGAAGCAAGTAACTACAGACCAGTAAGCCTTACATCAGTAGTAGGGAAAGTAATGGAAAAACTATTAAAAGAAAGAGTAGTGGAATATCTTAAATCAAACAACTTACAGGATCCAAAACAGCATGGATTTACTGGTGGGAGATCATGCCAAACAAATCTTATTGACTTTTTTGACTCTGTGATGAAAATAATAGATCAAGGGGGAGCTGTAGATGTAGCATATCTAGACTTTAGTAAGGCATTTGACACTGTCCCACATCGCAGACTGCTAAATAAACTTGAAAGCCTGGGGGTGGATTATAAATCAGTTAAATGGATAAGAACCTGGTTGCAGGATAGGAAACAGACAGTCGTAGTTAATGGAGTGCAATCTATGGAGGGAAATGTTACCAGTGGAGTACCCCAGGGATCTGTACTTGGTCCAGTTCTCTTTAATATCTTTGTTGGTGACATTGCAGATGGTATTGAAGGGAAGATATGCCTTTTTGCAGATGATACAAAGATATGCAACAGGGTAGACACACCGGGAGGGGTCAAACAAATGATTAATGACCTAGGTAGGCTTGAGAAATGGTCAAGAACGTGGCAACTACAGTTTAATGCTAAAAAATGCAAAATCATGCACTTGGGTCTCAAAAACCCAAAGGCTAAGTATAGTATCAAGGGTACTATAATGGAAACTACTGAGGAGGAAAGAGATTTAGGAGTCACTATTTCAAGTGACTTGAAGGCAGGAAAGCAATGCAACAAAGCAATGAGAAAGGCAAGTCAGATGCTTGGTTGCATAGGGAGAGGAATCAGTAGCAGGAAAAAAGAAGTGATAATGCCACTGTATAGGTCATTGGTACGGCCCCATCTGGAATACTGTGTCCAGTTCTGGAGACCCTATCTCCAGAAGGATATAAATATATTAGAGAGTGTACAAAGAAGGGCAACTAAAATGGTGCATGGCCAACATCACAAAACTTACCCGGAAAGGCTAAAAGATCTTAACATGTATAGTTTGGAGGAGAGAAGGGAAAGGGGAGACATGATAGAAACTTTCAAATATATAAAGGGTCTTAACAAAGTTCAGGAGGGAAACATTCTTCAAAGGAAAAGAAGTATTAGAACTCGAGGGCATACATTGAGACTGGAGGGGGGGAGGTTCAGGGGAAATTTAAGGAAAAATTACTTCACAGAAAGGGTAGTGGATAAGTGGAATAGCCTCCCATCAGAGGTGGTAGAGGCTAAGACTGTAGGGCAATTTAAACATGCTTGGGACAGGCATATGAAAATCCTTACAAAGAATCAAGGTTAAAAAAGGGTTGAGATTGCCTAAAGGATAAAATAAAAAAGGGGCAGACTAGATGGGCCAAGTGGTTCTTATCTGCCGTCAAATTCTATGTTTCTATGTTTCTATGTTACACGCTGTGCATACACACACACACCGACACGTTGAGAGCACAATGCAGCTACACGTGTGATAGAAATACACCTTAAACCTTAGCAGGAAATGGGACACGACACCAAATTGTATTTCAAAATTATGTTGGGGTCCAACCCACCAACGGTTATTTTACTAGCAGGGGGCTACAAGCATAATACAATACAATAAGAGAAAAAGGCTACAGTCAATGGTACATACATTTGTTCGCCTGCGCTTCCCGGTCCGGTCCTCAGTCATCAAGGTAGATGACCTTCAGAGATTGTGTGTGACCGGGCCTGCATCTGGCTTTTTATACATTTGTCCAAAACCTAACACAATGGAAACTGTAATCTTTGTCTATTGGTCACTGGGATGGTCATTTACAGTACAGGAGAGGTCATAGTTCGGTTTGAATAGGTGGGCGATGTCTGGTCCAGGTGCACTTGCAGGTGTTCTCCACTGGGTTCCCGCCGAATATCAGGAGTACAGTAAATACAGTTGATATTAATATTCTGCTCCTGCGCATAACTATTCGAAGGAGCATGCGATCTTACGCAAACCAACACCGGAATATTGCTCTAAAAATACCCTACAGCTGGATACCAAACACCACCTCTTAACCTAATTCTGTCCCCTCCTATCCTGTAAAGGTGAATCCCTTTGTTATTATACCCTTTAAGCAAGTGTAACTCGCTGGTGTGGTGCATGTAGACTATGTGTACATTGTGCACCATGGCCCTCATTCCGAGTTGTTCACTCGCGCAGCCAGAGGCGGAACTACCGGCAGTGCAAGCAGTGCGTTGCACTGGGGCCCGCCTCTGTCCAGGGGCCCAAGCATGTAATGAGTCAAACTGACTCATTACATGCCGCTGTGTGCTGCGGGCAACCGCTGCCCGCAGCGCACAGTCGCCCGGAGAGGAGCAGCGGCACGGACGGGGGAAGGAGGAGGAGGGAGGTGAAGGAGGGAGCCGCAGCAGTGCTTTGTTACTGGTGGAGGCGCTGCTGCTGCTGCCCCTCTGCTTCACTATAGGCTGTCTTCCGAGAACAGCCTATAGTGAAGCAGAGGGGCAGCAGCAGCAGCGCCTCCACCAGTAACAAAGTGCTGCTGCGGCTCCCTTCTTCACCTCCGTCCTCCTCCTTCTCTCCAGCCCGGGAATCGTCTGACGCTGCACCGAGGAGCCTGAGCCAGCGGAGAGGGTAAGTATAATTCTTCTTCCTTTCTTTCTTTCTTTCTTTCTTTCTTTCTTTCTTTCTTTCTTTCTTTCTTTCTTTCTTTCTTTCTTTCTTTCTTTCTTTCTTTCTTTCTTTCTTTCTTTCTTTCTTTCGTCTCTTTCTTTCTTTGTTGGGACTGCCTGCCGCTATGTGTAAAAATGGAAGACTGCCTGCCGCTATGTGTAAAAATGGGGGACTGCCTGCCGCTGTGTGTAAAAATGGGGGACTGCCTTCCGCTATGTGTAAAAATGGGGGACTGCCTGCCGCTATGTGTAAAAATGGAGGACTGCCTGCCGCTATGTGTAAAAATGGGGGACTGCCTGCCGCTATGTGTAAAAAGGGGGAATCTGCCTGCCGCAATGTGTAAAACTGGGGAATCTGCCTGCCGCAATGTGTAAAAAGGGGGAATCTGCCTGCCGCAATGTGTAAAAAGGGGGAATCTGCCTGCCGCAATGTGTAAAAAGGGGGAATCTGCCTGACGCAATGTATAAAAAGGGGGGACTGCCTGCCGCTATGTGTAAAAATGGAGGACTGCCTGCAGCTATGTGTAAAAATGGGGGACTGCCTGCCGCTATGTGTAAAAAGGGGGAATCTGCCTGCCGCAATGTGTAAAACTGGGGAATCTGCCTGCCGCAATGTGTAAAAAGGGGGAATCTGCCTGCCGCAATGTGTAAAAAGGGGGAATCTGCCTGCCGCAATGTGTAAAAAGGGGGAATCTGCCTGACGCAATGTGTAAAAAGGGGGGACTGCCTGCCGCTATGTGTAAAAATGGGGAATCTGCCTGCCGCTATGTGTAAAAAGGGGGAATCTGCCTGCCATAATGTGTAAAAAGGGGGACGCTGTCTGCCATAATGTGTAACAAGGGCACGCTGTCTGCCGTAATGTGTAAAAAGGGGACGCTGTCTGCCGTTATGTGTAAAAAGTGTACGCTGTCTGCCGCTATGTGTAACAAGGGCACGCTGTCTGCCGTTATGTGTAAAAAGGGGACGCTGTCTGCCGTTATGTGTAAAAAGTGCACGCTGTCTGCCGTAATGTGTAAAAAGGGGGACGCTGTCTGCCGTAATGTGTAAAAAGGGGGACGCTGTCTGCCGTAATGTGTAAAAAGGGGACACTGTCTGCCGTAATTTGTAAAAAGAGGAACCTGTCCGCTGTAAGGTGTAAAAGGGTCTCTACCTGGTGTAGTGGTGCTACTGTGCGGCGTAATTTGAAGAATGGAGACTACTGTGCACCGTTTTATGAATTGGTATTATTTTGTGGCCACACCCCTTCCCCACGGCGCGCACTGCCCCTGTTTTGCATGCAGGGGTGGGGCTCCGATGCTGTTTCTTGCACACAGTGCTAAAATGTCTAGTTACGGCACTGTTGCTAGGTATCCATTTCTCTGGCCCTGAGCAAGTCTCCCTCACCAGATCCTCTCCAGAGGTGAGAGGTGGACTTGGATGGGATGTGGGGGGGGGCCCAAAGCATTTTGTCGCACCTGGGCCCACCGCTCGCTAGTTCCGCCACTTTTAGCAGCATTGCAAACGCTAGGCCGCCGCCCTCTGGGAGTGTATCTTAGCATAGCAGAATAGCGAACGAAAGATTAGCAGAATTGCTACTAAATAATTAATTTGCAGTTTCTGAGTAGCTCCAGACCTACTCCTAGATTGCGATCAGCTCAGTCCGTTTAGTTCCTGGTTTGACGTCACAAACACGCCCTGCGTTCGGCCAGCAACTCCCCTGTTTCTCCAGACACTCCCGCATTTTTTCCTGACACGCCTGTGTTTTTAGAACACTCCCGGAAAAAGCTCAGTTACCACCCAGAAACGCCCCTTTCCTGTCAATCATTCACCGATCAGCAGTGCGACTGAAAAGCGTTGCACGAACACAAACAAATCTACTAAGTTTTGTGTTAAATAACTTAGCGCATGCGCTCTGCGTACCATGCGCATGCGCATTTAGCAACAAATCGCAGCATAGCGAAAATCGGCAGCGAGCGAACAACTCGGAATGACCACCTATGTGGATTAAATATGTAATGTGTTTTAATGGCTTTTCCATGCGATTACAAATACTACCGTAATTACTCATACCACGCGCTAATACGCAGGACCGCGGGAGCGGTCATACGCAACTTGTGAATATGTGCACGCACGGCAGAACAAGTACGCGCACGGAGGCCATCTGTGTGTAGTTTGTATGTGATGTGTGTACTGAAATATTTTCGACTTCGACACCCGTACAATATCCGACCTACACTGTATACAACAAATTTGAGTGGAAATGGCTGGTAATTAATGTTTTTGAGGTTACTAATACTCTAGGGACAAAAAAAGGCCCAAATTAAATGATTTTAGCTTTTTTGTGTAAATTTTTGAAAGAAAATCCAAATCCAAAGCCAGTCACGGCGATTTGGTAAATCCAAATCCAGCAAAAATGGCCCGGCATACATCTCTAATTAATATTACACATACAGTAAGCAAGCCTATTCAGTGCAAAAGGTGTCCTATTTAAAGTACAGCCTGAGGCCTGGCTTCTGCTTCCATAGAAGATGGGGGAAAAAAGGCTGTAAGGTTATCCACAAACCAAAGGTGGGCCCACTTCTCTCTGGCAGCCCAGTAGACTCTGTTTTTTTGCTGGAGTCTCCTGCGCATTTGCAGATCTCCGGGAACATGGCTTATGTGCCACGTTCTTGGGCCTATATTTACTAATAATCCGAGTTTGTCCGATTTGTGTTTTTTTTTTCTAAGTACCAACACGGGAATTCACTATGCACAAATCTCGGCAGTGTTTGGGCTATTCGTAATGGTTTTAACGGCAAAATTCAGAAATACGAATGAATAGACCATCGGTCAAAAGCGGCTGTTATTTCATACAACACGGGTATTCACTATTCATTCGTATTTGGGTGTTAGTCTCTGAATGCTCAAGTGCGGGTGTATTTTTTTGCGATTAGTTAAAAAAAAGCAGCAAAAAATAGACCTGCTTTTTCCTGGCGAGTTTGGATAATCGTGCACGGATCAGTGAGATCTGTGCATGGTTATCTATGAAAAAGGGTCTGTTTAGTGTAAAAACTGGAAAAAAAAATTTGCGTGGGGTCCCCCCTCCTAAGCATAACCAGCCTCGGGCTCTTTGAGCCGGTCCAGGTTGTAAAAATATGGGGGAAAAATTGACTGGGGATCCCCCATATTTTAACAACCAGTACGGGGCTCTGCGCCTGGTCCTGGTGCCAAAAATATGGGGGACAAAAAGCGTAGGGGTCCCCCGTATTTTTAACACCAGCACCGGGCTACACTAGTCAGAGCGATAATGCCACAGCCAGGGGACACTTTTACATAGGTCCCTGCAGCCCTGGCATTAAATCACTAACTAGTCACCCCTGGCCGGGGTACCCTGGAGGAGTGGGGACCCCTTAAATCAAGGGGTCCCCCCCTCCAGCCACCCAAGGGCCAGGGGTGAAGCCCGAGGCTGTCCCCCCCATCCAAGGGCGGCGCATGGGGGGCTGATAGCCAAGTGTAAAAATAAGAATATTGTTTTTTGTAGCAGTACTACAAGTCCCAGCAAGCCTCCCCCGCAAGCTGGTACTTGGAGAACCACAAGTACCAGCATGTGGTGGAAAAACGGGCCCGCTGGTACCTGTAGTACTACTACAAAAAAATACCCAACAAAAAACAACACACACACCGTGACAGTAAAACTTTATTACATACATGCATACCGACACACATACTTACCTATGTTGACACGAAGCAGTCAGTCCCCTTCTCCAAGTAGAATCCACGGGTTACCTGTCAATAAAATTATACTCACACAATCCAGAGTAGCTCTGTCCTCTTCTACTTGTAATCCACGTACTTGACAAAAAAACAAACCGAAAAACCCGATCCACGCACTGAAAGGGGTCCCATGTTTACACATGGGACCCCTTTCCCCGACTGGCGGGACCCCCCGTGACTCCTGTCAAAGAGGGTCCCTTCAGCCAATCAGGGTGCGCCACATCGTGGCACTCTCCCGATTGGCTGTGCGCTCCTGAGCTGTCAGTCAGGCTGCGCACTGAAGATACAATGTAGCGCATAGGCGCTCCATTGTATCCAATGGTGGGAACTTTGCGGTCAGCGGTTGAGGTTACTCACGGTCAACCGCTGACTGCAAAGTTCCCACCATTGGATACAATGGAGCGCCTATGCGCTACATTGTATCTTCAGTGCGCAGCCTGACTGACAGCTCAGGAGCGCACAGCCAATCGGGAGAGTGCCACGACGTGGCGCACCCTGATTGGCTGAAGGGACCCTCTTTGACAAGAGTCACGGGGGGTCCCGCCAGTCGGGGAAAGGGGTCCCATGTGTAAACATGGGACCCCTTTCAGTGCGTGGATCGGGTTTTTCAGTTTGTTTTTTTGTCAAGTACGTGGATTACAAGTAGAAGAGGACAGAGCTACTCTGGATTGTGTGAGTATAATTTTATTGACAGGTAACCCGTGGATTCTACTTGGAGAAGGGGACTGACTGCTTCGTGTCAACATAGGTAAGTATGTGTGTGTCGGTATGCATGTATGTAATAAAGTTTTACTGTCACGGTGTGTGTGTTCTGTTTTTTGTTGGGTATTTTTTTGTAGTAGTACTACAGGTACCAGCGGGCCCGTTTTTCCACCACATGCTGGTACTTGTGGTTCTCCAAGTACCAGCTTGCGGGGGAGGCTTGCTGGGACTTGTAGTACTGCTGCAAAAAAAAAATATTCTTTTCTCTGACGTCCTAGTGGATGCTGGGAACTCCGTAAGGACCATGGGGAATAGCGGCTCCGCAGGAGACTGGGCACAAAAGTAAAGCTTTAGGACTACCTGGTGTGCACTGGCTCCTCCCCCTATGACCCTCCTCCGAAGCCCCAGTTAGATTTTTGTGCCCGGCCGAGAAGGGTGCACACTAGGGGCTCTCCTGAGCTTCTTAGTGAAAGTTTAAGTTTAGGTTTTTTATTTTCAGTGAGACCTGCTGGCAACAGGCTCACTGCATCGAGGGACTAAGGGGAGAAGAAGCGAACCTGCCTGCTTGCAGCCAGCTTGGGCTTCTTAGGCTACTGGACACCATTAGCTCCAGAGGGACCGAACACAGGCCCAGCCTCGGAGCTCGGTCCCAGAGCCGCGCCGCCGGCCCCCTTACAGAGCCAGAAGCAAGAAGAGGTCCGGAAAAATCGGCGGCTGAAGACATCAGTCTTCAACAAGGTAGCGCACAGCACTGCAGCTGTGCGCCATTGTTACTCAGGCACACTTCACACTTCGGTCACTGAGGGTGCAGGGCGCTAGGGGGGGGCGCCCTGAGCAGCAATGTACACACCTTGGCTGGCATAAATACACCACATATAACCCCCAGGGCTATATGGATGTATTTTAACCCCTGCCAGAACTCACCAAAAAGCGGGAGAAAAGGCCGCCGAGAAGGGGGCGGAGCCTATCTCCTCAGCACACGGGCGCCATTTTCCATCACAGCTCCGCTGGAAGGACGTCTCCCTGACTCTCCCCTGCAGTCCTGCACTACAGAAAAGGGTAAAAAAGAGAGGGGGGCACTAATTTGGCGCAGTTTTAATACTAACAGCAGCTATAAAGGGAAAAGCACATTTTATAGTGGTATTCCTGTCTATATATAGCGCTCTGGTGTGTGCTGGCATACTCTCCCTCTGTCTCCCCAAAGGGCTAGTGGGGTCCTGTCCTCTATCAGAGCATTCCCTGTGTGTGTGCGGTGTGTCGGTACGATTGTGTCGACATGTTTGAGGAGGAAAATGAGATGGAGGCGGAGCAATTGCCTATTATAGAGTTGTCACCCCCTAGGGAGTCGACACCTGAGTGGATGAGCTTATGGAAGGAATTGCGTGACAGTGTCAGCTCTTTACGACAGACAGTTGACGACATGAGACAGCCGGCTACTCAGCTTGTGCCTGTCCAGGGGTCTCAAACGCCATCAGGGGCTTTAAAGATTGAAGCAATGAAAAATGTATTGCATATCTCTGATAATACAAGTACCACTAAAAGGGTATTATGTTTGGTGAGAAAAAACTGCCTGTAGTTTTTCCTGTATCCGAGGAATTAAATGAAGTGTGTGATGAGGCGTGGGTTTTCCCCAATAAAAAACTGATAATTCCTAAAAGGTTATTGGCATCGTACCCTTTCCCGCCAGAGGATAGGGCACGTTGGGAAACACCCCCTAGGGTGGATAAAGCGCTCACACGCTTGTCTAAACAGGTAGCACTACCCTCTCCTGATACGGCCGCCCTAAAGGAACCTGCCGATAGAAAGCTGGAGAATATCCTAAAATGTATATACACTCACACGGGTGTTATACTGCGACCAGCAATCGCCTCAGCCTGGATGTGCAGTGCGGGCCTGGCGTGGTCGGATTCCCTGACTGAAAATATTGATACCCTAGATAGGGACAGTATATTACTGACTATAGAGCATTTGAAGGATGCATTTCTATATATGCGTGATGCACAGAGGGATATTTGCCGACTGGCATCAAGAGTTAGCGCGCTGTCCATTTCTGCAAGAAGAGGTTTATGGACGCGGCAGTGGTCAGGTGATGCGGATTCTAAAAGGCACATGGAAGTATTGCCTTATAAGGGGGAGGAGTTATTTGGGGTAGGTCTATCAGACCTGGTAGCCACGGCAACTGCTGGAAAATCCACATTTTTACCCCAGGTAGCTTCTCAACCTAAGAAGACGCCGTATTATCAGGCGCAGTCCTTTCGGCCCCATAAGGGCAAGCGGGCAAAAGGCGCCTCATTTCTGCCCCGTGGCAGAGGGAGAGGAAAAAGGCTGCAACAAACAGCCAGTTCCCAGGAACAAAAGCCCTCTCCCGCCTCCGCAAAGTCCTCAGCATGACGCTGGGGCTTTACAAGCGGACTCAGGCACGGTGGGGGCCCGTCTCAAGAAGTTCAGTGCGCAGTGGGCCCACTCGCAAGTGGACCCCTGGATCCTTCAGGTGGTATCTCAGGGGTACAAATTGGAATTCGAGACGTCTCCTCCTCGCCGCTTTCTAAAGTCTGCTTTACCGACGTCTCCCTCAGACAGGGAGGCAGTATTGGAAGCCATTCACAAGCTATATTCCCAGCAGGTGATAATCAAGGTACCCCTCCTACAACAGGGAAAGGGGTACTATTCCACACTATTTGTGGTACCGAAGCCGGACGGCTCGGTGAGACCAATTTTAAACCTAAAATCCTTGAACACTTACATACAAAGGTTCAAATTCAAGATGGAGTCACTCAGAGCAGTGATTGCAAACCTGGAAGAAGGGGACTATATGGTGTCTCTGGACATCAAAGATGCTTACCTACATGTCCCAATTTACCCTTCTCACCAAGGGTACCTCAGGTTTGTGGTACAGAACTGTCACTATCAGTTTCAGACGCTGCCGTTTGGATTGTCCACGGGCACCCCGGGTCTTTACCAAGGTAATGGCCGAAATGATGATACTCCTTCGAAGGAAGGGAGTTTTAGTTATCCCTTACTTGGACGATCTCCTGATAAGGGCAAGATCCAGGGAACAGTTGGAAGTCGGAGTAGCACTATCTCAGATAGTGCTGCGCCAGCACGGTTGGATTCTCAATATTCCAAAATCGCAGCTGATCCCGACGACACGACTTCTATTCCTAGGGATGATCCTGGACACAGTCCAGAAAAAGGTGTTTCTCCCGGAGGAGAAAGCCAGGGAGTTATCCGAACTAGTCAGAAATCTCCTAAAACCAGGCCAAGTCTCAGTGCATCAATGCACAAGGGTCCTGGGAAAGATGGTGGCTTCTTACGAAGCAATCTCATTCGGCAGATTCCACGCAAGAACCTTCCAGTGGGATCTGCTAGACAAATGGTCCGGGTCGCATCTTCAGATGCATCAGCGGATAATCTTGTCACCAAGGACAAGGGTGTCTCTCCTGTGGTGGTTGCAGAGTGCTCATCTTCTAGAGGGCCGCAGATTCGGCATTCAGGACTGGGTCCTGGTGACCACGGATGCCAGCCTGAGAGGCTGGGGAGCAGTTACACAGGGAAGAAATTTCCAGGGCTTGTGGTCAAGCCTGGAGACATCACTTCACATAAATATCCTGGAGCTAAGGGCCATCTACAATGCTCTAAGCCTAGCAAGACCTCTGCTTCAAGGTCAGCCGGTGCTGATCCAGTCAGACAACATCACGGCAGTCGCCCACGTAAACAGACAGGACGGCACAAGAAGCAGGAGGGCAATGGCAGAAGTTGCAAGGATTCTTCGCTGGGTGGAAAATCATGTGATAGCACTGTCAGCAGTGTTCATTCCGGGAGTGGACAACTGGGAAGCAGACTTCCTCAGCAGACACGACCTCCACCCGGGAGAGTGGGGACTTCACCCAGAAGTCTTCCACATGATTGTGAACCGTTGGGAAAAACCAAAGGTGGACATGATGGCGTCCCGCCTCAACAAAAAACTAGACAGGTATTGCGCCAGGTCAAGGGACCCTCAGGCAATAGCTGTGGACGCTCTGGTAACACCGTGGGTGTACCAGTCAGTGTATGTGTTCCCTCCTCTGCCTCTCATACCCAAGGTACTGAGAATCATAAGAAGGAGAGGAGTAAGGACTATACTCGTGGCTCCGGATTGGCCAAGAAGGACTTGGTACCCGGAACTTCAAGAGATGCTCACAGAGGACCCGTGGCCTCTACCTCTAAGAAGGGACCTGCTCCAGCAGGGACCCTGTCTGTTCCAAGACTTACCGCGGCTGCGTTTGACGGCATGGCGGTTGAACGCCGGATCCTGAAGGAAAAAGGCATTCCGGATGAAGTCATCCCTACCCTGATCAAAGCCAGGAAGGATGTAACCGTACAGCATTATCACCATATTTGGCATAAATATGTTGCGTGGTGCGAGGCCAGGAAGGCCCCTACAGAGGAATTTCAACTGGGTCGTTTCCTGCATTTCCTGCAAACAGGACTGTCTATGGGCCTAAAATTAGGGTCCATTAAGGTTCAAATTTCGGCCCTGTCGATTTTCTTCCAGAAAGAACTGGCTTCAGTTCCGGAAGTTCAGACGTTTGTCAAGGGGGTACTGCATATACAGCCTCCTTTTGTGCCTCCAGTGGCACCTTGGGATCTCAATGTAGTTTTGGGGTTCCTAAAATCACATTGGTTTGAACCACTCACCACTGTGGACTTAAAATATCTCACATGGAAAGTGGTAATGCTGTTGGCCCTGGCTTCAGCCAGGCGTGTCTCAGAATTGGCGGCTTTATCCTATAAAAGCCCTTACCTAATTTTTCATACGGACAGGGCAGAATTGAGGACTCGTCCTCAATTTCTCCTTAAGGTGGTTTCAGCGTTTCACTTGAACCAGCCTATTGTGGTACCTGCGGCTACTAGGGACTTGGAGGACTCCAAGTTGCTGGACGTAGTCAGGGCCCTGAAAATATATGTTTCCAGGACGGCTGGAGTCAGAAAATCTGACTCGCTGTTTATCCTGTATGCACCCAACAAGCTGGGTGCTCCTGCTTCTAAGCAGACTATTGCTCGTTGGATTTGTAGTACAATTCAGCTTGCACATTCTGTGGCAGGCCTGCCACAGCCAAAATCTGTAAAAGCCCATTCCACAAGGAAGGTGGGCTCATCTTGGGCGGCTGCCCGAGGGGTCTCGGCTTTACAACTTTGCCGAGCAGCTCCTTGGTCAGGGGCAAACACGTTTGCTAAATTCTACAAATTTGATACCCTGGCTGAGGAGGACCTGGAGTTCTCTCGTTCGGTGCTGCAGAGTCGTCCGCACTCTCCCGCCTGTTTGGGAGCTTTGGTATAATCCCCATGGTCCTTACGGAGTTCCCAGCATCCACTAGGACGTCAGAGAAAATAAGAATTTACTTACCGATAATTCTATTTCTCGTAGTCCGTAGTGGATGCTGGGCGCCCATCCCAAGTGCGGATTGTCTGCAATACTTGTACATAGTTATTGTTACAAAAATCGGGTTATTATTGTTGTGAGCCATCTTTTCAGAGGCTCCTCTGTTATCATGCTGTTAACTGGGTTCAGATCACAGGTTGTACGGTGTGATTGGTGTGGCTGGTGTGAGTCTTACCCGGGATTCAAAATCCTTCCTTATTGTGTACGCTCGTCCGGGCACAGTATCTTAACTGAGGCTTGGAGGAGGGTCATAGGGGGAGGAGCCAGTGCACACCAGGTAGTCCTAAAGCTTTACTTTTGTGCCCAGTCTCCTGCGGAGCCGCTATTCCCCATGGTCCTTACGGAGTTCCCAGCATCCACTACGGACTACGAGAAATAGAATTATCGGTAAGTAAATTCTTATTATTTTTACACTTGGCTATCAGCCCCCATCCGCCACCCTTGGATGGGGGGGGGACAGCCTCGGGCTTCACCCCTGGCCCTTGGGTGGCTGGAGGGGGGGACCCCTTGATTTAAGGGGTCCCCACTCCTCCAGGGTACCCCAGCCAGGGGTGACTAGTTAGTGATTTAATGCCAGGGCCGCAGGGACCTATATAAAAGTGTCCCCCGGCTGTGGCATTATCTCTCTGACTAGTGGAGCCCGGTGCTGGTGTTAAAAATACGGGGGACCCCTACACTTTTTGTCCCCCGTATTTTTGGCACCAGGACCAGGCGCAGATCCAGGTGCTGGTTGTTAAAATATGGGGGATCCCCAGTCAATTTCCCCCCCATATTTTTACAACCAGGACCGGCTCAAAGAGCCGAGGCTGGTAATGCTTAGGAGGGGGGACCCCACGCAATTTTTTTCTGTTTTTTAACTCTTGAAACTTTTTTTAAGGTACACAATGAAGCCCTGCACGGATCTCACAGATTCGGCCGGGATTCCTTGTGTTTTGTCAGGCAGTGTTTTACTCATCACTCTCGTAATTGACATTATGAATCACATCGACATCGGAAAAGATGAATGAGGAAAACTCGGCAGCTTAGTAAATGACTGTATCAGGATTCAAAAAGTTGCAGTAAAATGCACCCGATACCATTCGAGTTCAAACACCCTTAAAAACGGCTAAAACACAAATATTAGTAAATATACCCCTTGGTGTCTTCTCTTTTGCACATGCACAAATCACAGGGAAAATGGCAGCTGCACAATTTTCCCAATGGTTTTTGCTGCTCTGCCAGCCAATGCAGGACTCTGGAGAGGAAAGTATTGTTATGGCTGCAGGGTGTGTGATGCGGGCCCGTGTGCACCTTGCACTCATTATAGATACGCCAATACCACAAACAAGGGAACGTCTGTGTAATACACCCTATACAGCCCATCAATGTCATTTGAACATATTATCCAACAAAAGAAATAAAACGTTTTATTTTATCACTGCTGTTTCCAATTGTGAAGCATAACGGAATTTGCTGCGCTTTACAAGAAACTGTTAAATAATAATAATAATAATAATAATAATAATAATAATAATACTATAGCACCTTATTTTACAACCTTATGAAATAATTGGAAAACAACAGTGATAAAACCAAACTGAGTAATAACAGACTGACATAGAGGTACAGATGTAGCCACGCTCATTGTGGCTATGAAGCAGCTGCACAGGCACTTCAGGCGTGTCTAGGTACACCTACGCGGCGACGGGCTGTGGCTTTTTCCACTCAATACAATATTAATGGGCGCGGCTGCGACTAAGATGTACGCGCATGCTGGTAGGAGAGTTAGGGTCAAAATTTAGCTTTTTCAGAATGGGAGTAATCACTGCATGCTTGAACGGTAAAGGAAAGATACCAGTAGAGAGAGAGATTACAGATTTTAGTTTAGGTTGGGATGAGCACAGGTAGCAGATCTATACTTGTTTGTGAGTTTACAGGATCAAGGGGGTCATTCCGACCCGATCGCTCACTGCAGTTTGTCGCAGCGCAGCGATCGGGTCAGAACTGCGCATGCGCCGGCGTTGTAGTGCGCCAACGCATGGCAGCCGTCGTTGCCTAGCAATCGCCTCTGAGACAGAGGCGGTCGCTGCGCGGGAGGGGGCTGGACGGCGGTGTCAAGCCGCCATTTAGGGGTAGCGGTCCGGCCAACGCAGGCGTGGCCGGACCGTTAGGGGGGCGGCTGCGTGACGTCATACGCAGCCAATGCAGGCAGGGGAGCGTCGAGTAGCTCCCGGCCAGCACGCTAAAGCTGCGCTGGTCGGGAGCTACTCTTGAAGTGCAAAGGCATCGCCGCTGTGCGATGCCTTTGCACTTCTGTGGGGGGGGGGGCACTGACATGCGGGGCGGACTAGTCCTGTGCTGGGCATCCCCCCTCATGTCAGTGTGAATGATCGTAGCTGTGCTAAATTTAGCACAGCTACGATCAACTCGGAATGACCCCCCAAGAGGAGAGGTAATAGAGTAGCAGGATGGGAAGAGTGTTAATACTTTATCTTTATTTATGTGTGGATCAATTGGAGAGAAAGTGCCAGAGAGTTCAAGTAGGGAAATTAGCATTTCATTGAGTAAGGTAGAGCATACCATTTCAACCTTTCCTTGAAATATATTTGTTTGGTAGTGTCCATGGCATTATGATTAGAGTGGTAGGTCTATTGTTAATTTAGAGTGCCAAAGATGACATCTAGGCCTACATGGAGTGTGATGGGTATCCACTTCATCAAGGGCTATTTCTAGAGTCTGGTTCAAGTGTGATGCAGCCATCTCAGGAGAAGTAAATGCAGAAATAGGTCACATCAGTTGTTGCAGAGAGGTGGAAAATTCTTGAAAATTAATTTTGTTAACATTTCTGTGGATTTGAGGAGAATTGGAGAACTTCAGTGACATGGAGGAGAGCATGCAGGTAATAGGGTTGTGATCTAAGAAAGGGAAAGGAGTGATAGTGAATTCAGAAACTGAGCATAGTCTGGTGAATACAAGATCAAGGCAGTGGCCCTCCTGATGAGTAGAGGAGTCAGTCCATTGAGAAAGGCTGAGAGAGAAGGGTTAGAGAGAGTAGTATGGAGGCATGAGCAGCAGATTTCAGACTATCAATAGTGATATTGAAGTCACCCATGATGATGGTGGAGATGTCAAAGGATGATGTGAATGTGATGGAACCTGTGGTAGAATTGTGTATGTGAAATAATGGGATACCAATAATCGAACCCTACCTCCTTTACAGTTAACAGGCCTGGAGGTGTGTGTGAAATGGAGACCACTGTGTGACAGTGCTGCAGGGGAGTCTGTGTGAGCAATGTTTTTGATATAGCCAGCAGGTAGACGTTGTTAGATATGAAGAGTTCATGGATGGATGGTAATTTGTTACAAACAAAGCGTGCATTCCATAAGGCACATTTTAGTGATTTGGAGGGTTAACTGGATATCTATATTGCTACGAATCAGGTGAATGTGGTTGGGACAAGTGATTGGGGCCCAGATTTGGTGAAATTTAGCACATCTACGATCAGTCACACAGACATAGGGGGGGGGGGACGCCCAGCACAGGGCTAGTCCATCCCACATGTCAGGCCCGACCCCCCCACACAAGTACAAAAGCATCGCACAGCGATGTGATTTGGATACAGATTGAGGGGTTGATTGCACATACAAACTTTTGCTGCCCGTTCGATCAATTAGACGCCGCTTATGGCGGAGTGTATTTCTGCATAGCAGGGCTGTGAACGCTTGTGCCCTGCTATGCAAAAATGTTTTGTGTAAATCAAGACCAGGGTAGGACATACTTACCCTGTGCGATTGATCCAGCGATGCAGGTCCCAGGATTGACGTCAGACATCCGCCCTCCAAACGCCTGGACATGCCTGCGTTCGCTGAACCACTCCCAGAAAACAGTCAGTTGACGCCCCGGAACGATATCCTCCTGTCAATCTTCTTGCGGTCGCTGCTGCGACCGCTTTCTTCGTATGTAACATCGCTGCCCGGTGACGGGCGTCTCCGGGCAACGATGGGCCTGTGCAATGCGGCCGCCGAGCATGCGCAGTTCCGACCTGTTCGCACGGCTGTAAAGAAGTGCAGCGTGCGATCAGGATGGAATGACCCCCTGAATTTAGAGAGCAAAGAACAGTTTAGTCAAGGATGACGCTAAGGAGTAGGGTTTATTGTGTGGTCAACAGAAATAAAGGTTTCAGGTTGTTACCTACTAGTGCACATTGGAAATAGTAACTTTATTTTTTAAAGATTGAGTTTAAGGTGGCGAGATAATATCCAAGGTGAAATGACTGTGAGTCATTATAAATGATATAAGTGGGCAGTGTCTTAATTGGATAAGCCCTCCTTTCACTATCTCATTCACTTGTTGTAAAATCAGCGGCGGGATGTAATGCGGTCCGAGATCGCCGGAGGTGTAGGTTGCCAGGCGATCTCGTATGTTTTTTTAATGGAACAATCAAGGCAAAACCATGCATCACGTCCAAGACCGGCCAGCAACCCGCACACTCGGACCGCATTACATTACATTACAGTCAGGGTCACTTATAGACACATGCATACTGTACATACAGTCAGGGTCACACAGACACATGCATACTGTACATACAGGTAGGGCACACATAGACACATGCATACTGTACATACAGTCAGGGTCACTTATAGACACATGCATACTGTACATACAGTCAGGGTCACACATAGACACATGCATACTGTACATACAGTCAGGGTCACACATAGACACATGCATCCTGTACATACAGTCAGGGTCACACATAGACACATGCATCCTGTACATACAGTCAGGGTCACACATAGACACATGCATACTGTACATACAGTCAGGGTCACACATAGACACATGCATACTGTACATACAGTCAGGGTCACACATAGACACATGCATACTGTACATACAGTCAGGGTCACACATAGACACATGCATACTGTTCATACAGTCAGGGTCACTTATAGACACATGCATACTGTACATACAGTCAGGGTCACACAGACATGCATACTGTACATACAGGTAGGGTCACACATAGACACATGCATACTGTACATACAGTCAGGGTCACACATAGACACATGCATACTGTACATACAGTCAGGGTCAAACATAGACACATGCATACTGTACATACAGTCAGGGTCACACATAGACACATGCATACTGTACATACAGTCAGGGTCACACATAGACACATGCATACTGTACATACAGTCAGGGTCACACATAGACACATGCATACTGTACATACAGTCAGGTTCACACATAGACACATGCATACTGTACATACAGTCAGGGTCAACAGACATGCATACTTGTCATACAGGTAGGGTCACACATAGACACATGCATACTGTACATACAGTCAGGGTCACACATAGACACATGCATACTGTACATACAGTCAGGGTCACACATAGACACATGCATACTGTACATACAGTCAGGGTCACACAGACACATGCATACTGTACATACAGTCAGGGTCACACAGACATGCATACTGTACATACAGGTAGGGTCACACATAGACACATGCATACTGTACAAACAGTCAGGGTCACACAGACACATGCATACTGTACATACAGTCAGGGTCACACAGACACATGCATACTGTACATACAGTCAGGGTCACACATAGACACATGCATACTGTACATACAGTCAGGGTCACTTATAGACACATGCATACTGTACATACAGTCAGGGTCACACAGACATGCATACTGTACATACAGGTAGGGTCACACATAGACACATGCATACTGTACATACAGTCAGGGTCACACAGACACATGCATACTGTACATACAGTCAGGGTCACACATAGACACATGCATACTGTACATACAGTCAGGGTCACACAGACACATGCATACTGTACATACAGTCAGGGTCACACATAGACACATGCATACTGTACATACAGTCAGGGTCACACAGACATGCATACTGTACATACAGGTAGGGTCACACATAGACACATGCATACTGTACATACAGTCAGGGTCACACATAGACACATGCATACTGTACATACAGTCAGGGTCACTTATAGACACATGCATACTGTACATACAGTCAGGGTCACACAGACATGCATACTGTACATACAGGTAGGGTCACACATAGACACATGCATACTGTACATACAGTCAGGGTCACACAGACACATGCATACTGTACATACAGTCAGGGTCGCACAGACACATGCATACTGTACATACAGTCAGGGTCACACATAGACACATGCATACTGTACATACAGTCAGGGTCACACATAGACACATGCATACTGTACATACAGTCAGGGTCACACAGACACATGCATACTGTACATACAGTCAGGGTCACACATAGACACATGCATACTGTACATACGGTCAGGGTCAACAGACATGCATACTTGTCATACAGGTAGGGTCACACAGACACATGCATACTGTACATACAGTCAGGGTCACACATAGACACATGCATACTGTACATACAGTCAGGGTCACACATAGACACATGCATACTGTACATACAGTCAGGGTCACACAGACACATGCATACTGTACATACAGTCAGGGTCACACATAGACACATGCATACTGTACATACAGTCAGGGTCACTTATAGACACATGCATACTGTACATACAGTCAGGGTCACACAGACATGCATACTGTACATACAGGTAGGGTCACACATAGACACATGCATACTGTACATACAGTCAGGGTCACACAGACACATGCATACTGTACATACAGTCAGGGTCACACATAGACACATGCATACTGTACATACAGTCAGGGTCACACAGACACATGCATACTGTACATACAGTCAGGGTCACACATAGACACATGCATACTGTACATACAGTCAGGGTCACACAGACATGCATACTGTACATACAGGTAGGGTCACACATAGACACATGCATACTGTACATACAGTCAGGGTCACACATAGACACATGCATACTGTACATACAGTCAGGGTCATACAGACACATGCATACTGTACATACAGTCAGGGTCACACATAGACACATGCATACTGTACATACAGTCAGGGTCACTTATAGACACATGCATACTGTACATACAGTCAGGGTCACACAGACATGCATACTGTACATACAGTCAGGGTCACTTATAGACAGTGACACATGCATACTGTACATACAGTCAGGGTCACACATAGACACATGCATACTGTACATACAGGTAGGGTCACACAGACACATGCATACTGTACATACAGTCAGGGTCACACATAGACACATGCATACTGTACATACAGTCAGGGTCACACATAGACACATGCATACTGTACATAGACGGTCTCACACATAAACACAACCAGACAGAGGTGCCTCTCACCTTGAGACGTCATGACGTCTCTCCCATAGAGAGGAGCGGGCGGGCAGGCGGCCAGACGGATGGACGGAGCAGCAGCAGCAGCAGAAGAAGCAGTCGGGAAGCAGGAGCGGGGCAGTGGTAAGTATTGTTTTTATCATTTTGTGTGTGTGTGTTTGTAAGCGGCGACGGGGGCACAGCAACAGGGGGCAAATAAAGAGGGGGCACAACTACTGGGGCAAAGAAAGAGGGGGCACAAATACTGGGGGCAAAGAAAGAGGGGGCACAACTACTGGGGGCAAAGCAACAGGGGGGCATGTTTTTATCTGGCACTGTGGGGGGATATCGGTCACTGGGGGTATATGTGGCACTGGGGGCACAGCTCTAGCAACAAGCATTACCCCCTGGCAACAAGCATAACACCTACCGCATGAAACCCCTGGCAACGAGCATGACACCCTGAGCATGAAAACCCCCGGCACCGTGCATTTCCCACCCTAGGCTTATACTCAAGTCAGTAATTTTCCCCAGTTTTTTGTGGTAAAATTAGTTGCCTCGGCTTATATTCGGGTCGACTCATACTCGAGTATATGCGGGTACTCTTTGTGTGCTTTGATTCTAACGTTGGAGGGTTGGCATTTTATGGCACACACCCACCCAGCGTTCGCCCAGCCACGCCTACGCTTTCCCTGGCACGCCTGCATTTTTCAAACACTCCCAGAAAACGGTCAGTTGACACCCAGAAATGCCACCTTCCTGTCAATCTTCTTGCGGCCGCCAGTGCGAATAAAAATGTTGCTAGAACCTGTGCAAAATCACAATGCTCTTTGTACCCGTACGTCGCACATGCGCATTGTGGTGCATATGCATGCGCAGATTAGCCGATTTTTACACTAATTGCTATGCAGCGAACAACGGCAGCTAGCGATCAACTCTGAATGACCCCCATTATCTCTTGTATTGATTATTGCAATAGTCTCCTTACTGGTCTTCCCTTAAATAGACTTTAAACTATACAACCTATTCTGAATATAGCAGTTAGACTGATATTGAGGGTTATTCCGAGTTGATCGCATGTAGTAACTTTTTGCAGCCCCTGCGATCAATTAGACGCCGCATATGGGGGAGTGTATTTTAGCATAGCAAGGCTGTGATCGCTTGTGCAGCCCTACTGTATTAAAAAGGTTATGTGTAAAACAAGACTAGCCCTGCAGTTACTTACCCTGTGCGATGACTCCAGCGATGAAGGTCCCGGAATTGACATCAGACATCCACCCTCCAAATGCCTGGACACGCCTGTGTTCACTGCTCCACTCCCAGAAAATGGTCAGTTGACGACCCGGAACGCCTTCCGCCTGTCACTCTTCTTGCGATCGCGAGAGCGATCGCTTTCTTCATTATTCTTGTCATTGCCCAGCGACAGCCGTCATTGGGCAATGACGCGCGTGCGCATTGCGGCCGGTGCACATGCGCAGAACCGACCCATTCGCACCGCTGTGACAAACAGCAGCGTGCGAACAGATCGGAATGACCCCCCCTTGCTCACAAAATGTTCTTCTGCTGCTCCGGTATGTCACTACATTGGCTGTGTGTTTTTAACTCAATGTAAAATACTTTTGCTTATGCATAAGGTTACTAACAAGCAAACTTCACCAATATTCATCTCAAAATATGTCCCAACCTGATGCCTCAGTTTACATAAGATATGCGTTTTCTGATCCCCATTCATTCTATTCACGGTCACATTTTTCTGGGCTGCACCCACTCTGAGGAATGCCCTCCTTTGCACAACAAGACTTTCTTCATGCCTAAAAACCATCAAGCATTCTCTGAAAACTCACCTCTTCAGGTAAATGTATCACATTCGAGTACCAAGCACATAACCGATTCTACTATTACCTCTTGTCATGACTGTGGTTTTGTGAACCCGGTGTTAGTGAAGTCTGTGCGGACAACTGGAGGACTATGTGAATATTAGGCTGGTCTGTAGGAATCAGTGAGAAGAAGGAGCAATCCCTGAACGGGGATTGAACCCGGGCCTCGGCAGAGGAAGCCGTATTCTGACCACTGGATCACCAGGGACTTTGATAGCAGGACGATGAATGTATAGGTGAGACTGTACTGGATATAGTGTCACAGGAGTAGGTGCTTATGTACTCAAGGTTACTGGCAAGATAGTAAGACGGACTGGTTACTGGTGAGACTGATAACTGGGCCGGTTACCGATGAGATTGGTATGCAACAGTAATGCGGGCTGGTACCGGATATAACTGGAAACACAACTGAAAGTAGAACGATGACTGTGGCTGTAACTCTAGTACGAGGCTGAAGAACCCATGCGGCTGTGACGGTAGAATACTGCAGCTGTGGTTTTCAGTTGAGACTGTGGAATACTGCGACTGTGCCTTTAAAATGAAACACTGCAACTGTGCCTTTAAGTTGAGACTGTGGAATACTGTGACTGTGCCTTTAAGATGAAACACTGCAACTGTGCCTTTAAGTTGAGACTGTGGAATACTGTGACTGTGCCTTTAAGATGAAACACTGCAACTGTGCCTTTAAGTTGAGACTGAGGAATACTGTACTGTGCCTTTAAGATGAAACACTGCAACTGTGCCTTTAAGTTGAGACTTGTGGAAATACTGGATATCAATGGTAACACAAATGTAATCCAAACTGGGTAAGAAAGGAACAGAGTTTTTACAGGGACTGAAGTACAAGGGTTACCTTTAGGGAGCTCAGTTTCAAAGCTCACACAGAGCGGTGTGTGACACGAGGAACTGGCAGCGTTTCCAACTCCAGCCTTCAGACTTATACTTCCTGGTCCTCGGTGATTTGTGAGCAGTGTCAGGTGATTCAGAGAGTCTCAGGCTGGCACAGGATTGGACAGCTCTGGGTCAGGTGAACAGTCACTGTCATGTGAGTGCTCTAGACTAGGCTGTGAAGTGGAGCGAGGCCTAGCAGGCCGAGAGAACACTGAAGCCTGAACTTCTGCAAACAAACAGAGGATGCTGGCTTTTTAGGCCTAAACTTCAGATTGCTGAATTCAGACTCACACAGAAGATCATCACAGGTGGAGCTCGTTAACTATTACCTTCCAGGCAGAGAACTCAGGAAACTCATGGTATTGGCATGCTGTTTATCTCAGTGAGCAAAAAGGCACAGGATCCAGGACAGATGGCAGGGGTAAGTCACCAAATACGAGAACTACAGTCAGGATCGTGACAGTATCCCCCTCTTCAAGGGTGGACTCCGGACACCCATCTTTGGTCTTAGAGGAACTTGAGAAATTCATATAGAAGAACTTAGGACCTTCGTTGATGCCTCTTTTTCTTACGGGTACATTTGGTTTTGACCAGGGAGAGCGGAATCTCCTGTAAATAAAAAAACTTCCTTAGAAAACATGGGACCTCCCGTGAAAGAAGTAGCATCATAAACTGGATCAAATTCAGAGCCTGAGTCCAAGTCTATTGGAAGATACCAGTCTTCTTTGGGAGTAACTACATCCGTTTTGTAAGCTGCATTAACAAGTTCAGAACAACACAAGGAACTTGGAGTGGAATCAATGGAAACATAACCAACACTTAAATCAACAGGCTGTTGTCTTTGTACTGTTTTCCAATCCTTGGCATTCCTGGAATTCCTAATGTATTGGTTCATCAAGGCATTATCTTGCTCAGAAAGCGATGGGTCAGAAAACGGAGCATTGGCTGAATGTTCTGAAGACTGAGTGGAGGATGAAATTGGACTCAAGGAAACAGATGCCACTGAAACAACATTAGACTGAGGTACCCATTCAGACATTAGGTCAATAGCCTTGGTATTTTTCTTGACTTTAGATGCTACAGCAGAATTATCCCGACATCGAGGAGAAGAGGTATTAGAATTCCCAGCAGAAGCTGTGGACTCAGTGCTGGAAGAGAAGGAAACAAAATCAGAGACAGACTGAAGTCTAATTTTGGAACTAGATGGTGGAAGTCCTTTACTGGGATCAACTGACAAAAGTTCTTTACTCGGACCAATGCTTGGAATCGGTTTGAGTCCAGATGAGCTTGAACAGACTGAAACTGGAGAAATCTTTGGCTGGACGAGTAGGACTGGATTGGATCCGAGGATACTTGAATAGGCTGGAGCCAAAGGAGACTGACCAGGCTGGTCCTGGAGTATTGCTGGACCAGCTGGAACCGGGACGGGCTGACCAGGCTGGGCCTGGAGTATTGCTGGACCGGCTGGAACCGGGACGGACTGACCAGGCAGGACCTGGAGTATTGCTGGACCGGCTGGAACCGGGACGGACTGACCAGGCAGGACCTGGAGTATTGCTGGACCGGCTGGAACCGGGACGGACTGACCAGACTGGACCTGAAGTATTGCTGGACCGGCTGGAACTGGGACGGACTGACCAGGCAGGGCCTGGAGTATTGCTGGACCGGCTGGAACCGGGATGGACTGACCAGGCAGGGCCTGGAGTATTGCTGGACTGGCTGGAACCGGGACGGACTGATCAGGCTGGGCCTGGAGTATTGCTGGACCGGCTGGAACCGGGACGGACTGACCAGGCAGGGCCTGGAGTATTGCTGGACCGGCTGGAACCGGGACGGACTAACCAGGCTGGGCCTGGAGTATTGCTGGACCGGCTGGAACCGGGACGGACTGACCAGGCTGGGCCTGGAGTATTGCTGGACCGGCTGAAACCGGAGGAGACGGATTCCGGCTGGAACCGGAGTGAGTAGAATTCAAGTGTTCATCCTGGACCTGAACCATGCTGGATGCCAACATGGTGGTGTTCTCAGAAGACGGCAAACAGGAGTTCATAACTGCATCTGTAGCACAAAGATTCCAATCTGGAAACTTGACTCTGGATACCTCCCTTGGGGCTGAAACTGTGGTGACCCCTCCTGGGGTTGACGAATCAGACACCTCTCTCAGAGTTGCTATCTCCAGCACCCCTCCTGGGGTTGACAGATCAGATACTCCTTTTTGAGTAGAAGACTCATATGCCCCTACTAGAGCCTGAACACTGGATAACCATCCTTGGGCTGCACACTTGGAACCCCCTCCTGGGGCTGGACGCTCTAAACCCCCTCCTGGGGCTGGACGCTCTAAACCCCCTCCTGGGGCTGGACGCTCTAAACCCCCTCCTTGGGCTGTAGACACGGACGCTCCTCCTTGGGCTGTAGACACAGACGCCCCTCCTTGGGCTGTAGACATGGACGCCCCTCCTTGGGCTGTAGACACGGACGCCCCTCCTTTGGCTGTAGACACGGATGCCCCTCCTTGGGCTGTAGACACGGACGCCCCACCTTGGGCTGTAGACACGGACTCCTCTGTGACTCTAAATGGCTTGAACATTCTTCTCTGGACACCCAACTTGGGATAAGGTCTTTTAATCACCGGACCCCAGTCATAAATTTGAGTCTCTTTCAGAGTAGCCTTCTTGACACCCCCGTCTTCGTTATTCTTGTCATTGCCCAGCGACAGCCGTCATTGGACAATGACGCGCGTGCACATTGCGGCTGGTGCACATGCGCAGAACCAACCCATTCGCACCGCTGTGACAAACAGCAGCGTGCGAACAGATCGGAATGACCCCCCCTTGCTCACAAAATGTTCTTCTGCTGATCCGGTATGTCACTACATTGGCTGTGTGTTTTTAACTCAATGTAAAATACTTTTGCTTATGCATAAGGTTACTAACAAACAAACTTCACCAATACTCATCTCAAAATATATCCCAACCTGATGCCTCAGTTTACATAAGATATGCATTTTCTGATCCCCATTCATTCTGTTCACGGTCACATTTTTCTGGGCTGCACCCACTCTGAGGAATGCCCTCCTTTGCACAACAAGACTTTCTTCATGCCTAAAAACCATCAAGCATTCTCTGAAAACTCACCTCTTCAGGTAAATGTATCACATTCGAGTACCAAGCACATAACCGATTCTACTATTACCTCTTGTCATGACTGTGGTTTTGTGAACCCGGTGTTAGTGAAGTCTGTGCGGACAACTGGAGGACTATGTGAATATTAGGCTGGTCTGTAGGAATCAGTGAGAAGAAGGAGCAATCCCTGAACGGGGATCGAACCCGGGCCTCAGCAGAGGAAGCCGTATTCTGACCACTGGATCACCAGGGACTTTGACAGCAGGATGATGAATGTATAGGTGAGACTGTACTGGATATAGTGTCACAGGAGTAGGTGCTTATTTACTCAAGGTTACTGGCAAGATAGTAAGACGGACTGGTTACTGGTGAGACTGATAACTGGGCCGGTTACCGGTGAGATTGGTATGCAACAGTAATGCGGGCTGGTACCGGATATAACTGGAAATGCAACTGAAAGTAGAACGATGACTGTGGCTGTAACTCTAGTACGAGGCTGAAGAACCCATGCGGCTGTGACGGTAGAATACTGCAGCTGTGGTTTTCAGTTGAGACTGTGGAATACTGCGACTGTGCCTTTAAAATGAAACACTGCAACTGTGCCTTTAAGTTGAGACTGTGGAATACTGTGACTGTGCCTTTAAGATGAAACACTGCAACTGTGCCTTTAAGTTGAGACTGTGGAATACTGTGACTGTGCCTTTAAGATGAAACACTGCAACTGTGCCTTTAAGTTGAGACTGAGGAATACTGTACTGTGCCTTTAAGATGAAACACTGCAACTGTGCCTTTTGTTAGGTTCCTGGTGCTCAGAACAAGGGAGATGTTGCGTAGTGAGTCCTGAGCACCAGAACGTGACGCTGAAACAAGGTGTGGTGTGGAAATAGCCCCTAGCACCCTACCTCCATTGTTTTACCCGTGTGGTCAGTTCACGCCTGAGTGACTATGGTTTCTTGGGCCCACGGCAGCCGCGTTTGAAGGGCGGATTATGTCTGCCCAACTCCGATGCCCCCAGGTCTTAGCGTGAGACAAGGCGTGAACCGAGACAGGATAATAACAAGGGGACCTCTAGCTAAAACAACAGAAAGCTAGGGGCTACTAACTACCCTAAAACTAAATATATGTGCGGCACGCCGCTAAAGGAAAAGAACAACAAAGGAAATGCTGTCCACTCGCCGACACAATACCGTTGTGTACCGGCGGTGACACCACAAGCAGAACCCTCTGCAAAACACCAGAAACAAATTATAACCAAAGAATACTGCGGCCTAGGCCGACGGACGCGGCAAATCCACTACTCACGGAACTGGTACAAATACTGGCAAACGGACAGGAACCCCCAATGTAGCCGACACAGACTCTCAGAACTGGAGGACAGGCAGAATCCCAAACGACAGACCGGTGGACACCAAGAAGCCAGATATTCGACCAGGCACAGACAAAGCCACAGGACTTCTGGACAGGAATTCTTCACGGCAGGACACAGGAACAGACACAGGAACCAACACTGGAAGCAGCTAGACAGACACTGCTAGACAGGAGCTCAGGAACTGGCAGGGAGTAGCTCAGAACTCTGGAACCCAGGAAATATCACCAGCGTCTGTGAATTGCACTGAGCCAGCATATAACAGAGAGTCTTAATTAATTATGTCGTGCAGCTGCCCTGCGGCACAACTGAGAGGTGCAATCAACAGACAGGTGAGGCTGAACACATGGGAACAAGCTGCAATTACACAGACTCACCACCGGCAGCAAACAAGAATCTTCTTAAACCAGAGCAATGGGAAATCCTGGCCTGCAAGAAAACTTATAAACAAAGAATAGGAATGAACCACTACCTGTGGTTCATAACAGTACCATCTCTTTAAGGGTGAGCTCCGAACACCCCATGACACCCACGGGGAACATAAACAGAAGTATTAACATAAAATGCAAAACAGGAATGAGCCACAGCTGTGGCTCATAACATTACCCCCCCTTGAGGAGGGGTCAAAGGACCCCAAAATTCAGACTTTCCCAAAACAAGGGATACAAAAAAAAACCTGACACACTGGTCTAACAGAAACAAGCTGTGGCAACAGCTTGTAACGGTGTCCCCCCCCCCCCCTTGACGGTGGCCACTGGACACAAGACAAGGGAAAAAATTTTTTTTTTTATTTTTAACAAGGCAAGAGCCAATAATCATTTCTTTTTCTTTTTCTTCTTATTTTTACAAAGTTCTTGAGGTCTGACCAAGGTAATTCCCCAAACATTGTCTGAACTGATGGTACCTCCCAGCAAGGCTGGGTTCAAATCAGAGATTGGTTTCTTAACCTTGGGAGCTGAACTTTCAGGCAAAGTACTACTATAAAAAGAAGACAGAAAAGCACATCCTGTAGTCAAAACGGGCTGAGACTCTTGTGCCGAGTTTAAAGTATACGGTGAACTCTCAGCAGATAAGACGGGTGACCTAGAGGAACCTGAACCAATTTCTTTGGAACCATATCTTTTAATAACTGCATCACTAAATGCTGGGGGATCCTGAAGAATGGGATCTTCAGCTTTCATTAGGCTGGTCGCCCACTCAAAAGGCTCTCCTCTAAAGGAATATATCAGATAGAGCACAAGGTTCTCTGAAGTGATGCCCAGAAATGGTCTAGACAACAAAATGGTGTAATAGTGTTTGTAAAGCACCAGAAATTGGACTAAGTCCCCGTCAAAGATAATGGATGTTGAGATATCAACAGAGTCAGGATCTGCTTCCTTCCCATCTGACTGACTAGAGTGCTTTGCTAGGACCTGGTCACTATTGACCTTACTCGAGGCTGAGACTTTCTGAACCCCACCTGGGGCAGTGACTTTCTGAACCCCACCTGGGGCAGTGACTTTCTGAACCCCACCCGGGGCAGTGACTTTCTGAACCCCACCCGGGGTAGTGACTTTCTGAACCCCACCCGGGGCAGTGACTTTCTGAACCCCACCCGGGGCAGTGACTTTCTGAACCCCACCCGGGGCAGTGGCCTTCGGGAACCCCACTGGGGCAGTGGCCTTCGGGAACCCCGCTGGGGCAGTGGCCTTCGGGAACCCCGCTGGGGCCAGCTCCTCAGATTCTTTTACTGGGACCGGGCCATCGGCCTCCCTCTCTGGGACCGAGCCGTCGGCCTCCCTCTCTGGGACCGAGCCGTCGGCCTCCCTCTCTGGGACCGAGCCGTCGGCCTCCCTCTCTGGGACCGAGCCGTCGGCCTCCCTCTCTGAGTCGATAATTATCGAAACTTCTCCCGGGACTATGACTTCCGGGACTTTTGCTGAAGCTATAACCTTCAGAACCTCCACTAATGCTATGCCTCTTGAGTCCTTTCCTGGGGAAGCGACTTCTAGACCCTTCTTTGGGGCTTTGTCTCTGGAGACCCCACTTGGGGATATTACTTCAAAGATCCCTTCTGGGGTTTTGCTTCTCGAGTTCCCTTCTAGAACTATGGTTTTAGACACCTTCTCTGGAGTTGCGCTTTTCAAGTCTCTACCTGGGGTAACAACTTCTGAGACCCCTTCTGGTATTGACACCTGAGCTATAATATTCGATGTCCCTCTATAACCTAGAGCATCGGGTACCGCTCCAGGACTCTGGGCATCGGGTACCGCTCCAGGACTCTGGGCATCGGGTACCGCTCCAGGACTCTGGGCACCGGGTACCGCTCCAGGACTCTGGGCACCGGGTACCGCTCCAGGACTCTGGGCACCGGGTACCGCTCCAGGACTCTGGGCACTGGGTACCGCTCCAGGACCCTGGGCACCGCTCCAGGACCCCGGGCATCGGGCACCGCTCCAGGGGCTTGCAACTCTGCTTCAACAGGAAAATCAAGAGAGGAGAGAAACATTCTCCTTTGGTTCCTGAATCTATAATGGGGATCCCTAGCCCAAGGACCCCAATTATAGGACCGAGTGCTTTTTAGTGTGGGTTGTGTGACAAGCACCTCTGCCACAGTAGAGACAGGAGTAGGTCTTGTATCCTGACTAAACTTGGCCAGAGGGCAGGACTTGTCGCCACACTTTGGCTTGCGCAACTCACAGGTCTGCAGATAGTGGCCTAAACCCCCACAATATAGGCATAAATCTATGTTTCTGCGACGCAGACGCTCCTCTTCTGAGAGCCTGGGCCGCAGAAAACTTTTAAACCTTTTCTCTTTAATTAAACCTGAGGATTCACTTGTCACCATACTGTGAGCAAGAGTCTCTTTATAGGATGAAGTCTCTACAACTTCTGGCAAAATAAGCAAAATTTTGGTCAGAAGGTTTTGCAGTTGCTTTAAGGATTGCTGCAAAACTTCCAGCCGCTCAGGTTTCAAAGCACTGAAAGCAGAGTTCAGGGCTGAGAGAGATGCTTGCAGGGCTTGCATAGTAGGCATAGGAGGATTTCAAACTAGACAAGACAAGACACGATTCTAGACACGATTCTAAGACAAGATTCTAGACAAGATTCTTAAACAAGATTCTTAGACAAGATTCTAGACATGATTCCAGACATGATTCTAAGACAAGATTCTAAGACAAGATTCTAGACAAGATTCTTAGACAAGATTCTAGACAAGACAAGACTGGACTGGATTTTTAAACTAGACAAGACAAGACTGGGCTGGATTTTTAAACACCGGACTGAATTCTGCACACTGAGTTCTAGACAGGACTGGATTCTTGACAGGACTTGGTTCTGCACACTGAATTCTAGACAGGACTGGATTCTAAACACCGGACTGGATTCTGCACACTGAATTCTAGACAGGACTGGATTCTAAACACCGGACTGGATTCTGCACACTGAATTCTAGACAGGACTGGATTCTAGACAAGACACTGGACTGAGCCAAAAAAGAAAAAGTTTTATTTCTTTTTTGTTGTATGGCTGGTGATAATGTTAGGTTCCTGGTGCTCAGAACAAGGGAGATGTTGCGTAGTGAGTCCTGAGCACCAGAACGTGACGCTGAAACAAGGTGTGGTGTGGAAATAGCCCCTAGCACCCTACCTCCGTTGTTTTACCCGTGTGGTCAGTTCACGCCTGAGTGACTATGGTTTCTTGGGCCCACGGCAGCCGCGTTTGAAGGGCGGATTATGTCTGCCCAACTCCGATGCCCCCAGGTCTTAGCGTGAGACAAGGCGTGAACCGAGACAGGATAATAACAAGGGGACCTCTAACTAAAACAACAGAAAGCTAGGGGCTACTAACTACCCTAAAACTAAATATATGTGTGGCACGCCGCCAAAGGAAAAGAACAACAAAGGAAATGCTGTCCACTCGCCGACACAATACCGTTGTGTACCGGCGGTGACAGCACAAGCAGAACCCTCTGCAAAACACCAGAAACAAATTATAACCAAAGAATACTGCGGCCTAGGCCGACGGACGCGGCAAAGCCGCTACTCACGGAACCGGTACAAATACTGGCAAACGGACAGGAACCCCCAATGTAGCCGACACAGACTCTCAGAACTGGAGGACAGGCAGAATCCCAAACGACAGACCGGTGGACACCAAGAAGCCAGATATTCGACCAGGCACAGACAAAGCCACAGGACTTCTGGACAGGAATGCTTCACGGCAGGACACAGGAACAGACACAGGAACCGACACTGGAAGCAGCTAGACAGACACTGCTAGACAGGAGCTCAGGAACTGGCAGGGACTAGCTCAGAACTCAAGAACTCTGGAACCCAGGAAATATCACCAACGTCTGTGAATTGCACTGAGCCAGCATATAACAGAGAGTCTTAATTAATTATGTCGTGCAACTGCCCTGCTGCACAACTGAGAGGTGCAATCAACAGACAGGTGAGGCTGAACACATGGGAACAAGCTGCAATTACACAGACTCACCACCGGCAGCAAACAAGAATCTTCTTAAACCAGAGCAACGGGAAATCCTGGCCTGCAAGACAACTTATAAACAAAGAATAGGAATGAACCACTACCTGTGGTTCATAACAGTACCCTCTCTTTAAGGGTGAGCTCCGAACACCCCATGACACCCACGGGGCACATAAACAGAAGTATTAACATAAAATGCAAAACAGGAATGAGCCACAGCCGTGGCTCATAACACCTTTAAGTTGAGACTTGTGGAAATTCTGGATATCAATGGTAACACAAATGTAATCCAAACTGGAGAAGAAAGGAACAGAGTTTTTACAGGGACTGAAGTACAAGGGTTACCTTTAGGGAGCTCAGCTTCAAAGCTCACACAGAGCTGTGTGTGACACGAGGAACTGGCAGCGTTTCCAACTCCAGCCTTCAGACTTATACTTCCTGGTCCTTGGTGATTGGTGAGCAGTGTCAGGTGATTCAGAGAGTCTCAGGCTGGCACAGGATTGGACAGCTCTGGGTCAGGTGAACAGTCACTGTCATGTGAGTACTCTAGACTAGGCTGTGAAGTGGAGCGAGGCCTAGCAGGCCGAGAGAACACTGAAGCCTGAACTTCTGCAAACAAACAGAGGACGCTGGCTTTTTAGGCCTAAACTTCAGATTGCTGAATTCAGACTCACACAGAAGATCATCACAGGTGGAGCTCGTTAACTATTACCTTCCAGGCAGAGAACTCAGGAAACTCATGGTATTGGCATGCTGTTTATCTCAGTGAGCAAAAAAGGCACAGGATCCAGGACAGATGGCAGGGGTAAGTCACCAAATACGAGAACTACAGTCAGGATCGTGACAGTATCCCCCTCTTCAAGGGTGGACTCCGGACACCCATCTTTGGTCTTAGAGGAACTTGAGAAATTCATATAGAAGAACTTAGGACCTTCGTTGATGCCTCTTTTTCTTACGGGAACATTTGGTTTTGACCAGGGAGAGCGGAATCTCCTGTAACGAAAAAACTTCCTTAGAAAACATGGGACCTCCCGTGAAAGAAGTTGCATCATAAACTGGATCAAATTCAGAGCCTGAGTCCAAGTCTATTGGAAGATACCAGTCTTCTTTGGGAGTAACTACATCCGTTTTGTAAGCTGCATTAACAAGTTCAGAACAACACAAGGAACTTGGAGTGGAATCAATGGAAACATAACCAACACTTAAATCAACAGGCTGTTGTCTTTGTACTGTTTTCCAATTCTTGGCATTCCTGGAATTCCTAATGTATTGGTTCATCAAGGCATTATCTTGCTCAGAAAGCGATGGGTCAGAAAACGGAGCATTGGCTGAATGTTCTGAAGACTGAGTGGAGGATGAAATTGGACTCAAGGAAACAGATGCCACTGAAACAACATTAGACTGAGGTACCCATTCAGACATTAGGTCAATAGCCTTGGTATTTTTCTTGACTTTAGATGCTACAGCAGAATTATCCCGACATCGAGGAGAAGAGGTATTAGAATTCCCAGCAGAAGCTGTGGACTCAGTGCTGGAAGACAAGGAAACAAAATCAGAGACAGACTGAAGTCTAATTTTGGAACTAGATGGTGGAAGTCCTTTACTGGGATCAACTGACAAAAGTTCTTTACTCGGACCAATGCTTGGAATCGGTTTGAGTCCAGATGAGCTTGAGCAGACTGAAACTGGAGAAATCTTTGGCTGGACGAGTAGGACTGGATTGGATCCGAGGATACTTGAATAGGCTGGAGCCAAAGGAGACTGACCAGGCTGGTCCTGGAGTATTGCTGGACCGGCTGGAACCGGGACGGGCTGACCAGGCTGGGCCTGGAGTATTGCTGGACCGGCTGGAACCGGGACGGACTGACCAGGCAGGACCTGGAGTATTGCTGGACCGGCTGGAACCGGGACGGACTGACCAGGCAGGACCTGGAGTATTGCTGGACAGGCTGGAACCGGGACGGACTGACCAGACTGGACCTGAAGTATTGCTGGACCGGCTGGAATCGGGACGGACTGACCAGGCAGGGCCTGGAGTATTGCTGGACCGGCTGGAACCGGGATGGACTGACCAGGCAGGGCCTGGAGTATTGCTGGACTGGCTGGAACCGGGACGGACTGACCAGGCAGGGCCTGGAGTATTGCTGGACCGGCTGGAACCGGGACGGACTAACCAGGCAGGGCCTGGAGTATTGCTGGACCGGCTGGAACCGGGACGGACTGACCAGGCTGGGCCTGGAGTATTGCTGGACCGGCTGAAACTGGAGGAGACGGATTCCGGCTGGAACCGGAGTGAGTAGAATTCAAGTGTTCATCCTGGACCTGAACCATGCTGGATGCCAACATGGTGGTGTTCTCAGAAGACGGCAAACAGGAGTTCATAACTGCATCTGTAGCACAAAGATTCCTATCTGGAAACTTGACTCTGGATACCTCCCATGGGGCTGAAACTGTGGTGACCCCTCCTGGGGTTGACGAATCAGACACCTCTCAGAGTTGCTATCTCCAGCACCCCTCCTGGGGTTGACAGATCAGATACTCCTTTTTGAGTAGAAGACTCATATGCCCCTACTAGAGCCTGAACACTGGATAACCCTCCTTGGGCTGCACACTTGGAACCCCGTCCTGGGGCTGGACGCTCTAAACCCCCTCCTGGGACTGGACGCTCTAAACCCCCTCCTGGGGCTGGACGCTCTAAACCCCCTCCTGGGGCTGGACGCTCTAAACCCCCTCCTTGGGCTGTAGACACGGACGCCCCTCCTTGGGCTGTAGACACAGACGCCCCTCCTTGGGCTGTAGACATGGACGCCCCTCCTTGGGCTGTAGACACGGACGCCCCTCCTTGGGCTGTAGACACGGATGCCCCTCCTTGGGCTGTAGACACGGACGCCCCACCTTGGGCTGTAGACACGGACTCCTCTGTGACTCTAAATGGCTTGAACATTCTTCTCTGGACACCCAACTTGGGATAAGGTCTTTTAATCACCGGACCCCAGTCATAAATTTGAGTCTCTTTCAGAGTAGCCTTCTTGACACCCCCGTCTTCGTTATTCTTGTCATTGCCCAGCGACAGCCGTCATTGGGCAATGACGCGCGTGCGCATTGTGGCTGGTGCACATGCGCAGAACCAACCCATTCGCACCGCTGTGACAAACAGCAGCGTGCGAACAGATCGGAATGACCCCCCCTTGCTCACAAAATGTTCTTCTGCTGATCCGGTATGTCACTACATTGGCTGTGTGTTTTTAACTCAATGTAAAATACTTTTGCTTATGCATAAGGTTACTAACAAGCAAACTTCACCAATACTCATCTCAAAATATGTCCCAACCTGATGCCTCAGTTTACATAAGATATGCGTTTTCTGATCCCCATTCATTCTATTCACGGTCACATTTTTCTGGGCTGCACCCACTCTGAGGAATGCTCTCATTTGCACAACAAGACTTTCTTCATGCCTAAAAACTAACAAACAAACTCTGAAAACTCACCTCTTCAGGTAAATTTATCACATTCGAGAACCAAGCACATAACCGATTCTACTATTACCTCTTGTCATGACTGTGGTTTTGTGAACCCAGTGTTAGTGAAGTCTGTGCGGACAACTGGAGGACTATGTGAATATTAGGCTGGTCTGTAGGAATCAGTGAGAAGAAGGAGCAATCCCTGAACGGGGATTGAACCCGGGCCTCGGCAGAGGAAGCCGTATTCTGACCACTGGATCACCAGGGACTTTGATAGCAGGATGATGAATGTATAGGTGAGACTGTACTGGATATAGTGTCACAGGAGTAGGTGCTTATTTACTCAAGGTTACTGGCAAGATAGTAAGACGGACTGGTTACTGGTGAGACTGATAACTGGGCCGGTTACCGGTGAGATTGGTATGCAACAGTAATGCGGGCTGGTACCGGATATAACTGGAAATGCAACTGAAAGTAGAACGATGACTGTGGCTGTAACTCTAGTACGAGGCTGAAGAACCCATGCGGCTGTGACGGTAGAATACTGCACCTGTGGATTCAGTTGAGACTGTGGAATACTGCGACTGTGCCTTTAAAATGAAACACTGCAACTGTGCCTTTAAGTTGAGACTGTGGAATACTGTGACTGTGCCTTTAAGATGAAACACTGCAACTGTGCCTTTAAGTTGAGACTGTGGAATACTGTGACTGTGCCTTTAAGATGAAACACTGCAACTGTGCCTTTAAGTTGAGACTGAGGAATACTGTACTGTGCCTTTAAGATGAAACACTGCAACTGTGCCTTTTGTTAGGTTCCTGGTGCTCAGAACAAGGGAGATGTTGCGTAGTGAGTCCTGAGCACCAGAACGTGATGCTGAAACAAGATGTGGTGTGGAAATAGCCCCTTGCACCCTACCTCCGTTGTTTTACCCGTGTGGTCAGTTCACGCCTGAGTGACTATGGTTTCTTGGGCCCACGGCAGCCGCGTTTGAAGGGCGGATTATGTCTGCCCAACTCCGATGCCCCCAGGTCTTAGCGTGAGACAAGGCGTGAACCGAGACAGGATAATAACAAGGGGACCTCTAGCTAAAACAACAGAAAGCTAGGGGCTACTAACTACCCTAAAACTAAATATATGTGCGGTACGCTGCCAAAGGAAAAGAACAACAAAGGAAATGCTGTCCACTCGCCGACACAATATCGTTGTGTACCGGCGGTGACAGCACAAGCAGAACCCTCTGCAAAACACCAGAAACAAATTATAACCAAAGAATACTGCGGCCTAGGCCGACGGACGCGGCAAAGCCACTACTCACGGAACCGGTACAAATACTGGCAAACGGACAGGAACCCCCAATGTAGCCGACACAGACTCTCAGAACTGGAGGACAGGCAGAATCCCAAATGACAGACCGGTGGACACCAAGAAGCCAGATATTCGACCAGGCACAGACAAAGCCACAGGACTTCTGGACAGGAATGCTTCACGGCAGGACACAGGAACAGACACAGGAACCGACACTGGAAGCAGCTAGACAGACACTGCTAGACAGGAGCTCAGGAACTGGCAGGGACTAGCTCAGAACTCAAGAACTCTGGAACCCAGGAAATATCACCAGCGTCTGTGAATTGCACTGAGCCAGCATATAACAGAGAGTCTTAATTAATTATGTCGTGCTGCTGCCCTGCTGCACAACTGAGAGGTGCAATCAACAGACAGGTGAGGCTGAACACATGGGAACAAGCTGCAATTACACAGACTCACCACCGGCAGCAAACAAGAATCTTCTTAAACCAGAGCAACGGGAAATCCTGGCCTGCAAGACAACTTATAAACAAAGAATAGGAATGAACCACTACCTGTGGTTCATAACAGTACCCTCTCTTTAAGGGTGAGCTCCGAACACCCCTGACACCTACGGGGAACATAAACAGAAGTATTAACATAAAATGCAAAACAGAAATGAGCCACAGCCGTGGCTCATAACACCTTTAAGTTGAGACTTGTGGAAATACTGGATATCAATGGTAACACAAATGTAATCCAAACTGGGTAAGAAAGGAACAGAGTTTTTACAGGGACTGAAGTACAAGGGTTACCTTTAGGGAGCTCAGCTTCAAAGCTCACACAGAGCTGTGTGTGACACGAAGAACTGGCAGCGTTTCCAACTCCAGCCTTCAGACTTATACTTCCTGGTCCTTGGTGATTGGTGAGCAGTGTCAGGTGATTCAGAGAGTCTCAGGCTGGCACAGGATTGGACAGCTCTGGGTCAGGTGAACAGTCACTGTCATGTGAGTACTCTAGACTAGGCTGTGAAGTGGAGCGAGGCCTAGCAGGCCGAGAGAACACTGAAGCCTGAACTTCTGCAAACAAACAGAGGACGCTGGCTTTTTAGGCCTAAACTTCAGATTGCTGAATTCAGACTCACACAGAAGATCATCACAGGTGGAGCTCATTAACTATTACCTTCCAGGCAGAGAACTCAGGAAACTCATGGTATTGGCATGCTGTTTATCTCAGTGAGCAAAAAGGCACAGGATCCAGGACAGATGGCAGGGGTAAGTCACCAAATACGAGAACTACAGTCAGGATCGTGACAGTATCCCCCTCTTCAAGGGTGGACTCCGGACACCCATCTTTGGTCTTAGAGGAACTTGAGAAATTCATATAGAAGAACTTAGGACCTTCGTTGATGCCTCTTTTTCTTACGGGAACATTTGGTTTTGACCAGGGAGAGCGGAATCTCCTGTAAAGAAAAAACTTCCTTAGAAAACATGGGACCTCCCGTGAAAGTAGCATCATAAACTGGATCAAATTCAGAGCCTGAGTCCAAGTCTATTGGAAGATACCAGTCTTCTTTGGGAGTAACTACATCCGTTTTGTAAGCTGCATTAACAAGTTCAGAACAACACAAGGAACTTGGAGTGGAATCAATGGAAACATAACCAACACTTAAATCAACAGGCTGTTGTCTTTGTACTGTTTTCCAATTCTTGGCATTCCTGGAATTCCTAATGTATTGGTTCATCAAGGCATTATCTTGCTCAGAAAGCGATGGGTCAGAAAACGGAGCATTGGCTGAATGTTCTGAAGACTGAGTGGAGGATGAAATTGGACTCAAGGAAACAGATGCCACTGAAACAACATTAGACTGAGGTACCCATTCAGACATTAGGTCAATAGCCTTGGTATTTTTCTTGACTTTAGATGCAACAGCAGAATTATCCCGACATCGAGGAGAAGAGGTATTAGAATTCCCAGCAGAAGCTGTGGACTCAGTGCTGGAAGACAAGGAAACAAAATCAGAGACAGACTGAAGTCTAATTTTGGAACTAGATGGTGGAAGTCCTTTACTGGGATCAACTGACAAAAGGTCTTTACTCGGACCAATGCTTGGAATCGGTTTGAGTCCAGATGAGCTTGAACAGACTGAAACTGGAGAAATCTTTGGCTGGACGAGTAGGACTGGATTGGATCCGAAGATACTTGAATAGGCTGGAGCCAAAGGAGACTGAACAAGCTGGTCCTGGAGTATTGCTGGACCAGCTGGAACCGGGACGGGTTGGCCAGGCTGGGCCTGGAGTATTGCTGGACCGGCTGGAACCGGGACGGACTGACCAGGCAGGACCTGGAGTATTGCTGGACCGGCTGGAACCGGGACGGACTGACCAGGCAGGGCCTGGAGTATTGCTGGACCGGCTGGAACCGGGACGGATTGACCAGGCAGGACCTGGAGTATTGCTGGACCGTCTGGAACCGGGACGGACTGACCAGGCTTTACCTGAAGTATTGCTGGACCGGCTGGAACCGGGACGGACTGACCAGGCAGGGCCTGGAGTATTGCTGGACCGGCTAGAACCGGGACGGACTGACCAGGCAGGGCCTGGAGTATTGCTGGACCGGCTGGAACCAGGACGGACTGACCAGGCTGGGCCTGGAGTATTGCTGGACCGGCTGGAACCGGGACGGACTAACCAGGCAGGGCCTGGAGTATTGGCGGGGACGGACTAACCAGGCAGGGCCTGGAGTATTGCTGGACCGGCTGGAACCGGGACGAACTGACCAGGCTGGGCCTGGAGTATTGCTGGACCGGCTGAAACCGGAGGAGACGGATTCCGTCTGGAACCGGAGTGAGTAGAATTCAAGTGTTCATCCTGGACCTGAACCATGCTGGATGCCAACATGGTGGTGTTCTCAGAAGACGGCAAACAGGAGTTCATAACTGCATCTGTAGCACAAAGATTCCCATCTGGAAACTTGACTCTGGATACCTCCCTTGGGGCTGAAACTGTGGTGACCCCTCCTGGGGTTGACGAATCAGACACCTTTCTCAGAGTTGCTATCTCCAGCACCCCTCCTGGGGTTGACAGATCAGATACTCCTTTTTGAGTAGAAGACTCATATGCCCCTACTAGAGCCTGAACACTGGATAACCCTCCTTGGGCTGCACACTTGGAACCCCCTCCTGGGGCTGGACGCTCTAAACCCCCTCCTGGGGCTGGACGCTCTAAACCCCCTCCTGGGGCTGGACGCTCTAAACCCCCTCCTTGGGCTGTAGTCACGGACGCTCCTCCTTGGGCTGTAGACACAGACGCCCCTCCTTGGGCTGTAGACACGGACGCCCCTCCTTGGGCTGTAGACACGGACGCCCCTCCTTGGGCTGTAGACACGGATGCCCCTCCTTGGGCTGTAGACACGGACGCCCCTCCTTGGGCTGTAGACACGGACTCCTCTGTGAATCTAAATGGCTTGAACATTCTTCTCTGGACACCCAACTTGGGATAAGGTCTTTTAATCACCGGACCCCAGTCATAAATTTGAGTCTCTTTCAGAGTAGCCTTCTTGACACCCCCATCTTCGTTATTCTTGTCATTGCCCAGCGACAGCCGTCATTGGGCAATGACGCGCGTGCGCATTGCTGCCGGTGCACATGCGCAGAACCGACCCATTCGCACCACTGTGACAAACAGCAGCGTGCGAACAGATCGGAATGACCCCCCCTTGCTCACAAAATGTTCTTCTGCTGCTCCGGTATGTCACTACATTAGCTGTGTGTTTTTAACTCAATGTAAAATACTTTTGCTTATGCATAAGGTTACTAACACTTAAACTTCACCAATATTCATCACAAAATATGTCCCAACCTGATGCCTTAGTTTACATAAGATATGCATTTTCTGATCCCCATTCATTCTATTCACGGTCACATTTTTCTGGGCTGCACCCACTCTGAGGAATGCCCTCCTTTGCACAACAAGACTTTCATCATGCCTAAAATCCATCAAGCATTCTCTGAAAACTCACCTCTTCAGGTAAATGTATCACATTCGAGAACCAAGCACATAACCGATTCTACTATTACCTCTTGTCATGACTGTGGTTTTGTGAACCCGGTGTTAGTGAAGTCTGTGCGGGCAACTGGAGGACTATGTGAATATTAGGCTGGTCTGTAGGAATCAGTGAGAAGAAGGAGCAATCCCTGAACGGGGATTGAACCCGGGCCTCGGCAGAGGAAGCCGTATTCTGACCACTGGATCACCAGGGACTTTGATAGCAGGATGATGAATGTATAGGTGAGACTGTACTGGATATAGTGTCACAGGAGTAGGTGCTTATGTACTCAAGGTTACTGGCAAGATAGTAAGACGGACTGGTTACTGGTGAGACTGATAACTGGTCCGGTTACCGGTGAGATTGGTATGCAACAGTAATGCGGGCTGGTACCGGATATAACTGGAAATGCAACTGAAAGTAGAACGATGACTGTGGCTGTAACTCTAGTACGAGGCTGAAGAACCCATGAGGCTGTGACGGTAGAATACTGCAGCTGTGGTTTTCAGTTGAGACTGTGGAATACTGCGACTGTGCCTTTAAAATGAAACACTGCAACTGTGCCTTTAAGTTGAGACTGTGGAATACTGTGACTGTGCCTTTAAGATGAAACACTGCAACTGTGCCTTTAAGTTGAGACTGTGGAATACTGTGACTGTGCCTTTAAGATGAAACACTGCAACTGTGGCTTTAAGTTGAGACTGAGGAATACTGTACTGTGCCTTTAAGATGAAACACTGCAACTGTGCCTTTAAGTTGAGACTTGTGGAAATACTGGATATCAATGGTAACACAAATGTAATCCAAACTGGGTAAGAAAGGAACAGAGTTTTTACAGGGACTGAAGTACAAGGGTTACCTTTAGGGAGCTCAGCTTCAAAGCTCACACAGAGCTGTGTGTTACACGAGGAACTGGCAGCGTTTCCAACTCCAGCCTTCAGACTTATACTTCCTGGTCCTCGGTTATTGGTGAGCAGTGTCAGGTGATTCAGAGAGTCTCAGGCTGGCACAGGATTGGACAGCTCTGGGTCAGGTGAACAGTCACTGTCACGTGAGTACTCTAGACTAGGCTGTGAAGTGGAGCGAGGCCTAGCAGGCCGAGAGAACACTGAAGCCTTAACTTCTGCAAACAAACAGAGGATGCAGGCTTTTTAGGCCTAAACTTCAGATTGCTGAATTCAGACTCACACAGAAGATCATCACAGGTGGAGCTCGTTAACTATTACCTTCCAGGCAGAGAACTCAGGAAACTCATGGTATTGGCATGCTGTTTATCTCAGTGAGCAAAAAGGCACAGGATCCAGGACAGATGGCAGAGGTAAGTCACCAAATACGAGAACTACAGTCAGGATCGTGACAGTATCCCCCTCTTCAAGGGTGGACTCCGGACACCCATCTTTGGTCTTAGAGGAACTTGAGAAATTCATATAGAAGAACTTAGGACCTTCGTTGATGCCTCTTTTTCTTACGGGAACATTTGGTTTTGACCAGGGAGAGCGGAATCTCCTGTAAAGAAAAAACTTCCTTAGAAAACATGGGACCTCCCGTGAAAGAAGTAGCATCATAAACTGGATCAAATTCAGAGCCTGAGTCCAAGTCTATTGGAAGATACCAGTCTTCTTTGGGAGTAACTACATCCGTTTTGTAAGCTGCATTAACAAGTTCAGAACAACACAAGGAACTTGGAGTGGAATCAATGGAAACATAACCAACACTTAAATCAACAGGCTGTTGTCTTTGTACTGTTTTCCAATTCTTGGCATTCCTGGAATTCCTAATGTATTGGTTCATCAAGGCATTATCTTGCTCAGAAAGCGATGGGTCAGAAAACGGAGCATTGGCTGAATGTTCTGAAGACTGAGTGGAGGATGAAATTGGACTCAAGGAAACAGATGCCACTGAAACAACATTAGACTGAGGTACCCATTCAGACATTAGGTCAATAGCCTTGGTATTTTTCTTGACTTTAGATGCTATAGCAGAATTATCCCGACATCGAGGAAAAGAGGTATTAGAATTCCCCGCAGAAGCTGTGGACTCAGTGCTGGAAGACAAGGAAACAAAATCAGAGACAGACTGAAGTCTAATTTTGGAACTAGATGGTGGAAGTCCTTTACTGGGATCAACTGACAAAAGTTCTTTACTCGGACCAATGCTTGGAATCGGTTTGAGTCCAGATGAGCTTGAACAGACAGAAACTGGAGAAATCTTTGGCTGGACGAGTAGGACTGGATTGGATCCGAAGATACTTGAATAGGCTGGAGCCAAAGGAGACTGACCAGGCTGGTCCTGGAGTATTGCTGGACCAGCTGGAACCGGGACGGGCTGACCAGGCAGGACCTGGAGTATTGCTGGACCGGCTGGAACCGGGACGGACTGACCAGGCTGGGCCTGGAGTATTGCTGGACCGGCTGGAACAGGGACGGACTGACCAGGCAGGACCTTGAGTATTGCTGGACCGGCTGGAACCGGGACGGACTGACCAGACTGGACCTGAAGTATTGCTGGACCGGCTGGAACTGGGACGGACTGACCAGGCAGGGCCTGGAGTATTGCTGTACCAGCTGGAACCGGGACGGACTGACCAGGCAGGGCCTGGAGTATTGCTGGACCGGCTGGAACTGGAACGGACTGACCAGGCTGGGCCTGGAGTATTGCTGGACTGGCTGGAACCGGGACGGACTGACCAGGCAGGGCCTGGAGTATTGCTGGACCGGCTGGAACCGGGACGGACTAACCAGGCAGGGCCTGGAGTATTTCTGGACCGGCTTGAACCGGGACGGACTGACCAGGCTGGGCCTGGAGTATTGCTGGACCAGCTGAAACCGGAGGAGACGGATTCCGGCTGGAACCGGAGTTAGTAGAATTCAAGTGTTCAGATGGTCCATCCTGGACCTGAACCATGCTGGATGCCAACATGGTGGTGTTCTCAGAAGACGACAAACAGGAGTTCATAACTGCATCTGTAGCACAAAGATTCCCATCTGGAAACTTGACTCTGGATACCTCCCTTGGGGCTGAAACTGTGGTGACCCCTCCTGGGATTGACGAATCAGACACCTCTCTCAGAGTTGCTATCTCCAGCACCCCTCCTGGGGTTGACAGATCAGATACTCATTTTTGAGTAGAAGACTCATATGCCCCTACTAGAGCCTGAACACTGGATAACCCTCCTTGGGCTACACACTTGGAACCCTCTCCTGGGGCTGGACGCTCTAAACCCCCTCCTGGGGCTGGACGCTCTAAACCCCCTCCTGGGGCTGGACGCTCTAAACCCCCTCCTGGGGCTGGACGCTCTAAACCCCCTCCTTGGGCTGTAGACACGGACGCCCCTCCTTGGGCTGTAGACACGGACGCCCCTCCTTGGGCTGTAGACACGGACGCCCCTCCTTGGGCTGTAGACACGGATGCCCCTCCTTGGGCTGTAGACACGGACGCCCCTCCTTGAGCTGTAGACACGGACTCCTCTGTGACTCTAAATGGCTTGAACATTCTTCTCTGGACACCCAACTTGGGATAAGGTCTTTTAATCACCGGACCCCAGTCATAAATTTGAGTCTCTTTCAGAGTAGCCTTCTTGACACCCCCGTCAGCAATAGCAGGATCGGCTACTGTGGATGACTTGTAGACATGGGCGTTATCATACTGAGATTTGTCACCATTTCCTGGCTTGCGAAGAATGCAATCTTTAACAAAATGACCGGAATTTCCACAGTTAAGACAGAGGTGTAGCTCCCTACGCCACTGACGTTCAGCTTCAGAGAGCTTGGGCCGTGGATAGCTCTGATGAACAACTTTTCCTTGCACAGAGGAAGAGACTTTAATAACTGGATGGGACAAAACAGGATCAACAACGTTGGTAGTATTCTTGAAGAGATCAGGCATCACAGAAAGAATACTAGACAAAAGTTCTTATAACTGTAATAACATCTGGTAGAAAATCTGCAGTTGGTCAGGAGTCTTAGTGCAGAAAGTCAGAGAATCTCTGGAGAACGAATTCCGCTGCAGACACTGTGCCAATTGATGCTGAGTCGACTCCAAACCCTCCAAGCGTCTTGCAATATTGCTTAGGAGGTCCTGCGTCAGACAAACACTTTCGGCCGGGTCCATGTGGCCAGTTCCTACTGTCATGACTGTGGTTTTGTGAACCCGGTGTTAGTTAAGTCTGTGCGGGCAACTGGAGGACAATGTGAATATTAGGCTGGTCTGTAGGAAACAGTGAGAAGAAGGAGCAATCCCTGAGCGGGGATCAAACCCGGCCTCGGCAGAGGAAGCCGTATCCTGACCACTGGATCACCAGGGACTTTGATAGCAGGATGATGAATGTATAGGTGAGACTGTACTGGATATAGTGTCACAGGAGTAGGTGCTTATGTACTCAAGGTTACTGGCAAGATAGTAAGACGGACTGGTTACTGGTGAGACTGATAACTGGGCCGGTTACCGGTGAGATTGGGATGCAACAGTAATGCGGGCTGGTACTGGATATAACTGGAAACGCAACTGAAAGTAGAACGATGACTGTGGCTGTAACTCTAGTACGAGGCTGAAGAACCCATGCGGCTGTGACGGTAGAATACTGCAGCTGTGGTTTTCAGTTGAGACTGTGGAATACTGTGACTGTGCCTTTAAAATTAAACACTGCAACTGTGCCTTTAAGTTGAGACTGAAGAATACTGTACTGTGCCTTTAAGATGAAACACTGCAACTGTGCCTTTAAGTTGAGACTTGTGGAAATACTAGATATCAATGGTAACACAAATGTAATCCAAACTGGGTAACAAAGGAACAGAATTTTTACAGGAACTGAAGTACAAGGGTTACCTTTAGGGAGCTCAGCTTCAAAGCTCACACAAAGCTGTGTGTGACACGAGGAACTGGCAGCGTTTCCAACTCCAGCCTTCAGACTTATACTTCCTGGTCCTTGGTGATTGGTGAGCAGTGTCAGGTGATTCAGAGAGTCTCAGGCTGGCACAGGATTGGACAGCTCTGGGTCAGGTGAACAGTCACTGTCATGTGAGTACTCTAGACTAGGCTGTGAAGTGGAGCGAGGCCTAGCAGGCCGAGAGAACACTGAAGCCTGAACTTCTGCAAACAAACAGAGGATGCTGGCTTTTTAGGCCTAAACTTCAGATTGCTGAATTCAGACTCACACAGAAGATCATCACAGGTGGAGCTCGTTAACTATTACCTTCCAGGCAGAGAAATCAGGAAACTCATGGTATTGGCATGCTGTTTATCTCAGTGAGCAAAAAGGCACAGGATCCAGGACAGATGGCAGGGGTAAGTCACCAAATACGAGAACTACAGTCAGGATCGTGACACCTCTCCTCTACATGTTCCACACGTAACTTTACATATGTTATATTCTACACAGACAACCCACTGACCCAAGGTCAACATTGCTTTTGCTATTGTGTCATATATTGTAGCTATGCAATCTGACTGAACCAATTTGTAATATGTAGCAAGATATAGCTCTACTCAAAATATCTTCCAACTCGCCCTCTTCACTTTGCATCAATGCCCATTTCCTGCCCCCGTTCCTGGTTGCAGTACGTATTCCGGGCTGCACAGATTCTGTGGAATGCTCTTCCTCACAGGAATGCTCTTCCTCACACAACAAGACTTTCTTGTAGCATCCCAACATTCCAGTATTCCCACAGGAATATATCTATAATGGTGCAGTGTGTGTGGTGCACATGAGCCCCTGTGTACAGTGGGACCAACACAGCAAACCCTGCACCCATGTTTAATTACTTACCTTTCCGGAGACCGCATTGGTGCTTCTGCGGCAGTAGAAATTACTCAGAAAATGGTACAGTGGCACAGCATGGTGGAGGTTCCTTGCAAGTTTGGGGCTGCATTTCAACAAATGGAGTTGGGGATTTGGTCATGATTAATGGTGTCCTCAATGCTGAGAAATACAGGCAGGAACTTCTACATTATGCAGTACCATCAGGAAGGCATCTGATTGGCTCCAAATTTATTTTTCAGCAGGGTAATGACCCAAAATATATAGCCAATATCATTAAGAACCATCTTCAGCATAAAGAAAACCAAGGAGTCCTGGAAGTGATGATATGGCCCCTGATCTCAACATCATGAAATCTGTCTGGGATTACATGAAGAGACAGAAGGATTTGAGCAAGCCTGCATCCACAGAAGATATGGGGCTAGATGTACAGTGCATATGGAAAGAATTCACAGTGCTTCACTTTTTCCACATTTTGTTATGTTACAGTATTATTCCAAAACGGAATAAATTCAATTTCCCCCCTCAAAATTCTACACACAAGGGGGGTAATTCCAAGTTGATCGCAGCAAGATTTTTGTTAGCAATTGGGCAAAACCATGTGCACTGCAGGGGAAGCAGATATAACATGTGCAGAGAGAGTTAGATTTGGGTGGGGTGTGTTCAATCTGCAATCTAATTTGCAGTGTAAAAATAAAGCAGCCAGTATTTACCCTGCACAGAAATAAACTAACCCACCCAAATCTAACTCTTTCTGCACGTTATATCTGTCTCCCCTGCAGTGCACATGGTTTTGCCCAATTGCTATCGAAAATCCTGCTGCGATCAACTTGGAATTACCCCCAATACTCCACAATGACAATGTGAAAAAAGTTTTTTTGAGATTTTTGCAAATTTATTAAAAATAAAAAACTAAGAAATCACATGGAAGTATTCTCAGCCTTTGCCATGAAGGTCAAAATTGAGCTCCGGTGCATCCTGTTTCCAGTGATCATCCTTGAGATGTTCCTACAGCTTAATTGGAGTCCATCTATAGTAAATTCAGTTGATTGGACATGATTTGGAAAGGCACACACCTTTCTGTATAAGGTTCCACACTTGACAGTGCATGTCTGAGCAAAAAACTAAGCATGAAGTCAAAGGAATTGTATGAAGACCTCTGAGACAGGATTGTCTCGAGGCACAAATCTGGGGAAGGGTACAGAAAAATATCTGCTGCTTTGAAGGTCCCAATGAGCACAATGGCCTCCATCAATGGAAGAAGTTCAGTACCACCAGGACTCTTCCTAGAGCTGGTCGGCCATCTAAATTGAGCTATCGTGAGAGAAGGGCCCTAGTCAGGGAGGTGACCAAGAACCTGATGGTCACTCTGTCATAGCTACAGCATTCCTCTGTGGTGAGAGGAGAACCTTCCAGAAGGATAACCATCTCAGCAGCTATCCGCCAATCAGGCCTGTATGGTAGAGTGGCCAGAGGGAAGCCACTCCTTAGAAAAAAGCAAATGGCACCTGAAGGATTCTCAGACCATGAGACACAAAATTCTCTGGTCTGATGAGACAAAAATGTAACTCTTTAGCGTGAATGCCAGGCGTCATGTTTGGAGGAAACTAGGCACCGCTCATAACCAGGCCAATACCATCTCTGCAGTGAAGCATAGTGGTGGCAACATCAGAGGGAGCCAGCAGCTGGTGGGGAAGGGAGCCTGCAGCCAGGAAGAACAACTTCAGTGCACAGATCAGTGGAGCAGGGTGCAAATAAGTATTACCTTTTCATATTAGCTTTTCCCACTGTGTTGTATAATTGTCTTCCTTTATGGGGGTGGAAAGGGAGGGAGGAGAATAACAGTCGGTAAGGGTAATTCTAGAAAGGCACTTGTAAATATAGATAAGATACCATTAAAACAAACGAGCATGGGAGATGCTAAGCTAAGATGTATGCTTGCGAATGCAAGAAGCCTATCGGGTAAAATGGAGGAATTGGAATGGCTTGTATCAAAGTCTCAGTATGATACTATAGGTATTACGGAAACATGGTGGGACGACTCTCACGATTGTGTTGCGAATTTGGAAGGATATTCTCTTTTCAGGAGGGACAGGGCTACCAAGAGGGGAGCAGGGGTATGTCTCTTTGTTAAACCATCTCTAAAACCAAACTTAATAGAGGGTATATTCGAGGGGCAGGAGATAATGTGGAGTCATTATGGGTTGAAATCACAAGTGCGGGCACAGAGGCAAAGAAACTAGTCATTGGCAAGTGCTACAAGCAACTGGATATTGGCGTACACGACGAGGAACAACTCTTACACCAAACTGAAAAAGCTGCGGGAATGGGGGTACATCCTAGCGTTAGCGGAATTTAACTATCCTGATATAAATTGGAGTAGCGATTCATGTGTAAAAACTAGGAGCAGCAGGTTCTTAAATACATTAAAGGATCAATTCTTGACTCAATTAGTTGAGGACCCAACTAGAGGTAAAACTGTTCTGAACCTAGTTATTGCCAATAATGTGGACATTATATCAAACACTAAAGTTGGGGAGACCTTGGGAAACAGTGACCACTATATGATCACATTCGACATCAGTTTCAAGAAACATAGCTATAAGGAAACAACGAAAACATTTAACTTTAGAAAAGCTAATTTCAGTATGCTGAGACAGGCACTAAACAACATTGACTGGGAAGTTTTGTATCATTGTAAAGACACAATAGAAATGTGGGATGCTTTAAAATGGTTGCTTGACAGCAATATTCACAAATTCATTCCCATGAGTAGTAAACGCAGGAGTACTAAAAACTAACCAATGTGGCTTAATAAGGAGGTCAAAGAAGCAATGGCTAAAAAGAGGCGTGCTTTCAAAACATTAAAATCTAATGGAGGGGAGAAGTCATTCCAGCATTACAAGGAATACAATAAAAAATGTAAAAAAGTAATGAGCAGCTAAAATTGTAAACCAAAAGCAAATCGCTAGAGAGAGTAAAAGCAATCCTAAAACTTTTATAAATACATAAACAGTAAAAGGTTTAAGAAAGAGAACGTAGGCCCATTAAAAGATGAATTAGGAGCTTTGATAAACTATGTTAAAATAAAAGCGGAAATACTGAACAATTTTTTTCCCTCATTATTTACCAGGGAGGATCAGTCGGTGAGAGTAATGCATAACGATAGTGAAGGTAAGGACTATTGGCTGAATACTTGTTTAAGTGAGGAAGTTGTCCTGAAGAGACTTGTTAGGATCTCCTGCTCTGTGCTGCCACGTCGCCATGGCGACCGGGAGGCAAGTGTTAGCGAAGTAACCTGAGCGCAGCTGATACTCCGGTCCGGGTTTTTACTGTGTAGTGGTTACAGGCTCTGTGCACGGCAGGGAATCCGACGCTGGTTTTGTGCTCACAGTCTGTGAGGTCTGAGTGGGGCGTGTACAGCACCTGCTATATAAACCACCCTCTCAGGCTAGGCAAATGCTGCTGAATCTTTGTTTGTTAGTCAGTTCCAGAGAGTTAGCTAGTACTGTGTGACTTTGTATTTACGTGTTGCTTACTGCGAATAGGCCTTGGGATTCGGTACTTCATTCTGCCAATCCGGACCTAGCAGTAAGACTGGAGTCAGTTGTTTGACCTGCTGGGGTTCTTTTGCTATTCTGTGAACCCAGCAGGTTTGCGGCTGTACTCTCAGACCTGCTTGCTTAATCCTCCCTCACTGTGCAGGGCGTCCAGGTGTCAGTTTAGTGGCAGTAAGCTGAACCTGTGCCCTGCAAGTGGGGGTTAGGATTGTGGATACTCTCCTTGTGTCTATATTTCTATCTCTGACCAAGGAGTTTATTCCCACACCCGTTGGTAATCCTTTGGGGTTTTTTCTGTTGCTCTTAGCAACATCATTTCAGGTGCTCCACATGTGAAATCACTACACATCGCTTCATTGTCCGCTCTATTCCATCTGAGCATTCCTGACACTAGGGAGACACCCAATTCCTGAGCCTTTGGGCTTCTCCGTTCACTTTGTGTTTATTAGTTATTCCATCACCTCCTGTGTATGTTATGTTATACTGTCTGTGAGTTAGTTTGCTTCGCTTCCCTCTCTGTTCATACACCGGTATACTCCTGTTAGCACTGGTGTGCGTAACATATTCAGCAGCCCTACTCCTGTTGAAATTTTGTGGGAATATGGAGCATACCCCTCAAAATACTTTGCAACAGGTGGTCGATCAGGTGCAGGTCCTGACTCGACAATTTAATGAGATGTCCATTAAAATGAACACCCCGCAGGCCGCTGGCGGAGCTCCCGCAGCAGCAGCGGCAAGTTCAGGGGTTAAGGAGCCGAAAGTAAATCTCCCGGATCGTTTTTCTGGAGATCGTTTGCAGTTCTTTTGTTTCAAGGAGAGCTGTAAGCTATATTTCAGGCTTAGGCCCCAGTCTTCTGGGTCGGAGATTCAGCGGGTGGGCATGGTGATTTCCTTGCTACAAGGAGACCCACAGGTCTGGGCATATGGGTTACAGCCTGACTGTCCGTCGCTTAAAAGTGTTGATGCTTTTTTTACGGCACTGGGCATTTTGTATGATGACCCTGACAAGATGGCTTCAGCCGAGGCTCAGATTACGGTTCTTAAGCAAGGGCGACGGCCAGCTGAGGTTTATAGTACGGAGTTTCGGAGGTTGGCTCATGATACCCAGTGGAATGACCCAGCCCTGAGAAACCAGTACCGAAGGGGCCTTTCTGACCAGATAAAGGACCAACTGGTACAATATCCCTCGCCTGATAGCTTAGATCAGCTCATGCAGTTATCCATCCGGGTGGATAGACGGCTGAGAGAGCGTAGGCTTGAAAGGGAGACCGCAGTTTCCTTTTTTCCCAAGGGAACCTCAGACTCTGAGGAATATTCAGAGGAGCCTATGCAGATTGGGGCTACCCGCCTCTCCTCGCGTGAGAAGACGCGGAGGAGACAGCAGGGTTTGTGTTTGTACTGTGGGAATAAAGGTCATGTTGTAGTATCATGACCAGAAAAACCGGAAAACTTCAGGGCCTGAGGGTGATGGGAAATATCCTGTCAGGCCAGAAGTCAGAATTTCCCCAAAAGACTTTTCTCATTCCGGTGACTTTGGAGATCCTCGGTCAAACTGTCAAGACTGAGGCCTTTGTTGACAGTGGGGCCGATGGGGTTTTCATGGACCGTCAATTCGCCCTGGAACACTCTGTTCCCTCAGTACCTTTGGCATCAGAGATTGAGATCTGTGGGTTAAACGGGGAACCATTGTCCCAGGGTAAAATTACCTCCTGCACCAGCCAAATTCCTTTGTTTATTGGAGCCACACACTCTGAAAAATTGTCTTTTTATGTGACTGTCTGTTCTTTAGCCCCATTGGTTTTGGGGTTACCCTGGTTAAGGGCCCATAACCCTCAATTTGACTGGGTCTCTGGGGAGAGTCTTAGTTGGGGTAGTGATTGTTTCAGGAGTTGCTTGAGCCTTCCAGTCAGGCTCTCGCAGCTAAGTTTGCCAGGATTGCCAGGATGTTATGCAGATTTTGCGGATGTGTTCTCCAAAAAAGTTGCGGAGGTACTACCTCCCCATCGCCCCTATGACTGTGCCATTGATTTGTTGCCGGATGCTAAGCTTCCCAAGAGCAGGTTGTACTCCCTGTCACGTCCTGAGACTCAGGCTATGGCAGAGTACATTCAGGAGAACTTGGCTAAGGGATTTATCAGACCCTCACAGTCCCCAGTTGGGTCGGGGTTCTTTTTCGTGGGTAAAAAGGACGATTCATTGCGACCCTGCATCGACTTCAGGGAATTGAACCGTATCACGATTAAAAACTCGTACCCACTGCCTCTCATTTCGGTTTTGTTTGACCAGCTTCGTACTGCCACCATTTTTTCTAAGATTGACCTACGTGGTGCTTACAATCTAATCCGAATAAGAGAGGGGGATGAATGGAAGACTGCCTTTAATACCCACTCAGGGCATTATGAATATTTGGTGATGCCTTTTGGGCTCTCTAATGCCCCGGCAGTCTTCCAGGAATTCATGAACGATGTGCTCAGGGAATATTTGGATAGATTCTTAGTTGTTTATCTAGATGACATCCTAATCTTCTCTCATTCCCTGGAGGAACATCGGAAGCATGTACGCTTAGTCCTCCAGAAACTCAGAGACCACCAGCTTGGGGCGAAGCTGGAGAAGTGCGAGTTTGAAGTCCAGCAAATCGCATTTCTAGGGTATATTATCTCCTCAGAAGGTTTCCAAATGGAGGGTTCTAAGGTACAGGCAGTCCTGGATTGGGTGCAGCCCACTAGTTTGAAGGCGCTTCAGCGTTTTCTGGGCATTGCGAATTTTTATAGACGGTTTATCGCTGGATTTTCGTCTATAGTGGCCCCCTTGGTGGCACTCACTAAGAAAGGGGCGAATGTTGCTCACTGGTCTTGTGAGGCCAAAGCGGCCTTTGCCCGTCTCAAAAGGGCATTTGTCTCGGCCAAGGTGCTGCGACACCCAGATCCAGAGCGTCCTTTTGTGGTAGAAGTGGATGCCTCTGAGATAGGTATTGGGGCAGTGCTCTCTCAGATGGGGGTGTCTGATAATCGCCTTCATCCCTGTACTTACTTTTCCCGTAAATTTTCGTCTGCCGAGATGAATTATGATGTGGGTAACCGGGAATTGTTGGCTATAAAGGATGCACTCGGGGAGTGGAGACACTGGCTTGAGGGGGCTAAGTTTGTGGTTTCAATTCTCACCGACCATAAGAATCTGGCATATATAGAGTCAGCGAAGTGGCTCAATGCCAGGCAGGCACGATGGGCTTTGTTTTTTGCTCGCTTTAATTTTTTGATAACATATCGCCCTGGGTCAAAAAACATCAAGGCTGATGCGCTCTCGCAGAGTTTTGCTCCAGTTCAAGAGACCACCGAGGAGCCATTGCCCATTGTGTCCCCATCATGTATTAAAGTGGGCATTACCCAGGACCTCTTGTCATTAGTCCTTAGAGCACAGGAGCAGGCTCCTCCAGACCTTCCGGTAGGTCTCTTGTTTGTGCCTCCTAGGTTAAGGCAGCGAGTGTTCCTGGAATTCCATGTCAAGAGGTCGGCAGGGCATCCGGGTATTGCCAGAACTCGGGAGTTGCTGTCTAGGGCGGTGTGGTGGCCCTCGGTGGCTAGGGATGTGGATCAGTGGGTTCGGGCATGTGACGTTTGTGCCCGAAATAAAACTCCTAGAGGGGTTCCTGTCGGCCCATTACATCCACTCTCTATTCCGTCTAAGCCATGGACCCACATTTCCATGGATTTTGTGGTGGACTTGCCCAAATCCTCGGGGATGACAGCCATTTGGGTTGTCATTGACAGGTTTTCAAAGATGGCGCATTTCGTTCCACTGGTTGGGTTGCCATCGGCCAGACGCCTGTCTGAGTTATTTATGCACCATGTTGTGCGCCTCCACGGGTTGCCACTTGATGTGGTCTCTGACCGTGGATCCCAGTTTGTGGCCAAATTCTGGAGGGCATTTTGTTCCGATCTCCAGATTTCTGTGAGCTTGTCGTCAGGCTACCATCCACAGTCTAATGGGCAGACTGAGAGGGTGAACCAGTCCTTGGAGCAGTTCCTCAGGTGTTATGTCTCCAAGTGTCATACTGACTGGGTTGCTCATCTGTCCATGGCGGAGTTTGCCTATAACAACGCGGCTCACTCTGCTACAGGGATCTCTCCCTTCCTTTGTGTGTATGGGCATCATCCTAAGGCCAATTCTTTTGACCCCCTGGATTCCACGCCTGGTGGTTCCTCTGTTGTTTCGGTCCTTAGGGGTATTTGGAGGAAAGTGAAGAAAGCCCTTGTGTCTGTGTCATTAGTGACCAAAAGGGTTTTTGATAAGCGGAGAAGACCCTGCAGCTTCAAATTAGGAGACTTCGTCTGGTTGTCCACCAAGAATTTGACGTTGAGACAGCCATCTCATAAGTTAGGCCCCCGGTTCATCGGCCCTTATAAGATCACCAGGGTTATCAATCCGGTGGCATTTCAGTTAGATCTGCCCCGTTCATTGGGTATCAATAAAACATTTCATTGTTCCCTTTTAAAACTGGCGGTTAGTAATCCTTCTTCCAGTGGAAGACCTTCTCCTCTTCTGATACGGGGTCAGAGGGAGTTTGTGGTTGAAAGGGTTCTTGACTCCAAGATGGTTCGGGGTCGGCTGTCATTTTTGGTGCACTGGAAGGGGTATGGCCTGGAGGAGCGGTCGTGGGTGCGCAGTTGTGATCTTCATGCCCCCAGACTGATACGCTCTTTCTTCTCGCAGTTCCCCGATAAACCCGGTGGTAGGGGTTCTTTGACCCCTCCTCAGAGGGGGGGTACTGTTAGGATCTCCTGCTCTGTGCTGCCACGTCGCCATGGCGACCGGGAGGCAAGTGTTAGCGAAGTAACCTGAGCGCAGCTGATACTCCGGTCCGGGTTTTTACTGTGTAGTGGTTACAGGCTCTGTGCACGGCAGGGAATCCGGCGCTGGTTTTGTGCTCACAGTCTGTGAGGTCTGAGTGGGGCGTGGACAGCACCTGCTATATAAACCATCCTCTCAGGCTAGGCAAATGCTGCTGAATCTTTGTTTGTTAGTCAGTTCCAGAGAGTTAGCTAGTACTGTGTGACTTTGTATTTACTTGTTGCTTACTGCGCATAGGCCTTGGGATTCGGTACTTCATTCTGCCAATCCGGACCTAGCAGTAAGACTGGAGTCAGTTGTTTGACCTGCTGGGGTTCTTTTGCTATTCTGTGAACCCAGCAGGTTTGCGGCTGTACTCTCAGACCTGCTTGCTTAATCCTCCCTCACTGTGCAGGGCGTCCAGGTGTCAGTTTAGTGGCAGTAAGCTGAACCTGTGCCCTGCAAGTGGGGGTTAGGATTGTGGATACTCTCCTTGTGTCTATATTTCTATCTCTGACCAAGGAGTTTATTCCCACACCCGTTGGTAACCCTTTGGGGTTTTCTGTTGCTCTTAGCAACATCATTTCAGGTGCTCCACATGTGAAATCACTACACATCGCTTCATTGTCCGCTCTATTCCATCTGAGCATTCCTGACACTAGGGAGACACCCAATTCCTGAGCCTTTGGGCTTCTCCGTTCACTTTGTGTTTATTAGTTATTCCATCACCTCCTGTGTATGTTATGTTATACTGTCTGTGAGTTCGTTTGCTTCGCTTCCCTCTCTGTTCATACACCGGTATACTCCTGTTAGCACTGGTGTGCGTAACAAGACTAAGCAAAATAAAGATTAATAAATCACCAGGCCCAGATGGTTTTCATCTGAGGGTTATTATGGAGCTTAGGTCACAGCTAGCAAAACCCCTATACTTGATTTTCAGATCAGGCAGGGTACCTAAAGATTGGCGCATAGCGGAGGTAGTGCCTTTATTTAAAAAGAGAACAAAAATAATCCTGGTAACTATAGACCAGTTAGCTTAACTTCTATAGTTGGTAAAATATTGGAAGGTATCTTGAGGGATAGCATAAAGGATTATCTGCAGGTTAATAAGATTATTAGCAAAAGTCAGCATGGGTTTGTAAGGGACAGATTATGTCAAACTAACTTAATTAGCTTCTACGAGGAAGTGAGTGAGAATCTTGATCAGGGAAAAGCAGTGGATGTTGTGTATTTAAATTTTGCAAAAGCCTTCGATACAGTGCCTCACAGGAGACTGATCATCAAGTTAAGGGAACTTGGTCTAGGATATACTATTTGTACATGGATCAGTAATTGGCTGGATAACAGAGTACAACGAGTAGTGGTCTACGGGATGTTCTCCAGCTGGGCACTAATATTCAGCGGAATACCACAAGGGTCCGTACTTGGCCCGCTACTGTTCAATATATTTACAATGATCTAGGAATAGGCCTGGAAAGCACAGTGTCAATCTTTGCGGATGACACTAAGCTGTGTAAGGTAATTAATTCAGATAGCGATGTGGAGTCTCTACAAAATTACTTATTTAAACTTGAAACCTGGGTGTCTAAATGGGGAATGAGGTTCAATATAGAAAAATGTGAAATTATGCATTTTGGGACAAAAAACACAAGCATCGTACACTCTAAATGTGGAAATTATAGTGGTTACTGTGGTGGAAAAAGATTTGGGGGTGCTCATAGATAATAGGCTTAATAACAGTACACAATGTCAAAATGCTGCAAAAAAGGCAAGTAAAGTGCTTGCAAAACGGGGCATTGAGACAAGGGACGAGGGTGTAATCCTGCCACTGTACAAACCATTGGTACGTCCGCATCTGGAATATTGTGTTCAATTTTGGTAACCATATTATAAAAAAGATATTGGGGAACTAGAAAGGGTTCAAAGGCGGGCTACTAAATTGATTAAAGGGCTAGAGACACTGGAGTACAAGGAAAGGCTTGCTAAGTTAAATATGTATACAGTAGAAAAGCGGCGACTAAGAGGTGACATTATTAATATCTTCAAATATGTAAAGGGTCATTACAAAGGAGCTAGCAGCGGATTTGTTTATTAAAAGAACTCTGTATAGGACACGTGGGCACTCGCTGAGGCTAGAGGAGAGAAAATTCTGTACACTACGTAGGAAAGGGTTCTTCACAGTAAGGGCAATAAAAATTTGGAACTCCCTGACAGAGAAGGTAGTAATGGCAGACTCTGTAAATGCATTTAAAAATAGATTGGACAAATTTCTAACTGGAAAGGGTATCCAGGGTTATAGCATTTAACATAGTGACATTAATCTGGGAGTGGTAAGAATCATTGTTGTCAATTGGTACTAGGCCATTACTTCAGCAGGTACATTATAATATGAACAGCTGATCAAAAATACAGGTTGAACCCAATGGGCATTTTGCCTCTTTTCAGCCTCACTAACTATGTAACTATGGATGTTTTTCAGTGGCAGGAACTGGGAGACTAGTCAGGATAGAGGGAAAGATGAACGCAGCAATCTACATAGACATCCTGTATGAAAACCTGCTCCGGAGCGCTCTTCACCTCAGACTGGCGCGATGGTTCATCTTTCAGCAGAACAACGACCCTAAGCACACAGCCAAGAGATCAAAGGAGTGGCTTCAGGACAACAATGTGAATGTCCTTGAGTGGCCCAGTCAGAGGCCAGACTTGAATCCAATTGTACATCTCTGTAGAGATCTGAAAATGGCTGTATATGGACGGTTCCCAGCCAACCTGATGGAGCTTGAGAGGTGCTACAAAGAGGAAAGGGCGAAACTGCACAAAGATAGGGGTGCCAAGCTTGTGGCATCATATTCAAAAAGATTTGAGGCTGTGGTTGCTGCCAAAGGTGCATCAACAAAGTATTGAGCAAAAGCTGTGAACACTTATATACTGTACATGTGATTTCTTAGTTTTTAATTTTTAATAAATTTGAAAAAATCTCAAAAACACTTTTCTTCACGTTGTCATTTTGGGGTATTGTGTGTAGAATTTTGAGGGGAAAAATTAATTTGTTCCAGTTTGGAATAAGGCTGTAATATAACAAAATGTGGAAAAAGTGAAGTGCTGTGAATACTTTCCAGATGCACTGTAATAATGCGATTTTTTAGGTGTCTAAAAAAAAAAATCGCACCAAATCACCTGTTTGTAACTTGCAATTTTTTACTAAAAATCGCAAATGTAATAGGGTGCGAATTTTAAGGTTAAAACAGAATTCGCATGCGATTTTTGGCAATTTTTAGTAAAGGAAACGTGATTTTTAGTAATAAAAACATGCAGTTTTTGGTCATGTTTTTATTACTTAGTCATAAGCATGCACTGATCAGTGAGATTCGTGCATGCTTCTGTATGGAACAGTAAAGAAAGTGTTAAAAAATGAAAAATAAAACAAAAACGATGGACAGGTCCACCCCCCAAAAGCATAACCAGCCTCAGGCTCTTTGAGCCAGTCCTGGTTGCAGAAATACGGAGAAAAAAATGATTGGGGGTTCCCCGTATTGAAACAACTAGCACCGGACTCTTGGACCGTTTCTGGTTCTAAAAATATGGGGGACATAAGAAGTAGGGGTCCCCCGTATTTTTTAAACCAGCACCAGGCTCCACTAGCCAGGGAGGTGATGCCGCAGCCGGAGGACACTTTTATATAGGTACCTGTGACCAAAGCATCACAGACCTTCAACTAGTCACCCCTGGCCAGGGTTCCCTGGGGGACCCCTTAAATAAAGGGGTCCCCCTCCAGGCACCTAAGGGCCAGGGATAAAGCCCGGGCTTTCCCCTCCATCCATGGGCTGTGGATGGAGGGCTGACAGCCGTGAAAGTGTTATAAAGAATATTGTCTTTTGCTGTGGAACTACAAGTCCCAGCAAGTCTCCCCCGCATGCTTGTACTTGGAAAACCACAAGTACCAGCATGCAAGGAATTAAAGGGGCTGCTGGTATCTGTAGTTCCACAACAAAAGAAATCTCCCAAAAAGACACACACCTTGAAGTAAAAGTTTATTTACACACTTACGCACTCACACATACTTACTTACATCCCACGCCACTATTCGCATCCCCTTGTCCAAGTAGTATCCATTAGGGTTCCTGTTTTAACAAAAAATATACTCACCAAAAATCCTGTGTAGATCTGTCCTCTTCGATCCATGTAGGCATCCCAGGGGTTAAAACAAAAAACCGCATTCACCTAAACCAACAAACATGTAGAAGTGTATGTGTAAACATACACTTCTACTACGCGAATGAGGACCTTCTACCGATAGTAAGACCAATGGAGGGTCCCGCCAGCCAATCAGGAGCCACTGCCACAGCAGCAGCTTCCTGATTGGCTCTATGTTGCTAGGGTACAGCCAATAGTGGCTTCTCCAGTGTAATGAATGGAGATGCTATGCTCCATTCATTACTAGGCTGTGTGATGCTTAATTGATGTAACCGCAAGGGTCAGCATCAATTGACGTTGTGGTTTCTCCACAAATCTGAAACTCTTGACTTTCTAGGCTGCACAGCTCAAAGTGGAATTCTGAGTTTTCAAGCTCACCCAGAACCAGAAGGAAGTCAGAATCAGGGGATGAGTGCCATACACTCACAGCACGAGACACTGATGCCTGTTAGAGGCCAGCGAGTAGGATGCAGTTTTGTAGTGCCTGGGACTGTGGACATTACCTGTGTCAGGAGAGTATGGCAGATGGTCGCTGCAGGTCGTTGCAGTAGAATGACTGTTCAGCATGGGGAGTGCTAAGACATTTACTTTTCATTTGTTCACTTTAAGTTATGTACCTGTGTCACCAGGCCCAAGCCTGTGTATGCTATGTTCAGTGTCTGATGCCAGTAAAGACACTGTATTTTACCAGAAAACCTGCCTAAGAGTCCTTATTTCCAGTATCTGCTGCTGTCACCGATGGATTGTTGTACTTACATGGATTCTATGTTATCTTCAATAAAGCTGGTAAACGTGAGTGCTGGTTTCTTTTTTGTTTTTGTTTTTTTAAGTGAGTGTTGCTATATGAATTATATGAACAACTTGACAATTAGCATAAGAATAGTTTAGAGGCCAAGTCAGAACATAGCTCCCACACACATTCCCATACTTTATGTACTGGCGTAGCAAATATACAGGTTTCAGGCAATGTGCTGCACACCATTAAGTTAGGTCTAATTTAGTAATTCATGTTTGTATGCATTAAAACAGAAAAGGTCTCCGGCACTGTGGTGAGCAGTGTTAGTATTAAACTGTATATGGGCCCTCATTCCGAGTTGTTCGCTCGGTATTTTTCATCGCATCGCAGTGAAAATCCGCTTAGTACGCATGCGCAAAGTTCGCACTGCGACTGCGCCAAGTAACTTTACTATGAAGAAAGTATTTTTACTCACGGCTTTTTCTTCGCTCTGGCGATCGTAATGTGATTGACAGGAAATGGGTGTTACTGGGCGGAAACACGGCGTTTCAGGGGCGTGTGGCTGAAAACGCTACCGTTTCCGGAAAAAACGCAGGAGTGGCCGGAGAAACGGTGGGAGTGCCTGGGCGAACGCTGGGTGTGTTTGTGACGTCAACCAGGAACGACAAGCACTGAACTGATCGCACAGGCAGAGTAAGTCTGAAGCTACTCTGAAACTGCTAAGTAGTTAGTAATCGCAATATTGCGCATACATCGGTCGCAATTTTAAGAAGCTAAGATTCACTCCCAGTAGGCGGCGGCTTAGCGTGTGTAACTCTGCTAAATTCGCCTTGCGACCGATCAACTCGGAATGAGGGCCATTAGCAGCCACTCAGAAAGGGGAAATGTCATTCCCCAAAAGGCAAAAGGTTGGAGAATAAATCCAAGTGGCATATAAATTCAAATTATTTATTATAAAAAGCAGTACAATGTTAATGAACCTCCCAGGGGTTTGATACAAAATATTACATCAGTGTAATAGATACATACAACTTAAAAAGATACAGTAAAAGTTTAAACTGGATAAAGTGTCTGGTTACTTGATATACACACTGAATTTCAGAATAGGTAGCAGCCAATTTGTCAGACTAAGGGGAGGAAATAAACTGGTATTTCGAGAGACAGGCGCTATATTGGGCTCTAATCACCGAGCGGCTGTGTGGATAACAGGGTTAATCAATCTCATAGACTTTGAACAGCACAAAAGAAAGAAAACGCTGCGCTTTGAGGAAAGAAACAAAATTACAAGTGAAGTGAAATTGAAAGTGAAGTGAAATTGAATTCATTAGCATTTATTTAATATAGATCATAATAAAAATATACAATTGGTATAGATGAACACCTATACTGGTATACAATATATGTTAAAAAGTCATATATGCATTGATAAAAAGTATTGTTATAAAAGTATAATAACCAATGCAAAAGAAAAGATATAAAAAAAGCATGAAACAATAGCATTAAATAGTCACCCCTTTTTTAAGGATTCCATGTCCACAGTATTGTGATGAAGCTGAATGTGTCCTGTTCCTTAAAGAGACCTTGATGAATGGATTTAAATAGCAAGTCGTGGATGGTGGGTCTTGGCAGTCTGTCGCTGTCCCAACTTGTGGCCCGGGGTCCTATAACCAGCAGATGGCAACGCTGTAATTGGAGGAATCCCCTAAAGCAAAAGACCTGCAGCTGTATTAGTGATGACCCTGAGATTCGCCATCCATGTTTGGCATGTTTGAAAAGGTCTGGTCCAGTTCACAAGAAAGAAAGTCCAAGTGGAAATCCAGTGAGTTTTCTGGGGTGCTGCTGTTCTGACGCGTTTCGCTGGGAGGTACTCCGCCTTTTCACCCCAAGTGAAAGAGTGGTGACTAATGCTATTGTTTCATGCTTTTTAATAATATTTTTTCTTTTGCATTGGTTATTATACATTTATAATAATACTTTTTATCACTGCATATATAACTTTTGAACAGATATTATATACCAAAATAGGTGTTCACCTATACCAATTGAATATTTTTATTATCTATTTTAAATAAATGCTAATTAATTAAATTTTACTTCACTTGTAGTTTTGTTTCTTTCCTCAAAGAAGCACAGTGTTTTCTTTCTTTTGTGCAATTTTTCAGACTACTATTCCGTAAAATGCAAATTACCTCCAATATAGTACAGCAATGTGGATGCTCCCATAATGTAGCATGGTTCTTGATAGTTTATAACACAAAATAGCTTGAGATACTGTATAAGGAATGCCACTCACTGTGATTTATGAAGAAAAGTGGCAGTCCAATTCCAATTATACATGTGCCGAGATCAGCGCTCCGATTGAAAGCGGATCTCCAAATAAGTATCGGCAGTTGCTCCCAAGTTGTGCAATGGATAATAGGTGGCGGCAGTTGGTCCTAGGTTGTATGCCTGCGTAGGGCCAGTTGCAGATGCCGCTTATAGTGAGCAGCTGCCGGTCACGCTGCTGTGCAGTGAGTAACGGTGATCACTAGTGATGGGTAGTTCATGAATGATTAGTTCAAAATTAACTAATCTTCAAAGTGAACTAGTTAATTCAGTTCACAGCTCTGGCAAAGATTAGTTCATCAGGTGGGAGGAATTAGACACAGACAGAATAGAGCCAGCAGCTGCATTAGGCTACTCACTGTCTCACCCACTGGATTTTCACTTCCTGAATCTGATGCTGTAAAATGAAAGTTAAAAGTACAACACAGCCCAGCAATACAGATATAATACAATAAAAAAATAGCATCTGCACTGCCTAGCTAAAGTCTACGTGTGTCTGTGAGTGAGCATGTGTGGTCATGTTGCTCACCTTTCTGTGATACAATCACTGTCATATTAGTCCAGATGTCCAAACACTTGCTGCTGCTTCTGGTACTACTGGCTCCTGAGCATACAGCTGTGCTAAATCTTCTGCTGAGTGTTGTGTAGGTGCTGCTGCAGCAGCACTGTTGTAATTCAGCTCTCACTCAGCAATACTCATGAGTCAGTACATCTCTGCTGCCACAGGCGGCACTGCTGCGCTCAGACATGGGGGGTCATTCTGAGTTGATCGCTCGCCAGCAACTTTTTGCTGTGCAGCGATCAGATAGTCGCCGCCTATAGGGGAGTGTATTTTCGCTTTGCAAATGTGCGAACGCTTTTGCAGCCGACGGCACAAAAAAGTTTGTTGCAGTTTCTGAGTAGCTCTGGACTTACTCAGCCGCTGCGATCACTTCAGGCTTTTTGGTCCCAGAATTGACGTCAGACACCCGCCCTGCAAACGATTGGACATGCCTGCATTTTTCCAAACACTCCCAGAAAACGGTCAGTTGACACCCATAAATGCCCACTTTCTGTCAATCACCTTGCGATCGGCTGTGCGAATGGATTCAAATGTTTGAAAAGTCTGTTGGGTGTCTGTTTTTTTCCTGTCTAGATAGGAAAAAACAGACACCAAACTTATTTTTCAAACAATTGAATACCCCCCAATGACTCATACAGTCATATGAGTCAGTACAGTACCTCTAAGCTACCATTTGTGGCACTACTGTGCTCAGGCATATGCATTGATTGTATGGAGCGGATTGAGCTACATTGTCCTGACGACTCATGAGTCATTCTTCTTGCAAGTAGTTCATTAGTCCACTGATTCATATAGATCACTGATCAGATCTCTGACTCAATGACTCATACAGCCATAACAAGTCAGTACAGTACATCTAAACTACCATGTGTGGCACTGCTGTGCTCAGGCATATGCTATGGAGCTGATCCTGTACTGCATATAGCCATGATTAATTCACCTAGCATATTAGGTCACAAGGTACACTGTCACTCCTAATCAGCCAGTGCTGAGTGCTGCATGCTATCCTGTAGGGTCTGATTACTCCACACAAGACATAGGGCCAGATGTACTAAGCCTTGAAAAGTGATAAATATCACAGTGATAAAGTACCAGCCAATCGGCTCCTAACTGTCATTTTTCAAACACAGCCAGTGACATGGTAGTTAGGAGCTGATTGGCTGGCAGTTTATCACTGTGAAATTTATCACTTTTCAGGCTTAGTACATCTCCCCCATAGGGAGATATGTACTATGAACCTTCAAGTGACATAAAGTACAGCAGTTGCTCTTAGCAACCAATCAGCTTCTGTCACTTTATATACTGTTGAAGATAAATGACAGAAGCTGATTGGTTACTTTGCAACATCTCCACTTAATCTCTCTCTAAGGTCTGTTACATTGGGGCAAAGGGACATTTTTTTTCTTTTAATTACTGTATTTTAAAAGCAGAAAAAAGTGACTTATTACATTGCTTTGAATTTGGGTCTTTCACTTGCATATTATGAAGTAAAAATTAGTACCAACAATGGAATTAATATTGCAGAGATAGATATGTCACTATAAGGTTGCTATATAACTTATTGCCTTTCTTAAATCCCCAAAAAATTGACATATTAAACATATCTGGTCATTTGAACAAGATTATAACTCCTACAATGAGCTAGTATTAGAAATAACTACTCTATGTGTAATAGTAATAGTCTAGACTAGTTTATATATACACACACACACACACACACACACACACACACACACACACACACACACACACACACATACACACACTAGTAAACCATTGCTCTCACATTCCAAAGAATTCAATCTACAGACCCACAAGGTGCGTTTCTCGCGGCATTAATAGTCACACAGAAGCACACAGTTTATTCCAATGTTTCAATATTAGCCAATGCCATTGAGAAACAACCATAGGCTCTATGAAACATTGTTGCTGCTACAACTTCCTTCTTTTTATTTGTATGTATATATATATATATATATATATATATATAATTATTATTTTTTTTACTTTTTGTTCACTGCCATATGTCAATAAATTAGCTTTACAGAATGTTACATTTTGCCATTGGATCTTTCTGGGCCATTGGATTTTACTACACATAGGGGGTAATTCCAAGTTGATCGCAGCAGGAATTTTTTTTAGCAGTTGGGCAAAACCATGGCCCTCATTCCGAGTTGATCGGTCGCAAGGCGAATTTAGCAGAGTTACACACGCTAAGCCGCCGCCTACTGGGAGTGAATCTTAGCTTCTTAAAATTGCGACCGATGTATTCGCAATATTGCGATTACTAACTACTTAGCAGTTTCAGAGTAGCTCCAGACTTACTCTGCCTGTGCGATCATTTCAGTGCTTGTCGTTCCTGGTTGACGTCACAAACACACCCAGCGTTCGCCCAGGCACTCCCACCGTTTCTCCGGACACTCCTGCGTTTTTTCCGGAAACGGTAGCGTTTTCAGCCACACGCCCCTGAAACGCCGTGTTTCCGCCCAGTAACACCCATTTCCTGTCAATCACATTACGATCGCCGGAGCGAAGAAAAAGCCGTGAGTAAAAATACTTTCTTCATAGTAAAGTTACTTGGCGCAGTCGCAGTGCGAACATTGCGCATGCGTACTAAGCGGATTTTCATTGCGATGCGATGAAAAATACCGAGCGAACAACTCGGAATGAGGGCCCATGTGCACTGCAGGGCGGGGGCAGATATAACATTTGCAGAGAGAGTTAGATTTGGGTGGGTTATTTTGTTTCTGTGCAGGGTAAATACTGGCTGCTTTATTTTTACACTGCAATTTAGATTGCCGATTGAACTCACCACACCCAAATCTATCTCTCTCTGCACATGTTATATCTGCCTCCCCTGCAGTGCACATGGTTTTGCCCAACTGCTAAAAAATTTCCTGCTGCGATCAACTTGGAATTTCCCCCATAATACTGATGGACATCGAGTTTCTAAATAAATGTACAAATCATTCTTCCATCCTATTAAGGGAGAATATAATACAGAAGTTCTATAACACAGTATAATTAGATACATTGATCTGCATTACTGTATTTTGGCACTTTACTTCTCTTTTCTTGTAACCCCTACAAGATAAGAAAAGCTTACTACAGTTCCAGACAACAGCTACATTGCTCAAAGTTTGTCCAACGCCTACCAATTCTTGAAACAAGGTGAGTTTGTACATACTCTCTTGCAAACGTAAGTTCTAGTGCGTTATACACTATTGTTGCACTTTTGTCATCCACGCATTTTCTGGCTATTTGAGCACATTACTGGAAGAACATTTCAGAAGGAATATAAACACTTATTAATCAAAGACAGCACCGGAACCGCCCCGTTCTCTCCATGTACAGTACTACGCCAGAGTGGCCCTACTGAAAGACTCCTGCTGTTCCTGGCTACATATCTTTGTCTTCAAAATCTGTTCTTCAAAGGAACCTGGCACCAGTCATCCACATCTCCTGTGCTTTATAACTAACTGGTAATAATAACTTGTTTAAATAATAATAATACTACATTAAGGAGCATTTGTGAATGGCAGAAGGGTGGGATAAAGTATAGTTAAAACTTTGGAGCTCATTCAGAGCTAGCCACATCAGCAGCCCGCAGTGCAGTTTGCCTATATTGGAAAACTGCGCATGTGCAGTGGCCACATTGTGGCGACGCGGCCTCACACATTGCTGGTGCATCCCGGAAGGACGGGGGCGTTCTGGGAGTGTTTTGGGGTGGCTGCGTGACATCACACGCAGCCAATCCAATTAAAAAAATGGTGCTGGGCCATCTGACAGTGCAGCTAGGGGTCAACCTTAATTCGATGCGTCCACAATTAAATTGTGGACGCATCGTGAGGCGGCACTACACATGCTGGGCAGACTTGCCTTGTGCTGGTTGGCCCCCAGCATGTAAGGAGATTAGGGACGTGCGGTGAACTAAATGGCTCAGGAGGCACTGGCTAGCACCTGTGAGTTACACACAATATATCAGCCAAAGGGTACATCTAGACATTATGCACAGGTACAGCAGTATAATCTCCTGGAAAGTTGGTGAGTTTTGATCAGAGATGTGTGGAAAAGATATGCCGAGGAGGTACTTCCTCACCTGCCATATACTTTTTGGCTATAAAAATGATTAGAATAATACAAAGAAGATACTTCAAACATATTCTTTGCATTTATCATATACTTTATACAATCAAAACTCTGGCGCAAATGTTAGTATGACAGGAAAGGCTCCGCCTCACCTACCTCACCCCAACGCACATCACTGAAGGAGATGGACGCAGATCTGGCTGTGTATGCAGCAATCTGCGTCCATCAGGGCCGTAACTACGTGTGTGCCAAGTGGGCTTGGCACACAGCGCAGTTGCCCTGAGGGCGCACGGCCAGCGGCATGTAATGAGTCAAATTGACTCATTACATGCCGCCTCTGCTGTGTGCGCCGCGCTGTGGAGGGAGAAGAGGACCAGCGCCGGGCAGCGGAGAAGGAGGAGGAGGGAGGGGGAGCAGGGAGCCGCAGCAGCGCTATGTCATTGGTAGTAAGCGCCGCTGCAGCATCCCGCTCTCCTTCTGTATTGGCTGCCCGGCGCTGCTGTGGATGCTGGGATGCGGTTCCTCCATCCCAGCATCCACAGCAGCGCCGGGACGCCAATACGGAAGGAGAGGGGGATGCTGCAGCGGCGCTTACTACCAATGACATAGCGCTGCTGCGGCTCCCTGCTCCCCCTCCCTCCTCCTCCTTCTCACCTCACTGCCTGCACAGAGGGAGCTGCACGAGGAGCCTGACTGCCAGCAGGGAGATGGTAAGTATCTCTCTTTCTCTCTCTCTCTCTCTCTCAGGGGGTCACCGTCTGCCGCAATGTGTAAAAAGGGGGATGGCTGTCGCAATGTGTAAAAAGGGGGATGGCTGCCGCAATGTGTAAAAAGGGGGACTGGCTGTAAAAAGGGGGACTGGCTGCCGCAATGTGTAAAAAGGGGTCCTGGCTGCCGCAATGTGTAAAAAGGGGTCCTGGCTGCCGCAATGTGTAAAAAGGGGGCCTGGCTGCCGCAATGTGTAAAAAGGGGGACTGGCTGCCGCAATGTGTAAAAAGGGGGACTGGCTGCCGCAATGTGTAAAGAGGGGGCCTGGCTGCCGCAATGTGTAAAAAGGGGGACTGGCTGCCGCAATGTGTAAAAAGGGGGACTGGCTGCCGCAATGTGTAAAAAGGGGGACTGTCTGCTGTAATGTGTAAAAAGGGGGACGCTGTCTGCTGTAATGTTTAAAAGGGGCTCTACCTGGTGTAGTGGCGCTACTGTGCAGCGTAATTTGAATAATGTAGACTACTGTGCACCGTAGTATGAATTGCTATTATTTTGTGGACACGCCCCTTCCCCGTGAAGCCACGCCCCTATACATTTTTCACGTGCCTACGGCGCGCACTGCCCCAATCTTACATGGGGGGCGCCACTGTCGTTTCTTGCACACAGCGCTAAAATGCCTAGTTACAGCACTGGCGTCCATCACCGAATAAGGTCCTTAACCTTTAATATTTTCTAAATAAATATTAGGTGACAAAATGTACCATTGGACGCCAAATCTGTATCTTCCAGAAATAGAGTCAGACTAGTAATTCTCTCATTGACTTTGCTGGATCTCATGATTTAACAGCCAAAAGTAGAAACAAACAGCTCCCACAGTCTCTGCCATCTTATTTTCTATGAGCAGGTGCCAGTAAGGAGCACTCACCCCTCATTCAATACATGAGAAAATGAGGGGCAATAGAATTAGGAAATGCCATTGTGACCCAGTCTGCTAAGCTGCTGCTTTACCATATAGACATCTTAATATAATATACAAATAAGGGTAGTCATTATGTGAGAATTATCTTTTCCAAATTGGTGGAAGAGAGACCTGAGTGCTTTTTAATTTATGTTGGTCGTTTGTTAGGGTGGTATTCAGTATACCGGTTGTTGGGATTCCGGCGCACAGTATACGGGCACCGGAATCCCAACAACCAGCATATCGACACCTTTTCTCCCTCTTGGGGGTTCACGAACCCCTTGGAGGGAGAATAGATAGCATGGCACGCGTAGCGTGCAACCGTACCCGCAGCGTGGCGAGTGCAGCGAGCCCACAAGGGGCTCATTTGCGCTCGTCCCGCTGTTGGCAAGCCGGTGGTTGGGATCCCGGTGCCAGTATGCTGACTGCCGGGTACCCGGTCGCTGGCAACTCATACTACACCCATTTGTTAAAAGTTCTTATATGCTTGTCACTATTTTGCCACAATTTGGGAATTTCCTTCCCACAATATGTTGTCTATGTTGTGTAAATGTTGATTTACTTATAGGACTAAAAGCAATACTTTAAAATTGAGCCGCTGCATTTAACCTTTTACCCTTATATTGGTTACACACCTTACATACACATATTCGTACCATGTACGCACTCTGCGTACGTACGCCGAAAGGGCGTAGTGACTACACAGTTTGCGTACACAGGCCTACACGCTGTTAGCACAATGCACAAGGCCTACACGCTGTTAGCCCGAGTGGCTGTAAATACACTTTAAACCTTAGCAAGGAAATGGGACACTACACCAATTGTAATTCAAAAACTATGTTGAGGTCCAACCCACAACGGTTATCTTTACTAGCAGGGGGTTACAACAATATTACAATACAATTAGAGAAAAAGGTTACAGTCAATGGTACATACGTTTGGTTTCGCCTGCGCTTCCCGGTCCGGTCCTCAGTCATCAAGGTATATGACCTTCAGAGATTGAGAGAGTGACCTGGCCTGCAGCTGGCTATTTATACATTTGTCCAAAACCTAACACAATGGAAACTGTAATCTCTTTATCCATTGGACACAGGGATGATCATTTACAGTACAGGAGAGGTCATAGGTCAGTTTGAATAGGTGGGCGATGTCTGTTCCAGGTGCAGTTGCAGATGTTCTCCTCTGGGTTCCCGCCGCATATCAAGTGTACAGTAAATACAGTTAATATTTATATTCTGTTCCTGCGCATAACTATTCTCAGGAGCGTGCGATCTTCTGCAAACTAACATCAGAATATTGCTCTTAAAATACCCTACAGCTGGATACCAAACACCACCTTATAACCTAGTTCTGTCCCCTCCTATCCTGTAAAGGTGAATCCCTTTGTTCTTATACCATTTAAACAAGTGTATCTCGCTGGTGTGGTGCAGGGAGACTATGGGGTATATGCAATTGCCGGCGAATCGCGGCAATTTTTCACCCTTTTTTTAATTCGACACAATTCGACCGTTGAATTCCGGCAGGTGGGTGCCGGAATTCAACAAATTCAATAAAAAACGGATTCGACAGTCCCGCTGTCGAAAAACGGCCGATTTGACTGATTTTGATTAGATTTTAAAAAATGTAAAAAAAAAATGGAAAAAACCCGAAAAAAGATTGCGTGGGGTCCCCCCTCCTAAGCATAACCAGCCTCGGGCTCTTCGAGCCGGTCCTGGTTCTAAAAATCCGGGGGAAAAACTGACAGGGGATCCCCCGTATTTTTAAAACCAGCACCGGGCTCTGCGCCTGGTGCTGGTGCAAAAAATACGGGGGACAAAAAGAGTAGGGGTCCCCCGTATTTTTTACACCAGCATCGGGCTCCACTAGCTGGGTAGATAATGCCACAGCCAGGGGTCACTTTTATACAGCGCCCTGCGGCCGTGGCACTAAATACACAACTAGTCACCCCTTGCCGGGGTACCCTGGAGGAGTGGGGACCCCTTCAATCAAGGGGTCACCCCCTCCAGCCACCCAAGGGCCAGGGGTGAAGCCCGAGCCTGTCCCCCCCATCCAAGGGCTGCGGATGGGGGGCTGATAGCCTTTTGAAAAATGAAAGAATATTGTTTTTTCCAGTAGTACTACAAGTCCCAGCAAGCGGGAGAAAAACGGGCCCGCTGGTACCTGTAGTTTTACTGGAAAAAAATACCCAAATAAAAACAGGACACAGACACCGTGAAAGTAAAAGTTTATTTCATACATGCCGACACATACATACTTACCTATGTTGACCCGCCGACTACCACGTCTCCAGTGTCGCCGACGATCCGGGGTACCTGTGAATAAAATTATACTCACCTGATCCAGTGTCCTGGTCTTTTATTATAATCCACGTACTTGGCAAAAAAAAAAAAAAAAAAACGAACACCCAGACCAGGCGGACTGAAAGGGGTCCCATGTTTACACATGGGACCCCTTTCCCCAAATGCAGAGACCCCCCGTGACTCCTGTCACAGAAAGGTCCCTTCAGCCAATCAGGAAGCACCACGTCTAAGCTCAGACGCACATTGCACAGCCCCCTCTATTACTTTCAATGGTGGGAACTTTGCGGTCAGCGGTGAGGTCACCCGCGGTCAGCGGCTGACCTCGGGTAACCCCACCGCTGACCACAAAGTTCCCACCATTGAAACTAATGGAGGGAGCTGTGCGATGTGCTGTCTGCCAGCTCAGACGCGCATACAGCCAATCAGGAGAGTGCCACGAAGTGGCACTTCCTGATTGGCTGAAGGGACCTTTCTGTGACAGGAGTCACGGGGGTCTCTGCATTCGGGGAAAGGGGTCCCATGTGTAAACATGGGACCCATTTCAGTCCGCCTGGTCCGGGTGTTCGTTGTTTTTTTTTTGCCAAGTACGTGGATTATAATAAAAGACCAGGACACTGGATCAGGCGAGTATAATTTTATTCACAGGTACACCGTGGATTCTACTTGGACAAGTGGACAGAGGTCGGCGTGTGAACATAGGTAAGTATGTGTGTGTCGACTGTGTGAAATAAAGTTTTACTCTCACGGTGTGCGTGTCCTGTTTTTATTTGGGTATTTTTTTTCCCAGTAGAACTACAGGTACCAGCGGGCCCGTTTTTTGCCCACATGCTGGTACTTGTGGTTCTCCAAGTACCAGCTTGCGGGGGAGGCTTGCTGGGACTTGTAGTACTACTGGAAAAAACAATATTCTTTCATTTTTCAAAAGACTATCAGCCCCTCATCCGCAGCCCTTGGATGGGGGGGACAGCCTCGGGCTTCACCCCTGGCCCTTGGGTAGCTGGGGGGGACCCCTTGGCTGTAAAAAGGGGGACTGGCTGCCGCAATGTGTAAAAAGGGGTCCTGGCTGCCGCAATGTGTAAAAAGGGGTCCTGGCTGCCGCAATGTGTAAAAAGGGGGCCTGGCTGCCGCAATGTGTAAAAAGGGGGACTGGCTGCCGCAATGTGTAAAAAGGGGGACTGGCTGCCGCAATGTGTAAAGAGGGGGCCTGGCTGCCGCAATGTGTAAAAAGGGGGACTGGCTGCCGCAACGTGTAAAAAGGGGGACTGGCTGCCGCAATGTGTAAAAAGGGGGACTGTCTGCTGTAATGTGTAAAAAGGGGGACGCTGTCTGCTGTAATGTTTAAAAGGGGCTCTACCTGGTGTAGTGGCGCTACTGTGCAGCGTAATTTGAATAATGTAGACTACTGTGCACCGTAGTATGAATTGCTATTATTTTGTGGACACGCCCCTTCCCCGTGAAGCCACGCCCCTATACATTTTTCACGTGCCTACGGCGCGCACTGCCCCAATCTTACATGGGGGGCGCCACTGTCGTTTCTTGCACACAGCGCTAAAATGCCTAGTTACAGCACTGGCGTCCATCACCGAATAAGGTCCTTAACCTTTAATATTTTCTAAATAAATATTAGGTGACAAAATGTACCATTGGACGCCAAATCTGTATCTTCCAGAAATAGAGTCAGACTAGTAATTCTCTCATTGACTTTGCTGGATCTCATGATTTAACAGCCAAAAGTAGAAACAAACAGCTCCCACAGTCTCTGCCATCTTATTTTCTATGAGCAGGTGCCAGTAAGGAGCACTCACCCCTCATTCAATACATGAGAAAATGAGGGGCAATAGAATTAGGAAATGCCATTGTGACCCAGTCTGCTAAGCTGCTGCTTTACCATATAGACATCTTAATATAATATACAAATAAGGGTAGTCATTATGTGAGAATTATCTTTTCCAAATTGGTGGAAGAGAGACCTGAGTGCTTTTTAATTTATGTTGGTCGTTTGTTAGGGTGGTATTCAGTATACCGGTTGTTGGGATTCCGGCGCACAGTATACGGGCACCGGAATCCCAACAACCAGCATATCGACACCTTTTCTCCCTCTTGGGGGTTCACGAACCCCTTGGAGGGAGAATAGATAGCATGGCACGCGTAGCGTGCAACCGTACCCGCAGCGTGGCGAGTGCAGCGAGCCCACAAGGGGCTCATTTGCGCTCGTCCCGCTGTTGGCAAGCCGGTGGTTGGGATCCCGGTGCCAGTATGCTGACTGCCGGGTACCCGGTCGCTGGCAACTCATACTACACCCATTTGTTAAAAGTTCTTATATGCTTGTCACTATTTTGCCACAATTTGGGAATTTCCTTCCCACAATATGTTGTCTATGTTGTGTAAATGTTGATTTACTTATAGGACTAAAAGCAATACTTTAAAATTGAGCCGCTGCATTTAACCTTTTACCCTTATATTGGTTACACACCTTACATACACATATTCGTACCATGTACGCACTCTGCGTACGTACGCCGAAAGGGCGTAGTGACTACACAGTTTGCGTACACAGGCCTACACGCTGTTAGCACAATGCACAAGGCCTACACGCTGTTAGCCCGAGTGGCTGTAAATACACTTTAAACCTTAGCAAGGAAATGGGACACTACACCAATTGTAATTCAAAAACTATGTTGAGGTCCAACCCACAACGGTTATCTTTACTAGCAGGGGGTTACAACAATATTACAATACAATTAGAGAAAAAGGTTACAGTCAATGGTACATACGTTTGGTTTCGCCTGCGCTTCCCGGTCCGGTCCTCAGTCATCAAGGTATATGACCTTCAGAGATTGAGAGAGTGACCTGGCCTGCAGCTGGCTATTTATACATTTGTCCAAAACCTAACACAATGGAAACTGTAATCTCTTTATCCATTGGACACAGGGATGATCATTTACAGTACAGGAGAGGTCATAGGTCAGTTTGAATAGGTGGGCGATGTCTGTTCCAGGTGCAGTTGCAGATGTTCTCCTCTGGGTTCCCGCCGCATATCAAGTGTACAGTAAATACAGTTAATATTTATATTCTGTTCCTGCGCATAACTATTCTCAGGAGCGTGCGATCTTCTGCAAACTAACATCAGAATATTGCTCTTAAAATACCCTACAGCTGGATACCAAACACCACCTTATAACCTAGTTCTGTCCCCTCCTATCCTGTAAAGGTGAATCCCTTTGTTCTTATACCATTTAAACAAGTGTATCTCGCTGGTGTGGTGCAGGGAGACTATGGGGTATATGCAATTGCCGGCGAATCGCGGCAATTTTTCGCCCTTTTTTTAATTCGACACAATTCGACCGTTGAATTCCGGCAGGTGGGTGCCGGAATTCAACAAATTCAATAAAAAACGGATTCGACAGTCCCGCTGTCGAAAAACGGCCGATTTGACTGATTTTGATTAGATTTTAAAAAATGTAAAAAAAAATGGAAAAAACCCGAAAAAAGATTGCGTGGGGTCCCCCCTCCTAAGCATAACCAGCCTCGGGCTCTTCGAGCCGGTCCTGGTTCTAAAAATCCGGGGGAAAAACTGACAGGGGATCCCCCGTATTTTTAAAACCAGCACCGGGCTCTGCGCCTGGTGCTGGTGCAAAAAATACGGGGGACAAAAAGAGTAGGGGTCCCCCGTATTTTTTACACCAGCATCGGGCTCCACTAGCTGGGTAGATAATGCCACAGCCAGGGGTCACTTTTATACAGCGCCCTGCGGCCGTGGCACTAAATACACAACTAGTCACCCCTTGCCGGGGTACCCTGGAGGAGTGGGGACCCCTTCAATCAAGGGGTCACCCCCTCCAGCCACCCAAGGGCCAGGGGTGAAGCCCGAGCCTGTCCCCCCCATCCAAGGGCTGCGGATGGGGGGCTGATAGCCTTTTGAAAAATGAAAGAATATTGTTTTTTCCAGTAGTACTACAAGTCCCAGCAAGCGGGAGAAAAACGGGCCCGCTGGTACCTGTAGTTTTACTGGAAAAAAATACCCAAATAAAAACAGGACACAGACACCGTGAAAGTAAAAGTTTATTTCATACATGCCGACACATACATACTTACCTATGTTGACCCGCCGACTACCACGTCTCCAGTGTCGCCGACGATCCGGGGTACCTGTGAATAAAATTATACTCACCTGATCCAGTGTCCTGGTCTTTTATTATAATCCACGTACTTGGCAAAAAAAAAAAAAAAAAAAACGAACACCCAGACCAGGCGGACTGAAAGGGGTCCCATGTTTACACATGGGACCCCTTTCCCCAAATGCAGAGACCCCCCGTGACTCCTGTCACAGAAAGGTCCCTTCAGCCAATCAGGAAGCACCACGTCTAAGCTCAGACGCACATTGCACAGCCCCCTCTATTACTTTCAATGGTGGGAACTTTGCGGTCAGCGGTGAGGTCACCCGCGGTCAGCGGCTGACCTCGGGTAACCCCACCGCTGACCACAAAGTTCCCACCATTGAAACTAATGGAGGGAGCTGTGCGATGTGCTGTCTGCCAGCTCAGACGCGCATACAGCCAATCAGGAGAGTGCCACGAAGTGGCACTTCCTGATTGGCTGAAGGGACCTTTCTGTGACAGGAGTCACGGGGGTCTCTGCATTCGGGGAAAGGGGTCCCATGTGTAAACATGGGACCCATTTCAGTCCGCCTGGTCCGGGTGTTCGTTGTTTTTTTTTTGCCAAGTACGTGGATTATAATAAAAGACCAGGACACTGGATCAGGCGAGTATAATTTTATTCACAGGTACACCGTGGATTCTACTTGGACAAGTGGACAGAGGTCGGCGTGTGAACATAGGTAAGTATGTGTGTGTCGACTGTGTGAAATAAAGTTTTACTCTCACGGTGTGCGTGTCCTGTTTTTATTTGGGTATTTTTTTTCCCAGTAGAACTACAGGTACCAGCGGGCCCGTTTTTTGCCCACATGCTGGTACTTGTGGTTCTCCAAGTACCAGCTTGCGGGGGAGGCTTGCTGGGACTTGTAGTACTACTGGAAAAAACAATATTCTTTCATTTTTCAAAAGACTATCAGCCCCTCATCCGCAGCCCTTGGATGGGGGGGACAGCCTCGGGCTTCACCCCTGGCCCTTGGGTAGCTGGGGGGGACCCCTTGATTGAAGGGGTCCCCACTCCTCCAGGGTACCCCGGCCAGGGGTGACTAGTTGGGTATTTAATGCCACGGCCGCAGGGCGCTGTATAAAAGTGACCCCCGGTTGTGGCATTATCTGTCCAGCTAGTGGAGCCCGGTGCTGGTGTAAAAAATACGGGGGACCCCTACACTTTTTGTCCCCCGTATTTTTTGCACCAGCACCAGACGCAGAGCCCGGTGCTGGTTTTAAAAATACGGGGGATCCCCTGTCAGTTTTCCCCCCGGATTTTTAGAACCAGGACCGGCTTGAAGAGCCCGAGGCTGGTTATGCTTAGGAGGGGGGACCCTATGCATTTTTTTTTTCAGATTTTTACCATTCCATTAAAAATTATTTTTTTTTTAAATATATAAATAATACTTGTGCCTCCAAAATAGACAAACCAAGTACTTAATCCCTTCTAATATAAATAGATATGCTATTACCAATTAAAAAAACACACAAAAAAACATGTTTTTAATTTTTTTTATTAGATTTCGCCAGCAAAGTGTGGCGGATTGAAAATGACGAATTTACTGTCTAAAAGCACTGTTATCGAATTTACAATCTTCAATTGAATATACTTTTGTCGAATTGCCGCATTTGTATCATTGCAGGAATGTCGAATTTGACAAATGTCGAATTTCAAAAAGTCGAATTTGGAAAGTCCGTTTTTTTGACGAAAAGTACTGAATTGCATTGTCTAATATTTTTTTTGGGCGAAAATGTCCCGTTTTTCGACATTTTCGGGAATTCGACCGCAATTGCATATACCTGTGTCCATTGTGCACTATTTGGATTAAATATGTTATGTGTTTTTATGTCTTTTCCATGCGATTACAAACACTACCGTAATTACTCATACCACACGCTAATACGCAGGACCGCGGGAGCGACCATACGCAAATTGCGACTATGCGCACGCACGGCAGAACAAGTACGCGCACAGAGGCCATCTGTGTGTAGTTTGTACGTGATGTGTGTGCTGCAATATTTTTTCGACTTCGACAGTCCACCATTTGGCAGTCATCAATAACTAATCAATAAACAGAAAAATATTACCTATACAATATATACAAGTTTGGATGATCGGGGGAGAGCGGTAGGTGGGAAATGGGTAACCTAATGGGATAGTAAAAAGTATGTATGTATGAATCAATGTCTGAGGAACATGTATTATCGTGCCATATATGTTCTAAATAAGCTTCGAGGTATTGCGAAGTATGCATTAAATCCTTCTCATCTCATATTAAGGGTCTGTAAATGGGCAAACAAACACTACCAAGCTCTTTTCGGCTTCTTATTCCAACAAATGGGGAGCACATTTAGTTGATGAGGGGGAACATATGTGAATGCTACTATATGTGTATAACACCTGTCGACTATGTGTGCCATTAACTGGAGGTTGCAGAGATGAATAGAAGACACATATATAAAAATACATCCACATAAACATTTTGGGTAGGGTTGACGTCTTTTCCGGTTGGATGTATCTGGGCAGAGGGGGAAACAGAGAAAAACGGGGTGAAAGAAACAGGCCATGAAATTCATTTTTACAATCCTTATCATATCACAGTTTCTATTGAGGGGTCATATATTAAATCTGCTGCTGTAACAGCACCCTCGCTCCTTAGACTCATCAAATTTGTGCTATGCTTGCGCCGCGTTAGACTTCAAACACACCTAAATATCAGACCAATAATTATGATGACTCCTAGGATACAAAGGAGAAACTTCCCCACACTCATAATAACATTCTGTGCCCACTCTTCTAACCCTGAGAATCATTTGTGTGGGTTCAACCATGAGACCCAGCCGGTCAGTTCATTACCTACAGTCGCTAAGGTAAGGTTGTGCTTCCTCCTGAACTCCCACTTCAACTGTAAGATCTCGGCCATCTTCTGATCGATGATCTCCGTGGGGTCTTCAGTGCTGTTTGTAATATACGTACAGCACTTCACACCATACTGAGTTGCCAGGGTAACACAGTACCCACCTGTCACGGCTGTAACATAATTAAGGACCATCCTGTGCTTGATCAGTTCCTTCTTGTAGGCTTGTCACTCCCTTCCTGTATAGCTGAAGGTGTCATCATACATCTCGGTGATATTGTCTATCAAGTTCGCTAGTGCATGGATGTACCTATAATTTATAGTTCCTCTGGCAGTACGGGTGATATCTAATGCGAGAAGGAACTGAATTCCGGTGGATTCATGGATCAAATCAGAGGCTGCATGCTCTGCCCTATCTATGAGGTGTCTCTTGATGATATGTTCATAGTGGGTAGGAGTATAAGGAGTCTGAGCGCTGCGGTGAACGTCTTTCATTTTGTCGTGGGTTATGGCCATGACCTCTGGTAGTACTCTCCCAATATAACACAATCCCTCAGAGCTCGGAGTAAGCCACTTGTATGCTTTCCTCCCACATATGAAATAGGCATCATCTGGGAGAACATAGGGGACAAAATGTAACATTACCGTATTGCAAACTTTCCATATAAAGAAGCCAATCCCTAGTTCTCTCATTTGCTCAGTACAAGTATCGGGCTGAATGATGTGGGCACAATACCCTGACGATACTTTTCCAACCCACATGGTCTTGCTTCCACGTGTATACTGGTACTGAAAATACTTTCCACTGTTGGCTATCTTACGTACAAGTTCAGAGTCGATAGGAATCCTATCAGCTCTGTGTGAAAAGGTCATTGTCTGGTAATTTCAAGTCACTTCCCAATTTCCTGGTTTTTGGAAATTGGAAATATTAAAACACAACAGGGACCTATCTACGTTGTACTGGTGGAGCTTCAAGCTAGGGGGCCTAGATATATTGAATTTCTTGTCCACCGGTCTCCCACCCCGTAATTCGAGTACCTCATCTATTACTAAAGTGTATGGTACTAATCCTGACTTACTCTGTCCTTGAGGTACCCGTGAGCACACCCAACATTCAGTCTGGTTTAAGACCTTACCCAATAATGAGTGGTAATCACTCAACGGATGTCGGTCCATGTCGATATTAATGTTGGACTGACATCTTTGGATGCACCCATCTTCGAATATGTTCTCACAATTCCTACAAATACAATATTCATCAGACAATAACCCTTCACATTGCCTCCGACCTCCATGACTACCAGAGCGCTTACCGATACCAGCCTTTACTCGAGTGATGTGCTGCTCCTGAGATCCTACAAATTCGTACTCGCCATCAGAACCCATTCCAGATCCTTGCTCGACCTCTCTGGGACCCTCACCAAAACAAATTGTCCTGATCAAAAACAGAATTACTAGCAGAACCCAAAACGCAGTCTCTTGTGATAGATCCATTTCGTTAGGGGAAAAAAGGAAAAATAAGGAGGAGAAAAGAAAGGAAAATGTAGGGGGGGGGGTAGTGAAAAAAGAAAGTGGTGCGACAACTGTCCTTGATCTTGTTGCTCTCCACGCTCAGGTGCCGTTCAACAGTCCTGCCTCTCAACTTTCCCGGAACAAACACTCTAGTGATATGAGGTTCTCTTCACCTTGCTCTCTGTCACAAGTTTTCTCCGGGTCAGCGACCTTCTTGCAGTGGGACGAGTGGACCCAAGTCTCTCTTTCGGCGACCTTTAATGCTGTAGAGCTGGTTAACAAGACTTGGTACGGTCCTTCCCGGGTTCACTACGATCTGCCGGCGGCTGGCCTCCCGGCGACCAGCATACCGGCGCCGGGAGGCCGGCCGCCGGCTTACCGACAGTGTGGAGAGCGCAAATGAGCCCCTTGCGGGCTCGCTGCGCTCGCCACGCTACAGGCACGGTGGCGCGCTATGTGCGCCACACTATTTTATTCTCCCTCCAGGGGGGTCGTGGACCCCCACGAGGGAGAATAAGTGTCGGTATGCCGGCTGTCGGGCTCCCGGCGCCGGTATGCTGGTCGCCGGGAGCCCGACCGCCGGCATACTGAAGACCACCCGTCCTTCCCACCTGTCTATGAGGCAACCTGAGCATAAGAAATTTTGAATCATCACATAATCCCCATGCTCAATGTCATGACAATTACTATTCGGTAGGTCAGGAATCACCAGCTTTAGATTTCTTTGTTGATTTCGCAGCTGCCGGCTCATCCTAACCAAATATTTCACAGTTATTTCATTATTGCATTTCAAATCATCCTGGGGGTCTATCATTACATGAGGTTGTCGACCAAAAAGAATTTCAAAGGGTGATAAGTTAAGCGGAGACCTGGGAGTGGGTTCTGATGCTGTACAACACTAATGGCAAAGCTTCTAGCCACAGCAATCTAATTCAGCCATCACTTTGCTCAGCTTGTTCTTAATAGTGCTGTTCACTCTCTCTACCTTCGCACTCGCCTGTGGTCGGTACGGAGTATGTAGCTTGCTATTAATTCCCATCAGTTTACACATGACCTGAAAGACTTCACCTGTAAAATTGGTACCCCTTTCACTTTCAATCACTCTAGGGATACCATATCTACACACAAATTCCTGCACAATTTTCTTTGCAGTGAACGTAGCAGTATTTGTTGCAGCAGGGAACGCTTCTACCCAGTTGGAAAACACATTGATACATACTAACACATATTTCAAATTCCTACAGGGTGGTAACTGTATGAAGTCGATTTGCATTACCTGAAAAGGTCCATCTGTAGGAGGGATATGGGATGGCACTGTTGGTATTGTCTTACCAATATTCTTCCTCAAGCAAGTAAAACAGGTCATTGCTCTCTTACCTGCATGAGAAGAGAATCCTGGTGCACACCAGTAGGCTCTTACCAGCTTGCACATACCCTCTTTGCCCAGATGAGTCAGACCGTGTGCCGCCTCAGCTAGACGTGGAAGATATGCTCTGGGGGCCACTGGCTTACCGTCAGTGGTGCAAGTGGGCGGGTACGGCGTACCCGTAAGAATTTAGCCGTGGGTACGCCGTACCCACACCGACGGGCCGCCGCTCCTCGCACCGCCGCTGATGTGAGGGAAGGAGAGCGCAGCCTGTGCCTCTCCTTCCCCTCAGTCTCCGGCGGGTGTCATAGTTTAATTCAGCGCCGATCCGTGAGCCAATCAGAGCTCGCGGTGCGAGCTCTGATTGGCTCATGGGTCGGCGCTGAATTAAACTGTGAGACACCCGCCGGAGACTGAGGGGAAGGAGAGGCACAGGCTGCGCTCTCCTTCCCTCACACAGGACGGCAGCGGCCAGCGGCAGCGGTGAGCAGGAAAGGGGGGGGGGGCATGTTATACCTGGCACTGGGGGATATCTGGCACTGGGGGGGCATTTCTATCTGGCACTGGGGGATATCTGGCACTGGGGGGGCATTTCTATCTGGCACTGGGGGATATCTGGCACTGGGGGGCATATATACCTGGCACTGGGGGATATCTGGCACTGGGGGGCATATATACCTGGCACTGGGGGATATCTGGCACAGGGGGGCATGTATACCTGGCACTGGGGGATATCTGGCACAGGGGGGCATGTATACCTGGCACTGGGGGATATCTGGCACTGGGGGGGCATGTATACCTGGCACTGGGGGATATCTGGCACTGGGGGCATATCTGGCACTGTAGGGGCATTTCTGTATCTGGCACGGGGGCAATGTATATCTGACACAGTGGGAGCATTTGTGTATCTGGCACTGTGGGGCAATGTGTATCTGGCACTGTGGGGCAATGTATATCTGGCACTGTGGGGCAACGTGTATCTGACACTGCGAGGCAATGTATATCTGGCACTCTGGGGGCATTTCTGTATCTGGCACTGTGGGGCAATGTGTATCTGGCACTGTTAGTCAATGTGTATCTGGCACTGTGGGGCAATGTATATCTGGCACTGTGGGGCAACGTGTATCTGGCACTGTGGGGCAACGTGTATCTGGCACTATTGGGGTCATACGTGTATCTGCCCCTCCCCCATATGTGTACCACGCCCCTATTTTCATTGGCCACGCCCCATGTGGCATTTGGCCACACCCATTTTTTTTGCGCACACAGTACCCGTGAGACATTTTTTCTACTTGCACCACTGCTTACCGTGTCCACCTGTCCAAAGTCCTGAGGACTTCTGACCATACCCCTTCGACTTCCAGACCACCCTTTCCTGTAGGGAACACAAAATTTGCATTTCAATTAGCTGTCGTGTGTTATCAGTTGTGTGAAGTAAACCATCTCTGGATGAGAGAAGAGAGGGGAATAATAGTAAAAAAAAGAAAATGTCAGGTTTGGCATTCACCAACAGGCTGTCACACCATCATGCATATAGGTGTCTGTACACAGTCTCCCTTCACCAGTATTCTCATTCTACATCCTTTGTGCATGACCAGGCACACTGCATTCATACTGGTGTCATTGTGCTGGTGAGAAATACTGGATTTGGGCAGAACGCTGACGGACCGAGTAGGCATGTGGCGTTTGAACTGTAATCGGGTCCATGTATTGTACCCTCCTGTCGGTGAACGTAAGAGATGAGGAGGAAACTTTGAAGAAAAATAACAGAGGTTAGTAACAGATACATTTGTAGAGGCAAAGAGGATTTTATAAAATTTGACAACTGGATTGGGCACTATGGGGAATGACTTTTCTACTAGGTCTATACCCCTAAAAAAAATTCTATGTGTCGTATCTCTACTGGGACTATCCCAGCCATCAATCCAGTGTCCTGTCCATCCTAACTTCATAGGGAGCCCGGTATCTGTGAGATAATTTCCTCTACCTGTGATGGACATGAATCTAGAACAGTGAAATGCAACATTAGTCTTTGTGGGTGACTAATATACTTTGCACTTCCTGATCGGGAGCACATTATATGTATTTCATATCTAACAAAGCTCCTGTTAAGTTAATCAGGGGCCATTTCTGCTAGAGAAAGAAGCAGAATTTTAGAGGCCTCATCTTAACCCCAGCAAGTTTTGTCAAAGGGTAAAGTTGCATTTATTCCGTTCTTCCCATTAACCGAATCTGTGTTTTCTATATGGCTCGTGATTCCTTACTATATGTCCCTTGATCCCATCTATGTGTTTAATGACGTGGCTTGTGTTTTCTGTCTAGGGGGTCTATATTAACTATGTGTCCTACTACTCCTACAATCTCTGGCGAAATGCCCTTCCTTTTTACAAATGTAACATATTCTCTGTCTTTTCCAAACAGCAGGGGTCTGGGGTTTGGGCTGTTGAGACCTTTCCTGTCAGAGCCTGTATACTTACTGTCATTAGCGTCTCCTCCTGTTGTTTTCTGCACCTAGCAATATTCTTGTGATGTCCAATAGCGCACTCTCTAAGACTAGCTACTGTGACCCCTCTCCAATTAGGCAAAGACGTTTGCACCCTGTCTCTTAATGTTTTATTGAGCCCGTCCATTAGCACAGAGACAGCCACCTCCCTGTAATTCGCATCGTTCCCTATATCCGATATCCCAATATATCTATCCATTATTTGCAGAGCCCGGTGGAAACATTCAGATGCCATTTCATTTTCTCTCTGTTTTATGGAGAAAATTCTTCTCCACTTAACAGTAGTGGGGAAATACACGTTCTCCTGATTGTGTTCATCAATCATAGGACCATCCGACTCTAATTTACAAATAGTAATACATTTTTGGGTGTCAATATTAGGGGGTAGGCACGCTTTCAAAAGTATCTGCCAATCTTTGTTTGCCGGTTCATATGCATTACACAAATCCTTTACATACTTCTGACATCTGGCTAAATGCTTCTGGGGTTTGGGGAATTCTGAAATGATTGATTGAAGTTCTGATCTGGACCACGGGCAATACATTGCATTATTCCTGGTGAGGATAACTCCCTATCGGTCATCCTATTGGGAGTTACGATTTCCAAGACAGGATGTAATCCTACCATTCCATTCCTAATCTGCTCACTGTGAGGTGTTAATGTCTCTGTGTAATGAACAGTCTCACACTTACCGATGTCTGTGATCTCACCAGTCCTTTCAATGGGGGATACTGTTACTGCTCTTACCGGTTGGACAGGGCCCACCTGCCTTTCCTGTAAGGCAATTGCCTGGATGAGAGCTGAGAGTGGGATGGATGCATCATTTTCCTCTGACCTATGACCTTGGAGAGAGTTCAAAGCAGAATACAACTTGCACGGGTTAAGGTTAACACATTGATTCTGCATTTTTCTATCATTTACAGATATACCATTGATTGTTGCCATCTTTTCCCCTGCGACATGTGTCAGTAACGGTGTGTTCGTGCCCTCATTCCTGCTAGGTTTGGAACTTGCTTTGCAAGTTTGTTCCCTTTGCACCTCCCCCTCTTGTTGCCACAGGTTTAAACAATCGTTATGTCTGATCCTTTGTTTTCTGGATTTAATCAGACATATTTTACTACCTACATTCTGCAGTACCTCTGGTTCAAAGCTGCCCACCCTAGGGAATGATACCCTATCTTTGTCAGTCATACGTACCCACTCATTGCACAAAGCCTCCGTGTGTGAACCATATTTTTCACACATAATAAACATTGCTGACCCTCTCGGCCGCAATCCTTCAGCCTGAACCCTAGCTACCATACATCTCTCACTTGAGCAACTGGCTCCCATAATTGTGGGCCTTTTCCCACAAACACCAAAATACTGAATGCAAGCAGACGGTGAAAGTTCTCCGAGCGCTCTTCACCCGCTCCTGCCCACATTGGCCAGTACTACGATACACTGTCGATAGTGGATCGCGATGTACCCAACGTAACTGGCTTCTATTTACTGGAAGTTTTTAGGAGTGACTTACCTTTTCCAGTAAATATCTACCGTTGGAGATATTCCGGAGAGAGACCAGCGAAAACTCCCTATGCACTTGTACACAAATCACGCTTGCGTATGCTCTACACAGCGCTGATGATACCACGATTTTACGCAAAAGCTCGTAAAGGGGTATCAAGTTGCGCTTTGTATCGCACCCACAAACATGCGGTCCAATTGCACAGCATATAGGTACTTGTTACCTATCCACTCTACGACCACTGGAATCGAATCACAAGCTGCGAAACCTCAGCCGGTGCGTATAAAAAAAAAAACCTATATGGGTCACAATTCACAATTCCCTACCACGCTCCTGTGCAAGTCTCCTCACGACTTGCGTACTTTACTATCTATACTAACGTGAGTCAGCCGCCTCATGCAGCCAAGCCTCCACTCACTTGGTGTACCAACAACGGGATCCCGAATTCCCGGGTTCAAATCCTCTCACTCCACTTTCAGCTCACACAAATACACAGCGTTTTTCTGTACAGAAAATTTTCACTCTTTCTGATCAGCAGCTTTACCCCAGAGGCAGTACAGTTTAAACAAAAGTCTTATACTAATCTGCTTTTGAAACCGGATAGTTATGTGCTATTGTATTTAAAGTATACTACCCTACCTTTGAATTGAACGAACTATCATGTAATTTGTACTTAGCGTCCGCACTCTTATGCAACTTTGCATAAACACGCGACCGTGCGTGCCTTTTACGCTGCGTGCGCGGTCCTGTACTGTCCGGGCCACGTGTACAAAACGTGCGTCCTCAATAAAACAAATCACACAACCTCTATAAATGTGAGCAATACAAACTATAATCGCTCACTGAACACAAACCACACTTGTTCCGTTTAACCCTTTTACAACTGGGCCAGAACCGCATTTTGTGTTTTTATTATTACTCCCTTAAATATATTTATTCAAATTTATCTATATAGCAACAAATGTATCCGATTTCACACAGATCTAAACTGGTCTACCAATATATACCTTGTGGCAACAATATGTGAGAGGGTATGCAAAGTATAGGTACACCCTGTGTACGTTGTTTTTTTTTGCCAAGAAAAATTACACAGATTTTTTAAAATAGCTTTTTTCCTGTTTACCTACAAGTTCTATCAGCACCTCTGTAGACCAGACAGAGCAGACGCCATCTAACAGCACACAAATAGGGATTTTAAAACATCCACCAACCAGGAAAAGGTTTAACGTAGATATCTTTCCTTCCTTTGCTGATACATGAAAGTCTGCTATGACCTGCTAGCCTGTGAGCATGTGAAAACTGGATCGAGACCCCAATTGTAAATGTTGATTTACTTACAGGACTAAAAGCAATACTTTAAACACACTTAATACACTTTAAAATCGAGCCGCTGCGGCCGCTGTATTTAACCTTTTACCCTTATATTGGTTACACATCTTACGTACACATATTTGTACCATGTACGCACTCTGCGTACGTATGCCGAAAGGGCATAGTGACTACACAGTTTGCGTACACAGGCCTACAAGCTGTTAGCACAATGCAGCAGCCCGAGTGGCTGTAAATACACTTTAAACCTTAGCAAAGAAATGGGACATGACACCAATTGTAATTCAAAAGCTATGTTGAGGTCCAACCCACAACGGTTATCTTTACTAGCAGGGGGTTACAACAATATTACAATACAATTAGAGAAAAAGGTTACAGTCAATGGTACATACGTTTGGTTTCGCCTGCGCTTCCCGGTCCGGTCCTCAGTCATCAAGGTAGATGACCTTCAGAGATTGACCTGGCCTGCAGCTGGCTATTTATACATTTGTCCAAAACCTAACACAATGGAAACTGTAATCTCTTTGTCCATTGGACACAGGGATGGTCATTTACAGTACAGGAGAGGTCATAGGTCAGTTTGAATAGGTGGGCGATGTCTGTTCCAGGTGCAGTTGCAGATGTTCTCCTCTGGGTTCCCGCCGCATATCAAGTGTACAGTAAATACAGTTAATATTTATATTCTGTTCCTGCGCATAACTATTCTCAGGAGCGTGCGATCTTCTGCAAGCTAACACCGGAATATTGCTCTTAAAACACCCTACAGCTGGATACCAAACACCACCTTATAACCTAGTTCTGTCCCCTCCTATCCTGTAAAGGTGAATCCCTTTGTTCTTATACCATTTAAACAAGTGTAACTCGCTGGTGTGGTGCAGGGAGACTATGTGTCCATTGTGCACTATTTGGATTAAATATGTAATGTGTTTTTATGGCTTTTCCATGCGATTACAAACACTACCGTAATTACTCATACCACACGCTAATACGCAGGACCACGGGAGCAACCATACGCAAATTGCGAATATGCGCACGCACGGCAGAACAAGTACGCGCACAGAGGCCATCTGTGTGTAATTTGTACGTGATGTGTGTGCTGCAATATTTTTTGACTTCGACAGTTGTGACAATGCTTCTTGTTTAAAGACGTTGCATTTTATTTGAAGATATTAAATGTTAAGTTTTAACTAGACTTTATCCCACCCTACTGTCATTCACAAGAGTGCCCCAGTTTCTGAGAGTCTTGTCCCTGCTACTGTAGGTTTATCTGTTCCTAGTGTAAATGACGGGCCC